>NC_091247.1:155022500-155647500 GCF_042477335.2 Ovis canadensis
TGCTTTACCTCTCTGTGTTTCATTCCTTTATGCAGAATATGAAAACTATGACAACAATGCTTTATATGGATGCTGTGCAGATTTAATGAGATTCAATGTGTAAAGCACCTAAACTGTTTCTGGAACAGAGTAAGCACTATATGAAGGCGTTGGCTACTATTGGGTAAGGACAGAGGGCCAGATTATCAGGGAAATAGTCACATCTCTGTCTGTGACTCAGTATTTTCCAGCATTTTTATCAATAACTTGCATAAGAAAATTGAAGTCACTTAGGTTTACAATTAGAATAACATTTTTCAATGGAAGAAATAACAACTGTGTTCCAGAATCAAGATTCAAAATAATCATAAAAGAATGGAACAAACAGGAAAACAGCAATGGTATGTATTTATATAGATATCAAATTCTTGCACTGAAATTCAGAACATCATTCTTACAAAGAAATGTTAGAAATGAGGATAGGGAGAGACTTCAAGAGTAGCATGTATAAAATAGATGTGGGTCAAGTAAGTTTGATTAATCATAAGCTCTGTATGAATCAACAGTGTGTTGTTGCTTCCAAAATAATAATAATGCCATGTCAGGCCTCATTAACTGAGTCTGAGTCTCTAGATTGAACAATGGGGGCAGAAGTGTTTTGCCTTCCTCTGTACAGGCCAGCTCAAAGCAATAGTAAGAATAGCATCACAAGCAGTGAGAACAAGTCTAATCTCCACAGCAATGGCATGTGGAACGGAGGACGCCTTCGGTCTGAGGCTCAAGGACTCGGGTTCAGATCCTTACTCTACTCCTCCCACGTAGTATGACCTTAAAGGCTATTTCTTCTTCTGTAAATTCAGATAATATGGTCTACCTTCCTTCCAAGACCATAGTGCTAACCAGGATGAAGTTTTTTTGTATGTGTGGTTAAAACATACATATACATACATACATACATATATATATGGGGGCTTCCCAGGTGGCATTAGTGGTAATGAACCTGCCTGTCAATGGAGGAGACATAAAGAGACACAGGTTCGATACCTGGGTCAGGAAGATTCCCTGGAGGAGCACATGGCAACCCACTCCAGTATTCTTGCCTGGAGAATCCCGTGGACAGAGGAGCCTGGTGGGCTACAGTCCATAGGGTTGCAAACAGTTGGACATGACTGAGTGACTAACACTTTACTTTATATATAAACACACACACACATATATATGTTATATATATATATATATATACACACACAATCTGCCTGCAACACGGAAGACCTGGGTTCAATCCCTGGATTAGGAAGATCCCCTGGAAGAGGGCATGGCAACCCACTCCACTCTATTCTTGCCTGAAGAATCCCCATGGAAGGAGGAGCCTGGTGGGCT
Source organism: Ovis canadensis (assembly GCF_042477335.2). Classification (NCBI taxonomy): domain Eukaryota; kingdom Metazoa; phylum Chordata; class Mammalia; order Artiodactyla; family Bovidae; genus Ovis; species Ovis canadensis. Next base: position 155,023,860 of record NC_091247.1, read on the forward strand.
GCAGTCCATGGGGTCGCAAAGAGTCTGACACTACTGAGTGACTAAGCACATATATACACACATGATAAAATTTGCCATTTGAAGTATAAAATTTAGTGGCATTAATTAAATTGACAATGCTGTACAATCATCACCATTATCTATTTCCAAACAGAAGCTCTGTAACCATTAAGCAATGACTCCCCTTTTCCTCTTCCCCCGAGTCCTTAATAAACTGTAACCTATCCATCTCTACTTATGTTCCTATTCTAGGTATTTTCCTTAAATGAATTATGGACAACTAAAGACACTGGGAAATGGAGTGGGTTGCTTCAGGGGAGGTGACATATACTATCAAAAAGTTGTTAGAGAATGGAAACTATTAATACCTTCAAAAAAATGGCCAGAGAGTCACTCTGGGTTGTAGTAAATGGCTAGAAGATGTTGCCTAGATTTGATACCCTCTACATGTTCAGTTCAGTTCAGTTGCTCAGTCATGTCCGACTCTTTGTAAGCCCATGGACTGCAGCACGCCAGGCTTTCCTGACCATCACCAATTCCCAGAGCTTACTCAAACTCATGTCCATTGAGTTGGTGATGCCATCCAACCATCTCATCCTCTGTCATCCCCTTCTCCTCCCACCTTCAATCTTTCCCAGCATCAGGATCTTTTCCAATGAGTCAGTTCGTCACATCAGGTGGCCAAAGTATTGGAGTTTCAACTTCAGCTTCAGTCTTTCCAATTCAGGAATGATTTCCTTTAGGATTGACTAGTTGGATCTCCTTGCAATCCAAGGGACTCAAGACTCTTCAACACCACAGTTCAAAAGCATCAATTCTTCAGTGCTCAGCTTTCTTTATAGTCCAACTTTCACATCCATACATGACGAATGGAAAAAAGCATAGCTTTGACAAGATGGACCTTTATTGGCAAAGTAATGTCTTTGCTTTTAATATGCTGTCTAGGTTGGTCATAGCTTTTCTTTCAAGGAGAAAGCGCCTTTTAATTTCATGGCTGTAGGCACCATCTGCACTGATTTTGGAGCCCCCCAAAATAAGGTCTCTCACTGTTTCTGCTATTTCCCCATCTATTTGTCATGAAGTGATGGGACTGGATGCCATGATCTTCGTTTCCTGAATGCTGAGTTTTAAGCCAACTTTTTCACTCTCCTCTTTTACTTTCATCAAGAGGGTCTTCAGTTCCTCTTCGCTTTCTGCTCTAAGAGTGATTCATCTGCATATCTGAGGTTATGGATATTTTTCCTGACAATCTTGATTCCAGCTTGTGCTTCATCCAGCCCAGCATTTCAGCATATAAATTAAATAAGCAGGGTGACAATATACAGCCTTGACGTACTCCTTTCCCAATTTGGAACCAGTCTGTTGTTCCACGTCCAGTTCTAACTGTTGCTTCTTGACCTGCATACAGATTTATCAGGAGGCAGGTCAGGTGATCTGGTATTCCCATCTCTTGAAGAATTTTCCACCATTTGTTGTGATCCACACAGTCAAAGGTTCTGGCATAGTCAATAAAGCAGAAGTAGATGTTTTTCTGAAACTGAAACTCTCTTGCTTTTTCGAAGATCCAGTGGATGTTGGCAATTTGATCTCTGGTTGCTCTGCCTTTTCTAAATCCAGTTTAAACATCTGGAAGTTCACAGTTCATGTACTGTTGAAGCCTGGCTTGGAGAATTTTGAGCATTACTTTGCTGACATGTGAGTGAGATGAGTGCAACTATGTGGTAGTCTGAGCATTCTTTGGCATTGCCTTTCTTTGGGATTGGAATGAAAACTGACCTTTTCCAGTCCTGTGGCCACTGCTGAGTTTTCCAGATTTGCAGGCATACTGAGTGTAGCACTTTCACAGCATCATCTTTTAGGATTTGAAATAGCTCAGCTGGAATTCCATCACCTCCACTAGCTTTGTTCATAGTGATGCTTTCTAAGGCCCACTTGACTTCGCATTCCAGGATGTCTTGCTCTAGGTGAGTGATCACACCATCATAGTTATCTGGGTCATAAATATCTTTTTTGTATAGTTCTTCTGTGTATTCTTGCCACCTCTTTAAGATCTTCTGCTTCTGTTAGTGAGAGGCTTATTCTGCTCCCATTTTGTCCAAGATGAAACTGAGGCAAGAGCTCTTCAGTAAGTAGCCCAAGGTCATCCTCCGAGTCACGAAGAGAGCTATGGATAGAACTCAAGTCTCCTGACGCACAGCCCTGCCCTGCATTCCACCCTCTGACGGCACTGCTCTCTGTGACCTACTTGTCCTTTGGTTCCTGTAGTTTTCCTCCCAAATACCCTCAGGACTTTGTTTAATAGCTGCATAAACTATCTTAAATGAAAAGTGATTTAATAACATCAAATTCTTGATTTTACTGCCATGATGATAAAAACTGTTAGGAGATGAATTTGCAAGCATTAAGAACACTTTGAATAACCATCAGAAAACAGACTCTCCAATTTATATCCTAAGTAATGTATGGCCATTTGGATGTCAGATTTTGGAAGAACACTGAAATGAATTCCATACATATTCTATAGCATGCTAGAGAAGCCACAGAAATCATTGCTTGTTTTTAAAAAAGTACAGGTTTTGTGACCAAACAGAGCTTTCAATTGGAACCAGACACAAATGTACACAGAAAAGAATACAGATTCATTGCTTTAGTTTTTAAGACTCAAAAATACATCATTGGACTTAATGTCTAAAAAGAAAGCCATACTCCTTAAAAAAAAAAGAAACAACTTTCGAATCAGTCTCTTATTTAATGAAAGATTATAAGAAATATTTTTCAGAGTAAACAGAAAACCAAAGTAAAAAGCTCTATTAAAAATTAAATTTTTGTTAAATAAGTCTAGTATGTAGTAATTCATCCAAAAGTCAATAAAATTTCCCTATAAAATTTATTCAAAATATCCTTTTCCACATTTATATGCACATTTCTCCCCATTTGTATCCTAAGGGGTCTACAAGTAAAAATAAGTTTATTTCTTTATTAATTTGTCTTATAGAAAAATGAAAGGAAAGCTTAGAAGCCATTGGAACAATTAAATTCAACCATAAATATATTAAAAAGAAATCTGGCAGATTCTCTGCCAGTTCAGTGGTTAGGACTTAGTTCGCTCACTCTGGGGGCCAAAATTCAATCATCGATTGGGGAACTAGATCCTGCAAGACGAGAGGCATTGCCAAAAAAAGAAATCTGGTTTTAGAGCTTCATAAGTCAAAAACAGATGCAAAGACATAGCCAAAATCAACTATAACTGACCAATCATTTTTCACCATATTGGTTATAAATGCATTCAGCATATATTATTAATCTCACATAATAAGAAATCCAGAGGTAGGTGGGCCAGGGCAGGGGTAGCTACTCAGTGATGGTGTGGGAAAGCTGACTTTTTCTATCTTTTTTGCTCTACCTTTTATAACGTATGCATGCCCACCTTGGCGCATATCACCTCAAAGTTGGAATATGGCTTCTGCACTTCTGCCATCAAGCCACTTCTACCAATTCTCTGCCAGGACAAAAGTAGTAGAAACACGAGGGGATGGTGCTTCTATTAGGAAAGCAAAAGTCTTCCCAGAGACCCCTAATTGATGTTGCCTCCAATACCCAGGACAGCAAACCAGAGTCGTGCAATCCATCCTCCTCTGAATCTGACTCCCAGTCATGCACAGGTGTATCTCTAAGTCTGCGAGCTCCACTTCCATACAGTCTTATACCCAACCCCTCCTTCACTTCTCCACTAATCCTGCCTTTGCCCAAGCTCTTTTCATCCCTTGTTAAGAATGACTCAATAATTTCCAAATTGTTTAACCTTATATCCTGTCTATCTTCCACGCAGTCACAAGACTGGTCTCCCTAAATCACAAACGTGAGTGTTGCTCCTCCACTGCATACAGGGTAAAGTCTAAAACCTCAGCATGCCACAAAAGCAGAGCACTATCTGATTCACCCTCTTCAAGTTTATCTATCACTTTTCCCCTAAATGTACTCTCAAAGAATATGTAGAGCCTTACATTTCATTCAGTTGTCTATGACATTTCAAATCTTCATGCCTCTGTACATTCTTTATTTTACCCGAAATCTCTTTCCTTCAGTTCAGTTCAGTCACTTGGTCTTGTCTAACTCTTTGTGACCCCAGGGACTGCAGCACGCCAGGCCTCTCTGTCCAACACCAACTTCCGGAGCTTACTCAAACTTATGTCCATCGAGTCGGTGATGCCATCCAATCATCTCATCCTCTATCATCCCCTTCTCCCACCTTCAATCTTTCCCAGCAGCAGGGTCTTTTCAAATGAGTCAGTTCTTCACATCAGGTGGCCAAAGTGTTAGAGTTTCTGCTTCAGCATCAGTCCTTCCAATGAGTATTCAGGACTGATTTCCTTTAGGAATATTCAGGACCAATTTCCTCAGCCTTCATTTATCTGGAAAATTCCTACCCATTTATCTGGAAAATTCCTACTCATTTTTTAAGAAGATACAATTCAGAAAATACTCATTTTTTAAGAAAACACAATTCAGACTTTCTTCTATGAAGGTTTTTCTCTCTCCACTCCTTTTCTCCATTCAAGTAGGTCTAAGCACTATACTGTGTGGGTGTGTGTGTGTGTGTGTGTGTGTGTGTGTCATTATGGCGCTTACCACTGAATAAATTACCTTTCAAGTGTTTGTTTACATGTTGGTCTTTCATAGTACTCAGTGAGTTCCCTGAAGACAGAAACTAAGTCTTATTATATCTTATTACCATCACCTGGTGTAAGGCTAGTCATTAATAAATACTTGAATAAAAGAGTAATAGGGTATATGTGCTCAGGTGCTCAGTCCTGTCCAACTCTTTGCAATCCCATGGACTGTAGCCCACTGAATTCCTCAGTGCATGGAATTTTCCAGGCAAGAATATTGGAGTGGGTTGCCATTTCCTTCTCCAGGGGATCTTCCTGACCCAGGGATAGAACCCTTGTCTCCAGCAAGTTTCCTACATTGGCAGGCAGATTCTTTACCACTGAGCCATGGGGGTAGTTCTAATTCCTAGTTTTTTAAGGGATCTCCATACTGTTCTCCATAGTGGCTGCATCAATTTACATTCCCATCAACAGTGCAAGAGGGTTTCTGTTTCTCCACATACTCTCCAATACTTATTGCTTATAGATTTTTAAATGATTGCCATTCTGACCGGAGTGAGGTGATACCTCATTGTAATTTTGATTTGCATTCCTCTAGTAATGAGCAATGTTGAGCATCTTTTCACATGTTTGTTTGTCATCTATGGCAGAAACCAATACAATATTGTAAACCAATTATCTGCCAATAAAAAAAATTTTTTTAAAGAGTAATAGACTAAAATGATGGTAATTCAATGGATGAAATCGAGGATGCTAGGAAGGGTAATACCATGATAGAAGAGTGATTAGCTATTTTGTGGCAGGAAGATTTTGGACTCCCTAAAACAATATTGTTTATTTCAAGGGAAGGAGGTAGGTATTCACATAAGTGATTCTTCCAAATAATTGAAGTTTAACCTTTTAAGTTGAATAAAAACCAATAAAAATATTAAAATATAATTGGTAACATCTTTCTAAAAGTGCCATTACACATTTCCTTACCTATTAAAGAGAGTATATTGAACCAAATTTAACTTTTTTGATGACTCAGTGTCATCATTATGAAACTCAATTACTGTTGAGGTAGGACACTTTGCTCCTACACTTAATGGCTCCTGACTGCTAACCATTTGGTTCTTTGTTAATTTTCTTTCTCTTTTACCATTAGGATTTGATCCATCATTTTAAGCTATTGTATTGTACACACCTTCAGAATCAGGGAATTACAAAATCATAAAACTTGAGAACTTAGAGGACTCTTAGAGATCATTTAATCTATGAAATTTTGTAGGTAAGAAAACTAAGCCCTAAGTAAGTGAGCATTCCTTTTCTATGACTTTCAAACTGTACTCTAAAGAGCTTTCTATTCAACTTTAGCTCAGACCACTATGTTCATCTTTGTCTAAAATGCTAAGGACAAATTTAATTTGGAAAATATATATCACAGGACAAACATACTCTGGGTGAACTTAAAAATTAGGATATATTTGTTCAGGATCAGAAGTACAACATATTTATTTTATTTCACAATAGAATTCTTTCCTTGGAGTTATTTTTGTGTGTTCCATCACTTTACTCATTAATCAAATTTCTATTATGTATTCATTCAAGATCTCACTCAGCATCTAATCAGTGAATAATTAGGCTATGCTCTGACTAGTTGTTTCCACCATTGATGTTAGAAATTTACAGGGCAAGGAAAGAAAAGCATATACATATACTAAGTACTCATTCTTGTGCAGATATGATCACTACCAAAATAAACAAATAAAAAGTAAAATCCTTAAGACAGACCATGTTGTCTCATTTTACATATAACAAAATCAAGAGCAAGAAGTTCCACAATTTACCCTAGGTCACATAGTTATTAAGTGGTAAAGAAGAAATGTAAACCAGACACCTAAGGCCACATGGTTGCTGCATTAAGGAAGTCATAACCTATCCAAGGAGAAAGAGACATATTCAGCCAACTCTCTAACAGAGAGATAAAAGCAATCATAGCCCTGTAGGAACTCAGAAGAGAGAGGGACTGATTATACCTGAAAAGGTGAGAGAAGTTTACACAGTGGCCTTTGAGGCAAGTCTTAATAGTAACAAAAATAAAAATGGCAAACACTTCCATAGGAATTACTCAGGGTTAGGCATGTGCTATCTCATTGATAACCTCACAATAACCTTATTATTTCTCCCTCTACAAAGGGAATGGGGCACACATAGGACCACATGCTAGAAAGTGGCTAGTTTCAGCCTCTCTACCACTGTAGTGTGCTAATTCCTACAAAAGGGAAAAGCTGAAAGAAGGAGAGAGAGACAGGGCAAAGGCATGAATGTGTGTGTGAAACAGGGCGCCCTCTGAGGTGGCTGGCCTAGGTGGAATGAATGCACAAACCTTTAAGTCAGGTCAAGTCACCACGCCCCGTCACTGGCTACTCATTGAGTTTAAGAGAAATGTAAACCCTGCCTATTCTCTCCAGAATCAACACTCACCACTTCCGTCTCCCTAACAGCTCCTCTGTCATGGGGGCCTTTTGGGTCCTAAAACTCACCAAACCTTCTTGCCTCAGAACTTCTGCACACAGTGGTGTCTCATTCTGAAATACTGTTCCCCTTGTTTTTTGCCCACCTAACTCTTGACCATCTTCTGGTCTCCATCTAACTATGATTTATGCATACAGGCCTTTGAAATTCCCCACCTTGTTATAAGATCTCATCGCAGCATCCCTGGCTTTTCCTTCATGGTGTTTACTCCACTTTGCAATTATCTATCTAATGTGACGATAGGCTATAAGCTCCATGAAGGCATGGATCACGTCTGTTTTTCTTTTTCCAGCTTATGGACATGTGAGTAAACAGCAGAAGTTGAACCTGGAATTGGAAGGGCATAGTCTTCATCCAATGAACAATAAGAAGGCAGAAAAATTTAATCAAGGACTGTGACAAAATCAAGGAAGACTTAAATGAAGTACAACAAAACTTAGTGTAGTGTAGATGACTGATGAGAGAAAGGCCAGGCCTAAAAGACCAGTTGAGGGGCACTTCAACAATCTAGATGGAAAACAGTGAGGGCCTCAACTGAGAATGAATTCAAGGCTTCACGGGTGAAGTGGCTGGATCTGTTCATTTGACAGTTGTGTGTGTGTGTGGGGGGGGGTGCACACGTGTGCATGTGTAAGCCTGCTCTGTGCCCTCTGTGAACTATAATCCACTTAGGACAAAAAAAATAAGTATTAAAAAGTAAACCTGTATAGAACAACACAATGCTTTCCTTAAGAGGAAAAATTCAAAAACTAAGGACGGATCACTCTTCCTTGTCTCTATATCCAAAGGGAATTAAGGAATCAGTACCCATTTTCCAGGGACATGTCCTCGTCAAGGGGAAGCTGGGGAAGGCAAAGATGAGGGAGGAAAATTGTATGGAAAGACTAAGTAAGACTCAGAGATGTTTTCGAGCAACTGAATGGAGATTTCAAAACAAACTTGGTGGGCTTCCCTGGTGGCTCAGTGGTAAAGAATCCACCTGCCAATGCAGGAGACACGGGTTCCATTCCTGGTCTGGGAAGACCCCACACACCTCAGAGCAACTAAGCCTGTGTGCCACAACTACTGAGCCTGTGCTCCAGAGCCCAGGAGCCACACCTACTGAAACCTGAGCTCTTAGAGCCCGTGCTCTGCAACAGGAGACGCCACTGCAACGAGAAGCCTGCACACTGCCACTGAAGAGTAGCCCTCAGTCGCCGCAACTAGAGAAAACTCCACGCAGCAACCAAGACCCAGCACAGCCAAAAGAGAAAAAACTGTGGAAAGGGAGCATGGAGCCGTGTGGGCTACAGTCCATGGGGTGGCAAAGAGCTGGACATTACTGAGAGGCTTTGAGAGAGAGAGAGAAGTGGGCACTGCTAGGGTTTTGCTGAGAAAAGATAAGCCAAGGAAAGGCTAACAAGAGACAAAAATATATAGGGAAAGTAACTGTGACCTTGCCTATAGTAAAGGGTGTAAAATAAAAATCTACCCATTGTATGGAGATGCGATGCTTCAAGGTTGAAGGAGTCATAGAGCCAAAAGGCTGTATGGGAAGATCATGAATAGAGGCAGCCAGGGCCTGGTTCCACGAGCCCTGGGCATGAAGTCACCAAACCATGTTGTGCTTTTTGGGTGGCACAGAAGGAAGGGGTGATTTCATGGGGACCATCCTTCCAGGGCAGGCATGGCTACTGACGGCTGCTCTGGCCACTGCAGATTCTATTCCTGAGTGTAACTCACCTAAATAAGCCTTCAACAATGGAAACCTAAGACTCCAATCATCTTTGTCTTAGATTTTTAAAATAACATCCTTTTCTTGAAAACGGAAACTTCTTGATAAATTTTCTCCCCAATCCTGCATTTGAGTGAAATCTAAAGGTTACTTTAAATATAAAGTTCACCTTATCAAGAGCATCTGGGAGTCTTTACAGTGAGTCTATTTTTATTGCATATTTTGCAGTAGTAAAAAGAGTACTAAGAGTAGATGGCACCAAGGAGCTGCCATTTTTCACACCTCCAACCAGCACTCTTGTTTCCTCTTGCAAATGTCATGATAAAAGAGCCAAACTTCAAACTTCTGTTTTCTCAAAGTCACTTAAAATCATGTCTGGAGTGCTTCTGAGTTGTGAGAGACCACCCCTACTTCTGTCTATACCCCAACAGTTTGAAAATTGGGCAGTGAGATGATGGATGGGGAGTGGGTATCTGTTCCAAAGAAGGAATGATGAATTTAAATATACCACTACTAAAGTTGATATACTATAATTGATATACTGTGTTGGCCAAAAAGTTCGTCCAGGTTTTTCCATTAGATGTTACAGAAAAACCCCCAAAACTTTTTGGCCAACCCAGCATAATGCAGGGTGAGTTCTTTACAGATAATTCTCAGCATGCCAGGGAATGGTCCTGTTTGATTTCGTACTGAGGATGTTCAGAGTTCATGCCCTAGCAGAAGGCAGCCCTATTTGGAGGAGGCAGGCTTTAGAAAACTTGGTACCTGAGTGTGGAGTGAGGGCAAGTTACCAAGATGACCAGCAGCTGGGTAGCACAGCCCGTGGGAGGGGGTGCCTCTCGGCTTCCTCCTGCAAGCTCAAGGTCATGCACATTCAGAAACCAGCTGCGGGTCCAGGGGTTGGGAGCCTAAAGGATCACCTGGTGCAGACTGTGGTGGGTTCAGTATCAAACTGTCTTGACTGTTAGTGCCTATTTCCCATGGCTGGGCTCCCCGTCTCACCGGAAAACATATCCCCACATCACCTTTGTATTTCATTCCTCCCCTGTTTTCCTCAGGGAGTGTTCCCTTTTTTCCTTATTTCCTATGTGTAGTCAATATTTCCTTCTTCCTCAGCAGTTTTAGTCCATACTCCATCTCATTTCTCTGTATCCATTCCTATTTCCCTCTCAATTACTCATCTCCTCCCTCCAAGTCTTTTTCCAGTCACGGCAAGCTTCTTGAAAAAGTAGTCTGCACTTGGTAAAGCCTTCACAGGCTCATCTCAGCCTAAGACAAAGTGATTGCAAACCCTTTGCTTTAAGGCAGTACCTAAACCGTGTTCACAAAGATCATTTACACACTCGGAGCTGCCACAGTTGACGACTTCTCAGCAGTGGATCCTGATTATTCTTTTCCCCTTAAAACACTCGCCCTTCCAAATCTGTTCACTTTCCTCTCAGCATCTGGCCACTCTCTCTCCATCTCCTCCCCCTCATACCATCAACACAGAGGATCCCAAGATTCTGCCCACATTCCTCTCCTCACTCCAGGGCGCATTCTTTCCCAGTGTGCATTCCTTCTCTTTGCTTCAACTGTGGCTTGGGTGCCAACGATTCCCAGATCCTATTACACTGACCCTGACTTCTTGCTCTTGAACTGAAAGTCTGTACTTCTACCTCTTTCTTTTGGATATTTTGAGACTCTCAAATTCAGCATAGTCAGAGCTAGACTATCCTTTTCTCACACTCAGTCAAATGTGATACCTCCCTTTTCCTCATCACTCACATGGCTGCTAAGTTATGTTGACTGTGATTCTAAATGTCTTTTCTGATATATCCCTCCATGGGCTACTGCCACTGCCGCTCTCTCAAACTGCTTTACTGGGATAAGAAGATGGCTAACAGAAGGAGCTCAGGGAATCAGATGAGCTGGTTTCAAGCTGCATTCTGTTTCTTTCACTTCAAGACTTCAGCTGGAGTCTTTAAGGCTCAGTTTTCCCACCTGTCAAGTGGGGCCAGTATTTAGAACTATTATAAGAAATTTAGTGCTCTAACCAAAATGTTATTCACAATGATTGGCACAGGTAGCCACTCAGAAATGCTACGTTTTTCACTCAGTACTCTTATTACTTCCCCCCCATCTCTGAGCTGGAGCTCCTTGCTTTCAGCCATCTTTCCTCTCCAATACACATTCAACTCTCACACCCCTTACTTTCTATATCAGAGATCTACTCAAGTGAGTCTTTGGTTCAAAAAAAGAAAATTTTCTCACAAATTTTAATTGCCCAAATGACAAAGATCATTCTCCTTAACATGGCATTTACGACCCTTTGGAAGTCTAACCCTAAGCTACGTTTCCAGCTTACAAATTCACCACTCCTTGCTATATATAACCTATGCACTGCATGTAACTTATACTGTCAAACTTGTTTTTTTTATCACAGCCACCCCATCTTCAAGGTCTTCCTCCCTTTCATTTCTAACTGATGAAATCATACTTTGCATGAAATTCTTGCCATCTCTTCTTAATATCTTCTGCTTCTGATAGGTAAACCATTTCTGTCCTTTATTGTGCCTTTACATTGCATAAGCTCTGTTTCCCCCAAGAAAGTCTAATTCCTTGGAAGCAAAGAACCCTCCTTATTATTCTGGCACATTGTGTTCATTGATTCATTCCTTCACCAAACATTTCTTAACTGAGAACCAGCCACTGTGTTAAGTACTAGGGATACAAAGCCAAAGAAGATATGGTCCATACCATTAACCAGTAGGCAATCTGGTTGGGGAGATGGGCATACAAACAATTCCAGTAGAGGGTTATGGGTGAGAGGATAGAGCAATGGTTCTCAATCCTGACCGTCTATTAGAATCCTTAGAATTGATTTTTTCAATGTTAATACCTGGGTTCAACCACCAAAGATTCTAAGTTAATTCATCTGTGATGCATTTTTTTTTTTAAGTTCTTTTGGTATAGTTAGGACAGTGAGGATTGAGGAAGAGCTCTAGACAGCACAGAGAGGTATATCTTGTAGCTGGCACTTCTGGATGTTCTACAGATTGCCCCTTTTACGTACCTCCTTCCTCTGCATGAATTAGGAGACTCTGCCATATCCATGCCCCAGATGTAGATCCTACCTGCCTATTCTTGCTTCCAAGTTTAAGAAAGATAGTCTTGGCAGCAACGTGGAGAATGTCTTGGAGTGGGGCAAAGGGTGAAAGTAGAAGGGCTAGTTAGAAGACTATTGTGGTGTTAATAGTTAGAAGACTATTGTGCTCTCAGATTCACGAGAAATAACATGAATCTGAACCAAAACAGTGGCAGAGGGAAGACACAGAAGAGTTAATACAGGATAAAATCAACAGGATGATAAATATAGGTTATAGAGCATAAAGGAGAAAAGTGAGTTAAGAATTGCTCAAGGTTTCTAGACTCAGTAAATGAGTAGACTATAGTGCCATTCACTAAGAGGGATTATGAGAGGAAGAGGAAAGTCTGACCTAAGTGTGGAACACCCAAATGGAGAGGGACAAAAGAGCTGAGACTACTCAACATTCGATGAACAAATTACTATGATTAATCTGGGTGGATACTGGAGTATTCTAGTTCAAGGAACTGTTGCTGTATGCTATAACTTGAGTTCTCTCTAGGTCAAGTAAAGTTTTAATGATGGAAACATTTGAAGATATCTGGTCAGAATAGAAAGGAAAAAGAAAGATAAGATTTGATGCAGCCCAAAATGATGATAAATCTGAATGTTGTTCAGTTTGTGATCATTAATCACAAATGATTCGGGAGAACACTCCTAGTATACAGTCCTCCTACCTAAAGGCACTTCCTTAGTGTATCCAGAGGGTAAACTCTATGACGCATGATACAAGTTCTCATCTTTCTTGGCTGGCAGGTTCTTTACATGCCCCTATCCTATAGAGTAAGAAAGGGCTACCCTAACTACATGCTAGGAAGAGCCGAGACTATCTGTCTCCATGTTGTATGTTTTGTCAAGTGAGCACAACCTATGATTTATTAATATAATTAGCTACTGAGGCTACAAACAACTTTAATATGCACATGTAAATATTCGCTTACCTTTGAAATTGATTAAAATAGCAAGTAAATGGCTGGGAACCAATCTCATCTTTCCAGTACTGTTGCCAATTCATGACACTTTCCAAGTTCTTCTGATTTTCTCTCTTACAGGGAGGAATATAGGAGCACTAACAAAACAGAACACAGAAAGTAAACCTATTATTCTATAGAATATTGAAATATAGGCCGTTTTTATTAGATAGATGGCATTATGCTTATGGTAAATCTAATTTGACCTACTTAATTTTCAACTTAACCAAATTGGAATTGCTAAACTATATTTCAAATTTTGAATTTGGCGCAATTACAGGAAGTATTCCAATAATAAAGGTACAGCCAAAAATAACTTTCAGCCATTACACTATAAAGATACTTTATAAACAATTAGTTACAATCTACTAGTGGGTTGAAAGCATAATATGGGCCTGCTGATCAATAAGGGGAGGAAACACAAAAGTTGATTTTTATCCCCAGTCTCCAGCGGACTTTGACATTTTCCTCTTCTACTTTTAACTAACAAAGCAAGCACACAGCTCTCCTCTGATACTGATCTCAGCCGATGAAACTCGTTTCTTTTCTTACATGTTCTTGAACAGCAAAATCAAAGGGAAAGTTCATCTCAATTACATAATCAACGCATTTTGCTAACTGTTGCCCTTTCTAGCCATGCCTCTGACAAAGTAGTTCTCTGTGAAGGGACTTTATTACTTGAAGCAATATACTCAGCAGAGTTAGAAGACTGCTCTTAACCCTAGATGTTACAGTTAACCCTTAGCATTCTAATCCATTTTTCCCATTTCAGTCTTTTATGATGATGATCATGGCGAAGACGATGCCAGTTTACAGCTATTGAATGTTTATTATGCCAGTGAAGTGGAAGTCCCTCAGTCATGTCCAACTCTATATAGTCCATGGAATGCTCCAGGCCAGAATACTGGAGTGGGTGGCCTTTCCCTTTTCCAGGGCATCTTCCCAACCCAGGAATCAAACCCAGGTCTCCCGCATTGCAGGCGGATTCTTCATCAGCTGAGCCACAAGGCAAGTCCTTACTATGCCAGACATGGTAATAAATGTTTAGTAGCCTTTCCGCTACTTCTTACAACAGCCCTATAATGACCCCCACCTTACAGATGAGGAAACTGAGATTTCCGTCAGTTCTATAGCTGCAACTAGAGTCTGGTGACTCATCACATTCCACTCTCGGATGTTGTGTCAAGGTGTTCAGTATTAAGGAGCAGAAAAAAATCCACTAGCTCTATAGAAAAATTTGAGTCACATGATTTTAGAGCGTCTATTTTCTCAATGTCTTCTAGCCATTTTGGGGTAAAATACAAACATTTTAGTATGATGTACAAAGCTCTCCATGATCTGGTCCCTGCCTGGTCCTCATTCTCACTCAAGCCTGGGATGCAGTCGTACAGAAGCTCTTGCTCCCAAATCTGCCATGTGGAATCCACAGTATCATGCTTGTCTGTTTTATGTCAGCCTCTCCAATTTGTTGGCAAGCTGGGACAAGGGCTATTATTTTCTCTTCTGTATCTTTAAACCTAGGACTATACCTGGTTAACATGGAAGTTTCAGAAATGTTGGTAAAATTAATTAATAATAACACATGTGGATACATCTTTATTCAAGAAGAGGAAGATACTTTTTATAGCAGTTAAACATTTTAAAGTATATATAACATGTTTTAAATTTTATTTCATTTAAATTTTAAATATTTTTATTTAAAATTTTTAAAACTAAACTTTTAATTTAAAAAACTAAATTTTAGCTTTTCCCTCCATGGTTTCTCTCCGCTCCCGCGAGTAACTTGGCTCCGGGGGCTCCGCTCGCCTGCCCGCACGCCGCCCGCCACCCAGGACCGCGCCGTCGGCCTGTGCCTCGAGCAGACCCCTTCCGACCCCTTCCGACAGCCCTCGCTGCGCAGGCTGGGACGCCTCTCCCCCCTCCGCCCCCGCCGCGGAAAGTTAAGTTTGAAGAGGGGGGAAGAGAGAGAAACATGGACATGAAGAGGAGGATCCACCTGGAGCTGAGGAACCGGACCCCGGCAGCTGTTCGAGAACTTGTCCTGGACAATTGCAAATCAAATGATGGGAAAACTGAGGGCTTAACAGCTGAATTTGTGAACTTAGAGTTCCTCAGTTTAATAAATGTAGGCTTGATTTCAGTTTCAAATCTTCCCAAACTACCTAAATTGAAAAAGCTTGAGCTCAGTGACAATAGAATCTGTGGAGGTCTGGATATGTTAGCAGAAAAACTTCCAAATCTTACACATCTAAACTTAAGTGGAAATAAACTGAAAGATATCAGCACCCTGGAACCTTTGAAAAAGTTGGAATGTCTAAAGAGCCTGGATCTGTTTAACTGTGGGGTTACTAACCTGAATGACTACCGAGACAGTGTCTTCAAGCTCCTGCCCCAGCTGACCTATCTGGATGGCTATGACCGAGAGGGTCGTGAAGCCCCAGATTCAGATGCCGAGGTGGATGGTGTGGATGAAGAAGAGGATGATGAAGAAGGAGAAGATGAGGATAAGGAGGAGGATGAAGATGGTGAGGAAGAAGAGTTTGATGATGAAGAGGATGATGATGAAGACGAAGATGTAGAAGGGGGGAGGATGAAGATGAAGTCAGTGGGGAGGAAGAAGAATTTGGACATGATGGAGAAGTTGATGAAGATGATGAAGATGAGGATGAGGACGAAGATGAAGATGAAGAAGAGGAAGAAAGCGGGAAAGGTGAAAAGAGGAAGAGAGAAACAGATGATGAAGGAGAAGATGATTAATAAGACCCCAATAACCTGCAAAAAAAAGAACTGTTCAGTATTGGTTGGACTGCTGACATGGATTTGGTAGCTTTTTTTTTTTTTTTTTTTAAGAAAAATAAAAGGGTAGCTGTGATACAAACCCCAGGACACCCACCCACCCAAAGAGCCAAAGAATAGTTCCTGTGACATTCCACCTTCCTCCATTTAGTCCCTCTTGGAAATCCACCACCAAGCTTGGGGACTTCACCCCAACAAAATTGTAAGCGTTGTTAGGTTTTTGTGTAAGACTTGCTGTAGCGTGTGTAGCTGTGATTGGTGAGGCAACTGTCCGTGGCTACCAGTTACACCAAGATTGTAACAGCATTTTTACTTTCTGTACAACAAAGAAGCTTTGTAAATAAAATCTTAACATTTTGAAAAAAAAAAATAAAAATAAAAACTAAATTTTAAATTAATTTTAAAAATATTTTAAAATTTCTTAAATTTAAAGTTTTATTTATTTAAATTTAAAATATTTTTCTATTATATGTAACAAAATTCACATGTTATACAAATATTGTCTCAATGCATATTTACCCTCTGCACATATAGTTTCACTTCTACTAATAACAATAATATATAGCTAAAAAATTCTGTGAAATTATGAATCCTGAGCTCTTCAAAGCAGCAGTTGGGCTTAGAAGCAATGGAGACCGTTAGATAGGGTTTCAGTCTTATTAGTTGTTACATGTTTGGGCTTGAAGTAAATTACTTTTTTTCTGAATTTCATTTTTCCTAATCTGCTAAGTCTCCAAAATAAATTCTAGCTCTATATCTCTATGATTCTCTTCTTGGAGATACAGCAAGAAGGCAGGACTGCAAACACTGTTGCATATTTTCTCCAGAAGAGATCCTGCCCACTGGGGAGATGGTCAGGAAGCCTGATGAAACCACCATTCCAGCCAGCAAGGAGGACAAGTGTGGTTAGTCTTTACTTGGAGACATGTATTTTACATTAGGAAAATGTTTATAAAGGGCTTCTGATTTTCCTATTGCTTATTTCCTATAATGTGACAGATGTTCCTTTCCTTCTATTAAAAATTCATTTTCTGTATCATGGTCAACTAGTTTATGAAGTGAGAGTAGCTGTGTCAAATGACTATGCTCTTTGTAGGGGCAGAAGTTTCTAGATCTGGAGGTAGAAGCCATGAGGTGTGAAACTTGAAAAACTCATCAGAGCTCTTTTTGCAACAGGCACACTCAACACAGGGCTTCCCTAGTGGCTCGGCAATAAAGTATCCACCTGCCAATGCAAGAGATGCAGTTTCAATCCCTGGGTTGGAAAGAGCCCCTGGAGAAGGAAATGGCAACCCACTCCAGTAATCTTACCTGGGAAATCCCATGGACAGAGGAACCTGGTAGGCTACAGTCCATGGGGTTGCAAGAGTCGGACGTGATTTAGCAACAAAACAACTGATACTCAAAACAAGAGGTACGCTAAACATTTTGGGGAATAACAACCAACAACCAAGTGTAATTAAAGCAGATTTTAAAATTCTGTAATTATCTCAGTTTGAAAACCTTACTATTCACTTTTGGGAGGAGGTGGAAAGAAGTGGATTTAAAAGAAATGTCTTTACTGAATGACAGCTCTATAGTCTGACCAGGAGAATTACAGCTACACATTTCTGAAAAAGTTAGACTAAAACTTTCACTGAGGGCGTAAAGTTTTATATTAGGTATGTTGTGATTTTATGTGGGATAAAAGGAACATTTATTGCCTCTAGGAGACTTTGAGCTAGTATAGATGGATTTTTGGAAGCAAAGTACTCTCTCACATTGGGGAAAATAAGCTGTGATCAAAATTTAAGTATTTTTTCCAAGGACTGCATTCTTTCCAAAGAGTATCATAGATTAAATAATGAGTTTACAATACTCCAGTAACTTCTAAAGTGCACATCTCCTTGAAAGGAAAATTGTTAAAAGGCTAAACTTTAAGGCTCTTAAAAATCATTATTATCTCTTTTGTTATACCTTGATTGTCCATTTAATTGGTCTTTAAAATTTCTATGAAGCCTAACTCAGATTTGCTCTGGATTCTTTCTCAATTTGGTGGATCAGTGTAGATTGTTAGAATTTTAAAATAAGGTATAAGAGAAAATTCGAAGCAGTGTTCCAGAAAAAAGAATTCAAAAATCAGTCATAGAGATTTTCTTTTCTGGGTTGTTCAAATTGTTCAAGGTTTTCCTGGTACCAAATAGCATCCTCATAAATCTCTCTCCTTTGGAGGAGGGGCACAAACAATGTGTGTGTTATCACCATTATCATCACTATCACCAGCATGGTTAACATTTATTGACTATATGTCAAACATTTAATTAATCCAAATCTCATTCAATTCAAATGAGCAAATATTATAATCACCCTCAATTTACAGATGAGGAAACTAAGGGACAGAGGGGTTTCAGAAAACCTTCCTAAGGGCTTCCCTGGTAGCTCAGCGGTGAAGAGTCCGCTTGCCAATGCAGGAGACACGCGTTTGATCCCTGGCCCAGCGTGCCATGGAGCAGCTAAACCCGTGTGCCGCAACTTCTGAGGCTGTGCTCTAGAGCCCAGGAGCAGCAACTACTGGGCTCGTGCACCTAGAGCCTGTGCTCCACAGCAAGAGAAGCCGCCGAAATGAGAAACCTGCTCACTGCAACTAAAGAATAACACCCACTTGTCACAACTTGGGAAAAGCCTGAGCAGCAACAAAGACCCAGTACAGCCAAAAAAAATTAAAAATTAAAAAAAAAATCTTTTCTTAGATTACAATGGTAAATGGAACAGCTGGGATTCAAATCGCAGAGAATTCTTTTTTTCCTGAGCTTCTTGAGTCATTTTCTTATTTTTTATTTATTTATTTTTTTTTTTGCTGCTTATGGGGTCTTAGTTCTCTGACCAAGGATTGAACCGGGACCCTCGGCAGTGAGTGTGCAGAGTCTTAACTGCTGGACTGCTGAGGAATTCCCTGCAGAGAATTCTCAACCACTGCACCATAGTGCCTCACTTTAGGGCTTCCCAGTTTTCCCTTTTTGGAGCCCCCTGATTTAGCGATCAGGGAGATGGCCCAACTTCCACACCCCTCTCTTGGAGAACTAGTGTAATGTTTTCTTGGGAATGGACTTTGTGAAGTCCTCCTGTGGATCGGCAGGCTGAGGTTGCAGCCCTTTGGTTTCCCGTACATTCTCAGAGAAATGTATTGTAAGTCTTTGCTTGTTCCCTCTTGTCTCAATTTGGCTTCAGGGTTGGTTTTTGGTGCCACAGATGTAATTTCACTTAGGTGAATTTATAGACACAACATCTTCGGTCATGGAGGACACTGAGATTTCCCTTGGAGAAACTTCTTTGTGCTGTTATGACCTTTCCTTGTTTTTCATTTGCAAAGGCTGCATTTCCCAACTTCTAATACCATTATTGCCCAAATAACCTTCACTAGAGGCTGTGTCATTTGCTGCCTAGAATTGCATGAAATCACTCTCTTTAAAAAGTCAGGAGAAAAAGAGGTACATGATAAAATATATTTGTTTAATGCCTATCTTTTAGAAAGGAAATGTGACTTTTGCATTCATGAAGGAAATTGATGGAACTGAATGGGCTATTCTGAGTGTATTAATGTAAAAACTTTCAGGGAGTTTATAAAGGGAAGAAACTATCATCACTAGAAGTGAAATATCTGATTATGTATGCATTATCACTTATTTTACATTATCTTATTTTAGGACTTATCAAGATTCATAACAGCATTCTTTTTCAGCCTACCACAATGAATTTGTATTTTAATAGAACACTTCTTGAGTGGGTTCTTTGTGATGTGTCTTGAGGATTGCGTTTCAATCCTGTGGGCAGAGTAGGCAAAATTCACTTTCTTCCTTTACTGAGTCACTTTAAAAAAACCACTGCACAAAACACACCATCTACTTAACTAAACACTGGGGGCTGGGTTCTATGTTAGGCATTACCTAAGAAAGAGAAATGAAGACCTTTTTTTGGTTCCAGTTTCTTTCTTGACTTGACTTGGTTAGGGAGGTAATTATTGAAAGACATAATATTGGAATGGATTTAGTAGATTAAATAATTTCCAAAGTAAATTTGGTTAGAAAATGAGTTCTTAAAACATTATCTACTGGAACATAGATTTAATTATATTTAATACCATACTTTCCTATTTTCTGAAATCCCGTAAGACCTCTCTGTGTCAGCTCTGGTGTATAGTTTTAATGACATTTCTGAAAATATAAACATACAATCAGAAAAGCACTTAAAACAAAGGGGGGGGGGAATTCCTTGGGGTCTAATGGTTAGAATTCATTGCTTTCACTGCCATGGCCCAGATTCAGTTCCTGGTCAGGGAAATGAGTGTCAGACTTCATTTTTGGGGACTCCAAAATCACTGCAGATGGTGACTGCAGCCATGAAATTAAAAGATGCTTACTCCTTAGAAGAAAAGTTATGACCAACCTAGATAGCATATTCAAAAGCAGAGACATTACTTTGCCGACTAAGGTCCATGAGGTCAAGGCTATGGTTTTTCCAGTAGTCATGTATGGATGTGAGAGTTGGACTGTGAAGAAGGCTGAGCGCCAAAGAATTGATGCTTTTGAACTGTGGTGTTGGAGAAGACTCTTGAGAGTCCCTTGGACTGCAAGGAGATCCAACCAGCCCATTCTGAAGAAGATCAGCCCTGGGATCTCTTTGGAAGGAATGATGCTAAAGCTAAAACTCCAGTACTTTGGCCACCTCATGCAAAGAGTTGACTCACTGGAAAAACTCTGATGCTGGGAGGATTGGGGGCAGGAGGAGAAGGGGATGACAGAGGATGAGATGGCTGGATGGCATCACTGATTCGATGGATGTGAGTCTGAGTGAACTCCAGGAGTTGGTGATGGACAGGGAGGCCCAGCGTGCTGTGATTCATGGGGTCACAAAGAGTCGGACACGACTGAGCAACTGAAGTGAACTGAACTGAACTGAACTGAACAGCCAAAAAGAAAAAAAAAAAAAAGCTCTGTAGAATAAAAAGTTTAAATGAGTCATTTATAAACCCTACAATATTTCACATGCCTCATGACTTCATTAATTGCTTGCAAACGTGTGCACTGCATGCAAACACAAATTCCTTATGAATGTAGGTTAACTGAACAAACACATACGGAATTATTTGTCAGCTAGTGGAAACAGTGTCAGACTCTATTTTGGGGGGGGGGGCTCCAAAATCACTGCAGATGGTGATTGCAGCCATGAAATTACAAGACGCTTACTCCTTGGAAGAAAAGTTACGACCAACCTAGATAGCATATTCAAAAGCAGAGACATTATTTTGCCAACAAAGGTCTGTCTAGTCAAGGCTATGGTTCTTCCAGTGGTCATGTATGGATGAGACAGTTGGACTGTGAAGAAGGCTGAGCGCTGAAGAATTGATGCTTTTGAACTGTGGTGTTGGAGAAGACTCTTGAGAGTCCCTTGAACTGCAAGGAGATCCAACCAGTCCACTCTGAAGGAGATCAGCCCTGGGATTTCTTTGGAAGGAATGATGCTAAAGCTGAAACTCCAGTACTTTGGCCACCTCGTGCAAAGAGTTGACTCATTGGAAAAGACTCTGATGCTGGGAGGGATTGGGGGCAGGAGGAGAAGGGGACGACAGAGGATGGGATGACTAGATGGCATCACTGACTCAATGGACATGAGTCTGAGTGAACTCCAGGAGTTGGTGATGGACAGGGTGGCCTGGTGTGCTGTGATTCATGGGGCTGCAAAGAGTCCGATATGACTGAGCGGCTGAACTGAACTGAAGCTAAATTCTAGGGCAGTTGGTTCCAGTATGCGCACACACATCTGAAAGCTAAATGGAAATAATCTTATGGAAGAATCCAAAGGCCAAATAAATGGCTTAGAAAATGTGAAAAGTAGGGCTAAGAACAAAGGGGCGCTAAAATGAGCTCTTCAGAGAGAGCAGGCTGGACAGGTACAGAGCGGTGCCCAGCCTAGAATAGGGTTCATCCAAGAATGGTCCCACAGACCCCTAGACTGTCAAAAGATCCACCCTTCTGAGAATTTCATTCAGAGGCACTAGGAACCTGCATTTTTAACAGCTTTCTTTCTTCCTTGGAATGACAGGTTTGGGGAATTGATCATTTATGCACTAAACCATTCTTGATTGCTCAGTACAGGATACAAAGCTTAGATGTTACTCCCTAGCCCTCTTCTTCCTCCCTTCCCAGGAACATGTAGTGCAGCAATAGTGCTTTATAGTCACAAAAGAGAAAGTGAAAATTTTGGCTTTGAGGGGAAATAGAAGGCTTCACAAAAGAGACAACATGATTGTGTCTTTAAGGTTGAATGGGAGTTTGTTTCTCAGAGAATAGGTTGGGAAGGGGACATTCCAAGAAGAAGAAATGGAATGTTATGGATGTTCCAGAAAGACTGAATCATCTAATGTGCTTGAAGGTGAGGGACATGGAAGAAGACATTGGAAAATGCCCCAATTATCTGAACCACTCACTACTCATTAAGAATTGTTCTAGCCTTACCAGTTTCTGTAAAACACAACTCACTACCCACCACAGAGTATTCCCACCTGCCCCCAACTCTCCTTTAGTTGGACTGTATTATTACATGTTGAGACTACATCTGCATTTTTGTAATTTGACATTATTTATTTAACTTCTGGATTCAAATAGACTGCTAAAGTTGGTGACATTATGAAAACTGAAAAAAGTTTGGAATAACATTCCACTTTCAAGAGAAAATATTTCATTCAGCTGGAAAGTCAGGAAATAAAAATGCAGTGTCTTTGCCAAAAAATAGAGGTTGAATCTCAATAGAAGTCAGACCCAAACAAGAAGTTTTAATCTGGAAGATGCTCAACAATAATTATTTATAATAAGCATGGCAGTATATGTAAAGATGTGTTCAACGGCTTATGATGATAATTTAAAATCCTTGAGATGGCCGATCCTCTTATGACCATATAGAACACTGAAATGAAATGTGTTAAATGCTCTTGCATGCCTTCAGAAATGCCTCATAATGTGTGTATATGTGAGTGTGTTTGGTCACTCAGTCATGTCCAAGTCTCTGTGACCCCACGGACTGCCACCCCCTAGGCTCCTCTGTCCATGGGAATCTCCAGGCAAGAATACTGGAATGAGTTGCCATTTGCTCCTCCAGGGGAACTTACCAACCCAGGGATCAAACCCACACATCTCCTGCATCTCCTACACTGGCAGGTGGATACTTTACTACTGGGCCACCTGGGATTCATTGTATAAATGTGTGTGTGTGTGTGTGTGTGTGTGGGTATAAAATAAAATATTAACAACCATCATTTCTGCATGAATGAAAACAACAAGTCCTGTCTGTGGTAAGTCCCCTAGAACCAGAATTGATAAATAGTGGTGATGAAAAATTGATGCTTCCTATTTGTGGCAGAATGTATTTTTCCATAGATGGCTCCACCAATATCTATCCTATTTTACATGCTCTTACAATGTGACATTGACCCTCCTCTACTCAGTGTCGTGGGTTTCCCTTCCCTAGAATATGGATGAGTCTGTGATTACAGAGGAAGTGATGCTGTGTGACTTCCAAGGCTAAATCAGAAAAAGAGGGCATAGCTTCTGCCTGCATCTTTCTCTTGGGAATGCTTGCCCTTGGAGTTCTGACACTCTGCTGTGCGAAGGCCCAGAGTAGTCCATGCAAAGAGACCACGGAGAGGCCTGTGTGGAGAGGAACCAAGGCCCCCCACTCAACAGCCAACATCAACTCTCTGATACGTGAGTGAATGAGCCTTCAGATGGTTCTTGCCTCCAGGCTTCGAGTATTTCACTAGAACCTCAGACATCAGAGGGCAGAGATAAACTGTCCCATGACGCCATCTATATTTATGATCCACAAAATTTGTGATCACAATAAAAACAATACACGCTCCTGTGTAGTTGATCAGCTGTGTCCGACTCTCTGTGACTGGACTGTAGCCCGCCAGGTTCCTCTGTCCATGGGCTTTTCCAAGAAAACTACTGGAGTGGTTTGCCATCTTCCGCCTCCAGGGGATTGTCCCCACGCAGGAATCGAGCCCAGGTCTCCTGTGTCTCCTGCACTGCAGGCGGATGATATCATGCTGATGATACACACTGCTGATATCAGAAATTGGGAAGTACAAAGTGCTCTAGATTCCTTGGTAAAGTACAGGTGTGCCAGAGGGTGGGCAATGCAGTGGTCTGTTACCTAAGTGACAGGGGGTATCATGGCACAAGGAATTTCTGGATGTCTCCTCCAAAGTGAAACAGATTGCTGTCCCTTTCACTCGTTAAAACTAAGAGGAACAGTGCTTGATGGACCCTTGACATTTTGGAGGAAACACTTACCCATATTTGGGACTGTACCTCTGATCCCTTACTGAGCAATCCACAAACCTGACCCCTTTCAGTGGCAGCCAGAGCAGGAGAACTTGCTCTTTTCATTGATTTCTGTGGCCCAGGACCTCAAATGGTATCCAAGGAGTGCCGGATGGGAGGGATAGATGGAGCCTGTGGAGTTCTGATAGTGTAAATCAAACCCACGCTTTCTTTGACAAATTGCTATTCTCCTTTCAAGAAACTCTTGGTTTGTTACTGATGCCTAAGCATGGAATGTCCAATCACCATGTCATTCACTGTATATTGGGCTATTCGACCCACCTAGACATAGAGGTGGGGTTTTCAGGGCTAACGCAGCTCCTGCAGGCAAACAAGATTCATAAGAAAATGCTTTGCATTCCTGACACCTCTTCACTTTTGTACTATGGCCTTCTCAACTTATCGTAATGTGCAGTTGTTAATCTAGGCTTATTTTTCTCAGACTAAGATATTCAGGGAGGCCTGGCATACTGCAGAACATGGAGTTGCAAAGAGTTGGACATAACTAGGTGACTGAACAACAACAAGATTTTCATCCCTCTAGGAGTACTCTGCAGTGTGCTTGAGAGTGTTTAAAGCCTGTGACCAGTTCTGGTCGAAGAAAACATTAGACCTCAGTTTAGCATAACTTTGAGCAGAACTTCTAATCGTTTATTTCTCTTTAAAGGAATGATGTTGGATGTACAGGCCTATATTGACTTATGGGCAATAGATAAATAATAAATTGCATTTTGACTAAACTGATTAGAGTATCTTACAGCCTCAGAAAAAGAACTCTGATCAATACATAAGATTCAAAAGTTGTATTTCCCATGCACCCTTTCTCAGGAAGCTACCTGAAGATGTATCTCACCAAAGCAAAGATATATAGACAATGGCATAGGGTCAAGGAAACAGAATACCTAGTAGAGGAGAGACACAGCAGGCCCATGGTGCAGCCAGCACAGTTTGGGGCAGCAGGCTGAAGGAGTCCAGAAAGGAAAGTTTTTTAAAAGAGAAAAAAGTAGTATGAAACAGTTACACATTATGAATAAGCATATGGGCTCTCCAGGTATTGGCACTAGAACCCACCTCCCAGTGCAGGAAACATAAGAGACGAGGGTTCTATCCCTGGGTGGGGCAGATTCCCTGGAGAAGGGCATGGCAACCCACTCCAGTATTCTTGCCTGGAGAATCCCATGGACAGAGGAGCCTGGTGGGCTACAGTCCACAGGGTTGCAAAGAGTCAGACATGACTGAAGTGACTTAGCATAGAACATACATGAAAAACAGTATACAAAGGAGTCTTACAATTCTGTGGGAGAATTTTGTAAAAGTAAGAGAAAGGTACATAAGGAAGTAAGAAAATATTAAGAGCATGGTTATTATCGTAAAGAAAAAGTAGCAATAAAAATGAACATTAGTTAAAATAATGTTAAGTACTCTATGTTAATTTGGCCCAAAACTATGATATCTGAGGGATGAATGCCTGAAAAATGAGATGGACTGGGATGGTGTAAGAAAGTTAAATGCTCAGATTCAACCATTGGCAGGTGATTGTCTAAAATATATACACTGGAGAGACTATTGTTTGAACATGGATTTACACAATGGAAAAAGAGAAAAGTGAAATATAGTTGTCTCTGGACGCCAAAAGGGATTGGGACAGAGGAGTCCTCTTGTAGTTCTATTGAGATCTTTTTCTACTTCCTCCCTAGTAACTGGTCTACTTTGAAAAAGAAAAAATCATTACCAGGTTGTTGTAGTTTGGAAGTTTGTATTATCCTAGAGAATCACCATATCATCCTATGGTTTCAAATCTACTAGCATAGTATTTCATCCAAGTATTCAGGAATCAGTATAGAATAACAGGCAACTTGTTTTGGTTTTGTTTCTTAACCATACCATGCAGCATACAGGATCTCAGTTCACCCACCAGGGATCAAACCCGCGCCTCTAGCAGTGGAAGCCCGGAATCCTAACCAATGGACTGCCAGTGAAGTCCTCAGAGATTTCATTTTACAGCAATATTTCTGGAATGTCTCTCATTACAGAAATAATGGTTTACAAATATCTGGACATCCTTTAGCCCAGTTAAGTTGACACAGGAAATTAACCATCACATCTATAAGTCTCCCACTGAAAAGAAAGCCATTTATTGCCAAAAGCTCTTCACGTAATGAGTTTTGAATCACTGCTCTACCATAGTGCAAATATTCTCCCAAATTGGTATTTTTTTTCAATTTTAATATTTTTGAAAAATATGTTAACTTTTTTCTTACTGTGTCATTAAAAAAGTGTATTATTTCATATTTGCTCTTGCTTTAAAAGGCTTTGTCCAGTGACAAAATTATGTAAATATTTACCTATATTTTTAGGACTTTCACAGTTTTTGTAAATTAAAAGTTCATCCCATCAAAATTATAATTTTTAATTAAACATTTTCAGAATAATTTTGAGTATTTTGCCAATAAACTTTATTTGGAAAATTACTATTTAAAAATACATAACATTCAGAGATCAGATCAAAATAGCAGAGGTGTATGATATGGAGCCCACCTTCTCCCCTACAGATACATCAAAATATATCTACGTGTGTAACGACTCTCACAGAACATCTGCTGAACACTGGCAGAAGTCCTCAGACTTTCAAAAGAGAAAATCTCCAAGTAACTGGGTAAGACAAAAGAAAAAAAGACAGAGAAAGAAATTGGGATGGGATCTGCACCTTTGGGAGGGAGATGTGAAGGAGGAAAGGTTTCCACACACTGGGAAGTCCCCTCACTGGTGGGGACAGAGAGGGAGCTTTGGAGTCTTGGAGGAGAGCACAGCAGCAAGTGTGCTGAGGGCAAAGCAGAGAGACCTGCATAGAGCGTGGGTGCTGACCCACCTGAGAAGCTTGAGAAGCTGACCCAGCCTGAGAAGCTTGTCCACTCGCCCAGTGGAGCGGGTGGGGGCTGAGTACGGAGGCTCAGCTTCGAAGGTCAGATGCCAGGGGGAGGACTGGGGTTCACTGTGTGAAGATGGCTTGAAGGGGCTAGGTTGTAGAGCACCACAAATGAGGGAGTCCAGGAAGAAGCCTCCCACTAGAGAGGCAAGGGGCCATTGTGGGAGGGTGTGCATGGAGACAGGGGGGTCTGCCACAGGAGCTTCTTTCTGTGTGTGCCTACGGGTGGCGGGGCACTGCTTACAGGAGCTCCAGGGAAAACAGAACTACCAGATGACCTAGAAAACCCACTTCTGGACATAAACCTAGAGGAAAATCCGTAAGTCAAAAAGATGCATGTACTTCAAAGTTCACTGCGGCACTATTTATGATAGCCAGGATGTGAAAGCAACCTAAATGTTCATCAACAGAGGAGTGGATAAAGACGACGCGGTACATAGACACAATGGAATTGTATTACTCGGTCATTAGAAACAATGAGACTGTGCCATTTGCAGAGGTGTGGACAGACTGAGAGACTGTCATACTGAGTGAAGTAAGTCCGAAAGAGAAAAACAAATATCGTATAATATCACCTATATGTGTAGAATCTAGAAAAACGGACACAGATGAACTTAATTTGGAAAGCAGAAATAAAGATACAGACAGAGAGAACAAACATATGGATATCAAAGGGCAAAGGCGAGGTGGGATGAATTGGGAGACTGGGATTGACATGTACACACCACTGTGCATAAAATGGATAACTAATGAGAACCTACCACACGGCATGGGGAACACGACTCAATGCTCTGGTGAACTGAGCAGGAAGGAAATCTAAGACAAGAGAGGGCATTTGTATGCATACAGCGGATTCTGTACAGCAGAAACTAACACGACACTGCGTGTGCGTGTGCTCAGGCGCTTCAGTGTTGCCCAGTTCTTTTCGACCCTGTGGACTGTATGTAGCCCTCCAGGCTTCTCTATCCATGGGATTCTCCAGGCAAGAATACTGGAGTGAGTTGTCATGCCTTCCTCCAGGGGATCTTCCCGACCCAGGGATCGAATCTGCATCTCCTGCATTGCAGGCAGATTCTTTACTGCTGAAGTCCTCTAAAGCAACTACACTTCGATAAAAATTAATTTAAAAAAACAACAAAAAATCTCCTGGACTCCTACCACCCAGAACTCCTACTACTGGACTTTCTCCTTTGCTCCCCGCCCCAACAGTTTCCCACAAATTAAATAAAAGTAAAAACCGTATTTCGCGTTTGCTTCCCTCATTCACTATTAGTGAGTATACGTATACCCTGCATTATCCTTTTTGATGGCAGTGCTTCTTGGCTGCATCTTCATCTATTTCACCTTCTTTAATCAACAGACATCATCTTCCATTTTTTTTTAATCACTATATACAATGCTCATTAAATTTTGCTAACAAGTGTGGCATTGATTCTTAGGAGTAGAAATCCTACCTCAGGGGGAGGGGGGAGGGATAAATTAGGAATTTGGGATTAACAGATAAACATTGCACATGCAGGCTTAGCTGCTTCAGTCTTGTCCGACCCTATGTGACCCTATGGACTGTAGGGTGCCATCTCCTTTGTCCGGGGGATTCTCCAGGCAAGAATACTGGCATGGGTAGCCATTCCCCTCTCCAGGGGATCTTCCCCATCCAGGGATTGAACCTGGGTCTCCTGCATTGCAGGCATATTCTTTACTGTCCTTCTTATAGCCAAATAAAATTCCTTTGCATGAATATAGCACATTTTATTTGTCTGTTCATCAGTTGATGGACA
Source organism: Ovis canadensis (assembly GCF_042477335.2). Classification (NCBI taxonomy): domain Eukaryota; kingdom Metazoa; phylum Chordata; class Mammalia; order Artiodactyla; family Bovidae; genus Ovis; species Ovis canadensis. Next base: position 155,052,656 of record NC_091247.1, read on the forward strand.
TATGATTTATTTACACTTTTTGGCTATTAAGAATAATGCTACTATGAATAGTCATGTACAAGTTTTTGTGTGGACATGTGTTTTCATTTCTCTTGGGTATATACCTAGGAATGGAGTTGCTGGGTCCAATGGTAATTCTGTTCAACTTTTCGAGGAACTGTCAACTGTTTTCCAAAGCAGCTACAAATCTTTTACATTCTTATCAACAATGTATGAGGATTCTAATTTCTCCACACCGTTACTGTCTTTCTCCACAAGTTATTGTCTTTTAATTTTTAATGGCCACTTGGTGGGCTAAAAGTAGTATCTTACTGCAGTTTTGATTTGCATTCCCCTAATGACTAAGGAGTAAGTGTCTTTTAATTTCATGGCTGCAGTCACCATCTACAGTGATTCTGAAGAAAAGTTATGACCAACCTAGAAGCAGAGACATTACTTCGCCAACAAATGTCTGTCTAGTCAAGGCTATTGTTTTTCCAGTAGTCATGTATGGATGTGAGAGTTGGACTGTGAAGAAGGCTGAGCGCCATAGAATTGTTGCTTTTGAACTGTGGTGTAGGAGAAGACTCTTATGAGAGTCCCTTGAACTGAAAGGAGATCCAACCAGTCCATTCTGAAGGAGATCAGCCCTGGGATTTCTTCGGAGGAAATGATGCTACAGCTGAAACTCCAGTACTTTGGCTACCTCATACGAAGAGGTGACTCATTGGAAAAGACTCTGATGCTGGGAGGGATTGGGGGCAGGAGGAGAAGGGGATGACGGAGGATGAGATGGCTGGATGGCATCACTGACTCAATGGACGTGAGTCTGAATGAACTCCAGGAGTTGGTGATGGACAGGGAGGCCTGGTGTGCTGTGATTCATGGGGTCACAAAGAGTTGGACACGACTGAGCGACTGAACTGAACTGAACTGAATGACTAAGGGGGGGGGGGGCATTCCGTTGTAGCTCAGTTGGTAAAGAATCTGCCTGCAATGCAGGAGATCTGGGTTCAATCCCTGGGTCGGGAAGATCCCCTGGAGAAGGAAATGGCAACCCACTCCAGTATTTTTGCCTGCAGAATTTCATGGACAGAGGAGCTTGGCAGGCTACAGGCCTTGGGTTGCAAAAGTCGGACACAACCCAGCAACTACACCACCACCAATGACTAATGAGGGTTTCCCAGGTGGCACTAGTGGGAAAGTATCCTCTTGTCAGTGCAGGAGACATGAGACTAGGGTTCGATCCCTGGGTCAGGAAAATTCCCTACAGGACAGCATGCCAACCCACTCTAGTATTCTTGCCTGGAGAATCCTATGGAGAGAGGAGGCTAGTTGCTACAGTCTATAAAGTTGTGAAGAGCTGGACACAACTGTGCACACTTTGGACGTGACATAGTGACTTAGCACACATGCATGCTCTGACTAATGATACTGAGCATCTTCTCATGTGCCTGTTGCTCATTTGTATACTTCTTTGGAAAAATATCCGTTTCTAACTTTTGTCCATTTATAAATTGGGTTGTTTTTGTGTTACTGTTGTTATTGAGTTGTATAGGTTCTTTATATATCCTGGATATTTAATTCTTACTAGATACATAATTTGAAAATATTTCCTCTCATTTTGTGGTTATCTTTTCACTTTCTTGATAGTATCTTTCAAAGCACAAAACCACAAATATTTAAAAAATTTTTATTATGTCCAATTATCTATTTTTCCTTCGGTTGCTTGTCCTTTTTGCATCCTATTAAGAAACTGTGCCTAATTTAAAGTCACAAAGATTGACAACTGTGTTTTCTTCCAATAGCTTTATAGTTTTGCTCTTACACTCAGGTCTCTCATTGATTTGAATTAATTTTTGTATTATGATGTGAAGTAGAAGTCCAACTTCACACCTTCGCACATGCATATACAATTGTTCCAGCATACTGGTTGAAAAGACTGTTTTTTTCCTGTTGAATGCTCTTGACACCCTTGTCAAAATCAATTACTTATAAACGTATGCATTTATTTCTGGACTCTCAACTCTATTCCATAGATTTGGAATCTATTCCTTATGCCAGTGCCATACAGTCTTGATTACTGTAGCTTTCAAGTAAATTTTGAAATTGGAAAGTGTGAGCCTTCCAACTTTGTTCTTGTTTTTCAACATTGTTTTGACGATCCTGGGTCCTCTGCACTTGTATCTGAATTTTAGGATCAGCTTGTCAATATCTGAAAAAGCAAATCCTACCAAGTTTTTTTTCATAGGAATTGTGATGAATCTATAGATCAATTCGGAAAGTGCTGCCATCATTACAATACTAAGTTTCCCAACTTATGAACAAAAGTTATCTTTATTTAGTTCTTTCTTTCAAGTGTTTTGTAGTTTTCAGGGTACAAGTCTTACATTGTTTTGTTAAATTTGCCAAATATATTTCAATTGTTTTATTATTTTGATGCTACTGTAAGTAGAATTGTATTCTTAATTTCAATTTCGTATTGTTAATTGTTACTGTATAAAATACAATTATACATGTACTAAAAATACTGACATTGTACACTTAAAATGGATGTATCCTTATGAAGATCTCAGTAAAGCTATTACAAATCAAAGCTTTAAAAAAACAAAAATACAATTGATTTTTGCACATTGACCTTATATCCTGCAGTCTTGCTAAATTTATTTGGCCCAGTAGCTTTTTTTTTTGGCTGGAGTTTTCAGGAGTCTCTATACACAAGATCATGTGATTTGTGAATAGAGAGAGTTTTATTTCTTCCTTTCCAATCTGGATGTCTTCTGTTTCCTTTTCTTACCTAGTTGTCCTGACCAAAACCCCCCAGTACTATGTTGAACAGGAGAAGGAAGAATGGACATCTTCATCTTGTTTCTGATCTCAGAGGGAAATTTTCAGTCTTTCATCATTAAGTATGATACTAGTTGTGGGTTTTTCATAGTTCCCCTTTATCAGGCTGACAAAGTTCCCTTCAATTCCTAGTCGGTTGATGTTTTAAGTCATGAAAGGATTTTGTCAATTTTTTTCTGCATATATATATGCATGTGATTTCTGTCATTTATTCTATTAACATGCTGTATTGATTTTATTATGTTTAACCAAGCTTGCATTCCTAAAATAAATCCCACTTCACCATGGTGCAATATCATAAACTCTTCTCAAAAAAAAAAAGAAAAAGGAGAGAATAAATCCCAATTCATTCTGTTACTATGATGCCAAAAAGCAGACAAAGATATCATAAGAAAACTACAGACCAATATACTTTATGAATATAGAGGCAAAAATCTTCAACAAAATGCTAGTAAACCAAGTTTTGGAATATATAAAAAGAATTATATATCACAACCAAGTTGGGGGAATTGGGAGTGGGAAATAATATGCACGAGATTTCCTTTGGGAGCAATGGAAATATTCTGAAATTAGCAATGCTGCTTGCACAACTTTGTGAACATACCAAAAAACTGTACACATTAAAAGGGCAAACATTACAATATTTGAAATATATCTTTTTTACAGGAAGCTGTCTTTCCTTTATTTTTCCTCTTTCATTCTTCTTTCTGCCCACAAGGCAGATGTGATGCAAGTTAGGAAAAGCATGTTAAGGGACATGTTAAGACAGTACGAAACTGGGTGTTTGAATGACCTTCCAGATTAAAATGGTTTAGCCCCATAGGCTGCTTACAAGCTCAGACATTTACAAAAGAAAAAACCTAGTACTTCCTTAGATGGAGGAGACATGGGTTCGATCCCTGGGTGGGGAAGATCCCCTGGAGGAGGAAATGGCAACCCACTCCAGTTTCTTGCCTGGGAAATCCCACGGATCGAGGAGCCTGGTGGGCTACAGCCCAGGGAGTGTCAGAGTCTGACACGACTGGAACAACTTAGGATGTGGTACTTCCTTAGGGTTTTTTTTTTGTTTGTTTGTTTAGGTTACTTTTGTTAGGTTCTTATTAAAGCATCCCATCCAATATCCTAATTAATTCAGTTAGATTGTTCCTATTTTTTCACTACTACAAACAGTTCTGCAATGGGCCAAAGAACTAAATGGACATTTCTCCAAAGAAGACATAGAGATGGCTAACAAACACATGAAAAGATGCTCAACATCACTCATTATCAGAGAAATGCAAATCAAAACCACAATGAGGTACCATTTCACGCCAGTCAGAATGGCTGCGATTTAAAAGTCTACAAGCAATAAATGCTGGAGAGGGTGTGGAGAAAAGGGAACCCTCTTACACTGTTGGTGGGAATGCAAACTAGTACAGCCACTATAGAGAACATTGTGGAGATTCCTTAAAAATTGCTCAGGTATCATGTATTCATAATCTCACACTTTTACTGATGAACTTCCTATACTATCTATGTCTCTCAGTAAAATTTAATCATTTCTACCTTAATTTCACTGAGGATATAATGTTCATTATTTCACTCCTTTGAAATTTGTTAAGGCTTGCTTCATGGCCCAAATGTGATCCATTTTGGGAAACATTATGTGGGCACTTGAAACCATGTGCACTGTGCTGCTACTGGATATATTAATTTATAAATATTACTTGGGTCCATTGTTAAACACGTTATTCAAATCTGTTGGAGGTGTCTTAATATTACTGTTGTCTGAGATTTATCAGTTAGAAACAGAAAGGTCCTAAAATCTCTCATCGTGATAGACATGTATATTTCTCCCTCAAGATATTTCTATATATTTCTGCTTTACTTTTCTGTTTTTATGTATTTTGAGTTAGTATTTTAGGTACATCCTAGTACAGAATTGTTATATTTTATTAACTTTTGTAACTATGTCTCTTTTTAGCTCTAGTGACACATTTTTGTTTCAAAGTCTCCTGTGTTTCATATTATACAAGTACTCCAGTTTTTCTTTCTTCATTTTTTTGATGGAAGTATTGATGTTTGTATAGTGTGTTTTCCAGTCTGTGATCTCTACCTTTAAATTGGAAGAGTTAGTCCATTTCTATTCAATATAATTATAAATTTGGGTTTAACTCTATCTTATTTTTTAACTTTTTATTGGAGTATAGACGATTAATGATATTATAATAGCTTCAGTTCAGTTCAGTTCAGTTCAGTCGCTCAGTCGTGTCTGACTCTTTGCGACCCCATGGATCGTAGCACGCCAGGCCTCCCTGTCCATCACCAACTCCCGGAGTTCATTCAGACTCACGTCCATCGAGTCGGTGATGCCATCCAGCCATCTCATCCTCTGTCGTCCCCTTCTCCTCCTGCCCCCAATCCCTCCCAGCATCAGAGTCTTTTCCAATGAGTCAACTCTTCGCATGAGGTGGCCAAAGTACTGGAGTTTCAGCTTTAGCATCATTCCCTCCAAAGAAATCCCAGGGCTGATCTCCTTCAGAATGGACTGGTTGGATCTCCTTGCAGTCCAAGGGACTCTCAAGAGTCTTCTCCAACACCACAGTCCGAAAGCATCAATTCTTCGGTGCTTCAAGTGGACAGCAAAGGAACTCAGCAATACATATATAGGTATCCTTTCTCTTCCATCTCCCCTCCTATGTAGGCTGCCAAATAACATTGAGTAGATTATTACTTTTTAAAATTTATTCTACCTGTCAACAGTCTTTTTACTCTCTTTTATTGCATTCTTCTAAACTTACTGTTTTACATTACTTCATTTTCCCCACCTATTAGCTTGGTAATTATTTTCTGCTATACAAATTCTTAGATTCCAACACAGAACTACTAAATCAGAAACTAGGGTGGAATCTCTGATTCAGTGGGTTTAGGATGGGTATTGAGAATATGCATTACTAACAAGCTCACAAATAATGCTGATGTTTCTTGTCCACTGATTGCACTTTGAGAATCACTGATTTGAAGGAAGAAATTAACTAGAAAAAGGGGATTAGTGAAAATATACCTTAATAACCAAAGAAAACTGTAATATCTTTGACCAGAACAGTTCAGTTCACTTCAGTAGCTCAGTCGTGTCCGACTCTTTGCGACCCCATGGACTGCAGCACGCCAGGCCTTCCTGTCCATCAAAAACTTCCAGAGCTTACTCAAACTCATGTCCATCACGTCAGTGATACCATCCAACCATCTCATCCTCTGTCATCCACTTCTCCTCCTGCCTTCAATCTTTCCCAGCATCAGGGTCTTTTCCAATGAAAAGGTGGCAAAGTATCAGATGGCCAAAGTATTGGAGTTTGAGCTTCAGCATCAGTCCTTCTAATGAATATTCAGAATTGATTTCATTTAGGATGGATCTCCTTGCAGTCCAAGGGGCTCTCAAGAGTCTTCTCCAACACCACAGTTCAAAAGCAGCAGTTCTTTGGTGTTCAGTTTTCTTTAAAGTCCAACTCTCACATCTGTACATGACCACTAGAAAAACCGTACTTTGACTAGACAGACCTTTGTTGGCAAAGTAATGTCTTTGCTTTTTCATACACTGTCTGGGTTGGTCATAGCTTTTCTTCCAAGGAGTAAGCGTCCTTTAATTTCATGGCTGCAATCACCATCTGCAGTGATTTTGGACCACCCAAAATAAAGTCTCTGTTTCCACTGTTTCCCCATCTATTTGCTATGAAGTGATGGGACCAGACATCATGATCTTTGTTTTTTGAAAGTTGAGTTTTAAGCCAACTTTTTCACTCTCCTCTTTCACTTTCATCAAGAGGCTTTTTAGTTCCTCTTCACTTTCTGCCATAAGAGTAGTGTCATCTGCATATTGATATTTCTCCCAGCAATCTTGATTCCAGCTTGTGCTTCTTCCAGCCCAGCGTTTCTCCTGATGTACTCTGCATACAAGTTAAATAAGCAGGGTGACAATATATAGCCTTAACGTACTCCTTTCCCGGTTTGGAACCAGTCTGTTGTTCCATGTCCAGTTCTAACTGTTGCTTCTTGACCTGCATACAGATTTCTCGGTCAGGTGGTCTGGTGTTCCCATCTCTTGAAGAATTTTCCACAGTTTGTTGTGATCCACACAGTCAAAGGCTTTGGCATAGTTAATAAAGCAGAAGTAGATGTTTTTCTGGTATTCTCTTGCTTTTTCAATGATCCAGCAGATGTTGGTAATTCGATTTCAGGTTCCTCTGCCTTTTCTAAATCCAGCTTGAACATTTGGAAGTTCATGGTTCATGTACTGTTGAAGCCTGTCTTGGAGAATTTTGAGCATTACTTTGATAGTGTGTGAGATGAGTGCAATTGTGAGGTAGTTTGAACATTCTTTGACGTTGCCTTTCTTTGGGATTGGAACGAAAACTGACCAGGACAGTGGCATTAAAAATCAGACAAAGTATTAATACCAGAGAATAATGATACCATTGCTAGAAACAAAAGATTCTAGAACAGAAGCTGGTTTTAGAGAGATAAACATGATATTCTTTTGCCATTTTTATCCCTGTAATAAAGGAAATAGAAGATAATTATAATCAAAATGGAAGATTTTAGTCTTAGTAAGCAGTATTATTTTCTGGCTTTTAATTCTTAAGAATTATCTTAAAATAAAGTTGTGTCGATAAGGACAATTACATAAATGTGTTTATTACACAGGAAAAAAGTATTTAACTTCCGAGATTAGAATTTAATTTTACAGGATATATTGATGAGATGGTTGGATGGCATCACCAACACAATGGACATGAGTTTGAGTAAACACTAGGAGTTGGTGATGGACAGGGAAGCCTGGCGTGCTGCAGTCCATGGGGTCGCAAAGAGTCAGACACGACTGAGTGACTGAACTGAACTGAACTGAACTGATTGATATCAGTTCAGTTATTATTATTTCCACTAATGAGATACAACATCAAGTGCTTCTACAATGTTGTTAAATTATAACTGGTATATTGGACATCAGATAAGGTTTCAAAGTCCATTTGGTCAATTGCATCAGTTAGATGAATGGATATTTCTTCACATGTGCTTCGAGGTACAGAGAACTCTCAGTGACCCAATCTGCTGGATTCTGCTAACCAAACAAGCAAATACATGAAATAAATGTTTGATTAGTTTATTTACCAAAACAGTCACAGATTTAAATAATTTAATAAACATATGGTTTTCAATTTTATAACCAATTATTTTAAAAGAAAAGAGGATATTACCACAACTCAAATTACAAATTTTTACACATTAGTTTATGTGTCTTAGAGAATACCAAAAGCACAGCATGAGGAACATTTAGAAACATATGTAATATTGAAAACCATTCTGTTCAGTATTATACTGTGAGTATTCATGGTAATCGTAATATAAATGTACTGTTTATCTAGGAACTCAATTGTTAATATGAAATTCTGCTTAAGACAGAGAAAAAAAAATTAAAACCCAAGGTAAATAAAATGAGTGACATCTTCACTCATAAATGAGTATTAAAAAACAGTTCAGATAAACAAAACTGACAACTTATAAAAAGCTTTATAATTCTGAGGTAAGTTTGTAATAATGGAAAATATATGCATTTTCCCCAAAACTTAAACTGAAATATATTGTAATATTACAAACCTCTCATGTAAAAGTAAAAAGTTTCTGATTAGAGTTTGAGATACATAATTTGAGAGTTCTTACAAATAATTAAGACCTTCATAAACAGCATCCACAAATGGATGCCAGAGGTGGCTCATGGTTAAGTACTCTCAGACAGGAAGATCCTAGCAGTCTGCAGAGTAGATTGTTTGCAAAGAGCTGTAATAGGTGCACATAATCTGACCAAGCTTTCAAATATCTAATCATATTAGTCACCTACTCAAAAGCCTTACTTGGCTTCTGTGTTAGTTTCCTATTGCTGCTATAGCAGAAACTTAGTGGCTCAAAACAAATGTATTAACTTGCAATTCTGGAGGACAGAATTCCAAAATGGGTCTCACTGAGCTAAAATCAAGACACCAGCTGGGCTATACTCCTTTCTGAAGCCTCTAAGAAAGAATCCATTTTCTTGCCTTTTCCCGCCTGCATTCTTTGGCTCATGTCCCTTTTCTGTATTCAAAGCTGCCAACAGTCAGTTGAGTGGTCTTCACATTGCATCACTCCGACCTCCTCTTCCACATTTAAGGGTGCTTGTGATTCTAGAGTCCACCAGCACATCTCCCTATTTTAAGGTCAGCTGATTAGCAAATTTAACTGCGTCTGCAACCTTGACTCCCCTTTGCTGTATAACATAAGATATTCACGGATTCTAGGGATCAGTATGTGACCATCTTTGATAGATAGGCATAGATTCTTCCTACCATGGGTTCCCAGTGTTCACTAAACCCACCCTGTCTGTCAAGGACCTCTACATTACTGGCCCCAATTTACTCTCCTGCCTTATCCCAGGTGGCACTAGTGGTTAAGAACCTGTCTGCCAATGCAGGAGACTAAGAGACATGGGTTCGATCCCTGGGTTGGGAAGATCCCCAGGAGAAGGGCATGGCTACCCACTCCGGTACTCTTGCCTGGAGAATCCCATGGACAGAGGAACCTGGCAGGATATAGTCCATAGGGTTGCAAAGACATGACTGAAGTGACTTAGCATGCATGCACACCTTTTCCCCAGACCTCTGCTCTTTGACCCCTAGGTTCCAGCCATACCAGTCTACCTGCTGGTTCCCCAACACACCTCATACTCCACAGCTCCAGAGCCTTGCTCCTGGCATTCTTCTCTTCCTTGACGTTCTCTTCATTTTTCCTAAACTTTCCTCCCAAGATAAAAATTCTATTCATTCTCAAAATTTCATGGCAAATGCTTCCTTCTCCAGGAAGCATTCCCCCTAGTCATTCCCCTTTAGATGTTTATCATATTCTTTGCACCTCCCAGTAGAACATGATGTTTTGCTTTGTTTGATAGTTATTGTGTTCTTATCTCGTCTGCTAGGTAATGATCTCCTTGAGGGCAGAAACTCAAGAATTCATCCTCATGTGTACATCAGTTGCCTCCAAGGGTGTTCAGTCGTTTCCGACTCTGTAATACCATGGAGTGTAGTCTACCAGGCTCCTCTGTCCATGGAATTTTCCAGGCAAGAATATTGCAGTGGGTTGTCATTTCTTACTCCAGGGGATCTTCCTGACTCAGGAATTGAACCTGTATCTCCCGAGTCTCCTGCACTGGCAGGAAACTCTGCACCACCGGAGAAGCCCATAAGTCAGCTGCTGCTGCTAAGTCTCCAGTTGTGTTTGACTCTGTGCGACCCCAGAGATGGCAACCTACCAGGCTCCCCCGTCCCTGGGATTGTCCAGGCAAGAATTCTGGAGTGGGGTGCCATTTCCTTCTCCAATATAAGTCAGCTGCTGCCGCTGCTGCTAAGTCTCTTCAGTCATGTCTGACTCTGTGTGACCCCATAGATGGCAGCCCACCAGGCTCCGCCATCCCTGGAATTCTCCATGCAAGAACACTGGAGTGGGTTGCCATTTCCTTCTCCAATGCAGGAAAGTGAAAAGTGAAAGTGAAGTTGCTCAGTCATGTCTGATTCTTAGCGACCCCATGGACTGCAGCCTACCAGTCCATGGGATTTTCCAGGCAAGAGTATTGGAGTGGGTTGCCAGTGCCTTCTCCACTAGGCATATCTAAAACTGAACACCTGCTTTTCATGCAGTGTGTTTGTGTGTGTGTGCTCAGTTGTGTCCAACCTCCAAAATTACTTCTCCTTCAGTTTTTCTATTTATAATGATAAAACCACCTCTCTTTTTCAGTTGTGATTGCCACAGACCTTGGAGCCATCTTCATTTTTTCTCCCTCATTCCTCACATCCGGTCCATCAGTGGGCCTTATCAATGCTACTCCCTGATCTAAGTCACCACCACCTTTTGTTGGTCCTACTGGACTCCTTGTTTCCAATCTTGCCTCTGATGCTCTCACCTTGCACAAGTGAGCATGAGTGTGTACACAAACGCTTCTCCCCCCATACAAATTCTATCCTCATCTCAGCATCCAGATGGATCGTTCAAATTGTTTAAAAGTCTGATTATATCTTGGTCCGGCCTAGTGTCAAATAACTCACCATCACACTTAGACTAGAATCCAAAGTCCTTACAAAGGTTTCTGAGACCCTCATCTCATCCCGCATTGTTCCCTGTTCACTCACCGTCGTCCTCACTATTCCTCACGCTTGCCTCAGCGCCACTGTACTTGCTGTTCCTGCAGCTTGTGGAACAGCCTTTCTCTGGAGAGCCACGTGATTCATTCCTCTATGTCCCTTAGGCCACTGATAATCCTCTCATGTCCTTTGGGTCTCTGTGGAAATATCACTTCCTCAGAGCCACCTTCCCTGGCCATCTTATGTAAAAGAACAGCTCTCATTCCTTCCATAACTTTCTGTACCTTTATGCGGCTTAAATTTTCTTTGCCCATCTATCATTATATCTATCATTACATTACATCTATCATTATCAATTCATTACATTATGAACTGATTTCTTGTCAGTCACTCCACCAAAATGTAAGCTCCAGAAATCTTCTTTTGATCTCTGTTCCAGTCTTATCACCTAGAAACACACCTAGAACCTAAGCAGGCATTTAATAAATATTTGTTAAATGAACTCATCTTTGTACATCCTCTCATTTCTTGCCCAGTTCTTTGATCATAATAGATGCTGAAGAAGTATTTGCGGACTTAAATTTGATGTACATCCCCAATATTAATTCATATTATCACCAGAGGAAAAAAAACCACGGTAAGTCACTTTTTCATGGAGAAATAAAGGCTACAGATAAGTTGTCACAATTCAGATTAGTCTTTTATTAATTTTGACATGATGGACTCCCTAGAGCACAAAGTATATCACGTTGAACATCTGACTCAAGAATGGAGCTCAGAAATTAACCCCAGCAGGCCTTACTGTCTATACAGGGAGTGTGTGTGTTGGGGGAAGGGGCACACTAGAATGGATGAGAAGGGTACCAAGAAGGTGACTAAGCCACAAAGGCCTATAGTTAATTACATCCAATTTCCGGGGATATTCTTAAAGCCTGAAGCCTCTTCCAGTTCTGTTCTAAGTTTGTCTTCTTCTCAACGCATTTCTCTTAGGTTTTTGGTAGTACTGATTTCTTAGAATAGACATTTGTCCTCTCTTTTTAGGTTTTTCTTATCAGAGAAAAAAAACTCGAAAATTAAACATACAGCCTCTAATCACCTACTTTCTCTGATCTTTCAAGAGGCCAGTTTTAATAATCCATCTTTTCTTGGCCATCCAATATCTACAATGAGGCAAAGGCAAATGTTTGGAACTCCATAAGTTCATTTCATTTAAACTAATTTTAAAGGATTCTCTTCTTTTCCTTCAGAATTTGAGTCCTTCCTTTCATGCCAACTCTCTATATTCAGTAGCATCAGTACCATCTTTTAACCTAAACACACAAATCTTAATCATGATGAATCCTTTGGGTTCTTATTTTACTTTTCTTGAACAACAGATGAAGACATTTTCTAAGCCAGTGTTGATTTTCACTCCGTCTACAGACTAGAATTACTTGTAGAACTTTTTAAAAATTACCAATACCTAGGACACACCAAAGACCAAGTGTGAATCTCTAAAGGCTAGACGCAGGCATCTGAACTTCTTTTTAAAGTTCCCCCAGACTACTGGCCGTTTCAAAATGTTGCTAAGACCTTAGGGACAGTTGAGTGACACCCCCATACCCGCCAGGCTCAGTGGAAAGCGACTCATGGAACGGCCGTGAGCAGACTTCACGTCACTTCACTGCCAAAATGACGTCATTTTCCACCTCTGCCCAGTGTTCAGCATCTGACAGTGCTGGCAGGATCTCTAGAACAAACCAATCGGGTACGGCCAAAACTGCCTCTTTTGAAGATTTTGCAAGCAGCAGGTGCACAAGATAAAATGTTCACTGTTAAAGAGCCCTCTCTATGGTATGCTAAGGAAGAATCTTGTCACATGAGCTACTGCTACTACAGATGCTGCTCAGACTCTCGCTATCGCACAAGAGCACAGTATGGATATTCCAAGTCAAGACCAACTGAAGCAAAGCAGAGAGGAAAGTTCCAATTCCAGGAAAAGAACTGAAGAAGGCAATATTCCCACGCTGCCTACCTCACAGTATAAATGCAGAAATTCTAGAGAAGATGAAGACTTGGTAGCAAATTGAACTCAAGAAGAGACGTCAAGACTGGACCTCAGGTTTGAGGAGTGGGATGTAGCTGGTTTGCCTTGGTGGTTTTTAGGAAACCTGAGAAATAACTATACACCTAGAAGTAATGGCTCAACTGATTTACAGACAAATCAGGATATAGGTACTGCCATTGTTTCAGACACCACAGATGACTTGTGGTTTTTGAATGAGTCAGTGTCAGAGCAATTTGGTGTTGGAATAAAAGTTGAAGCTGCTGATCCTGAACAAACAAGTGAAGAAGTAGGGAAAGTGAGAGACAAACAGGTGATTGAAGTGGGAAAAAATGATGACCTTGAGGACCCTAAATCCATAAATGACGATACTGACATAGAAGTTACCTCTGAGGGTGAGTGGCAGTGTACTGAGTACAAGAAATTTAACTCTCCAAGCAAGAAGTACTGTTTTCGTTGCTGGGCCTTGAGGAAGGATTGGTATTCAGATTGTTGTAAGTTAACCCAGTCTCTCTCCACATCTGATATCACTGCCATACCTGAAAAGCAAGAAAGGGAAGGAACTGATGTCCCTGACTGCAGAAGAACTGTATCAGCTCCAGCTGTTAGACCTAAAGATACATACATAAAGGAAGAAAGCTCGAAACATTTTGATCCTTGCAACTCGGTGGAATTCTTGGATTTGGCTCATAGTTCTGAAAGCCAAGAGACCATATCAAGCATGGTAGAACAATCAGATAACCTTTTTGAACAGAGAAAAGATACAGGAAACATGGAGGATTGCCAGAATCTTTTGAAGCCATGTAGTCTGTGTGAGAAAAGACCACAAAACGGGAACATTATTCACGGGAGGACAGGCCATCTTGTCACTTGTTTCCATTGTGCCAGAAGACTAAAGAAGGCTGGGGCTTCTTCTCCTATTTGCAAGAAAGAGATTCACTTGGTTATTAAGGTTTTTGTAGCATAGCTGAATCAGTGAATTACAGACAGATATTAACAGAGCTGGTCATGTATCCAAATATCAGTATTGAGCATCTCTACGCAGGGTGACCCATTTCATACTTTCATTTATTCGTGTGAACTTTTATGTTCTAGGACATTTTTACCTCTAAACTTATAGAATTTGAGAATGAGTTCTTTAGAACTAGATTATCAATTTGGAGACTATTAACATTAAAAAAGAAGTTAATCATCCTGTCTTCAAAGTTGAGGATCTGGGAGGGAGCAGTACAGACAGAAATACATTCATTTTTATTTAATTTAATTTCTTACTTTCTTTTCTGGTAGGGAATGTTCTTGGGCATCAAAATCCAAGGTGGCTATTAGAAATATATCAAAGCTATCAACGTATAAAGTAGATTACTTTATGTTGTGTGGTTCAGAGAAACGATTATTTTTGTAAAGAGCCTAGAACAGTGATATCCAACATTTTTGTTAACATACCTCAAAAAACAATTTTGAAAAAGTACATACGACTTTTTGCACCTTTTAAAAATTGAGGTGTAGTTAGCAAAAAATAAAGTCAATAAAGTGTTCCCTTCTGCTGAAAAAATAAAATAAAGTTCCCCCAGTGATTCTAATGGATTGTCATGGTTGAGAACCAAAAACCTTAGCATACACAACAGCTAGTCACAAAGAGATAATTCAGTGATAAGAACCGTAGTCAGAGGAAGCTGACCCCAAATTTAGATTTTTTTTTTGCAGTGGTCAACTCAAAGAGCAGTTCACTGCCCTGTGGATAATTAGGACTTGACTTGATAATTAGGATAACTGACTTGAGTACTACATTACATGAAGTACTACATTACTTGAAGGAACCAGAGATCAAACTGCCTTCATCCGCTGGATCATCGAAAAAGCAAGAGAGTTCCAGAAAAATATCTACTTCTGCTTTATTGACTACACCAAAGCCTTTGACTGTGTGGATAACAACAAACTGTGGAAAATTCTTCAAGAGATGGGAACACCAGACCACCTGACCTGCCTCCTGAGAAATCTGTATGTAGGTCAAGAAGCAACAGTTAGAACTGGACATGGAACAATAGACTGGTTCCAAACCGGGAAAGGAGTACGTTAAGGCTGTATATTGCCACCCTGCTTATTTAACTTATACGCAGAGTACATCATGTGAAATGCTGGGCTGGATGAAGCACAAGCTGGAATCAAGATTGCTGGGAGAAATATCTATAACATCAGATATGCAGATGACACCACCCTTATGGCAGAAAGCAAAGAAGAACTAAAGAGCCTCTTGATGAAAGTGAAAGAGGAGAGTGAAAAAGTTGGCTTAAAATTGAACATTCAGAAAATTAACATCATGGCATCTGGTACCATTACTTCATGGCAAATAGATGGGGAAACAATGGAAACAGTGAAAAACTTTATTTTATTGGGCTCCGAAATCACTGCAGATGGTGACTGCAGCCATGAAATTAGAAGACGCTTGCTCCTTGGAAGAAAAACTATGACCAACCCAGACAGCATATTAAAAAGCAGAGACATTACTTTGCCAACAAAGGTCTGTCTAGTCAAAGTACGGTTTTTCCAGTGGTCATGTATGGATGTGAGAGTTGGACTATAAAGAAAGCTGAACGCCAAAGAATTGCTGCTTTTGAACTGTGGTGTTGGAGAAGACTCTTGAGAGCCCCTTGGACTGCAAGGAGATCCAACCAGTCCATTCTAAAGGAGATCAGTCCTGAATATTCATTGGAAAGACTGATGCTGAAACTGAAACTCCAAAACTTTGGCCACCTGATGCGAAGAACTGACTCACTGGAAAAGACCCTGATGCTGGGAAAGATTGAAGGTGGAAGGAGAAGGGTATGACAGAGGATGAGATGGTTGGATGGATCATGGACACGATGGACATGAGTTTGAGTAAGCTTGGACAGGAAAGCCTGGCATGCTGCAGTCCATGAGGTTGCAAAGAGTCAGATACAACTGAACAACTGAACTGAACTACATTACATGACTGGATATAATTTCTGCTTTGGAAACTAGGACATGTTTCAAAACATAAGTTGAATAGGACTTAAAGATATTTTAAAGAAATTATTAGTCAAAGGTCAAATTTATTCACACTATCTCTTTAGTAGTCTGCAGCATAAGAAGTTATATATTTGCATTATTCTTTCCCCTTCCCTGCTTTTTACTATAACTAATGTGGTAAACTTGTGGGAGAGGAGAAAGCCCTTGTTCTCTTTTTCTAAGAAGAGATCTCCCAAATGGCTTCTTGCTGCAGTGGGTCATAAAGCAGAGAAGGTTGGAGGTGATCAGGATCTAATACATTGTAGGGAATCTAGACATTCTGCAAAGAGAATGGATGGGGAACCCAGACCTTCAATAAAGAGGTAAGTCCTGGGTAGCCAAGATGCAACAGCCCTTGGTGGTGGGTACTGCTTAACTGGAAGGGCACGGTGGAAACATTCTGCTCATGTGATGGGCTCTGGCACAATATTTTGGTTACACTGAATTTTTCCATCACTAATTGCTTACCAGAATTTCCAAACTGAGCATTTCATTGCTCAAAAGTGGAAAGGTGACTCCAAAAGAACATGTCTAATGTTCTATAAATGGTCCAATGCAATCATAATTTGGATAAAGAGACATATACTGCTTTGGCTGAGGAAAACTTGACTAAATCGAATGGGATCATTTTCTGTAACATTAATGTATCTTTCTCCAGTTCTGTCATTTCTTTAATGCTTTACTTTAAAAAAAAATCTTATTTTGTTCAGATATTTCTTCAAAGTAATCATTGCCAGGATCCAAACTGGCACAGGAAGGAAACTGCTTATTTGCAACAAAAAGAGATCAAATCTTAGGATTTCATATAAGCCATTACCACTCTTTCCAAGTGATTTAGAAATCTATGTCCTGCTGCTGCTACTGCTACTGCTACTGCTACTGCTAAGTCACTTCAGTCGTGTCCGACTCTGTGCGACCCCATAGACGGCAGCCCACCAGGCTCCCCCGTCCCTGGGATTCTCCAAGCAAGAACACTGGAGTGGGCAACCTATGTCCTAATAATCTATGTCCTAATGATTCAAATTTACTTTTTCAGCCAAATTCTACAAAATTACCTGGAAACTGTGAAGCATTCTTTGTATAGTAAATTCTGTCTTCTCGAAGTCTTGATTAGGTATTAGCTACTTAGTGGAATATGTGTATATAATTTATTAGTGCCTGAGCCACAATCTTAAACTAATCGCAATGTTTCACCAAATATAATACCTTCTAAATGTTAAACTACCATATAATTTCTAAATGACTACTACTGCTCTACACCTTTCTTTTATATTAATGGCTTAATCTTGAAAAAAAAAAAAAGTGACATTCCTAAAGCCTTGCAATTTGTTTTGAAATTACTGAGCACTGAGCTGCCTAACTTAAAACATCTGTCTTTGAGATCTGATTGCTTCTTTGAGACTTTGAAGTTTATACTCTAAATTCTGTATTTCTATACTTACTACTCATTTATTATCTTCATTTTTAAGATACTCTTCCTTTGTCAGCAAGAGCACTTTTTTTTTTTAAGAGAAGTCATTCTTTCTTTTTTTTTTAAAGGAATTCTCTTTTAAAAATGTCCCAAATTCAAGAATTAACTATTTAGGAGACAAGAACGGGAGTTTTGCTGCAGAGAAATGATAAGCTTATTTTTAAATACTTTAAAAATATTGATATAGGATTCTTCTTTCGGATTGTTCTAATTATATCCTGTCACATGCAAGGAAAGTTTTCCTGTGTACACAAGACTCATTCCCTTTTGGACAGTTTTCTTGATCTTCAAGCACTGCTCTAACAAACTGGGAAGATGTCAGTAACTTTAAAGAAGATACATACCTTTTCTTTGATAGTTAAGTAATCAGAAGAGTGAAAAAAGGCCAAGAGAAGAAAAAAACAAAAGAAAGAAAAGCCTTCTTGGAAAAGCAGGTGTACTACAAAGCTCAACTAGTTCACAGACTGAGGACACTGCTTTTTATAAGTTTTTTCTCCACTGGGAACGGTCTTCTGAGTCTCCCTTTCTCTGCTTTCCATCCCTCGAGTCCTAACCAGGTTTTTTTTTTCTTTTTTGCTTGCGAGAACGGAAAAAGTTGCCAAGGCAGGCATATTCGGTACATTTCACGGAGGCTTTTCTATTTTCAGAAAGTTTTACCGTTCCCCAGATGGCTCCCAATTGTTCTTAGACACACGGAGAACCTAGGCTTCCTCTAGACGCTTCTGAGAATCTATTTCGTGACAACTAGAAGTCCACAGTACCCGCCCAAGATGGATCTCCATAGAATTTCGCATTTGATTCCACGTCGTTTGTCCACCCACGAAAGTTCATCTTTGTACCCCAAGTTAAAAACATCTGTCTAGAGTGAAAAGGTAAGGAAACCTCTAACACCTCTCAAAGGGCTAAAGAACCCCCTGCAACCTCCAAATGCGAGTTCTGGACGCGGCCAATGGGAGCTCGGACCTTGACCATGCGCCGGAGTTGGTGGTATCCCCGCTACGCACTGGATTTAATCTGAGGAAAAGTTAACTTTCGGCTCCTCGCATCTCTGCAAAGCCCGTCCGGTAGGGCCCGAACCGAAGCTGGGCCAAGGCCTCAGAATCTGAGACCAGGCAAGACAGGTGTGTAAAGAAAGCCTCCGGGTTATCACAGGTCGCTGCACACAAACCCTCCTGAAGGACCGGGGGGCCCCGGGCTCCGCTGTGTACTTACTCCCGGTTTAAGCATAGTCCGCGACGCCTTGTCGCCTCCTGGTAACGTCTGCATACTCCGGGCCACCCCGCGCAGGGTTTAACACTGATCCTCCCCCAAACCCCAGCATCTCCGTAGGAGCGAGGCAATCCTCCTGGGGCGTCCTTACCTTGGGGTTGGTCAGGAGCTGGTGCTCGTCGCTGTGCAGCAGCGCCCTGGAGTTGGACTCGGAGTTGTTCACGTAGACCTGGACGCAGGGGTACTGCGAGGTGCCCCTGCAGTCGGCACCACAGGTGAAGGTGCACTCGAACACCTCTCCGATCTGCTGCACCGACAGCACCGTGCAGTTGGCTGCCGTGGCTTGCAGATCCTGCAGCGCGGGACTGAGCCAGCAGAAGCCGAAGATAAAGAGCGACACGACGCCGGAGATGATGAGAAACAAGCCGAGCCGGATGCTCTTGTCCTCGGCTTCCGTGTACTCGTAAGCCACCCGGAGCTTCGCCATCGCCCCCCACTCCAGGCGGCGGGCGCGCTCCCCCCGCCCCCTCCCGCCCCCGGCGCCGAGCCCGACTGCCTCGGCGGGAGGAGCCGCCGCCGCACGACAGCAGGGGAGTGGGCGGCCAGGGGGAGCGCGTGAGAACAAAGGGGCCGAGGCCGGCGACGCCCCCCGGCGGCGGCAGCGCCCCCCTTCCACCTCCCCGCCGCCGCCCGAGCCCTAGAGGCTCGCAGCGCGGCCGAGGTTTCAGAGCCTCCTGCACCCTCGGGCGCGAGGAGTGCACGGGCGGCTCCTGCCTCCGGCGCCCCCTGCCAGCCTCCGCCCCCGCGCTTTCCCCGCCTCCCCCACCCCGCCTCCTCTCGCCCGGTGGCTCCCAGTCTCCATCGCCCGCCGGCCGCCGCTCCGCGGACTCGCCTGGCAGGTGCCCGGAGGGCAGAAGCTGCAGGGCTGAGGCGAGCCCCGGGGCTCCCCTGCGCGGGAGGCAGCTCCGCCGGGCCCCACCCGCCGCCGACCCGGGTCCTCCCGCCCCGCCCCGGGGCGTTTCCCGTGGGCGAGGGGCGGGCAGGCGCTGGGGATCGCAGCGCTGGCGCCCGGGATTCTCGTTACATTCCCCTGGGAGGGACATCAGCGATAAGAGGTTAGGATCAATATAACTTAATGAAGTGAAAGTTTAAAAAACAAAACAAAAAACAAACGAGGGAGACGGTGTCGTGCAAGTGGAGCGGCGGGAATTTTGAACTCCAAAGGGGGACTGGTCAGCCAGCGGCGAGCCAGCGGCCGGGAGGCGTGCGCTCTCGGAGAGACTGTTCGCCGGCACCAGGCGGACAGGGATGGAAGCCCCCGGACCGAGCGGCGTGCGCCCGTGCGTGTGCCCCAGAGAGACCCGGGCCGCCGGTTCGCATGCTTGGGGCGGGCGCGTGCGCCGCAGCGCTGGAGGCGTGACCTGCCGCCGCCCCCCTTCCCTCGGGCGAGCGCGGTAACCGTCCGGCCTCGGGGTCCCGGCGCTCCCAACTGCCCAGGAGCATCCCACGATCACCCCCACCCGCGACACCGCCCACCTCGCCGACCCCAGCCGGTCCTGGAGGGCAGCAGGTCAGAAGTGAAACAGGCTGAGTCAGACGGAGTTTGCGGTGGAGGCAACGCGCGTGGGGGCAGGAGCCTGCGATCCTCCCTCCCCGACCCAGGAAACTCGCTTCCTGGGTCCTGGGTGGACCACGCTGCAATGCAGGTCTTCGGGCAGCCGGGCCGACCCCAGCTCTATGTGCCAAAGGCTGGGGCTGACTGAGTAGGGACCCAAGGGAGCGAGTGCAGAGGCTTACAGCCCTGGAAGGAGACACCATGTTCCCCATAAGGGCCGTCTTCTCGCTCCAAACCGAGAGCAGAATCCTCTCTGTCCTGGCTCCATCCTCAGGAGTCTTGCCGCCGTTGGCCCATCTCGAAATTTGTAGATGAGCTTTCCAGGAGCGCTGTACGAAGCGACAGCGGCGTGCCGACCCACTCTGGGACAGGTACCGTTTCTAGAGCTGCGCCCTGCTCTCCTAATTCTTTCTGCTGCTCCCTCCATGCCACCTCCCCACCTCGCCTGTGCATACCTCAGTCTCTGCTCTTTTCTTGACTTTTAAAAAGAAGATTATCTTTTTAAAATCACACTGCTATCAAAATATCAAACTTGGAGAACTATTTCGACCTACATTTTGAAGCATCAGAGTATTCACTTGGCAAAACATATAAACATGTCTTTTTCTTGACTTGCAAGTCCCAAATGAATATATTCTTAATTAAATTCAGTCATATATTCATATTCTGTTCCTGATGAATATGGAAACACCAAATTCTTGACTTCTCTTTCTTGGATTTCAAATGTTAGTTTACTGGTATAGTACTTTTCTACTGAGGTCCTGATCTGTTGCTTTGAAGCACTCCTTTATGTGGTATTTCCAAGCAAGGGGTAAAAGCAAATTTAATTACAGGAAGACCCCAAGTGTTTTTCTGAATAAATTAAGAAGATGCAGGGTTTGGAAATTTTCCAAGTCAGGAAGACTTTGTCCTTTAATACCTTTCAAGTTTTGCGAGACTATTTTATTATTTTCTTCCCTTTCTGTTGGCATAAAGACAATTGTTAGTGATTACACACACTACCTGAAAGAAAAAGTGAGTTTATTAGTTGAAGCATATTAACCTAAGATTACAGATTTTCAGTGTGAATCTCTTTCCTACAGTAGGTTATAATTATTTTCCTTTTCATGAAGGCTAAAGCCTTCTTGAGGCAGTGGTGAACAGATTAGATTTTTTGGATCTCATAGCTCTGATATGGTGAGCAACTTAACCTTGAGGCAGAATTAATTCCTATAGCTGTTCATAAAGCACAGGGATGGGGTTGTCTAAAAATAATTTAATGAATATGATTCACTTTTCAATGATTCTAAAGATCAGAGAGTTGTGTGAATGTAACCTTTGCCTCAAAACTGAGGCAAGATAGTCTTCCAAGTAAATCTAGAGAACAAACAACAGAAAATATTGTCTTAAATTCTTAAAGGCTTTTAAATCCATTTTTTTCAAGTTCTGCATTTAGTCACTTTTCTTCTTTATAATTATTCTAAAAGTATTTGAAGAAACTGTTGGCATCTAGCCTCCTGCTCTTTACTCATTTTTTCATACTTTTTTGCTTTTTCATACTGTTCATGGGGTTCTCAAGGCAAGAATACTGAAGTGGTTTGGCATTCCTTTCTCCAGTGAACCACGTTTTGTCAGAACTCTCAGCCATCATCCGTCTTGGATGGCCCTACACGGCATCTACATTTCAGGCAGAGATGAGCACAATAAAGGACAGAAACAGTATGGACCTAACAGAAGCAGAAGATATTAAGAAGAGGTGGCAAGAATACACAGAAGAGCTATACAGAAAAGATCTTCATGACCCAGATAACCACAATGGTGTGATCAAGCACCTAGAGCCAGACATCCTGGAATGCAAAGTCAAGTGGGCCTTAGGAAGCATCACTACGAACAAAGCTAGCGAAGTGATGGAATTCCAGCTGAGCTATTTCAAATCCAAAAAGATGATGCTGTGAAAGTGCTGTACTCAATATGCCAGCAAATCTGGAAAACTCAGCAGTGGCCATAGGACTGGAAAAGGTCAGTTTTCAATCCCCAAAGTTCCAATCCCAAAGAAAAGCAATGCCAAAGAATATTAAAACTACCAAACAATTGCACTCATCTCACACGCTAGCAAAGTAATGCTCAAAATTCTCCAAGCCAGGCGTCAACAGTGTGTGAACTGTGAACTTCCAGATGTTCAAGCTAGGTTTCAAAAAGGCAGAGGAACCAGAGATCAAATTGCCAACATCCGCTGGATCATTGAAAAAGCAAGAGAGTTCAAGAAAAACATCTACTTTTGCTTTATTGACCATGCCAAAGCCTTTGACTGTGTGGGTCACAACAAACGGTGGAAAATTCTTCAAGAGATGGAAATACCAGACCACCTGACTTGCCTCATGAGAAACCTATATGCAGGTCAGGAAGCAACAGTTAGAACTGGACATCAAACAACAGACTGATTCCAAATTGGGAAAGGAGTATGTCAAGGCCATATATTGTCACTCTGCTTATTTAACTTACATGCAGAGTACATCATGCGAAATGCCGGGCTAGATGAAGCACAAGCTGGAAAAAGATTTTCCAGAGAAGTGTCAATAACCTCAGCTATTCAGATGACACGACCCTTATGGCAGAAAGCGAAGAACTGAAGATCCTCTTGATGAAAGTGAAAGAGGAGAGTGAAAAAGTTGGCTTAAAACTCAACATTGAAAAAACTAAAATCATGGTATCTGGTCCCATCACTTCATGGCAAATAGATGGGGAAATAATGGAAACAGTGAAAAAACTTTATTTTATTGAGCTCCAAAATCACTGGAGATGGTGACTGCAGCTATGAAATTAAAAGACACTTGCTCCTTGGAAGAAAAACTATGACCAACCTAGACAGCATATTAAAAGCAGAGACATTACTTTACCAACAAAGGTCCGTCTATTCAAAGCTATGGTTTTTCCAGTAATTTTTAATTAATTAAAAATTAATTTAAAAAAAGGCAGAAAACTAGCAAATATATCAGAATGTTCTTCGTGTCCACAGGGAAATATGATTATATTCACCTTTTTGAAACATGTGGCCCTGTTGATGCAGCTTTTGTTCTCCCTTTTCAACAAAAACATAGGTAGTAGAAATATTTCTTTTCTGTTCTACTGTACCTGCATCCAAGTGTGTTCCATTCCTATCCTTAAGGCTGTGAAGTTTGGGCACCTGCTCCCGTGCTATGCTAAAATCATAATTGTTAAAGATCAAACAGTATCCCCGAGGTTTGCTTGTCATTCGGTAAACTGTGTCGGATGTCTGGAAAACAAAAATCCAACCCAGGAGCTGACTCTGTGGGTCAGCTTTGGTTAGGCATCACCCAAGCCCAAATGGGATGCGAATGCACTTTCCATGGCCCCACCCCAACTTGGCACTGCTCCCCTAAGGAACTAGTTTCCATTCATTCCCCTGACAAAGGATCCCCAGACTTCTTCCCCACAGTTTAGTGTATAAGTCAGTGTCCCAATATTTGAGTCTCCTGAGCATTCGTACTTATATTAATAGTGTTGTTGTCATATAATTGTCATGTAGTGTTGTTGTCAAATAATATTAGTATTATTTATTCTCATCTCTGCCCAAGGCACAGAACATCTGTGTCAGGGGCTAGGATTTATTATTCATTTGAGAGAGCTCAATCAGGAGTTGCGGGACTAAGGACTATTGTAGTGCTGTCTTTAGGCTGCCCCTTTGTGACCTTGTGATTCTCTTGGCTCTCTGATCATCTCATCCACGCTCTGGGCTAGCAGCTGAGGACCTATCCATCACACAACACAGCATGGTCCCAGGATTTTTAAAGCCGATGGCTTAACTTGGCTCTGAGGACCACAGTGACTGGAGGAGACAGACAGGTTATTCTATGGGTTACAATATCTAGGTTCTAGTACTTGACAGTGACCCGGGGACCTCCTGATTTCCCCAGGGCTGTTTTAGTGCTGAGATATTTAGCATTTACTGGGAAATCCATGCAGTTCCTCAAGGTAGAGGAAAGGGCCCCAAACTAGGGGGCTAAATTCCTGGCTCAGTAACGTCAAGACTTGGGACAAGTTATTGAATCTCTCTTGCCCTTGGGGTCATTAGCTGATGGGTGGGGATGACGTCAGCAGAGTGCTTTACTGTTTACAAAGTGCCACATGACTTTGGCTAATCCTTGATGTTCACATCAAGAGAGGTCTGGTGATTTGCTCAGAAGTCCACTAATGAATGGTCTCTCCTAAGCTTAATTTCAAGTTTTTCTCACTAGACTTTTGGCTAATAGCAATTCCTCTGCTTCCCTGGGAAGAGTGAATGGGCTGATGAATAAGAAGGTGGTAAAGTGTTGAAGGCTACAGAAACATAAGTGATACCAGGAAAGGCAATTCTTGGGCCTGCTCAATGGGAGGAGAACATAGAGATGACTAGATTGTGAACATTTGCTGCTTAACGCCTAATCACAAAGGAGAAACAGTTCTGAAATACCAAGCTAAACGAAGACTTTGCTTCTTCCAGTCCTGCTCAACTTTCCCCCCAAAAGCCCCCTCCCATTTAGGCTGAGGCAGCTGCTAAAGGGATCAGGTTAGAGGCTCCCTACTCCTCTGTCCTCCAACTCTTCCAACATCTTTGGTTTTAAACTAGACATTTAACACACGGGAAACCAAAGAGATCACCTTTACCAAATTCTAAAGTCACATTTTAAACTTGTGCTTTTGTGGAATTTTTCTATAGTTCTCAACACTTTTCGTTAAGTTTCTGTCCCTTATTAGTTTGAGTTGGACTATAATGAAAGCTGAGCGCCAAATAATTGATGCTTTTGAACTGTGGTGTTGGAGAAGACTCTTGAGAGTCCCTTGGACTGTGAGGAGATCCAACCAGTCAATCCTAAAGGAAATCAGTCCTGAATATTCATTAGAAGGACTGATGCTGAAGCTGAAACTCCAAAACTCTGGCCACCTGATGTGAAGAACTGACTCAATGGAAAAGACCCTGATGTTGAGAAAGATTGAAGGCAGGAGGAGAAGGGGATGACAGAGGATGAGATGGTCGGATGGCATCACGGATGCGATGGACATGAGTTTGAATAAGCTCCAGGAGTTGGTAGTGGACAGGGAAGCCTGGGGTGCTGCAGTCCATGGGGTCGCAAAGAGCTGGACACAACTGAGCGACTGAGCTGAACTTACTCCTCTTAATTCTTATTTAAATTAGCTTGCTTCTCTTCTGAACCTTTCATTATTTCATGTGTTTCTTACTAAAAGTCAAACATATTAAAAAGACTTTCCATACTTGTATTTTATCCTTAATGGAACGCTGTGTGTTAGAGTTTCATTTATTTGAACTGGGGCTGCCTTTTCACATTTCCGAGAAAGGTTGGATATGTCAGCCCCTCAATTTCTGAAAAGAGGTCACCATCGACTCTCTTAAGTTAGGATAATGGTAAGAACACTTAGGACGTCAGAGATTCTGAACTCTGAGGCCACTGAGCATCTTGTTTCCTGTGGAGGGCAGAGGCAACACAGGAAAAGGAAAAGCTAGTCTTTTCTTTGCATAGTTGTCCACCAATTAAAATTGAGATTTAAACTGCAGTTCTCAGGACCAGACTAACTTACTTGATGTACTTCTTTGATTACAGCAATGTTTTCAGGAGAATCGTGGTCAAGCCTTGATGAAGTTCTTTAAAAGAAAAAACATCTAAACAAAGACATTAAAACCATTGTTATTTATAGTTTGTTCTCAAGATCAATATTCCTCAAGAAGTCCTGTGACTGATGTTAAAGTTGCAATATACAATTTCATATGTATATGTACCTTTATTAAAACATTGTAAAAAGAATGATCATAAGTAGGGCTAGGAATAGAAGTGAATTTGGAATATGTTGGGAAAATGTTTTATAAATGATTTTCAACATCTGCACACTATGAAGTTTTTCAAACTGAAACTACACACTTGGATAGCTAAAATATAGGGGAGAACATTAATATTGTATCATCACCTTTTCTCATTAAAATTCACATGCTGGATAGGTTTTAGACATTTGCAATTCGAGAAGAGTAAATATGAATGAAAGCATGAGTGATCCAAAAACAAAAAATATATAGAAAAAATTTATCAAACTTTTTCATTTAGTAATGTAAATTTAGATTTTGTTATTGTCACAGAAAATTAAGTTTTCTTTCTTTGGTCTTAACTTTAAAAATGCTTAAAGTTGTAATAAATCATTTCCAGCTTGCTAATATTAACTTTCTTGCCATGCTTCATTGTAGAAGTAAAATATTTGCTATTAGCGTCAGAATTTTACATTCTAAATAAACTTCCTATGGCCACTGTCTTTTCTACTTGCTTTTATTTTTTCCTGTCTATAAACTTTACCTATGATATTGAGCACATAATTATCATTGAGAACATGACTTACTATTTTTAGATAGTTATAATCATGTTAGAACAGGAAGGAATCTTAAATATTACCTAGTTAAATATTAAGTAGGAAAAAAAGCTCCCAAAGACTTTGCATTTTGTTTTAAATAGTAAATAACAATTATTAAAAATATTTTTTCAAAGTTCAAATTTATTTGCATATAGCCTTTATCTTTGCAATTGAAAAAGAAAAGCAAAAAGCCCAGATAATCACTTCATATTAGTAAATTCATAATACTGTACTGGAAGTGCTGGTTGGATTTCCTAAATTCTTGCCATCTGTCAGTCTTTCATGTTAATGGAAGTGAACTTCTATGTATATAAATACAAATGTAGTAAAAGGGACATCAGCTTTGAAATTAGAAAGCATGAAGCTAATAAGTTTTGGTCTTAACATTAAGAATAAATAGTTTGACATAACGGATGTTTCAGACTGGAACATTTCATGATTTTTATTCCAAGTTGATTTTGTTCTTCCCATGTTCTTTGAAAACTTAGATATTACTCTCTTAACAGTTCCCAGTTCTGTGTCATTTAATAATTCCCAAATATGGAAAGTGCCTCTTAGTACAGTGACTAACAGGGGGAGTGTCTGTCTTTGGAGAAATGGACCAACGTCTACTGAACACCTACTATAAGCAAATGCTCTAATTTAATCTTACCATGAGATGAAGAGGAACAAAATTAAATACCTCTTCCAAGATTCTGCATGTGTTTATTATGGCATAGTACATGGCCCATTCTTTTACTCTTTTTTTACTCTACTAAGTCACATGCAACTCTTGTGACCCCATGGACTGTAGCCCACCAGGCTCCTCTGTCCATGGGATTATCCAGGCAAGAATACTGCAGTGGGTTGCCATTTCCTTCTCCAGGGTATCTTTCCTACCCAGGGATCGAATGTGGGTCTCCTGTGTAACAGGCAGATTCTTTACCAACTGAGCTACAAGGGAAATCCCTTCTTCTGTACTACACCATTGCTAAGGAATTATTGTCTTCAATACAAAAGAAGTGTAGGTAATACAAGTGGATTTCAAATGTGCTTTTATATGTATATTCAAGTATGGTTAGCCTTGATCAAAATCCATATTGTGAAACCTGACTATGAAGCAGCGGTGGCGGGAGGGCAGTGGGTAGAGAATGCAGGAGTTGATGACTTCATCTGGTCCTCCTCTTTAATTTCACTCAGAAATACTTGTGTTGAAAATAGCTCATTTTTAGATGCATAACAAATATAAGTAGTACTGTGTTATGCAGGAGAGGGAGATTAAGTGTAGTATTCAGGTTTCAGAGAGACTAAATTCAAGCTATTCAAAGCTTCTGTTACTGTAGAGGTAAACACAGGGAATGAGATGTTAACACAAATCATTAAATCATTTTAGGGTAGAAGAAAAGCCCAAGTGAGTGAATGAAAGTCCCTCAGTCATGTCTCTTTGCCACCCCATGGACTATAGTCTGTGGAATTCTCCAGGCCAGAACACTGGAGTGGGTAGCTGTTCTCTTCTCTAATGGATCTTCCCAACTCAGGGATCAAACCCAGGTCTCAGCATTGTAGGCAGATTCTTTACCAGCTGAGCCATCAGGGAAGTCCAAGAATACTGGAGTGGGTAGCCTATCCCTTCTGCAGAGGATCTTCCTGACCCAGGAATCAAACTGTGGTCGCCTGCATTGCAGGCAGATTCTTTACCAACTGAGCTATCAGAGAAGCCCCAGAAGAAGAGTCTATCTTCCTCTTAATGCAGGGAATCACCTAATACTTCTAATAATAGCTTCCTCGATTTTGCTTGGACACTGCCAGTGATGAAAAAGTCATTAACTCCTAATGCTATTCATTTGATTTTTGGACATTTAAAACATTTATGGTGTAGTATTTTCTTGTAAGTTGAAATCTGCCTTGCCGTAACATCCATGTAAATATCCTTATTCTGCCCTCTGGTGTTACACAGGTTAAAGATAGTCTGTCTCACAAATGATAATCTGCCTTACAAATTTAAGATATGGGAAGACCACTGTCATGTCCTTAGGCCCTTTTTTCTTAGGCTATTCTTAAATTTCTTGGTATTCTCTTTTGATATGGTTTAGAAAACCAAACCAAAATGCTAAGAAAAATAGATAACTGGAGGTTGGAAACATTCTCTAAAACAAAAGTCTGAACCTTTCTTTTCCATGTTTTCCTGCTGACAAACATTTCTGGGACAGAGGACATTGCTGTTCACTAATGAACAATATAACTGCAAAAAGATTTTGGCTTTATTCATTAGATAGAATTGGGATTCCAAAAAGTGATATGCAAGTCAACTCATTTAACATTCAAATATTAAATCATTTAGAGTGAGCTGAAAAAAATTATTTTTAAAAACAGGTATAATTTTCCACTCAATAAAGGGACATAACTTGTTTTATATCTGAAGACTATTAACCATTTGAAGATTATAACCTAAAACATTAAAAATAAAAATGTCTGACTCCTAAGAGGAAAAATATTTAACAGCTCAAATTTTCTCTTAAAACAGACCATTTTTTCATGCAACTGTTACATATGGTAATTACATCTTAAAATAAATGTTCAGTATGTAAGATTTAAAGGTAGCTTCAAAACATTCTGGCTGCCCTAAATCTTTATTTTTGTACAAAGGATAAAACTATTTATATCATTCCTGCATGTAATTTTTTCTCATTGAGCTGTATATTTTTGAATAATCATCAATTTCAAAGTTCAATTTAAAAGTCTTTTTATTATAAATGAGTAACCATAGAGCTGGTCCTAAAAATAATCCTGTACACCCGGCCATTTGTTGACATCATAACACTCTTTGAAATTTGATGCATTTCTTCCAAAATGTTTAAAGAACTCTCAAGTGTTATTCCTAAAATTATCTTCAGTATATACTAGAGAATAGATTGGTCTGGAAGAAAAACATCACCTGTTATAAGTTTTAAAAATTAAATTATGTGGTCAAAATGTTACTTAGGCTAAATACAAATGCATGTTAGCAGAACATTATGTTTCAGGGTATGCTTATGAAAATTCAGAGACTAGCTCTGATTCATAGTAAGAATTTGTTTTCCTCAGCTAGTTATCCTCAGTTGTTGCTTAAAGGAGCTACCATGTGGGGCAAGGGCTATTTTATCTCACCTTCTCTAACAAAAATGTCAAAATATATTTGTGGTGTGATAGATGCCTTCTCAGGCCTTAGAAGTGAAAACTTAAGTTTTGCTATAAAGAAGATAAGTAGTTTATTAGCTAAAGTATTAAATATTTTGGCAAATGCCAAGTTGTGGCCATAAGCTGTTAAGACTATGCAATAACTTGGGTTTTCGATAAATAGGAAATTATGACAGTGAAAACCACCGTTGACTTCTTGGCATTTTCAAGAAGTTATTTAAATGACTGGATTAAAAAAACAACTTTTCAGTTGATGGACATAGAGTTGATAGTGCACCTAACTGCCCTTAGCAGTTTTTACCCATATAAGTTGAAGTAGCAATCTAATGTCTAGCAAAAATATCCCAAGGAAATAACTAAGGTTTAAAAAAAAAAAAAGAGAAAAAGCATCTTTGCTGTGTTGTACTTGGAAATGGATTTAACTCCCTCAGTATTCTGCTCTAATAAATACTATTGTTAACAATGCAGCGTCTGTACTAGAACCCTGGGTGATGCCCTCGATACACAGTAATGCATTATCCCAAGATCAACTTGGTTTGAGTTTCACCAGGATCTGAGGATTTTATTCTAGTTAATACTTATACAGTAGGCACAGAATAGTATAAGTGGTACTTCACTAACTTCAGAAATGACTTGTGGTATGTAACTGAATTTTGTATTCTTGGCCTCTCCATAGATATTAAAAAATCAGTGTGTAAACATGAGACCTAAAATATATTTTTAATATGCTCCCCAGTTGATTCTTGTGCACATCCAGTTTGAGAATTGCCTAAGTAGAGGATAACTGGTGAGTGAGTTCCTGCAGCTGTCTCAATCCAAATTAGGCTTTCTATAATCAAATTTAATGGTTTTATGAATAAAAAATAGTATTGCTTAATCAAATTTTTGTGATCACCAATGTGACAGAAAACAGGAGACTGTACACTAATACAAGGTATTAGTGAAATTCACCTCAAAATTTTTAAAACTCTTCTCTCCTTTGAATGTAGAACTAAATGCAAACATAAATAAATCTGGGGAATATACACATGCACATGATTTACTAGTCTTTGTGCTTTACTGTTTCATGTTCCTACTCCAAAATTAAAAATGCAAGTTGCCTTTTTGGATTAAATCTTTCCAGAGATATTGCAGTAATTTAAAGTAAACCTTACCTATGACTAAGAGCACATTTTAGACTAATCAGTTTTCAGTATGTAATTTTTAGCCCTGATGACATCATGTTCTTTGACTTCAGATCAAGAAGAGTATCAACATATGAAAAGAGCTGAAGTTATCAAATCCAACATTTTACTCAAAAAGATAGTTGCCTCAACAGCAATTCTGACAGTCACCTAGTTTCTGCTTCAACATTTCTGTTGATGGAAATCTCACTTCATGAAGCATTTAACACTGTAGGATAGGCACCTTCATATAGAGAACAAAAAATTGTCTCAACTTCCATCTGCTGGTTTGAGACTTGCCCTCTTCATTTAAATCCTTCTTGTATTTGCAGACAGCCACCATGTCTCCCCATAGTTGTCTGCTGTCTCTCCTCCGAGGGCTGCATCTGATTAACTCAGTTCTTCCCATACGTGACATCTTTGAAACTGCTAGGCATTTTGAAATTTGTGATTTCTCTAACTGAACTACTTTTGTTCCTTTGTGAATACAAAATAACGGTACCTTAAAATTGTTGGCAATTACGTTTGCTGAGATACAGTAATTATCCCACTTAAATACGTTTTCAATCAATGACAGAAACTCAGTCATCCAGTTCAATTCCTTACCTTATACACAGAACACTGTCCAGCCAGTCTCTCCTTTGTTACATCATGTTGAATTTAATGCCTTACAAATGAACTCTTTTCAAAATCTCATCTCAGTTACATTTTAATATTGTGCTGAAATCTTTACTGGTTGTAGTTCTGCCCTTCAGTCACACAAATGAAATTTGTCTTTCAGCGATAGCTCGTTTGATACCTGAAGACAGATTATTGATTCCAAAGTTTATTCTCCAATGCTAAACATTCCTTCTTCCTGGTGGGTTTTTTTTTTTTAATGATACTTTAACATATGAGGATACTCAAAAACCTTACCTCTGATGCTATGCTTAAGACAACATATTAATCCATGTAAAACACTTAAAGAGTGTTGCTTGGTAGCTAGAATGCACGTCACATTTTCTCCTGCCTTCCCTAGTCATGGTAGCTCTTAAAATACATCAAACTTTCCTATCTTGTTCTGAGCACTGTACTTGTGTTAATGTAGTTGAAGATTAGATTAGTGTTTTTGGCAATAAAATAACAATTTGATCTACATATGAACAACTTTTAAGCCATGGTATATCCCACCAGGCTTTACTCAATAGCAACCAAAGTGCAAAACTAAGTAATTTTTCTGGTGCAATGTATCCTAGTTGATGTAATTTTAAGAGATTACTGGGTTAGATTGAGATTCCAATTTTGACTTTTAATGTGTTTATTTGCTTCATCTCCTAGATCTGTCATCTATTCATGGTATGATCTAATTCATTAGTGACGCTGTAGCACTAGCAGCAAAGAGACAAACTTGGCTGCCATTATGATCTACGTTTTAAAGACACTGAGATATATATGGCTCATGTCATCTTCCAGAGACTGTTTTAGAACCAGTTACCAGGTATTCCTGTATCTTCTTTGTTAACTCACAGACAAACCATGGTGAAGAGAACGTTAAAGACGGACATACCCTTTCTTTACACATATACACATTTAGTTTCTCAGCAATTTTTTTTGCAAGGTTGATGCTATTAAGCAAATTTAAGTTAAAATAAGTGAGTCCTCCTTTGCAGCCATGCTCAGAAGCAAAAGAATGGAAGATCTATGGTTTTGGAATGAAGGAAGATTCAGAAGGACTAGCTAGAGTGGGAAAAATTTCAACGTTTTGAGAACTGAAAATGCCTAAAAAGGTTCTTTTAAAAATGGAATTACAGCAGAAAAGTTATTTCAAAGCCCACTGCTTTGTTTTATTTTCAAATTGGAATTATCCATTTATACCAATCAACATGTATTTATCAAGCACCTACTGTGTCCCAAGTTTAGTGGCAAAAAGGAAAAGACCAGACAAATGGAAACTGGAAAAATTTATATACTGTGAGAATTTAAAATTTCATTTCTTAATTAAAATGTTGTATCCAGTGAAAACTATCTGTGCAGTGAAAAACCCCTAAAGGTGAAATTTATATTACAGTATCACCACAAGCAGCACATCTGAAACTAAACAGCTGAAAGGACTTTCTTTTGCAACTAAGTAGCTTTTGTTTCAGAAAGCCAATTATAGTATAATCACGACATTTATTTAACAAATGTAAGTGTCACTAGTTATAGAGGGAAAAGTTAACAGAATTAAATCTAAGGCAACTGGAAATATTAGTTTAGGTCAACTTCTGTCCATAGGTAACCACAAATTATAAAACCAAGGAATATAACAGTGTGTTAAAGAGTTTAATATAGTATTTTAAAGCTTTCAGATAGAATTTTAAAACTTGAAGTCAAGAACATGGCACTTTCTGCTATCAACAAGTTATAAAAAGTTTGTTTACATGTAAGAATTTTCTCATTTTGATGATTCAGAGTAAAAAGGAACTCGGAAAACGGGAAAAATATGCACTTAAAACTTTGCATTTAGCAGTTTAAACAAACAAGTAGAGAGCCAAACCACCTGACGAGCTATCTTGTTTTTGTGAGTTATTCATACAGTCCCAATCGTGATAGTGCTAACACTTGTTATGTTTATACTTGTAAGAATAAAGAGCCCCTTCCATTTTTTTCTACCCGTTTCTTTTGATTATGTAGGAAAAGTTACATTTTACATAGTATATTATTATGAAAAAATGTGATCTGCTTTTAAGAAATTGATTTCTGGATTTAATTCTTATTTATGCCAAGTTAGGTATGTGTTCTGTGAAGTTTTTTTATTTGCACAAAAGTTAAATTACATAAGTATCATCTTCCTAAAGAAGAGATGCTTTGGTTTAAATCTAAAGATTATAAAATCTTGATATTTTGATGTCAGTTTCTCCTATTTCAAAATATATGGAAAAAGGTAAATCTTGAGTGATTTTATATTCCTGATATACAAGTAAGTTTATATGTTTCATTTTCAAACATGATTTAGTAAATGTCAATAAACTTTCATTCTTCATAGAAAAAAACTGCTTAAAAATGAAAATTTTAAAGAATAAAAAATCATTGCTTTAAAAAAAAATTTCCATCTCTAGTTCTACTTTCATAACTTCAATATTTATCTTTAAGTGGAAAAGAATCTATCAACTTGTACGTGAAATAACCAGGCAAGCAAACTGAAGGGAAAGATGATTCCACTCCTTTTTGGCTTAATTTGTACATTATTTCTTAAAGATATATCTCAAAGGTCTATTAAATTTCTTACACACTTCTCACAAAAGCAAAGTGTTTTGACTGAGTGTCTGGAGTGTTCAGTTTTATTTCTAATGTTGTTATTATTCACTTAAAAAATAGTTTTCTTTGTTTAGATTTGGTTAACACTAAGAATGTCTACATTTTTAACCTGCAAATGATATGGTATATGGTTCCATTACATGAGCTGTCAAAACCAAAATAAAAAAAGACTGCATTTTAAATTGTTCAGAGATACCATTCAGTTGTAAAAGTTTTTCTTCTCTGTTTTTTCATGTTGAAGAAATAAGTTCACAATTTCAAATCAAAGTCAACACTGCAGTGAGGAGAGCTTTTCTACTTTATTACAAAGAGAAGAAGCCTTTATGTGGTCAGAAAATACAAGATTGATCTTTTTTTTCTCTTCCTATGAAACGCTGCTGTTCAAACAGCCAGAGTGAATTGTCTCAGTTCACTTCTTTAAGTCCCATCACATTCACTTGGGTATGGATGTCCTTGGCTGCTGAAAATCTGGCCCTTTAGTGCACAGGGCGACAAAGTCCCCTGACCAGCAGTTCCAGAATGTCCCATTTTCATATATTGCATCCATGCACACCTCCTAAAAATGAGGTACAGCAGGGCAAACATTTTCCAAAATAGATGTCATATATATAATATATACACATTCGTACATACATACCTTTATTCATGTGATGTCCAAAAATTTAAAAAAAATGTACACATTTATTACAAAATCGTAACAAAGACTGGACAGTGTTTTGCTCATTCTGGAAAGATGAAGCTCAGTAATAACACAACCCTGGAAACCATCCAGAGATTGTGGCAATATCTTTCTTCTAAACAGTCAGATATTCTTGCGTTAAGCTTGGCGAAACTGCCTTTCAAAAACAGAAGGGGAAGTAAAATGAAGGAAGCAGACCTTGCTCATCTTTCCAAATGAAATACGAGAAGGATCTTCACATAAAAATGCACAAACATTTGTTATTTTATTACCAATAGTGCTACAATGAACAATGCAAATTTTGTGGTCTAATTCTGTTGAGTCTTTTGTGGGTTTTCTTTTTTTACATTTTAGAAACTAAATGGTAAACTTCTGTCAGTGTACTTGCTTGTCTTTACAGACCCAAGTCTGTCTGCTGGCAAAAAAAAAGAAAATAAATGAAAAAAAATTCAGACCCTGCTCGAACTAGAGAAAAACAAATTACAAATTTAGTTGTTGGGCAGCACATAATTAGTAAGGCAGGACCTCAAATGGTGACCCTTTGCGTAAGCCAATTGCCAGATCCTCAAGGAATTAAAACCAGGGTGCCTGAGCCACATCAGTTCTGCAGTTATGTTGAGTATTGTGCTGAGACAGCCATACCCCAAGAAAAGGGAAGTCTTTTTTTAGAAGGCTTGCTGAGCAGGGTTGTAGTTGAAGGTGGATGGCAGGTGAGGCCGTTCTTCTAATTTGTCATATTCCAGATGGAACTCCTATAAAACCAAATTTAAAAATTTAGATGATTTCCTCTCTCTCTGATCTCAGATTTTTGTCAAAATATATTTTATTTACTATATGAACAAATTAAATACCTACAAGATATGTGAATGTAGAGATATACCAACTCTTTTTTTCCCAAGTAAAATATAGCTTGAAGAAAAATAATGTGCTGTAGTTTCTATCTGATAAATACAAAAATGTAGACTTTCTGCATAAAAGTCAGAGACTAGTCACGAGCATCTATTTTACGACACAAATTTTATGCATTTTTTGCTCAAAAATAAAAGTTTGAAGGAAACAATTACTGTATTGCTAATAAAAAGTATTAAAAATTATAATTTAAAGTAAAGCTACCTTCAATGACGTATAAAAGTTAAACATCTTTTTTTTTCATGAAAAAAGTTTAGAAATAAAGGATTTCTCAATTTGTCTTATCACATGTTTTTTAAAAAACAAACATTAAAGTTATTTTAAGGTCATTATCTGGGGAAAACTCACACCTCTCCAGACTTCTCACTTCACAATCCTCAAATCCTGAAAAGATGTAACTGCCACCCCAAAACTGACAGTGCTTTTGCTACAGGCACATCTGAAGATGAACTATATATAGCTCATTTTAATTAAACTTTCAAAACACTACATGAGCTTTAAAATTTAAGAATGATAAAGCAAATTCTTCATACTTCACCAAGATCAAGAAGAGTGATGAAGACTATAACTTTGTATATTAAAAAAAAGAAACAAACCTTTTTAAACCAAAAGGCCAGAGGTTCTAAAATTATTAATTCTACAACCTGAATTCAGGTAGCACAAACCATCTCAGTTAATCCCATTTAAAACATTATGAACCATTATATGTACTACACACTAAAGAAAGCCAAGTAATGTCAGTACCATGGCTTAATATATTTTACCTGTTTTATTTCAAATTAATTCATGATAGATATTTTCATTATTAAATTAAGTGAAAATTTCATTATTACAATGAAAACCTAGGTCATGAGTTCTAAAACCAAAGATTTAAAATTTTAGGATATTACAATAAGAATCATAGAAATAGCAGGTATCGGAAGCCTAGTATGTGTCAAAACTAGAGACAGAACTAATTTTGTTCTCATCTTCGTAACTGAAAAGTAGTCATCATTATCTTCATATTTGCACTGGAGGAAAATGAAGCTCACAAGTAACCTGCCCAAGTCATACAATAACTGGCAGATCAAGGAGTAGGATCTAGACCTGTAGGACACCGAAGCCCATGATTTTCCTGGTGTAACACATTTTTAGCCCCAAATCCAAAACTACTTAATTACACTTCTATCCAGAAATAACGTTGAAAAAATTCAGTCCAGTGACTGTAAGGAAGGCACACTGTGATGACTTTTAAAAAGTTCACTTTAGCGTTAACTAAGACACAGAGCTTATTTGCTTATCAGTAAAACTTCAGCAAACACCAGCCATCATCATCATACTCAACATAGCCTTCCTAAAGCTTTGTGTAGGCACCTCTCCCTCTCTCGATACCCTGTCTAGGTTTTAAAAGGATTTGTTGCCTGGCCAAAGTATCTAAATTAGTGGAGAAAGTATCTTCCTGTTGTATTATTCTTTAGCAATTAAAATCGGCTAACTTTAGTTCCAAAATATGTGTAGTTATTGGGTATAAAGTGTACTTGTAGCTGACAAATCATATAGTCCACTATCTGAGATACAGAAATTAAAATTTTGTTCCATTGTCCTGTCCTCATCATTGTACACTGGTGAATTACACTGTATTATCAGAATTTAAACTAGAGTAACTTCATCATATTAGAAGATCAGTCTAAACCTAGGGAGTAAATATGATAATTAAAATCTCAAAGACTTTATATAATCAGAGATTCAGAAATTAAAGAGATCAAATTCGGTCTCATTTTTAAAAACTTTTTGTCTTCTATGTCTTTTTTCTTAAAAGACATAAAGACTTACAAGACTTTTTCTTTGTTCCCTAACTTTACTGATCATATCTTTTATACGTGTTTATCTTACATGTACACATGTACCACACACCACACACACATTTTTGTATAATCTGTAGGGGCAAGAAGTGTGTCTGTTTTGTGTATCACTATCTACTGCCCAGAATACTGAGAATACTACTGAGTTGCGAGTCTCCCAGCAGGGGTATAATGAATGGCTAATGAATAAATGAACATAAATTTTCATTTGTTTTAGGAACAGAACACTTACAATTTTTAAATATTCAAAGATTAGGTATTTGAAGGTCTATCATATAATTGCTTTAATAGAAAAAAAGATTTGTAGATGACAGTTAAATGGTTTAAAGATTAGAAAGAGTTCTAGGCACTAAAAATCACATCTATAATAGGTTATGATATGATAAAGGATCCTAAACATTAAAAATCCTACTCAGTCTTGGACCCATAAGGTAAACTCAGCCTGAAAGAATTCTGACACTTTAAGTCTTTGTAGTTTGAGAAAGCTATTTTCACCTAAAAATTCTCCGTGGGTAAAATTATTTTTAAAATCTTACTCATTGAGACTGTATATAACAAAATTTTTAATTAACAGGATATTTAATAATTCCAACT
The DNA here is from genome assembly GCF_042477335.2 of Ovis canadensis. NCBI lineage: Eukaryota > Metazoa > Chordata > Mammalia > Artiodactyla > Bovidae > Ovis > Ovis canadensis. Next base: position 155,090,994 of record NC_091247.1, read on the forward strand.
TAATTACATAGGACAGATCACACAGTGTGTCAACAAAATAGATTATCTAAAAAAGAATAAGCAAATATGGTGTAAAATTTTTTTTGCATTTTTTTTTTGGTTACAGTATCAAAATTTTTATGAAAATACATTATTGAGATATAGGAAATTATTTATATAAATAATGGGGCTGTATCCTAGAACTCACAGAAAATTTTAGGGGAGAAAGTATACTTCTGATTTAAGTAATCTAATCCCTTTACTTGAAGGTATAGTTCTTCAGTTCTCTGAAAACATTAAGTAATTTGCAGAAGTGAAATACAAGTATGACTGAAAACATGATTACAGTCTTGATCAGGTCAATACTTTTCAATAATACCATAATATCAAGCTATTAATTTATAATACTAATTCATACAGAAGGCTTCTTATCAGTTGATGCTATTAAATTCATGTTCTTTACCTGTGAATAATAAACCACAACCACTTTACAGATGGGGACTTTGACTTGGGACATGGCACATCAATGGATTTTCTACAGTTTGAGGAAGTCTGTTAATAAATATACTATGGGATTCTTAATCCCTAATCCAATTTCTAGAAAAACAGTGAAAACATCCTTAAAAAAAAAAAACCAGAAGCCTTTGTGAAAAGTTTATTCTGTGAATATAACATAAAAGTTTTAAGTCCATGAATTTTTAAAATAGAATCAAAAGAAGAGAGCTGCATATTAATATTTGATAGAAACCAGTATTTCTGCTTATTTTCATTACTATGAAAATAATTTTGTTGAAGAATATCAGTGCAAGTGGCCAACAAATTACTTTAAGAAAGATTTCTCAAAAATAGTTTGATAATGATATTTCTCAAATTTTATTTTTCAACTTCACAGCTAAACATTTTAAAGGTAAAAGTTAAGGCAAATGCTCAACTTACACAGGAGAGATCAGACAAAACTGGGTAAAATTATTACTTTACATAAACACACACATATATAATTTTCTTTAAAATGACATTTACCTGAGAAATTGCTTTCGTGGGAAATTAGGGGACTTATTAATGTTCAAGTTGTTTCTGAATATTTCTCTTTCTGGAAAACTGATTTTTTTTTTCCACGTAAATTGATTTCCTCACAGATTTCAAATTAAAATTCAACTAAAATTACACATCTACTGATTTAAATATCTATTTCTTTTTGCATATGTTTGGAATAATTTATGATCTTGAGCAAAACGCTTCAAATGAGTAGAACAAACTTTAGTTATTTACTATTAGAATTTTTCCCTTCCAAAGATACTCCTCCTATAGAACCAGGTTTTCTAACTATGGTGTCAAGGACCAGCATTATCACTGGCATCACTCGGGAATTTGTTAGCAAAGCAACTTCTCATATCCCACCCATAGACCTACTTGAACCAGAAACAAAGCAGGTTGGCCCAGCAATCTGCCAGATGATAAAACAAGGCCTCCAGATAATTCTGAAGCAAGCTAGAACTGCTGACCTAACAACAATCAGAATTTCTCTGTCCTGGAATTATGGTAATAATCTATAATAATAACACTGATAAAAACAACAACAACAAACTACCACAACTACTCTCCCGTATCAAATACCTAATGTATGCCAAGCAGTGCACTCAGTGTATGTGTACCTGCGTAATCTCAATTAATCTACATGATAATCAGAGGTAAAAATCATTCTGATTTAAAAGATAAGGAAGAGAGAGAGAGAGAGAGAGAGAGAGAGAGAGGGAGAGGGAGAGAGAGGGAGGGAGAGAGAAGTCGCTCAGTCATGTCTGACTCTTTGCGATCCCCATGGACTGTAGCCTACCAGGCTCCTCTGTCCATGGGATTTTTCAGGCAAGAATATTGGAGTGGATTTCCATTTCCTTCTCCAGGGGATCTTCCCGACCCAGGCATCAAACCCAGGTCTCCCACATTGCAGGCAGACGCTTTACCGTCTGAGCCACCAGGGAAAGGAAGCAGGTATGGAAAGGAAACTAGTACAAAGTCAAAGTATAAACAGCATAAACAGGAGTTAAATTCAAATCCTGATACAAGAGTTATGGTTTTCTACTTCACTATATTTATTAAAGAACAGGTTAATATACACAATGTCCTATATACTATTTGTAATTAATTATTTGTATTCAACTAAAAGGTTAGGTCATGAATCTACCTTTTAAAGTCAAGAGATGCATATTAGAATTGTTAAAATAACTCCAGTACAGTGTAGAGTGATATCTGGACTTGGACTGAGAAGCAATGACATTTACCATTAGAGAAATACCCCAAAATAATAATAATGAGGAAAGGTTTAACCTTTTGTATGTGTTGTCGTCTTTTTTTTTTTCTTAACTCACCTTTTCAATTTTTTTTTTCATGTTTTATATGAAGTCTTTTAGGGATGTAAAATTTTGTAATAATTATCTGGTAAGCATCTTATACGATCTCTAAAAAATATTTTACTCTTCAGTTTAGTAAAGCTGATTAAAAAAAAACACTAAAAAATTATCCAATGAAAAGAAATAGTTTTTTCTGTTTAAATTTAATAAAACCAACAAAACTAACTCTTTAGTTGTGAATCCTTAGATTTGTCAGTGGAAAGAACACTCAGAGAAATCCTGAAGTTATGAAATCAGACACTGTGAACTGTATTTTCTACCAGGTAGAGTAAGTACCTACACAAAGAACTAAACACCAATGTGTAATATGCTACAGCACTGATGAAAACTGCATGCGGGACAGTTAGAAAGGTGAGGAAAAGTGGCAAACCAAAACAATTTTCCATTGGCCTCTTCCCCCCACTTATTTCACATACTAGTCAAATGAACAATCATGATTAATGCATGCAATTTTCTTTATATTTACCTGCAAATAAAAACTCAACCATATTTCCTGCAATGAGTGCAAGTGTTCAAAAAGTCTACGTCTATTTATATACTGGTTTTAGGGGAAAATCTCGTATTTGCTTAAAGTAATAATAATATAAGAATACATGACCGGGATTGAAAGAGGGTATCTTTATTTTACAACTGAGCAGACACAAAAATATTTCAAATGTCACCAAGGCTTGTGAAAAATTACAAAATTTCTTACCAAGTTCAATCATTTTCCTCAACTATAGGTAAAATGAACTACTTCCAGATACTCCCAGAATTTAAAACAAGCCAAGGAGGTGGAGACAACGGACTCAGCAAATATATGGCACATTATTAGAATGGATGTACTGGTACATATAAACAGATAAAAGAGAACACTTCTTATTAAAATCTAGATTTATACATTTACACATTTGCACACGGAAAAAAATATACCTTAGCTACTTTCCTCCAGTTAAGACAGTCAAAGAAGTAATATGTTCCCCTCTCATATGTATTGGTTTTCATTGTTGGCTCCATGCCTGGTGCCCTGGTAATCCATACTCGTTCTTCTTTGTGGTATCTCCAATCACGGTTAAAACTTCAATTTTTAAGAGAAAAAGACAATTAATTTTTTCCTGTAGCTCACATCAAACATTTTCTACATCTTGTAAAACACTTTTCAGAAAATAATCAACACAACAACTATTTGAATATTGATGCTTTTTTACCCTGATTTTTATTGTTATTAAATACAAACCTAGCAAAATAAATATAGGAAAGACTTTTTAAAATTTCTCCTAAAACCACACTCTTTAATTAATACACACATCTTTATTTAACTGGAGAAATTTTTTATGCAAACAAAATGAGATCTTAAAAGCTCTACGAGCAATGTGATAAAAACTTTGGCAGACCAAATAAAGATCCAGTGTTCCAAAAACTTCATTCCTTTTTCATTCTTAATATTTAATAGAAATTGAGATATCTATGAAAACAAACAAAAATCTCAACTATTTGTGTTATTTTGTAAGAAACTAAATGTAAAGCCTATTTAAATTAACTAAATTCACATAAAATTTGTAACTAATTTCAAATTTAAAAATATTTAGAAAATTCTTAATGAGTGTATTACTTTTATTTTTTATTCAGATCTCATTGATCCTAAATTCTCAATAGCCCAAAGGATATCCATTAATATTCACATAATAATCAATGATAGTTTACACCACCTGTAAACCAGGGAAGTAACATCCAAAGGAGGTAAATGTACCACAGAAAATGTCTCTGGTAGAACAAACCTCCATGCAAACAAATTCCTTCCTATCAATACAATGAGGAGTTATTTTAGACATATATTTTATATATGTTTATATATTTTTAGACATAAATAAGATATGAGACAGAACTGCCAGTGATGGATGAATGAATGACTGATGAATTTATTTATGTATGGATGAAATCAAAAGGAACAAGTAACAAACGCTATCTTACAAAAAATGAGGGGAAACATGGAAAAAGCCAAATTCTCAACTGAGAAATTAAAAACAATTTATTACCAACACAGTGAATTTTACATTTTAAAAGTATCTGATCCAATGCCATTTATAGAAATGTTAATAATGTTAAATAATATGTTAAATAAAATGTTAATAATATAAAATACTGAACTCTATAAAAAGGTCTCCCAATCATTACGTCGTAAGTTTTTGGTAACAATTCACTTTAGAGTAAACACAATTAATAGAATGTTTATTGCTAACAAAGTGTTACCAACTGGACATATAAAAAAATGACACAAAATTTTTATTCTTAGAGCATAAGGTAAAAACAGAAATGCTCAGAAAACAATATATTTAATGGACCAATTTCTTAATAGTAGTTTATTTAAGTTGGCCAATACGCTTCTGATAATAACTATGGAGTTCATTTTATCAATACTTCAAAATACACAAGAAATATGCACAGTGCCTTGCCCCTATAATGCTCAATATATATAATAAATGATGAAATTCACTGTCATTAGCATTAAGTGGTTCCACAAGGAGAAAGATGACCCACAGTTATGAACCATATCTTATACTTAATTTATTTATAAAAATCAGATTTACCAAATGCACGAATCAAGCTGATCCTGACCTTTTACAAATTTAGAGTTATTTAAGTTTGAAAATGCTTTTTATGTATACAGCTAAAAGCAAAACAAATTTCTTGATGAATATTTCCATTCTAAAAACAAAGACTAAAACTACAGCCATTGTCATTAAAAAAAACTTTTAGAATAAACAAGATCTACTGTAATACAAAAGTTTTTAAAAATACTTTGAACATACAGCTCTACTGCAGCTAAAAGTTGTAATACGTCTCCTCCGTTCATGTAATAGAGATAGAAAAGAAGGTCTTCTCCGTATCGGCCAAGTTTTATTGCAGCCAGCTGGAAAAGATACATTATTCTGAAATGTAAAATGAGTTTGAAAATCCTAGCATATAACTGATTCCGCTAAAGTAAAAATGTAAAGATAAAACAAACTCCTCTCTGCAGCAGATAACTGCCATTACATGATTACAGAGGTAAGTTATGTAATTTTAAAGGGGAGTTTCATCATTTGAATAACTAAATTCAATGAACAATTATTTCTGATATATCTATTTTATGTATTAACAGGAGGAAAAAGCTAAATAAAACTTCTGAGCAAGCTCTAATGCTGTCTTACTTGAGGGTCTATTAATAATCAATGTGGCAATAATAGTGGAACACTGTGTTCAGAAATAAAGGACTTACATTCAAGTCCTAGTTTCATTACTAATATGAACATATCCAAGTTCTGTAATGTCTCTGACCTTTCAATTATAAAACGTGGTCAATGATACCAACAAGAATTACTAAAAATATAACTGAAATTAAGTGATAATGTGAATGCACTTTGTAGAGTGCCTGATACATACAAGCCTTAAATATTAACTGAATTTACAACTGAGAGTGATTCACAAAATGGATATGTACTTTTAGCAAAACACAGATAAGTATAAAAATCATAATGGGATACGTTCTTTATTTTGTTTAAACGGACGACTAAAAGATGGCTACTCTATATGTCACTCCACAGAGGAGAAACAACTGCCTAACAAACTATCAAACACAAGTTCAATAGTCTCAAATTTTCACATTAAAAATAAACATTTTTTATGTCTTTATCTACACTTGTATTTAAATGTTTATTTAGTTATTGTTACACATTCTTTGAATGTCATTTTTCTCTCCTTTCATATTATCCCCATTCAAGCAACAGTCTTCAATGTGACAAATTATCCTAAGGCATTATTTCTTAAGTTGTTACAAGAAAAGGTTCTGGATTGGAGCAATAAATGAGTGCTACTGTCAAAGTGGCAGCAAATCACATAATCCATAAACAGAAAAAACTAGCTCTATCTCATACTTCTTGTCTTACATCCAGTCAAGTATTAAAAGACATATTGATAAATACATGTTTCCCTTTACTTGCCTATCCACAACATCAACATCCATTTGACTACACAAACTGTGTGGTACAGATGCAGGACCCCATTTATACACATTTATATTACACATACTTACACACATAACACAAATGTATAATTTTTAACAAACTTTCACATGACCAAAATCTAGTCCCCTAAAGCAGAAGTGTTTTCTTCCTTAGAATAACAATAAAAAAAATTAAAGCTGTAAACTCTTAATAGTTATCTATAACTAGAAATTTAGGTAATTAAAAATAGAAAATGAGCCAAAAAGTCAAAGATAATAGCTTTAAAATGTATTTTTTTCATTAAAACATTGTACCTGTAGTATTCATAAAGAAAAATCTTTCTTATTGATACATATATAAAATGAAAATATCAGGATGAAATTTTCAAATTTTCCATGTTACTTTGTTCCCATCAACTGTGGTTATGGTTACACTCTGTTATTAACAACTATAAAAAAGATTTTACTGGTCCTAACATTGTTTTTAAAATATTTAAAAAATCTAACCCAGACCTCATCAAAACACAAGATTATAAACAAAAACAGAAATTAAATTGTTACATATAACAAAATGGATATACAAAAACATACCCAAGACCACTGCTAATTATTTCAAAAAACTATGCTGTCAGAATTGAAAAACAGCACCTAAAAACAGATAAATTCATGCTGACTGAGTAGAATAATAAACTACACTCACCTTATCCCTAATGTGAATGTTCGTTAAGTACTCAGATGGAACATGGAAGTCTGGATAATAAAATGAAAAAAGCCTTATTAACTGATTCTCAGTTACAAATACATTTTTTAAAAGTCTAAACAAAATTAGATTATCCTACCTATGTCTTGAGGTCGACAAGGTGAAGATGCCCAGGGTGATGCAAATTTGGGGTAGAGATTTCTGAATAAGGGGAAAAAAAATCATTCTGAAGTCCAAAGTAGAAAAAGAGATTTCCAATTTTATTTTAGGAAATCAGGAAAAACAATGACTTAATACATTAAGATGTGCAACCTCAAACTTTCAGTTTCTTTCCTTGGTTTGACTATGATTTACACAGCAGGAAACTGAAACAAGGTTGAAGAATATACTTCCATTGTGTGCACATCTGTATATGCTACTACTTCCACTCAGAATGCTTTAAACTCATTAATACTATGTCTTCAAGTAAAATTACTTTCCCATTTTTATAGCCAGAAAAAAAGTAATTATGACAAACCAAAGTTCAAATTCAGCAAACATTTACAAAGTATCTATTATTATATACCTGGCACTAGATGCTTATACATTAGCAAGCATAACAAAGATCATCAATAACATGAAACTTACTTTCTGTTTGAGGATGGTGGATTGGGAGGGAGACAGACAAAAACAACTGAGAAATGAAAAACATCAAGTGGCATGGCAGCACAGACAATCTTACAGACAAACTGAGGTTACCAAAAATGACAAAGTCAAAGGGATGACTAGAAGTGAGCAGCTGAGGTATCATAAAGGGTAAAATTTCTGGAGGAGAGAAATTCAAAAAGCTGGGATTTCAGGGTTTAGGAAAGACTGCTGCTGATGCTGCTAAGTTGCGTCAGTCGTGTCTGACTCTGTGCGACCCCACAGACGGCAGCCCACCAGGCTCCCCCGTCCCTGGGATTCTCCAGGCAAGAACACTGGAGTGGGTTGCCATTTCCTTCTCCAATGCATGAAAGTGAATGAAAAGTGAAAGTGAAGTCGCTCAGTCGTGTCCGACTCTTAGTGACCCCATGGACTGCAGCCTACCAGGCTCCTCTGTCCATGGGATTTTCCAGGCAAGAGTACTGGAGTGGGGTGCCATTGCCTTCTACTATATATGTGTATATAGAAACTGCCAAATTATAAGAGGAATATTACTATAAAGTGAGAGTGATCCAGCAACTAACCTAAGAGGGGATGGCCCAGAGTCAGCAGATACCAGCAACTATGAGTGGTAGAAGATGATACAATTCGAACACATACATTAAAAACTGTAGGGAGGTATTATACACAAATATAGAAGAAAGGAAAAAATCTTACTCGGGAGAGTTCAGATTGAGGCCTAATGTTGTTAAGTCACTTCCTAATGCAAGATGTACCATTCCTGGGTCTGTCTCTGCTGCCCTGATAAATGTTAACAGGCCAATCATTCCAAATTGGTCCGTCACCATCCCTTGGGGAATGTTAGTAACCCGACCTGGATAAGAAAAACATAGTCGTTTCTATCTTTTAGGAAAAAGGAAATAAATAAATAAATTTTATAATATCTTTGATATACTCTATAGAGTCTCACCATCAGGTAACACCTGGATCCCTTTTTTCTGCTGGTTATTATTTTGTGTCGTTGAACTTTTATCTCCAGGGAATTTGGGTCCATCTGTATTTGAAGTTGTCTTGCCAGATGTATTCAAATTCTAACATGAAAAAAAAAATTTAAATGTGATGTTAAAATCTGTTAAGTGTAAAAATTTCAAGTTCATATAGTAATACTTTTTTACTCATTTTTATTATATTTAAGTTGACAGTAAGTTACTGCCTATTTTTCAAGTTCCACATGAAATTTTTTGTCTCCACAATTGTTCCATGGTATACAAATAAACCCTGTATTATATACCTTTGAGTATTTAAAGGACAAGAAATATATGGAAAATATTCTTATTTATCTCAGATCTTCAGTCACAGACCAAAAAATCCATCTCTCTATCTTAGAACTGTTTGTTACAGGATACACTTGAAGTTATATTTCTCAATACCTTTATTTAGAAGACAAACTAAACACAGCATATTACCTAAAACAGCACCAAAAAACCTCCAAGGTAAATCAGAAAATATGAATCTTTAAAATTATATCTATTTTAATTCTTACCCAATAATCTTCTCTATCAATTATTTTAACAATATACACCTTCCATCACACACACACACAAAAAGCACTATTTTCATTGAAATGTGGAAGAAATAAACACAATCGTTAAGTCAGAAACAGGAAGCTGAGTTGGTTGAATCAACACAGGAATAAAAATGTGTATAAAGATTCTTCAAGGAGAAAACTTACTCAAGAAAAACACAGCTCCTTAGAAGGCTATAATATCAAACTTCATGGGATCCAGCTGACAGGGACTATAATAAAAGTCTACATTAACTCTGAGAAGTTCAACAGAAATTTGCAAACCTATATGAAATAGGAGAAAAATAGGCTATCTTCTAAGTTACAAAGGTTTTCCACAGTTTTCAGAAGTTATATTACTACAGATATTCAAATTAAATAATTTTCTAATAGTATTTAATATGTCCTTAATATAGACTATAAAACTATTAATATAAGAGAAATCTGAAGGGAAAAAACTATGTAACTCACATAGGTTAATTCTCAGATTACTACTATTATTACTTACAGATTTACTGTCATCGTTACTTGATGTTGGATCTTTATAACTGGAACCAGGTAATGCTGGAAAATCTTCATTGTGTATTGAGAAGTCCTGGGATTGCTCATTTGCTGGTTTTGTTACCATTCCAACTATATAATGAAAATAATCCAGAGAACTGCAATTGATATTTACGAAATTTTGCTACAAATTATAAAAAGTTAACTTTCCTCATGATAATATACCAAAAGGAATTGTTTTTTATTATGCTATGAAAACACACTTCAAAAAATTAGTATTCTGGATAACAATGAATAAATTCTTATATAATTGATTAATAACTGAAATATATAAAATAATACAAGGGAAATAAGTGGTAATCCCATAATTCTAATCTAATGTCACACACAGATGCTGAAAAAACATAATCTGATACTGGTAACAATTATTAAAACTTTTTGTTTAAAAGCTTGCTTTAAATATTTGACTAGTTACTATAAATATCAGTTAATTGTCAAATAGCAAATGAACAGAATAAATTTTAAAGAAAATGTCAGTATTCTACTTGAAAGTGACTTACAGAGTGAGCAAATTGCAATCAATTATAAAACAACTCCATATTATTTCAGATTTTCTTGGACTCCATGTAATAGATGTAAAACATGCAAGAACTGGGAAGTAATCCTCCCACTATACTTGGCATTAGTCAGGCCCTTATTGGAGAACAATATCCAGTTTGGGGCTCCACAATTCAAGAACGATATGGAGAAACTAGAGATGGTCCAAGGAGAGCAACGGGAATGATTAAAGGGATGAAAAAATGGACCTATGAGGAAAGGTTAAAAACATTAGAGTCTGAACTGAGAATCAAGTAGCTAGGTACTCAACTTCCAGGGCAGATCATTTTTGCTTTTTTGGTGCGGAGGAAGGCTAATTAGGAAACATTTGAAAGTGAATAATAAAGTTTTCCCTTCTTCAGATATTATTATTTGTATTCATATTCTGAAAGTAACATAAACCCACGTTGGTTGAAAATGGGAAAAACAGGTATCTTAGAACTGATGAAATGATCCCTTTAAGTTTTTACTATTAGTCTTTATCACATTCTACCAAAAGGAAACAATTATGTGCAAAGGATACAAAAAAATATTGCTGTTACATAATTCCCATGTCTAGCCAAATCTCTCATTTATTAAAGATAGTGAAAAAGGGTATGAGTGGTGACCAAGAGTCTACATAAACTATATATACATGACCCATAAGCAGTTCTCAACAGGAGGCGATTTTTTGTTCCCATAAGACATGTGTCAACATCTGCGGTTGTCACAATGGCCAGGGGCAGGGGGAAGGGGGCGGGGAGGGGGGCGTGCACAAAGGGTGGGAGTAGGGGTGGGGGTGCTACTGGGCATTGAGTAGGCAAAGGGCAGGAATGCTGATAAACATTCTGCAATGCACAGGACAGTCTCTCATTTACAAGAAACTATCTATTCATATATCAGTAGTGTGGAGGTTGAGAAACTGGCTTAGAAAAAATCATCAGTGTACGGTTAGTCATTATTAATTACTAGGAATGTGAGAATGTATTCTTTAAAAAAAAAGTGTGATGAACTGAACAAAGGCAAACCATAGATTATTAAGGTGTACTAAGGCAGAAATGCCAGAAAAAAATAACTTCTGAATACCAATGAAGACTTCCTTTTGGGGTTTCTATACAAATTAAGTTTTCCCATTTAACTCTGCTATCATGGTATTCTGGGGAAAAAAAGCACTTTGCATTTATCGACTCTGACAAAACTACATTACTCTGATTAGAAAATACCTAAATACATGTGTGTACACACACATGCATGCAAATATACACGTGTGCGTGTGTAACAGAAAATTTTCACTAGCCATCCATAAAAAGCTTAATTAATTACCATAAGGAGCTCTTCCAGCCAAGGGGTTTATTAATGGAGTTGGGTTACCACTTCCTTCCCTTCTGTTTCGGTCTGCTAATGCTGGAAAATCTGAAAGGTCCAATCCTGTCACATTTTCACTTCCATCTAAATAAGAAGAAACAAACTAGTTACTGCTCTACAAACATTTTAAAGAGATTATTACTAACTATAATAAAATTTGAAATGGCAGTGTCTTCTTCCTAAACAACGTACAGCACTGTACTTGGTATATGTAAATGTACAATGAATATTTGTGGATTGACTTCATGTGAAAGAATTTATGAACAACTCAGCAAAGCAGTATGTACCTACTACACAGTAACAAACCCAAAATCCTAGAGACTTAAGACAGATAATAAGGAGTAAGGTGGTACATTATTTCCCCTGTGAAAGATGGTATTCAAGTTATAAGTTGCTGATTAGTAAGAGGGGAGACTGTTGTGATAAAATTGTTCTTTTCACTGTATTCAAAAATAGAGGTTGTATCTGGAATGCTTGGGGCTTCATTTATAACACTGGTGTGATAATGACAGTGCCTCCTGCAAATGGTCTGAATCATATTTGAGGCACAAGCAATGGGAACAGAATCCCTAAGGATATTTTTGGTCTATTTGGCCTATTCCATATACAAATGTATATACATGCGAGTATGTGAGTATGTGTGTTTTGCAGTTGAGAGTATAAGTAGGGTGGAGAACATAGGATACATGTAGAGCTCTCATGTCTGGTGAGTGAATTGTATGAGAATATGACACAAAGCCCAGAAGTTTATATTACCTATTACACAGTAGGCGCTCAATAAATTGAATAAATAAAATATCTGTTCATTTTGAATTTTAAAATATCAGTTTCTTTCCTTTTAAAAACTAAAATTTAATCCAACATTTCTACTTTGCCTATTTTAATCATTACTTTGATCTCTTCTCAATGTATTAATTATTCTAATATTCTAACAATCTTATATTCTTAATTTTTGAAGAATTTATTTTCTATCTTACTGTTAGTATGCACTATAGTTTTACTTTGTCTCATCTAGTGTGTTTAACCAGTTTCAATTTATCTGCCCCCTCTTTCACTTTAATTTTTCTCTAATTTTCATAACTAGAAGGATCTCAGAGAGAAACAGCTCAAGATTACTCTGTTCATAGAAAACAGTTACATTCCAAGTCAGGTGACAATTTAAAATTATGAAGGGTAAAAGATAAAATAATTCAAACCCATTGCTTTTAAAGAAACTGCAGCTTACGAATTCTGAATTCTAAATAGGCATTATATAAAAAGGCAACAATACATAACAATAGCTTATACAGTACTTTAAAAAGTAATCTCTCTTGAATTACTTGGTTATGAATTCTAACTATAAACTTATAGTAAGCATTAACTTTTAATACACTTCTTCAGGTCCTCTAAGATGGAGTTTAAAATTGGCATATATTATTTAAAAATCACTAAAAATAGTATTAACTCACAAATTTTTATTTTTAGGGTGTAAGACTTGGAAACAACTTTCCTAGTATAAAATATACTTAGTTAAAAATGACTTCAAAAAATAATTGTAAAATTTACGGAAGTGTATAAACCATATTTCAGAAAATAAGATGGCACTGTGAGACACACTGTCACTTTACGGTTCATTTATGAGGGAAAGAAACCTCTCTAAATTATGATCTGCATCCTAATTTCAGAGATATTTAAATATGAAAAAAACGTGCTTTTGAGAAACAACGGAATATGGTACTTCATATCAGAACACAAAACTTTTTTAAATGCAAAAAACTGAAATTCTTAAGTGTCACTTGGTCAATCCAGGCTGCTAGTAAACATACAATAATGTTGAAAAATTAAAAGCCAATAGCCAGAACTATCATTTCAATTGCTAATCTCATGCTTCCACATACACCCCGTTTCACTAATCATTCTTTCACCTTCCACTTCCTTTACTGTATTTCTCTCTCACAATCATACTCGTTTTTGCTCCTCTGACTATAACAATATCCTTCATTTGCTTTCTCAGGAAAGGGTCTGGAGGCAAGTGTGGAAGAAGATAAAACCTGAAGCAGAATAGTAACAAAGCCTCCCGTTCTCTTCTGTCTAAAGCCAGCTGATAAAAGAAACCAATAGACTGCAAAAATTCGTTACTGTCAAAATCAGAATTGGCTTTCTATGTACATAAATTTTGAATTTTACACATAAAACCAGATTAAAAATTTATGAGTTAAATGCAAAAATTAGTATTATTAAAACTATTAAGAAAAAATTGTAAGTGCTCCATATAGTTTTAAAGGTTTCTTCAATCTGGGTCTCTATAGCCAGAATGCCACAACGCTCAACCTAGTTCAGACCACAGTGAAAGGACTGAGGATAAGAAAAGCTCTTGAAGCAAAAAGATTCTGAGGCACAAATATAGACTAAGTTAACGTTCATGCTTTCTCCAGGTGTTAAGGAAACAAATCTGAGGTTATAACACTGCTATACCATGCCAAGTGAAAAAATATATTTAACCATCTTTTAACTACTGACTGAATTAAATCCTATTTCCTGTCAAATTCTCCCCTAAATTAAGTTCTATCATTTAAACACAAAAATTCCTTTAATTATTTTAAGACTAGTACGTTGAACTGCTTTATATTTCAAGATCTATCATATTTTTATAGGGTACTAGCTCCAGAATAAGCTTACCTGTTCCATTAAAAATGTTACTTGATAAGGAGTTATTCATTCCAAATGCCTGATTCCTGTTCATTCCAAATCCAGACATACTGGGTACATAGAAAATAATTTTAGATATACAGTAAGAACACTAACTTTCAGATGAAGAAAAACAAGTGTTTACTTTTGATCTCCTCATATAAAACAACATGTCTAAAAACAAACACTAATTTTATTTTTGAGTTGAATATTTTTATTTAAAGGTTCCCTAAAATCCTTCCATGAACAACTGAGAACCAAAACGATCAGTTAAAAAACAAAAAGCAAAGAATTTATATGAAGCAGAGATTAAGGGTGTCATTCTGTGTACTTGGCAAGTCAACTTACTGAATATACTGGAAGAAGTTACTAAACTCAAAAACAGGTGATTTAGTTTAAGACTATTCTTGAATATTTGCTTTTCTTTCACTACTGGTAAAATGTGCTATTATTACTTTTCATAAAAGATTTTCATTCATATAGTCTGCCTTTTCCCAACTAGAATGGATAGAGTTCATGTCAGACACACCTTTGCATCTCTTTGCCCTTAGCATTCAGGAGGATACAAAAGGTACTCAATAAATGTTTAGTTGACCTGAATTAAGTGTTGCTTTTCTTTAACTGAATTCAGTGTTCTAAAACACATCATTCTTATCAAGTGCATCTTTTAGTTATTTTTTTTTAAAAATCTCTCCATAGTACCCTTAATTCTAAATTAAGGTACTTGGTAATAAATAGTTATCAAAGCCTCCCTTTTCTACACAAGCCTAAAGATGGGAAAACAAACAAACAAAAAATAAGGCTGAATTTAAAGTGAGGTCAGAGTAATTAAACACATCAAAAAGAACTGTTAATGCAAGTTCTACCATGAAAGAATGCATTTTTAACATCAAATAGTCTGATAAAAAGACAGTTGTATTAGTGTTATGAGTAAGGTTAAATTGAAGATGACAGGGTTTTTTTTTTTGCCTAGATTTGGAAAACTAACTATAGCCAAAGCTAAACAATATTTTCATAAAATAATGCAGCTGGTGAAACAATACTCTAGAGAAGAGCAGAAAAGTCAACAGAAACTTTTGTTTAATACCATGTTAGAACTGCTGACGATAGAGGTACCCTCAAACATTGAATAAGCAGTAAGAGATGAAAACATTCCATAATAATACATCTTATCGATAGTACTAAGCAGGGCTTTAGAGACCCACACTTCATTGACAATATATAAGAAAATTTACAAGCAAAGTATTTACAACTAGAATGTGAAAAAATGGGAAAGCAAAAATTTAAATATACATTGAATAACATACTACAAGAATGCAGAAAGATGTGTTAAAGCCCAAGAAGTATTACATGATTAGGAAACTGTCAAGGAGATGAGTCTTGAGAACCCTTTACAGAAATAACTTTGGTAAAAATTAAAAGAGCAGCCAAAATTATAAAAGAAATGCTCATATAAGTCTTAAAGTAAGAACTGGAGGTTATGGGATGAACATTAAATTGGAAATGTGCTAATAACCTATTTTTATTCAGAATTTACAAGTACTAAATAAGAGAAAGTGAATTAAATGAGTATCATGGTAGCACCTACATCCTTTACCCACTATGCTGCCCATTAAAAAAAGATCAAACTAAAATATCACTTTCACAGTAAAGAAAGCCCTGTATTACAGATATAATGCTCATAGAAATAATCTGAACAGCTTTAAAATCCTAACAAAATATGTAACTTTTTAATATTGCTAACTTTTACTTGCATAGCAGTATAACACTGCAAAAAAAGGAGTGAAAAGCACAAATTCTTCCTTTTGTTTTAAATCCCAGGACATGACACTATTTCAAATACTACAGATGTAGTCTTCAAAAAGTCTTTGGTCAGTAAGTCTCCAAAAAACAAAACAGAAATTCGGTTGAAAAGGAACTTAACCAAAGGATAAATGAAGCAAGGCAATAATATTTCCAGTGCTATTCATAAATATGGAGCTCTTACCACACAGGTGACCAGCCTCATTTAATAGAGGAAGGACATTTCAACAAAAATTTTGCTGGTTGGCAACCTAACAACAATCCTTTTCTAACAACAGCAACAAAAAGCAAACTGATTCTCAAAAGAGTTATGTCTTTAAGTTTGGGAGTTTAAACTGCTATGTGTAACAAAAAGAGAAGCTTTGGTCAAAATATATGATGAAACACACTTATGAAACAGAAGCCAAGACTCAAGAACACAACGTTGAATATGAAAAGGCAAATTTGAAAATACCCAGAAAGAACAATTATACACAGTATCAATAAATCTCTTACCTGTTCACAGTAAAAGGTTGTCGAGAAGGCTGCTGCTTTGGCATACATATTATGCTCGGCGAGCTTCTGTTGGGGCTACCTAACCCTGAACTGCTCATACTATTTGTCCTGCTAGGAATTCCAATGCCCTGACCAACCTGGGAGTGGTTCATCATATTCCTAGGATTCATAGGCAAAATACCCCTGAAAAAGAAGTCCAGTATACTAAATAAGCTCTCTATAATCACTCATTAAAATTCTCTGTAAATAATCAATTGACCTAACCCTAGAATTTCAGATATACGTTCAAATTGCATTGTAAATTTTTATTCATTTAATTCTTTTGTCTGGTCATTTGAAAAGAAAAAAAAAGCTTTCTGAAAAGTCAAAGTAAACAAACCAACAAGAAAGGGCAAATCATAGAAGAATATACAGTGATAGCAAAGATGAGAGAACTACTGAAGTGACTATCACATAAAATACAAACATATTTCACATATATATTTTGAATTTCATTCCAAATGTATGTCATTCTATCTTAATACTAATATGCATCATTTTTGTGATCTGCTTTATTTTATTCTCACTAGAACAATGGATGTGTGGTGAGGGAGCAATAAACAGAATCATCTGAGGAGTGATTTGAAATTGCACATTCTCCTTTGAGGAAGAGAGTTTGCTTTTTTGAAAAAAAGCTCCCCAGGTGGTGATTGATCCTTGATACCTATCCCAGCTGATAACCAGTATGCTAGTTGCAAGATAAAAGCATCTCACACTATACTTATAAATTTGCAATGAAATTAAATGAGCATAGGGTATCAACTTTCTTTTCCTCAGTGAAAGGCACTGAACCAGAAAATCAAATAAATAGTTACTTTATTAAAAAATTAAAAAGCTTGCTTACTCTACAAAGATACATTTTGAGAAATATTCTGGTCCATCAATATAAATACCTGCTTGGAGATGGAGGCGTGTGAAGTGACATTGTTGGTACCCCTGTTGTTGGCGTGACGTGGCTCGGTAACTGAGTGCCTTGTGATAAGCTGCGATTTAACTGAGGGGTATTGTTGCTCATCCCCCTCATTGGAAGGCCTAGTGCACCTATTAAAAAAATTCAGAAGAAGGAAACTCATTGCCATCAGGAATGAAATTGCTATCCATCTTCTGGAGTTGGTAATTTAAAACATTTAAAAATGACCTAACATAAAATAATATGCGAATTTTAAATGGAAATACTCAATTCACTCCAAATGGACTCTAATCTGATTTTAACAAAAATGTTTGTCTGAAATTTCATATTATGAATTTTCATATTGTTTCCATTTTTAAATTTTTTCTTTGCTTTCATCTATCTTTTCATATTTCTATTTTACAATATACTATGTCTGCCAATAACAAATTAGATGACTTGTTTCAATAAGAAACATTTTGTACAAATATGCCTTTAAGAAATTTGCAATCTTGTGTTTTTATGTTTTAAATTATAACTGAGTTACACAGACATTTAATCCCCACTTTGCTGAAGTAGTTTAGATTTTTATTTGATCCTTTCTAAATGCATTTAAGAAATAGTTAATTTACTACTATTTACACATACATATTTCTCAACATTACAATTTTTATAAACACAGTATGTCAGCAACTGTTAAAAACTCAACCTGATATAGCTATGAGATAAGAATGCATAATATTTCAAAAGATTTCAAAGTACAGTGACCTTCTATTTATCTACCATTTATGGGGCCAGATGTGAGGTTAGATGTGTTCAAATATGTGTACTTTAAAAAAACTATTGAGTTTACCACTCAGAAACAAAACATTAAAATAAAAATCAACCAATTGGGATAAATCATTTCCTGCCTCGTGTTAATATAAAATGATATCAATGATTATTTTCTGAATAATTCAGAATAATTATCATAGATATTTAATGTCCTAGATGCTTTCCTCCCCTTTTATCTCTCAAAAGTAAGGATGTTCAGCTATCACTTATGTTGTCATCACACCTGCCTATGAATGCCAGTATGCCTCCTTCCCTCTATCCTCATACTTTTTGATGCCTTCAGTTTCTAGTTTGTTGTGGAATGGTGTATCAGTCAACTACACTTATTCTGAACTGGAGATTAAATAAAAATGGCAAGATAGAATGAAAGTTAATGAATAAGAGGATTTTAGCACAAAGCATCAGACTCCCTCCCCCTCTTTCTGGTCTATCTTTGGGTTCAAGAATTTCAAAGACCTGAATATTTTGAAACTGTGACTTTCAAAAAATTGGAATATATTGTATATGTTCTGAATATTTTCCTTCAAACATCTGTGCAAATTTATCTTCTGGCATAACAGTGTACCACTTTGTAATTTGGGATACCAGTGAATCCCGAAGATTTAGCTGGAATCTGTCAGCTTCAGTACTCAGCTTGTAGCCTAATTGCATCTTAGCTGAATGAAGCCAACAAATCCAATTTAATATAACTACTACATTCTATATATACTTATATTCCATGAAGACCTGAGCTTGATTCTGTTATTCTTTAAGTCACATACATAAAGGGAACTGAACTAGATTATATGTTGGTTTAGTCATTATATGCATGTCTGATCACTACAAGTTTTATGACCTTGAGTATACCACTAGCTACAGCCACTTCTCTGAATTTAGGATAAAATAAGGAGGAACAAGAGATTAAAAACCAGCCCACACAAGATTTCTTCAGAAGTCATTAAGTCTTTGTCTTTTCTCAAGCACACTAGCTTTCCTCTAGGCCCTCTAGATGCTTCTCCCATAATGAACCACCAACATGACACTTTTCACATCACTTACTAAGCAACCATCTATTGAGTGCCTAATGTGTCAAGCACTGTGTGAGCTGCTGGGGATATGGCAGTGAACAAGACAGAAAAAGCTCACATCCTTTTCCCTAAATATGCTGTTCTAAAGTCAGCTATAGCTGCAAATTACAGGAATGTGTTTCTCACAGTTACTGACCACCAAGAAAAATACAATTTTAGAACCTGAAGGGACCTTAGAGATCACCTAATCCAATGTTCACATTTTACAGATGAGGAACCTGTGCCTCTGATAAGTTAACTGACTTCTCCAAGGTGACTCAAAGAACCAAGATTAGAATTTAGATTTCTTAGTTCCTGGTGTTCTTAACTGGAACCCTATGGGAAACCAATTAAACAGTAAATAAGCACCCTTGTGAGTACTTACTGACTTGTAACACCCTTTATCTATTCTATTTTTTTCTCTTGCTTTCTTTTTCTGAACACGTTTACTTCTCTTCAAACTTTTTCTAAACCAACATATCTTATCTTTCCCCTCCATCTGCTTTCTCATCTTCTCTGTATCTGTCAAGTTTCCTTTTCCTCTAGATTTACTTTCCCTTCCCATTTCATTCTCTCTATACCTTTGTCATTATAAATAAACATACATGTTCAAAAGAATTGCACCCTTTTGGCTCTTCAGTAAGCTCTTCTAAAGACTCAAGAGATTTGTTTACTTCAACCCTTCATATACTATGCTGTACTATGAAAATAAATAACTTGAGAAATATTGTCAAGACTGCAGATTATCTGACCATTTTCAAAATAACTTCTGGAGAAGGAAACAAGAATGGGTAAGATAATTTATTTAATTAATTTTAGATAGGAACACTTGAATTAACCTATAGTGAGGAAAGCAGAGGAAGACAGTATGAAATAAAGAACTCAAAGATTAGCATTTAATTTTATTTTTTCCTTTAACATTTTGATTTCATGAAAACAGCTAATAAATTCAAATGGTCTGAGCTGCATTTTATTGAGCCAGGTGGGTAGGGGAAGAAAATCAAAAGAAAAGAGAGGAATGAATCAATTTCAAACTGGATCAATAACCCCTGAATACTTAATAATGGAGTTACTTTAAATTCAACTGAATTCCTTTAAAACACATATAATACATACCACTGACTAGAAACAGAGATTTATTTTTAGGAACAAAACACAGTCATTAAATTTGAGTTGCTTGAGTCAAACTATTAATATTACAACGGGGTAGGGTCAAGGGAAGGGAAATTTTACTTTTACTACTTAAATTAGAAACATCACAAAAAAATCATCTCTGTCCATGAATCTCCAGGCGAGAATACTGGAGTGGGTAGCCATTCCCTTCTCCAGGGGATCTTCCCCACCAGGGATCGAACCTGGGTCTCCCACATTGCAGGCAGATTCTTTATGAACTGAGCCACCAGGGAAGCCCAAAATATTATACCAGAAGATATATAAGCTGAAAGGGGAATAAGATATCCAGCTCATTAAAAAAAAAAAAAAAACTGACATGAAATAACTACAAGTAGAAATGGTTAAATATGTACACATAAGCTTGTGTATTGGAAGGACAGCAGAATTAAATAAAATATATCAAGCACCTAAGAACTACGTGAAGCACTATGCTACTTTATCTCCTTATAAAGTATTATAGAGAAGGTATTTATCCCTTTTTTACAGACAAGAAATAAAAGAATGGACTCCTCCCCCCCCAAAAAAAATACCAGTTAAAAAGCAGTTTAAAAGGTTATAGATCTGAAGCAAATTTTTCTTTAATCTAACAGATAATAAAGTATAATACTGTATTAGAAGAAATAAATGAACATATTCTAAGTAGATTCCTATTATTTGGCAGGGTGCTAAACAAAAAATGAATTCTTTATTGATCATTTTTCAGAAATCCAAGATATCACCTAAGAAATGTTTCCATGAACTACTTCCATTGCACAAACTGGTTAATAGCATATTCCTTAAACAGTTATGGCATGATATGTCATACTTTATTCAATATTTTGCTAAAAATTAATAGCATTAATGACATAATAAGAAAAAAGGTAACAGCAACCAAATTCCTGAATACTCATACGTAAATAGAGTCTCCTGAAATCTTTAAAGAGAAGGGAGAAAACTTAATTGATTTAAGAGGTCTTCAAGTATCCCCTTTCCATTCCCAAAGCAACTGGCTTCCTTAACTCACTGTCCTGCCCACACATAAAGAGCAACCATCTTCTTACCTCCTACCTATCCCCATATACTCTTACCTCCAGCTTGTCCTGCACTAATCTAGTTAATCTTCTCTATATACTATTTCACTATGCCATTTCCTTCATTAAAATCAAAGAAATTTAGAGATTAAAAAAAAGTCTCCAGAGAGTATCCAATTAAATTACAGATGAAGGTCATTCAACTTAATTTATAGATGAACTAACATTAGGCATTAAGTGACTTGCCCAAGATCACAAACAATGAAGAATAAATACACTGATTCAATTCCTTGTCTCTAATTTCAACCAATCACACTTTCTGCTTCCTATAGTAGGTGCTAACCTTTGCATCATATGGAAAACTTTTAACATCTGGGTCCCTGCCCAGAAACCATGACTTAGTCTGGGTCCAGCAATTCACAGGCAGTGGGATTTTTTTTTTAACTCTGTGGGTGTTCTTTTTTGCAGGGGAGGGAGCAGTAAGGGTTGAGAAACACTGTTGTATAGTTAAATCCAATTTCAGTTTGTTTACTCTTTAAAGTGCTCTGTCAACACCAAAAAATTCTTCTAGCCTTTATTTTTCCCAGCTTTACTGAGATATAACTGACATAGTACTTTTCCAATCAACTTAATACTTTACTCACCCAATACAAACTCCAGTTTCTAGACACCACATACTCAACTTACACTCTTCTTCATAATTTCCCTAGCCTTCTTCCCAAAATATATCCCCATATTTTTATTCATATCCTTCTCCCCACCTAGAATTCTTTCCCTCCTATTGTTTTACAGAGATAAAAGACTATTTAAATCAAAAAATCAAAACCCAAACTGCTATGATCAAGGTGTTTACATGCAGTACACGTACAGTGTACTTGGGTGTATATGGAAGGTGCCTCTAACTCAAGACATGAAAGCAGAATGAATTTGGGATCAGAAAATGTTTGCTAGAGAATATTGCACATTAGCTGAATAAAGAAAGAGCCCTAGTCAGGCATTTGGTAGTGGTGCTAGGAGTTGGGTTGGGGTGAGGGGTGATGTAAAAGTGTCACAGCAGTTCAATCTGAGAAAACTGCGAGATGTGTGAAAGTGAGGACAAGAGATATATGCCTGGTGGGAGAGTGGGCTTGCTTCTGAGCCCTAAAGATACACGAGAGAAGCATGGGTGAAGTTAATCTGGCTTTAACATCCTCAACTATGAGAAGCTGCTATGTTAGAACCAGCCACAATTCCCAAACAACATTTGTATGGATCTTCACAGCAGGTGGTACTCTATCTGTGGAATAAACTGTGTCAATCTCCTACCGATACCTTACACTCCTCCTCAACCCAAGTTTGCACAACAGATTAGTGGCACATTTTCACAAAGTAATGCAGGTCTTAAACTTTAGAGATCACACTTGATCCTTCTCTTCCGTTCATATTCCACATCCCCAAATCATATTAGCTGTATGTCCAAAATATCCCAAATCTAACCACCTCTCAACATCTCCATCACTAATCCAAGCCACCCTATTTTCTTGCCTAGACTGCTGCAGTAACTGCCCTTTCTTCCTATCACTTGGCCCACTTCCACTCAGTTCATTTTCTACATAGCAAGGTGATATTTTAAAAAGAAAACTGTATCAAATTCCCTCCCACTAAACTTAGAATAAAATCCAAATTCTTTATCAAGCCTTCACAAGACTCTATGATCTGACATCTGCTACCCATTTGTTCATTATGCTGGGCCTCTCATTCATCCTTTAACACATGAGGTTCACTCTTACATTGTCATGAATTAAGAACGTTTGCATTCACTGTTTTCTGTACCTGAAAAATCTCTTACCCAGATCTTTCCAAGGACCTCCACTTCTCAATAGTCTGGTTTGCATTCAAGTATTACCTTGTCAGAGATACTCTTTGCCTACTTGAAAACTGTTTATCCCATCCACTCATCCACTAATATGGTAATTTTTATAGTACTTATCACCAGAATATTATTTGTTTACTAAATGTTTGCATACTTATTCTGTGTCTTCCTTCATTAAAATGAAAGCTCCATGAAAACAGGAACTTTGTTATTTGCCACACTCTTCAATCCTGGAATAGTTCTTCACTCATGGTATAACACAATAAATAAATAACTGCTATCATAATTCCTTAGTCAGTGGACTCTTGGAGTCTGTGGATTTAACATTTATAGTTTCTACTCTGTGTAAATTGCCCTCCAGAGTCATGACATTCAGTAAGTAATATGTGGCACCCAGGTTTCAAAGAAACTCATATTCGAAAAGTTAAACTTGTAAAGTAAGGCAATCTTGGCTCTACTATTTACTATCTTAGGCAAGTCCCTTAACCTTTAATAGGGTTATTGAATACCTTAAAATAGGGAAATTAATTTCTGGTTCCCTGATCATTCCAATCCAGTACACAGCTTCCGGGAGCCCAGAGGTCCTTAAACCTAGACAATGTACCTAAAATATTACACACTAGTAGAGAACATCATGTAACTTTAATACAAGATTCCATTCATCAGCTTCTACAGTTACCACTTGATGCACAGCAGTTACACAAACCCTTAGATGAAAAGTTAATTACATATTTGTATACAATTATACTATACTAGAACCCCCACTTAGCCCCAAGTCCAGGGTTTTCTGGGTATCATTATGTACTACACAATCACTTCCACCCAAATCTGGCAAAATCCACCTTTAAGCAGCTCTGTATCCATTCAAGGGAACACTCCTTCCCTTGTTTAAACTCAGTGAGTCTGAGGTTTGGAGAGGGCACTCTACCTTCTTCACCTTTTCCACCTCTGATCTCTCTAATTACCAAGAACAAAAACAGACAATAGACCTTCATTTTAATGGCTCAAATTCCTACTGAACTTTGCCCATCTGTATAAAGAGTTAATAGTGGTACTCAATCCACTTGGGAGGCAAAAGAATTTTGTTGTATCAAGTCCAATGCACAATTAAAATTAGCTGCCATAAGAATAGCATCATCAATCTATTCCTACCTACTTATTCTATCTCCCCATCCTTTATTAAGGTCAGCCCCTCAAGTTTTCTCTTTCTGACTTACTTGTACTACTGAAGCTGTGATCCTAAATGGTAGCTGATGTTCTCTCTGACCAGGTTCAAACTACTTTGGCCCTGCTAGGTCTATCTTAACAGACAGCCCAGGAATGCAGGCTCTATTTTATTTTACTTTACTAGTTGTAGCTTCCAGGCCTGTGCAATAGAAAGAAATAACTACTTCCTGACTTGAGACATTTCAGTTCCAGGTGACCTATGGTTCACTTTTTTATAAGCTAATACCTACAATGTCAGTTAAAAGAATAAGCCATGCATTGAAAACGCTGGTTCTTCATCACTACAGTAATATAGCCATTTATTATTTTAAACTCCAACAGGAAATATTTGTCATATATGACTTCTTTTTAAATTAATAAGTACCTTAAAATCTTTCCTAATGAAAATAACTTTCCACATTTATTAATCTTTGTAAAACTATCAGCACAATCATGTACACAAATTAAGAGGTCAATAAACGTTTATCATACCAATGAAATAACTATATTCCAAACCTAGTCCAGGCTCTTACTTAGCTCAATTACAATTTCACATTTGCTGGTTAAAAAAATTAGGTCACATTTTCAAAGTCCATACAGCTGATAACGCTGTAAAATAACTGACGTTCTTTCTTCATTAAATAATCTTGGCTTCTCAAATTTAACTTTTTCCTTTCCATTATCTACTTTCTGCTGTGATAAACTGCGGGCTTTAAAAGGAAAACAACTTAAGTTCTTTGTAGTGATTCTATAGGAATAAAGGGAAGCTTTAAAATAACTAGATATTTCCAATGTAAGGGTTACCAGGAAAGTGAAAGTAGCAGATTTCAAACAAAAACAGTCCAAACAAAATGGCTAGCTAATAATATTCCCTTAATAAGGAGAATGAATATTTGCTGATAAATAAGCAACATCTTTTTTGTGTAATAAAAGGCTTTAAAAATGTTTTCTACTTAACTAGAGGAAAACTGTTAATACCAGTAAGTGATTAATAATTTTCCTTACTAATTCTGTCATCAACAAAAATAGGGCTATGAAACAAAAGATGGAGAGAAAAAAATAAGATGGAAATTATAATGTATTTTTCTAACAAAATACGTTATTTCCCCCTGCTGAATTTCAATATACAATTGAAGGGTAAAGTGGTATGACAAACTACCCTGATATCTATCAAAATTTGCCTTTTATTGGGAAAGAGTTCAAAATGAAATATCTGAGTTTTATTTGAAGTTGGTTAAATTACTTGGTTATCATATTATCTGCTTCAGTTACTCTATTATTCTGTAATTTTTCATGGGAATTTATACCCCTTTTAACACTTCCCTCCCACTAAAGAGATGAGAAATCAGTAGTCTCTGACATTAAGAGAGATGGTATACCTTATTAATAGATAAGTTTGGAAAATTAATTTGAAAAATTGGTGACAATTTTTAATTTAGTTTTATAAAAATTTTATGTCACAATAATAGTTAACATTTATTGAGCGCTTACTATGCGCTAGGCACTGTGCTAAGCGCTATAAAAGTTATTACAACACAAAATAAGAAATAAAATCTTGTATATGGAAAAAGCATTGAACTATGAGTCAAAAACAGAGATTAGATATACCCAGAGTGAGCTACAGTAAAGAAGTATTTGCTAAACAAAGAGAGCATTTCACAAACTGCTAGGTATGGGCTTACATTAATAATGAGGCCAAAAAACATAAGCAAAACAACCCACTTAACTGGCCAATCAAAATTCCTTTAACTTCCTCTAACTGAAAACACAGAGGATGTCTACTTTTAATTTGTTTAGCAAATCTTCTCCAAAACTACTGCAAAGGAACATACAGATATGAAAGAGGTAGAAGTAAATTTTGATCTACCCTATATCCAAATAATTGTGAATCAGAAAGGTCTGAAATAATGAGGTTTTGCTAAGTAAAATAAGGAAAACTGAAAATTAAATATCCTTCCTTTTAAATCCTAGAATAAACCCACAAGGGCAGCATTATTCTTTATTTGATAGTTACTTTTTTCTTTAAATAAAGTATCCCAGAATAAATACAAAATTCTTACTTTGTTGCCCGTATAAACTTGCCCCAAACTGAGACAGCTGACCTGACGTAGATGGTGATGCCAGCATCTAGAAACAAATTAATTATATTAGAGCATAAAGAAAGTACACAGAACATTGCATTGACACTTTACATACAACATATCATAGTATGTGAGTCAAATCCACATTTCTTCTCAATCTTCAGAAAAACATAAACATTGCATAGTGAATTCCACATTAATTAAGAGCATATCACACTGGATGACATCCAACTATGCAAATAAAATACAATTTTTGATCACTATAAGGTATTTTTTCTCCAAATTACTCTAAATAAAACTATGACAGCATCATTACTTTACTTAAAAAAAACAAAAGCTAACTAGGACAATAAATACATGAAGACAGTACCTCAAGTCAGTCTCTATAAATTTAAAATTACTTGATTCTTAAATAATATATTAAGCTAAGTTTTAAATTCAGTTTATTATTTTATTTATTGAAAATTAAATTATCTAAGTAGAAAGCTTTGTATTTTATAATAGCTACTGATTTTTATATAGAAATAATTGATGTGTATTAAGTGGGTAGAAAAATCTAACAGACATACACACACAACCATATACACGGAGACATGATACAACACCAAAGGACAAACCCAAAATACTTACAAAAACATTTACACCTGGTATATAATGTGCGTTGTATGTACAGGCATGGCATTTGTACACAATGCCCTTCAATCTACTGCATTATCTCCCCCCCGGCCCAGAATAAAATTCTTTGAAGGCATGTTGTATTCATGGAACATGTCATTTTTTATTTCCTCATAGAGACTAGCACTGCATGTAGCAGTGCTATAAAAAAGCTAGATACTTAAACTGAGTAAATGAAAATGTGTATGCTTAAGTGTATGTTTGTGTATTCCCTGTCTTATATTAAGCAACCATCAAAACACCTTAATTAAATAACATGAGTCATGTCATCAAAAGGGTTATAATCTAGTGCAAGAACAGAATGAATTGTATTAATACAACTAATTATGTTCCAAGGCACAGTGTGATAAATGCTCTAAAGGAAGTATAAAGCATCACTGGAGGAAAGTTATTTCTAAAAAAGGGTAGACTACTTTGTACAGTGTTAACATCTGATGTGGGTACAGATGAGGGGTCTTCCAGGGAAAGTATATGCAGCGAGTGTGATAAAAGCTAGTGACATAATTAGAAAACAAAATACAAGAAAAAACAGTGACTGAACAATAGAGTAATTAGGAAAAGGAGGTAAGGCCAACCCTATGCACACTGGGGCACAGAAGAATGGGAAATAAAGAGTATGATAGGGCCAGAGGTAAATGGTGTTCTTAAATGCTATGCAAAGATGGCTACTAACTATGGCAATAAAGAGAAAATATAATTTTTAACACTTTCTTTGGGAGCCACACTACGTGGCACGTAGGATTCTACTTCCTTGAGCAAGGATCAAATGCAGGCTCCCTGCTTTGGAAGCCCGGAATCTTAACCACTGGCCTACCAGAGATATCCCAGAAAAATAATTTTAAGCCGGGAAGTGACATGATCAAACTGTGTGCTTTGGGAAGATAATTCCAAGAGCATAACTGGATGGAAATGGTAAGATACTAAGTTAGAACAGAAGCGGGACTAAAAAGGAGTCCTACTGAAATGGTTGAGGTAAAGGGGAAAGGAGGTGGATGGAGACTCATCAGACAGGGAACTATCAGAGGCCATTCTGGTTTCCTGTGACGAACTGGGTCGACATTGACAACATTAAGAAAGCCAGGAGGAGAAATATTTTAACAGTAGAGTCTTATACAATATACATTTCCTGCTATCTTAATGCTGAAATTCTGAATTGTTTTAATTATTCTGAAATTCAGGAAAGTTTTTATACACAGTAGTTTTAAACTAATGACACACCAGACTCTTCTGGGGTATAGCTAAATTCACACTAAACACTATATTTAAATACAGCAACACATTTTCTAAAGAAGCATCAAACCTTATAAATATTCCTTCTGAAATCTGAAGCGTAAACAATATAAACAATTAAACTAAAAGAATATGCATTTTATGCCTGACCAAGTTCTTTTGTTAGGTACAATTCCTGTTACTAGTACCACATAACCACAAATATTTTAAGCACATTAAAAGTTCATTTCCAACTTGCAAGAAAAAGATCAAAGAAAATGTATAATGAAGCTTTAGTTGGTGACAGAAGGCCTTAATAATCATGATTTTCTATATCATTATAATCTATGAACAAAAGTAAAAGAGAATAGTTTTTTCAGGCTTCACATAAAAGATGCTGGCCAACATGAGCCCATGACTTAGAATGATACATAAAGTAAATATTCTAGAATGGACCACTGAAATTTTACTTTTCCCAGAAATGTATATGCTTACTGTGTACATAACTCCAAAGAACAGACATTTTATCTACTTTCTCACAAAGGTTATACATTCACAAGTGAGTTATAGGTATCACTCATCTCAGCACTGAGAGATAACGCAGAGGAGGAGACACCATGAAGGTAAAGGAAGAATGGATCCCTGGGCCAAAAATACTTGAATCAAAGAGCAGTAGGGTGACCCAACTACCCGTGTGACACATTAAATATTATAATTTTCTCTATGTATGAGTACATGAGGAAGGTTAGTAAATGCTGCTTTACAGAAATATGAAAGCATCCAAGTAAAATAAGCATTGATCAGCTAAACATATATTCAAATGACTTCAAAATGTGTCAAAAATGCAAATATATAATTTCTTATGAAATTAATCCTATTGGTCTGTTAGTCGCTTGGTTGTGTCTGACTCTTTATGATCCAATGGGCTGTGGCCCACCAGGCTCCTCTATCAAGAATACTGGAGTGGGCAGCCATTCCCTTCTCCAGGGGATCTTCCCAATCCAGGGATCAAACCCAGATCTCCTTCATTGCAGGCAGGTTCCTTACCGTCTGAGACACCAGGGAAGTCCAAGTGGTATGTATTTTTAAACTCTGAAAGCATGCTTCATGAAACATATTAGTGGTAAAAACAGACTTTAAAATACATTTAACACACAATGAAGGAATATGGGGTAGAAATGGTATTTGTAAGAACAGAAAAATGTTCAAGAAATGTACACTGGCACGGAAATAACTATAACTAGCAAACAACAGAAAATTTACATAATTTTTTTAAATGTTGAACGTTGACTATATACAGATAAATGTCTTAGAAAAATATAGAACTTTAGACCAAGAGACATACTTTGTTGTTGTTTAGTTGCTAAGTTGAGTCCGACTCTTGTGACCTCACAGACTGAATGAAGCCTGCCAGGCTCCTCTGCCCATGGCATTTCTCAGGCAAGAATACTGGAGTGGGTTGCCATTTCCTACTCCAGGGGATCTTTCTGACCCAGGAATTGAACCTGTGCCTCCTGCATTAGCAGGCAGATTTTTTGCCACTGAGCAATCACTAATACCCTAGTTTTATATTCATTTTTGCTTAAGAAAAAAAGTTTATCAAACTAATTCTAGGTAAAATGTCACACAATCAACCAGTAAGTAGGTTACTGTGTTCCCAGTGTAAAACTATCATAACAATTATATTCTTCTTCATTTCTCAGTCTACAACACATTTCAGTCAAAAACCAACACTAAAAACCAGGAACAACCAGAGGAAATAGTAATGCAATTCAAGTCATTTCCCTCACTCAACAAAGAGCTCCTTTACCTTTTTGCTCAATATACAGAAAGCCAAGGAAATCAACAAGTAAGAAACTGTGCTTTTAAGTCATTTCCACTGTTACTAGATATAATTCTGAAAATGATGACCAAAAAGTCTAAAATTATTTTGTTTTACAAAATGTGTATTTGAAAACTTTATAGTAGGCAAATCTGGCTCCTTTGCCTAATAATAGGCAAAACTGCTCCAGCAATCCGTAACAGCAAAGAAGTGTTAATTATTCTGTCCCCCCTCATGCTTCCCAACAGTGACCACCTCTCACAAATATTCCCTCCAATAAATGTACCTTCAGTCACAAAACCTATTTCAAGAAACATTAAAATCAATCTGGTCAAGAAATAATTTTCTCCATAACAAATGACTTCAAAATACAACAAAGTTTTATTAAATTAAAACTCCATGACCACAAAAGCAATTTAAAAGTGAAATAAACTTTTAAGTGTTCCTTAAAAATCCATTGTACAATAAACTTAAAGGTATGGTGACAATATAATTCCAAGCATTGTCATTTTTTTCTAGGATGAAAACAGCATATGACTCTGACTATATAATATATA
This sequence comes from Ovis canadensis, assembly GCF_042477335.2. Classification (NCBI taxonomy): domain Eukaryota; kingdom Metazoa; phylum Chordata; class Mammalia; order Artiodactyla; family Bovidae; genus Ovis; species Ovis canadensis. Next base: position 155,122,027 of record NC_091247.1, read on the forward strand.
CAAACAGAAAAAGAAACAAAGGTAAAGAAAGCTTTAAAATCTAGATACAATCTGAAAAATATTTTAAAATTAAAACAGTATGGTTAAAAAAATAAGAAACCACTAAAGTCAGAATGAAATCTAGCAAACAAAAAGAAAGACTATGAGAAAATAATATCTTAAAAAGACAAAAAGAAGAACGGGACAAAGGAGGGTGCAGGCAGCAAAACAAGAGTCATTAAGTCATAGGGCCTTGGTAGTTTATAATCACAAGCCAATAACAGGCATTTCAAGCAATTTTGATTAAAACATCAAGTTTTCAAGAATAACATTTTTTAAGTATAATATATGCTAAAATAATCAATGTAATACATTCTAATCGAACATTTAACACAAAATCTTTACTAAAAAGAGTATGGCAATGAACATCTTTTATTGTCTTAATTTTAGATCAGAGTCAAAGCACAAATTTATAGAAGGCATGATAAAGGCTCTTAATATGCACCGCTAAACCGTTTTCTACAAAGTTTGTATTAATTATGCTTCTACAGCAAGTTACTTCAATGTTCCCTTTCAGGCAATGACTACTCTTCCACTTAAAAGCAAACAAAGAAAAACATCAAAAAAACAACAAAAGACCCTCTCTACCACTATGATAGGATGAAATGGTATTTTCTGACTATGGATTTTTATGATTGTTATTAATGAATAAACATATTGCAATTATTTTTGCAGATATATCAAAATTTGTTATACCTTTTAAGTGTATCATTTTAACTCCCTTTTATAAATAGAACTTTATCTTTAAAATACAGTCTGAAGATTATTTAAATGCCAATGAAATTGAGATTTTAGAACATTCCCTTCAAATGATTTGATATTTAATTCTAATTTCTTTAGAGTCTGATTTATTTACATTTAACTCTATTAGGTTACTGCTGTCATATAAAATTCTGACATATTTATACACATTCAAATTTTCTATTAAAAGTTTTAAAGGTTATTTTGAAAGATTTTTAGGTAAACAATCATATCATCTGCAAATAATGTTAACTTTGTTATTTTCAATATCAACTCATTTCCTTCCCTTTCTCTAACAAAGACTCAGTAAGAGCCTACTATCTCCTACACCTTATTGTAAGTTCTAAGAACACAGCAGTAAACTAGAGAGGCAAGGTCCTTGCCTTTGTTAAACGAATTCTACCGCAGTAGGCAGGGTAACAAATAATTAATAAATATATACATCAGGTAGAGATTGGTGTTATAACTGTTAAAATGCAAGAAAGAAGTTAGAAGGTACAGCAAGAGTAGTACTGATATTATATACAAGACTACTTAGGAAAAGAGTGATCAGAGAGGCTTCTCACGTGAAATATTTCAGCAGGTACATGGATGGAGTGAGAAAAAACTACGTGCAAAGTGCAAGCTCCTGAGACAGGAACAAATTCAAAGAGCTGGAGAGTCAGCCAGCATGACTCCATCTGTAATGAAATACTAATTATGAATATGACAACAATAATGGTGATAGATGGTATCCTTATTTTAGACTAGATTTTAATAAACTATCGATTATTAATTGGCCTGAGAGAAATCTTAGTTGCCATAATTGCTATAGGCTAACACAAGTATGAAAGGTAAAAGTTCATAATGGTTGCTATTTGTCAAAATGGGAAGTAGCTTACTCTAATAGGTTTTAAGAGTTACTTTTTTAAAAGTAAGGACAGACAGGTGCTACATTTTGTATGTCTTTCCAGCACATATTAAAACAAGGAAAAAGGGGTTCCCACAAGTTTGTGCTTCCAAAATGCTTATGCTTAAGTTATCAAATGAGTGCAACAAAGACTTAGATTAGAAAATGTGATCAATTTATTACAGATATATTTTTAAAGAAAACCCTACATTGCTTAGATTATATTGTCCCCAAAGAGTTGTCTATTATGTAATATGAATATTTTTTCATTTTCTGTAAGTTCCCTCCGCCAGAACTGCCCAAAGTCTCAGACCTAATAAATGGCAGCACTAAGATTCAAAAAAGGGAAAGGGAAAAATCAAGCTTCCATCTGCCTATGATTTACTTAATCTTGTGAAAACATTTAAGTAATTCGTCTGCAATATTTATAAAATTACTTTTATACCTTAAAACCAGGAAACTCAGCATTCTATAAAAGGACACATATACGTACAGGCATCTCTTAAAATAAAAGATCTTGGAAAATATAAGTAGTTCTAAAGAAATATTTAGCAATTTAATCAGCACACAATCTTACAAAGAACAGTTTCCCAAATACTTCTACCATCATGCATATGATGAAGACACAAGTTATATGCTCTACAGTCAGGGCAGATAGGAATCAGTTAGGTTTTGGAGGTCTTTTTGCTTCCGAGATTTTTCTGGATAGTTGGACTGAAGATTCACTCAACTACTGGCCAGTTTTTCTTTATCATAAATTATAATTTAAAATTATTTTCTCACCAGGGAGAAAAAAAATTGCAAAAATGTCCCAGTTACTATGTCAAAATTTTTTCTCTTCAAAAGCCTTAAAAGCACAAAATGACCATTATCTGCAGATGATATACACAACTACTGAAAAAAAACAAAAAGAATTAAATGGATTGTCATAATTATTCTTATCAGCATCCACATTTAATATTTACTATTTGCTCTTCTTTAAGTTTTGCATATAGCTATTCATTCAGTCCTTAAAACCACCCATGAGTCATGTATTATAGATGAGAAAACTTAGATACACAGAGACTGAGTAACTTGCCTAAGGACACAGCTAATAAACCATGTGACTCAGATATAAATTCATAATACAGCAGAATTTTCAGAGTCCATAGTCTCAATCAAAAAATAATAGAAGAGTTTTGTCAGGTAGCTGGTTATAAAATAAATATATATACATACCAACTATTCCATATATCAGTAAAAAGCAATTAGAAAATGAAAATGGCTACCATAAAACCCTACTTACTAAAGGACATAAAGAACAGAAATAAAAGAAACACACACTTCTGAAATAAGGTAAATACCAGTATAAATGTGTAACAGTCAAAAACATTTTTGTGAAGGATGTGAAAGATCTTATATAAAGATGTGAAAATTGCCTATAAAGCTACAGCAATTCAACTATGTTGTAGTTCTTCCACAGAATCAGTATGATAAACAGAACAAGAGTTTAGGAACAGGCCAAACACATCAGATCTTAGTATATATTAAGGGAGAATTCCAATTAGCCTAAATAAATAGTCTAACTCAGGGGTGGGCAATTTACTGAATGCAGGCCAAATCCAGTACAGTGCTTATATTTGTAGGATGCATAAATTAAGAATAGTTTTCCATGTTTTAAATGGTTATATAAATACCTACATATTATCCTTTATTTAGCCTCTAGGAGAAGGAACTGGCAACCCACTCCAGTGTTCTTGCCTGGAGAATCCCAGGGACAGAGGAGCCTGGTGGGCTGCTGTCCATGGGGTCACACAGAGTCGGGCACGACTGAAGCGACTCAGCATGCATGCATGTGTGCACTGGAGAAGGAACTGGCAACCCACTCCAGTGTTCTTGCTTGGAGAATTCCAGGGACAGAGGAGCCTGGTGGGCTGTTGTCTATGGGGTTGCACAGAGTTGGACATGACTGAAGCGACTTAGCAGCAGCAGCAGCAGGCCCACAAAACCTAAAATATTTACTATCTGGCTCTTTATGGAAAAGTCTTCTAATCTGTGACCTGAACTATAAAAAAATGTTTTCAGACAACTGAATACCAGATAGCCTTAGTGGGTATGGGCAGCAAGAAGGGTAACCTGGCACCACAAATTCATACCTCTATCCAACATTTCTAATGAAGTTACATATGAAGAATTAAGCACAAAAGTTCTAGAAGAAAGTAGTTGGGAAAAGTCTTCCGGAGGTATGACTTCAAATACAGAAATCATTAAAACCATAAAGTTACATAAAATATATGAGTCAAATGCAATAAAAATGATAAATATTCTTATATTTAAAGAAAAAAAAAACAGCCTGAAAGCAAAAAACTGAAAAAACAAAATTTGTGACAAATAACAGAAGGTTATAATCTTAATATATTGGAAACACTAACAAATAAATAAGACCTATCATTTCAACAGAGAAACAGAAAATGGCATAAAAAGCAGTAACCCACAAAGGAAGAAATAAAAATGGCCAATTAAACAGAAAAAAATATCACTGGTGTGTGTGCGTGTGTGAGTGTGTGCGTGTGTGTGTGTAAATTTAGCAATATTTTAATGTACATTACAACAATAAGTTTCTTTTGTCTACTGGCAAAAGTTTAAAGGTAAATAGGTGGTATTCTTAAGGGCGCTGATGACAGTAAAAATTGGTACAAACTTTCTAGTGAAAAATCTGTCAATATGGCTCAGAGATTCAACTAAATATATTTTTAAATAAAAATATTTGAATTATAGAATCAAAAAGTTTAGCAATAAATTACTCCCAACTTGCACCATTACAGGTAATTTTTCCTCTCCCTGCTCCATGCATATTTTCTAAAATTTGTACAGTATCTCTGTACTGTTTTCTAATGAAAACAGATTCAGCAATAGCAGAAATTCATAAGTAGCCTACAGTATTATAATTTCCATTTTCAGATGAGAAAACTGAGGCTTGAAGTTTTTGCTAATGGGCAAAGCCAAGATCCAAACCCATATCTGCACTGTGTTAGGGCCCAAATTCTTAATCCCTATGTCTTACTACCTTCTTAATTAATTTTTAAAAGAAGTTTTTTTGAAGCAAATCATTCTGATATTTCCACGACAAACAACTAATCTGGAGTAGTAACCAGCATATGTATATGCCATGTATATAATAATTCTGACTAAAAAATTTTGACATACAGTATTTCTGTTCCTTAGAAGACAGATATCCCTGTCATTCATTCTCTGAAAATGCTTTAAGAATTTCAGTTAGACAGCTTCTTATCTTCCTGATCAGAATGAATACTTTCCATCAATAAGCAATAGTGCAACACCATTTTTGCATCAATCTTAACTTGTACTGTACAATCAGAGTAACACACCACACAAATAAGTTTCTGCAATGATGCTACCAGAAAGACAGCCCAAATTATTAACTGTAATATCAAAACGTAACCTTAGAAATTTATGTTAAAAAATTCAATTATAATTTACATCAAATAGCAAATAGCTAGAATGGCAGTAAAATAACAGAACATTAATCAGATGACACTATTCTGTGAGCTACTCAACTGCACAAAGAAAACCACCAAACACTGAATTTGAAGAGTCCTAACTCCAGTACTCTTGCCTGGAAAATCCCATGGATGGAGGAGCCTGATAGGCTGCAGTCCATGGGGTCACTAAGAGTCGGACACGACTGAGCGACTTCACTTTCACTTTTCACTTTCATGCATTGGAGAAGGAAATGGCAACCCACTCCAGTGTTCTTGCCTGGAGAATCCCAGGGACGGGGGAGCCTGGTGGGCTGCCATCTATGGGGTCGCACAGAGTCGGACACGACTGAAGCGACTTAGCAGCAGCAGCAGCAATAATGCATTTAATAATTAGTTGCCAAAATGACACAACTGTCAACTAAAAAGGAATAACATCAAAATAGAAAAACAAAACCAAACCCCATGAAAATTCTAGCTTAAACCTTGAATAACCTATTTGTAAAATTCTAAAAGATAAAGGAAGTAATTTACTAATGATTAACTTTAATGAAAAATGAGGGCATTTGTTGTATATCTTAAAATTTTGTAAGTGTTTTAAAACATCAGCAAGAATCTCATTAGGTTGATACCTAAAGTAAATTGCTATAGAGAAATCAGGAATAACAAGTTTATAAAAGTTTGAAAGGGGAGGAAAAAGTTTGGCAAGTACAAAATACAAGAATGCAACTGGTTTGACTACAGTATACAGTGTATAATTTAAAGTAGCTTACCAGAATTTGAAAATAACAATGGAATTTATTTTAAAATACTTTATCAGCTTGCTAATTATGACTTGGCTGTGTTCTAAATCCTTTCATTACAAATGAGATTACTGAACTAATAACCTTCCAAAGCAGTTAATTCATACTTCTTTAATACACAATCTTCCATGTCGTGAATACAGTTCAATATTTTTCTACTGCAGCATCCCTACAGCTAACAGAGAAGAGATGTCTTCCTATCTGAGGTCTAGGATTATAACCAGAATAGTACAAAGCAAAGAAAGTTTCACTGAAGCCTGCCATTAAAGCTTTAAATCTGTACAAATCAGCTTTCTGTTCTTTATAACAGTAGTATTTTAATAGGAAAACTTACTTCATAAATTTTAAAAATCAATGATCTAGAAGTAATTTCACATTTACCTCATGTCTTAAATACTTCCTAGCACAGTATTACCATATCCCAACTTGAAATCATACAACATTTTGTTTCCAATTAGAATGTTAGAAAGTTCATCATCTCGGTATCCTAAGGGCCTACCACTGCGCCTAAAACAGAGTCACTCAACCAAAGATGGTACTCTGCAGTTCATATACTGCTTTTGAGGAATCAGAAAGAAACAGACATACACTATGTAAATACAGCTTAACCGGTTAACTTACATCTTTTTCTGACCGATGTGGAAACATAGAAGACTGGCTGTAGTACATGTTTTCGTCATGGTAGTCACTGTCGACCCCCTCTACAAACTTCTTTCTTGAAGCACCAAACATGCTGTTTGTCACCTAAACAAAAATATTACTTTTATCAAGAATAATATTTTGGAAAATGTCAAGCTTTACCTTACTCCTATATAAAAAACAAAATGGAGGGAGTACTGCTAAGATGAAGAAACAGGTCAACTAAGGATTAAGGGGACAGGTGAGAAACTCGCAACAATGTAGTAGTAAATGTTTATTTGCAGGTCCTGAAAGTAAGAGGAGAAACTTAAACTCTGTTGTATGCAAAGATTCCAATTCCTTTACAAGAAAAAATATCACTATTCTTGAAAAATGGCAACCCAAAATACTTTCCATACAAAGATTTTTTAAAACATATTTGGGTTTAACTATTCAAAATCTTTACATGCATATTCACTATTATTCAATATGAATAATTATTATTCAGTATGAATAATCCTTAAGTATCTGAGGATTCTTATATCCAGGAGTGTCTCTGACATCACTATATCTACTTTCTAAACTAGCTGTTTTCCGAAGTATATCATCTTCACTAATAAGCTAAGTTTATTGAGATAAAACACTTTTTGAGCCCATGAATAGCATACTGGAAATTTTATCTCAAGTCACAAGCTTTCATTCATGTTAACAGTAAGATAAATTTTTCATTCATCATCCTGGTGTAAATTTAAGATCTTCACCAAATAACCTGCTTACTCTTGTGTTTTAAGTCTTTATCACATCCAACACTAGTAATTTTGAGCACTCATTGTAACTGCTAAATTTCTGCAAACTTTTTCCCCCAACATGACCTCTATGAAACTTCCAAAACTGACAGGTTATTTACTTCAGGTCAATGTGTCTATCCCTAGTAGTACACTTTGTAATTCAAAGTCAACTGAAATGTCATGACAGGAGAGATTTATAAAGACTTGAGAACATACAGTAACTGCATGCTTTCACAAAAAAATTGGGGGAAAAATTCATCAAATTTGACATCCATCTGGTACATTATGAATAAGTGTATTCTTTTGCCACTCTAAGTAAGAATAAACAATTTCTTCTCATTTCAAAATAAAGACTGTAGTTACTACCATTTACCAGTAGATATGATAAACTGATAAGACTGCAGGCTTTAAAGGCCAAATGTGATATGCAAGTCTGTTGAAATCACCCAAGCTATTTAATAATCACTTAATCTCTCAAGTTCCATGTTAAATCTGTATGAAACTGAGACGCTACATATTTGTGTTTACTCTCCCTCAGGCAAACACCCAGGGAGTCTGGGCAAATTTGGTATTGATGGAAGAGAAACATTTTTGTCTTCCTCTGTCTAGGCATTTTATATGTTTAGTTTTGCTTTCAAAAAAGTAAAACCTCTTTGCACAATATTCTGGTTAGGTTCAGTTCAGTCGCTCAGTCAGTCCGACTCTGGAACCCCATGGACTGCAGCATGCCATCACCAACTCCCGGATCTTGCTCAAACTCATGTCCATCAACTAGCTGACGCCATCCAACCATCTCATCCTCTGTCATCCCCTTCTCTTCCCGTCTTCAATCTTTCCCAACATCAGGGTCTTTCCCAGTGAGTCAGATCTTCCCATCAGGTGGCCAAAGTAGCGAAGCTTCAGCTTCAGCATCAGTCCTTCCAATGAATATTAAGGATTGATCTCCTTTAGGATTGACTGGTTTGATCTCCTTGTAGTTCAAGGGACTCTCAAGTGTCTTCTCCAACACCACAGTTAAAAAGCATCAATTCTTCAGCACTCAGCCATCTTTATGGTCCAACTCTCACATCCATACATGACAACTAGAAACACCATAGCCTTGACTAGATGGACCTTTGTTGGTAAAGTAACGTCTCTGCTTTTTAATATGCTGTCTAGGTTGGTCAGAGCTTTTCTTCCAAGAAGCAAGCAACTTTTAATTTGTTGGTTGCAGTCACTGTCTGCAGTGAATTTGGAGGCCAAGAAAATTAAGTCTTTTGCTATTTCCACTGTTTCCCCATCTAGCTGCCATGAAGTGGCGGGACCTGATGTCATGATCTGTTGTTTGAATGTTGAGTTTTAAACCAGCTTTTTCACTCTCTACTTTCACTTTCATCAGGAGGCTCTTTAGTTCCTCTTCGCTTTCTGCCATAAGGATGGTGTCACCTGCCTATCTGAGGTTATTGATATTTCTCCCAACAATCTTGATTCCAGATTGCCCTTCATCCACCCTGGCATTTCACATGATGTACTCTACATATAAGTTAAATAAGCAGGGTGACAACATACAGCCTTGACATACTCCTTTTACAATTTGGAACCAGTCTATTGTAGAAAGAAGTTTTTTATTCTGTACAATTAATTTCAGAATTCTAAGAGGCTATTAGTTGGTTTTTATGATAAATGTTATATCAGAATTGTCAAAAGAGGAGTTCACTTTGCTCCATTTGAATTAACTCATGTATGTAAAATTGAAAAGAGATATCCTGGTACTCTCCTGAAATTTTTTTGAATTCTGTAAGTTCCACGCCATTTTCCTGTGATTTTCCTTTCCTAGAATTATAACTCAGTAGCAATTATGATTTAAAGGGAATTAAATGTATCTTTAAGGTTGTTTTACAACAAACCTTTTAAATCTCATGTGTAAAGAGCCTTAATTTGCAGACAATAAAGTGTTTTTTTCCACTGTCACTTTGCTGAAACAAAACTTATTTAAAAAAAAATATTTTTCCTTTTAGGGACTACTTGGACAGTTAGTGGATAGGTGTATGGGGTTCTAGCCCCTAAAATTACAGTCAGAGTTACAGAATAGCTTCAGGACCATCACCAATCTGCAAGCACATCTGAAGTTGGACTGGATGTGTTTCAAGGGCTCAGGAGCTGTGGTTACCAACGGCTACAGCATCGAACAATGCAGTGCTAGATACGGAGTCAGGAAAGAAATTAAGTGGATTCCACAGCTAGTGGCCATGGCACTCAGCTTGAGAGGATCTGGGGTTAGGGTTAGGGTTGCCCAAAGAAGATTAAGTATGTTCTAACAAATTAATCAGGCACTCTATCAGATCTAGTCTCGTAAATCCATTTCTCACGTTCACTGTATAATCATAAGGAATTTGATTTAGGTCATACCTGAATGGTCTAGTGGTTCCCTACTTTCTTCAATTTAAGTCTAAATTTGGCAATAAGGAGTTCATGAGCTGAGCCACAGTCAGCTCCTGGTCTTGTTTTTGCTGACTGTATAAAATGTCTCCATTTTGGGCTGCAAAGAATATAATCAATCTGATTTTGGTCTTGACCATCTGGTGATGTTCATGTGTAGAGTCTTCCCTTGTATTGTCGGAAGAGGGTGTTTGCTATGACCAGTGGGTTCTCTTGGCAAAATTCTATTAGCCTTTGCCCTGCTTCATTCCATACTCAAAGGCCAAATTTGCCTGTAACCACAGGTGTTTCTTGACTTCCTACTTTTGCACTCCAGTCCCCTATAATGAAAAGAACATCTTTTTGGGGTGTTAGTTCTAAAAGGTCTTGTAGGTCTTCATAGAACCGTTCAACTTCAGTTTCTTCAGCGTTACTGGTTGGGGCATAGGATTGGATTACAGTAATACTGAATGGTTTGCCTTGGAAACGAACAGAGATCATTCTGCTGTTTTTGATTGCATCCAAGTACTGCATTTCAGACTCTCTTGTTGACATGATGGCTACTCCATTTCTTCTAAGGGATTCCTGCCCACAGTAGTAGATATAATGGTCATCTGAGTTAAATTCACCCATTAGAGTCCATTTTAGTTCGCTGATGCCTAGAATGTTAACGTTCACTCTTGCCATCTCCTGTCTGACCACTTCCAATTTGCCTTGATTCATGGAACTAACATTCCAGGTTCCTATGCAATACTGCTCTTTACAGCATTGGACCTTGCTTCTATCACCAGTCATATCCATAACTGGGTATTGTTTTTGCTTTGGCTCCATCCCTTCATTCTTTCTGGAGTGATTTCTCCACTGATCTCCAGTAGCATATTGGGCACTTACTGACCTGGGGAGTTCCTCTTTCAGTATCCTATCATTTTGCCTTTTCATACTGTTCATGGGATTCTCAAGGCAAGAATACTGAAGTGGTTTGCCATTCCCTTCTCCAGTGGACCACATTCGGTCAGACCTCTTCACCATGACCCGTCTGTCTTGGGTGGCCCCACATGGCATGGCTTAGTTTCACTGAGTTAGACAAGGCTGTGGTCCATGTGATCAGATTGTCTAGTTTTCTGTATCAGATCATGTACTCCTTATTGGCAAATTTAGACTTAAATTGAAGAAAGTGGGGAAAACCACTAGACCTTTCAGTTATGACCTAAATCAAATCTCTTATGATTACACAGTGGAAGTGAGAAATCGATTTAAGGGACTAGATCTGATACACAGAGTGTCTGATGAACCATGGACAGAGGTTCATGATATTGTACAGGAGACAGGGATCAAGACCATACCGATGAAAAAGAAATGCAAAAAAGCAAAATGGCTGTTTGAGGAAGGCTTAAACAAATAGCTGTGAAAAGAAGAGAAGCGAAAAGCAAAGGAGGAAAGGAAAGATAGAAGTATCTGAATATAAAGTTCCAAAGAATAGCAAGGAGAGATTAAGGAAGCCTTCCTTAGCAACCAATGAAAAGAAATAGAAGAAAACAACAGAATGGGAAAGACTAGAGATCTCCTCAAGAAAACTAGAGATACCAAGGGAACATTTCATGCAAAGATGGGCTCAATAAAGGACAGAAATGGTATGGACCTAACAGAAGCAGAAGATATTAAGAAGAGGTGGCAAGAACACACAGAAGAACTGTACAAAAAAGATCTTTATGACCCAGATAATCCCGATGGTGTCATCACTCACCTAGAGCCAGACATCCTGGAATGTAAAGTCAAGTAGGTCTTAGAAAGCATCACTACAAACAAAGCTAGTGAAGGTGATGGAATTCCAGTGGAGCTATTTCAAATCCTAAAAGATGATGCTGTGGAAGTGCTGCACTCAATATGCCAGCAAATTTGGAAAACTCGGCAGTGGGCACAGGACTGGAAACGGTCAGTTTTCATTCCAATCCCAAAGAAAGGCAAAGCAAAAGAATGCTCAAACTACCGCACAATTGCACTCATCTCACATGCTAGTAAAGTCATGCTCAAAATTCTCCAAGCCAGGCTTCAGTAATACATGAACCATGAACTTCCAGATGTTCAAGCTGGTTTTAGAAAAGGCAGAGGAACCAGAGATCAAATTGCCAATATTCACTGGATTATCAAAAAAGCAAGAGAGTTGCAGAAAAACATCTATTTCTGCTTTACTGACTATGCCAAAGCCTTTGACTATGTGGATCACAAGAAATGGTGGAAAATTCTGAAAGAGATGGGAGTACCAGACCACCTGACCTGCCTCTTGAGAAACCTGTGTGCAGGTCAGCAAGCAACAGTTAGAACTGGACATGGGACAACAGACTGGTTCCAAATAGGAAAAGGAGTACATCAAGGCTGTATATTGTCACCCTGCTTATTTAACTTCTATGTGGAGTACATCATGAGAAATGCTGGGCTGGAAGAGGCACAAGCTGGAATCAAGATTGGTGGGATAAACATCAATAACCTCAGATACACAGATGACACCAACCTTATGGCAGAAAGTGAAGAGGAGCTAAAAAGCCTCTTGATGAAAGTGAAAGAGGAGAGTGAAAAAGTTGGCTTAAAGCTCACCATTCAGAAAACTACGATCATGGCATCTGGTCCATCACTTCATGGGAAATAGATGGGGAAACAGTGGAAACAGTGTCAGCCTTTATTTTTTGGGGCTCCAAAATCACTGCAGATGGTGACTGCAGCCATGAAATTAGAAGATGCTTACTCCTTGGAAGAAAAGTTATTACCAACCTAGACAGCATATTCTAAAGCAGAGACATTACTTTGCCAACAAAGGTCCATCTAGTCAGGGCTATGGTTTTTCCAGTAGTCATGTATGGATGTGAGAGTTGGACTGTGAAGATAGCTGAGCGCTGAAGAATTGATGCTTTTGAACTATGGTGTTGGAGAAGACTCTTGAGAGTCCCTTGGACTGCAAGGAGATCCAACCAGTCCATCCTAAAGGAGATCAGTCCTAGGCGTTCACTGGAAGGACTGATGCTGAAACTGAAACTCCAATACTCTGGCCACCTTATGCGAAGAGTTGACTCATTGGAAAAGGCTCTGATGCTGGGAGGGATTGGGGGCAGGAGGAGAAGGGGACAACAGAGGATGAGATGGCTGGATGGCATCACCAACTCAATGGACATGAGTTTAAGCGAACTATGGGAGTTGGTGGTGGACAGGGAGGCCTGGCGTGCTGCAATTCATGGGGTCGCAAAGAGTCAGACCCGACTGAGCAACTGAACTGAACTGAACAAATTAATAGTTCCTTTAAAAATATCTTTCTATATTTTACACCTAAAGAGATTTATAGCCTAAAAACATGCAACAAAGCAGAAGTTGTCTTCAGACTTCAGTTCATATTTAGCTGAAGTTCATATTTGCTCAGACTTTAACAGGAAGTAGTAAGGTCACCTAATTAAGCTATCCGGCCTGTACCCTGAAAATGTTTGTTCATGTTCTTCCCGAAATAATAAACCCAATCATCTTTATCATTATTTTATCAACTATAATACTAGGAACTATCATTGTTATAATTAGCTCCCATTGACTACTCATGTGAATTAGATTTAAAACCCAAGTTCAGTCCCTGGTCGGGGAACTAAAATCTTACAAGCCACACAGTATGGCTTTTTTTTTAAAAAAAGGAGAGGATTTGGGGGGCAGTTTAAGAGTGACATAATTTTACATATTTTCTGTAAGTATACATTTAATATGACTGCAGCTAAGTTGTAAGGAATGGACAAGAGGGGACAAGAGTGGAAACAGGGAAACAGGTGTGAGAGACGATGGTGGCTCAGCATACAGTGGTATGGTAGAAGTGATGAAGAGGTATATAAAGGGTATATTTTGAGAGAGTTCTGACACGAATGAATATAAGAATGGACGGATATGAAAGGGTAAGATATTCACATTACCCCCTGGAAGAGAATAAGGAAGAATCAAAGGAACCTAGAAATCTACTTTTTATCAAAGGGGATATGTCAACACTAGGCCAAAATACGTTAAAATTACTGGGTATACCATATATATTGAAGTCAACTCAGTAAACAGAAATTTTAAAAACTAATTTAAAAACAAAATCACGCTTTACTCTACATTACATATAAAATTTGTTCAAATATTTGGTACATATAATTTTCAGGTTTTTTCAAGAAAATATACAAAAGGTTTACACCCATTTTAACTGACCACCTTCTTTCTCAACTCTCATACCAGATATATTAACAAAGGAGAAGCAAAAGTTGAGATTTCACCGAGAAAAATACACGCAACACATATATACCAAAGGCAAGCTTTCTAAAGCCTTTTTGAACACAGATCTAAAACAGGTAACTAAGACATTTTTTATTTGCTTTGAGTTCATAAGCACTAATCTGAATATATATATACACACATACATACATATATATATAAAAATATATATAACATAAGCTAGCATACACTAATTCTATCGGCCTGACTTCCCCCACTGCAAAAAAAAAAAAAAAAGAGAGGTGACCTCAAAATGTAGTAGAGAGGAATTAAACTGAGAAGCAGAATAGAAGCACTAAGTTGGCTGGATCTTCCCAGTAAACATCTTCATTACTTAATTAGGACTAGCCATGAATTCCTAAGGTCTAACATTCCTAACATCTAAATATAATATTTCAAAGCCAAATTCAGTAAGTCAAAATAATCACAGAATTCATAAAACCTCAAACGTGAGATAATCTTAACCAACAAACAACTTCAAAGACTGGTAAAGTGGCCCCTGATCCAGGTGGGATGAATGGTAATTACAAAAGGGAAGGAATAAGAGAAAAGGCCTGGAGCTTTTTAAACGGTCAGAGAAACAACACTAGGACAAACAGAAGTGAAACTTTAAAAATAAAATTTAGATAGATAAGAAACAGTAAAAAACAGACCATATGCAAGGCAGGACAGATGATATTTAATCTTGCACAGTTTTCTTTCACCAAGACCTCTGGAAGGAACTTACTCTAAAATCCTTTACTGTCTATGATGCTGGACATGTTGGCTCAGGCATGGAATCCTATTCCCAGGGAATAGAAACACAATCCATGGCAGAGTGGTCCTTTTCCTGAGAGCAAACAAATGCAGTTTGATTTTGAAATCTATCTCCCAAGGTTCCAGCAGCATATTTTAAAGTGCTGCTAGGACATTTCTATCTGAGGAGAAGCACATTTTAATCAACTTAATCAGTAATATTTAAAACTGACTTTCCAAGTTGTTCTCTCCTTTTTTGTTCTGCATATCATCACGTTCTATCCATTCTTCACATGGTTTTCATGTTTTTTGCCATTCTTCCTTTCATCATCTTAGTTTAAGATCTGGACTAGTTTTTTTAAGGCCCCTGACTGATCTCTCTTTACATTTCAATGAACATGCTAAGCGTTTACTATATGAATTATGCCAAAATTTGTGCTAATGAACACAAAAACTGAGTAACAGCTCTAAGTCTTGACCAAGCTTACAGTCTAGCTAGGAAAAACACCTGTAAACAAAAAATTGTTCTATGAATATCTGTACAGATGTTTTGGGAACACAAATAAGGAAATATCTAACTTTAACTGAGGGAAACCGACTGAAAGATCTTATTATAAACCAATATGTGAACATATGTTTAAATTTGTTAATTTTTTTTTATTACAAAAAAACACAAAGTGTGTGGGATGGGTGATGCAGCAAACTCTGGCATCAGAGACAGCATGGATAAGTGCTTGGAAATGAGAGAAAGCCCAAGAAACAAAAAACTTTTAATATAGTCAACAAGGAGGATGCCTGGAAGGACAATGATAGATGGTAAAGAAAAGTAGGTTAAATTCCATTGCCAGGTTAAGAGGGCATGCATAAAGACAGGAAAATCAGGTATAAAAATCTAGGTGAAGACTTCCCTCAACCAATATTTTACTATGATGTCACATTCATAACCACTACACTGAATTTGTTACTTTCTTACTCTCATATCGCTTTTTAATTTTCCCTAAAGGATACAGTCCATTCTAAAGGAGATCAGCCCTGGGTGTTCTTTGGAAGGACTGATGCTAAAGTTTAAACTCCAGTACTTTGGCCACCTCATGAAGCGTTGACTCACTGGAAAAGACACTGATGCTGGGAGGGATTGAGGGCAGGAGGAGAAGGGGACGACAGAGGATGAGATGGCTGGATGGCATCACCAATTCAATGGATGCAAGTGTGAGTGAACTCCGGGAGTTGGTGATGGACAGGGAGGCTTGGCGTGCTGTGATTCATGGGGCTGCAAAGAGTTGGACACGAGTGAGCAACTGAACTGAACTGAACTGAATAGATCATGACCTTAACACATAATTTTGCTATAGTAATTATCTCAAAATTCAACACAAACCTTATGCCTCAGCTTAATTAGGTTCTTCTTTGCTTTCTGCCATTAGAGTGGTATCATCCACATATCTGTGTTGATGTTTCTCCCACCTATCTTGATTTCAGCTTGTAATTCATCCAGCCCAGCACTTCTCATGATGTGCTCAGGATATAGGTTAAACAAACAGGGTGACAGCAGACAGCCCCATTGTATTCATTTCTCAATCTTGAACCAATCAGTTGTTCCATACAGGGTTCTAACTGTTGCTTCTTGACCTGCACACAGGTTTCTCAGGAGATAGGTAAGACGGTCTGGTATTCCCATTTAAGAGCTTCCCACAGTTTGTCAGGATCCACACAAAGGCTCTAGCATAAGAAACAGAGATAGATGTTTTTCTGAAATTCCCTTGCTTTCTCTATAATCCAGTGAATGTTGGCAAATTGATCTCTGGTTCCTCTTCCTTTTCTAAACCCAGCTTGGACATCTGGAAGTTCTTGGTTTGCATAATGCTGAAGCCTAGCATGAAAGATTTTAAGCATGGTTTTACTAGCATGGGAGACGAGTGCAACTGTCCAATGGTTAACATATTCTTTGGTACTACTTTTCTACGGGATTGGGATGAGGATTGACCATTATCAATCCTGTGGCCACTGCTGGGTCTTCCAGATTTGCTGACATAATGAAAGAAAAAACCTTGATGGCATCATCCTTCAGGGATCTGAACAGTTCTGGAATTTCGTCACACCCCCTAGTTTTACTAGCAGCAATGCTTCTTAAGGCTCTCCAGAATGTCTGACTCTGGGTGACTAACCATGAAGATCTTTTATATACAGGTCTTCTGTGTATTCTTTCCATCTCTTGATCACTTCAGCGTCTATTAGTTCTCTACCATTTTTATCCTTTACTGTGCCCATCTTTGGGCAGAATACTCCCTTGATGCTTCCAATTTTCCTTAAGAGCTCTCCAGTCTCTCCCCTTTTGTTGTTTTCTTCTATTATTAGCACTGTTCATTGACGAAGGCTTTCTTGTCTCTTCTGGCTATTTTTTGGAACTCTGCGTTTCATTGGATGTACCTTTACCCCTTTCCCTTGCTTTTTGCTTCTCTTTGTTCTTCTGCTATTTGTAAAGCCTCCTCTGATAACCACTTTGCCTTCTTGCTTTTCTTTTTCTTTGGGATGGTTCCACCTCTGGACCATCTGCTTAGATGATACCTCTGCTTAGAATGCTCTTTCTCCCATTCTTTGAAACTCTCACACCAAATCAGGACCCTTGGATTACACAGTCACTGAAAATACTTTATCATAACTATAATTACATAACTTTTATTGACCACCTACTATATGCCAGGGAATATATTCTAAATGCTTTAAAATGTATTTATATACTCTTCATAGTTAAAACTAAGATCATGGCATCTGGTCCCATCACTTCATGCAAATAGATAGGGAAACAGTGTCACACTTTATTTTTGGGGGCTCCAAAATCACTGCAGATGGTGACTGCAGCCTTGAAATTAAAAGACACTTACTCCTTGGAAGGAAAGTTATGACCAACCTAGACAGCATATTCAAAAGCAGAGACATTACTTTGCCAACAAAGGTCCATCTAGTCAAGGCTATGGTTTTTCCAGTGGTCATGTATGGATGTGAGAGTTGGACTGTGAAGAAAGCTGAGAGTCGAAGAATTGATGCTTTTGAACTGTGGTGTTGGAGAAGACTCTTGAGAGTCCCTTGGACTGCAAGGAAATCCAACCAGTCCATTCTGAAGGAGATTAGTCCTGGGATTTCTTTGAAGGGAATGATGCTGAAGCTGAAAACTCCAGTACTTTGGCCACCTCATGCGAAGAGTTGACTCACTGGAAAAGACCCTGATGCTGAGAGGGATTAGGGGCAGGAGGAGAAGGGTATGACAGAGGATGAGATGGCTGGATGGCATCACCGACTTGATGGACATGAGTTTGTGTGAACTCCGGGAGTTGGTGATAGGGAGGCCTGGCATGCTGTGATTCATGGGGTCGCAAAGAGTCGGACACGAATGAGTGACTGAACTGAACTGAACTATGTAACATGTATGTAATTCTCATGTATTCACTTATTTAGTCTTCATTTTTAGATGAGAAAACTGAGAACTGCAGAAGTTGGGTAATTTGCCCAAGGTCATATATCTGATGCATCCAAGGTTTTATATATGATAAGTGCCAAAGAAGGGCCATGAACCCATACAATTTGCTAGAGTCCCCGATTTTAACCATGATAGTACACTGACTCTCAGACATACAACTAATAATTTAATGTGTGTATTCTCCCAAAACGATAAGCTTCATTATGGGAGAAGCAGTAAAGGGCAAAAGAGGGTGAGGGACTTTCCTTGCAGTAAACAATGGTAGAGGGTGCCACATCAAATATGTGTGCAAGTCAAAAAGATCCCTTTAGCAGAAGAATGAGAATGGACTGACTAGACATATGTGAAACAAAAGCTAGTCTCTATCAGACTGATCTTATCTCTTTTAGAGAAAGAGACAATTTTAGAATAAAATTATGCTTAAGAGAACATTACTACACCAATTAAAAAGTAATTATTGTTTCATATCCCAAATTAATATTTTTACTTACTTTCAAAATATAATGAACATAATGGAATCATTCAAGGAATTAAAATGGTTATTATAAAACTATACTTTTATTATAAGCTACTGAAATAGACACTGTAGCATTAAACAAGTAGAATACATTTACCAACTAGGTTAAAATAAGAACAAATACCTAATGGCAACATTTTCTTGGGGATTCCATTTCTAAAGTAGCTAGAAGTTTTTACTATTAACATGCTGATACCTGTGACCCATCACAAAATTAACCATTTAACAATATTAAAGCATGAAGACTTTTCTATAGCCAACAAATTTTCACCTTTAGCAACAGAGTCTGTACTCACCTTATATTATAAAGGATAAAGAGAGCCAAGTATAGGTAGTGGGTGTGAGTAACAAGACTGTTTTTTACTCCTGTTTCCCTAATGAAGACTTTACTAATTCATTCTGATTGCTGAACATAAAATTTGACTTCTAGCCTATTTGGCCCTCCCAATTTCATATTCACTATCAGAAAACATTTCACACACATGTATATACACTGAAGTTTTTCGTTATCTATAAAGTAGGCAGAAAATTAATTAAAAAAAACACAGTCAATTGCAATTAACATTTATCTGCCTTTACCAAGATGTAGTAAACCAAACTGAAACCAATCACAAGAAGCTAAGATATCTGAAATCTACTTATCTTCAATACTGGCCATCAGGAAAAGTTGATATGTCAAATCCATTAAGACACTGCCCAAATTCTATGAAACAAGACTACTGTGCACCTATATCAAATATATACTACCACCCAGAAATATTTATAACCCAAGGAACTTCTGTTTAGTGGTATTTTTTGGTAATAGGATTCTGAGCTACCAATCCTACTTCACGACTGTAATAAATAATACTAATTTTCATTCCTAGAAAACACTAAAAAAAAACTGAAATGGGATTAAATAAAAGGAGAGAGAGGCATTAACATTGGGAAAAAAAATCTAGCTTCTCAAAGAACAAAGAATTTAATATCTGGAAGTCTTTAAGAAAAAACAAATGATCTTTCCTTCTATTAAAAAAATAAACTACTCTCTAAGTCCTACTAGCTCTAGAACACTGTGGCTTGATACTATAATATAAATAAATGTATAACGAATAGTTTAATAATCTGCCTTGGATGGATCCAAGAAAAGTGAAGATTTAGATAAATTTTAAATTGATAATTTCTAAAATCATCAACTTAAATTGGTAAGGAAATAAAAGCAATTCACTTCACAGTTTTAGTAAATGCAAAAGGCCTGATAAATGAGCAATAAAAGCCTTAATGAATTCTGAAAAGGCAGCACAGGAAACTCTGGATGGAAACGTGATTCAGCAGAAAACAGAGACTTATATGAACATATCCACAATCATTATCTTGGAGAGTAGTTAAATATTCTGGCAGAAGATTTTTTACAGGGGTTACAGGACTCCTTTGTAAGAGGTGCCATCCCCCGCGAAACAGGGTAGCTCACATTTCATAGAAAGACAGAGAGGGCATCAAGGGGAGATGAAAACAGACCACTCTTCCTAATCCAACACCTGTTACTGAAATCTGGTATCTGAAGCTGCCTTTCTGAGATGACATTCCCATGTCTGGTATGTACACCATACCTTAAGATGTGCCCCTCCCCCAAACCTACTAATTCTGTAAAGTATTACCAGAAAGTCTATAAATGCTCCTATCAGTCTGACTTTGATCTAGGGAGGATATGTTGTGCATGCTTCAACTTGAAGCAAAATAGATTTTGTGGTTTTCCAAAATCTTAGTCGCTTGTATCAATCGCCTCATACAGATTCAAACTTTAACCATCAACATACAAGCTCTAAAAGATAATTGTATCATCCTAAAATCAAAACTCTTCAATTACTCAAAAAGTGCTAACAATCATATATTATATTAACTAAAGAACCAATTATAACTGGTATGCCTTACCAGCAATAAGATTTGAGAACTCACAAAATATGGACTAAAATTAAAATAAGCATTATTTTATCCTTGAATACAACTGGAAGAACATGTAACAGTAAGCCTGTTAAGTTCTGAATATAAAACAAATATGAAGGAAAATTTTCAAATGAAGGTGGAGATCTTAAACCAATGTTAAACATGGGGTCAGAGGTAGGGAGCTCTAATAAAGGGGAGAGGAAGGGAATTCAAAAGATACTGGACATATGGTCTGCTTTGCTGGGAGATATGGATGTCTATAAGCCTCCTAGTAGATTTAAGAAACCCTGGAACTTGAGATAAACTGTTGAGGATTCTGTATTTCAAGATCCTGCTCTGAGATGCGAAATGCCAAATACCTGGTGCCCCAACCTTTTTAAACCTGACACACTTTCTTTGAAGAAATGTTAGCAATCACAAGCCAAATTAATTCTATTTTTCCTGGGTATAATTTTGCACATCTTAGTATGTGATAAAGAATTTAGAAATCACATGAATAAAAATCACGTGGTATAGATATGAAAGAACTAAAGAACAATTTCTGAAGGCTTTCTGAGAAGCAAACACCTAAAATGATAATAAAGTGCAGACCCAGGGCTATACTGCCACAGAACTATTTCTAAAAAGTATGCATTAAGAAAAAAACCTGCATTGTTAGATCATGATTTTAGATATAAGAAAGACAAGTAGAAAACGTCAAGAGTGTTGGCATTTTACACACACACAAAATTTGGTGAACTTGCTCACTCAAGTATTGGCTAAACTTTGTACTAAGGATTGTGCTGCTTCTATACTTATTTTTATTAACCTCAAACCTAGAGATGGGTAGAAAAGTTTCAGCCTTCCTGTCTAGATTTCAAGGAAAAAGATGTTTCAAGTTTCTATTCCTGCAAATTTTAAAAATATACAGCTACCTGACTAAAACTTTGGGAAAGGGAAGGACAGCATGTCTACAGCTACCAGAAGGAAACTAAAATTTGCCTCCTTCTGATATCAAGCTAAACATGGCAAAATTTTAACTCTATGTAGTTATGCTTTCCCTGACTTCTCTTAGCTTCTTTTCTGAAAACCAGTTTTTTTGGTCCTGCAATACTTTGTGGAGAATATGAAGTTTAAAACAATCTAATACCCTTCCTTTGTATTATAATATTTATGATTTATTCAGTTTAAGGTTGTCCCTTTCACATCCAATAAGAAAAAATTATTTCTTAGAACACATTAGGATTTTGTTTAATAATTAATGAGGTCACTTTATGAAAAATAATTTTAAGAAGCATCATATTTTTAAAGTAACAAAATGACTCACTGGTAAAATGGCCCAACATCCACCCTTAAAATACTGATGACACTACCGTTTTTTCCCCCAGCCTTTCCCACCACATACTTACCTGTGCAACTTCTTTCAACATTTGCTACTCTGGGGATTGGAAAGCTCAGAGCTGGAGGCTGAAGTGAAGAAGGAAAGGTTGGAGGGTGAGCCATGGCACCAGCCCCACACTAGGAGCTCCCCTGAGACACTACAGCAGGGTTGACACCATAGCTCTGAAGTTCAAACTCCAGCAAACGATAAGAAAGGAGTCCAACCAGAACATGATAAACGATGGGATTCTTCTGCTCTTTGAAAAATAAGGAAATCATGCTATAAAGATCTGAATGTCCAGTTTCAACATTATGACTCCCTGTTCACATCTTCATTATTGCCCAACCCCAGATTCACCTCTCAGACTGATTCAAAGTGCTCATCAAAACAGAGGATGGGAGTCCTACAAACTTGTACACAGAAAATGAGGATAGGGCTTACCTGGCCAGCATAAAAACGTCCAAGACAAAACGTTAAAATACTCTGCCTATCTGCCCCTTGGATATTTTCTTGCTGTCCTAAGCGTTCAACATTTAAGGCTCTCAAACACATTTACACTAACATCATCAACCAGCAAAATGACAGCCAGGCTACTTAGATGCATTTAAACTCCTAAAAGTAGACTGCAGCTGCTGCTGCTAAGTCACTTAAAGTTGTGTCCGACTCTGTGTGACCCCACAGACGGCAGCCCACTGGGCTCCCCCATCCCTGGGATTCCCTAGGCAAGAACACTGGAGTGGGTTGCCATTTCCTTCTCCAATGCGTGAAAGTAAAATCGCTCAGTCGTGTCCGACTCTTTGCAACCCCATGGACTGTAGCCTACCAGGCTCCTCTGTCCATGGGATTTTCCAGGCAAGAGTACTGGAGTGGGGTGCCATTGCCTTCTCCGAAAAGTAGATTAGTGACCTTTTTAAAACCCATGGATAACTTTTGGTGTAAGGATATTCCTTGGAGGAATTTCCTGGCAGTCCAGTGTTTAAGGAGTTTCACTTCCACTGCTGGGGCCCCAGTCCTATCTCTAGTTGTAGAACTAAGATTTTACAAGTTGTACAGAGTGGCAAAAAAAAAAAATTCCTGGGAGGAAACTAAGTTCTTAAAAGTGTTCCACTCTGATAAAAGCAAATAAGGACCCCCTTTAACTAATATAACTCTAATCAAACTAGATGATACAAAATTAGACTTTCAGAGAAATAAATCTAAATATAGGACTTAAATGTGACTTTTATGAGAATAAGAATCCTCATTTTATAATATAGAAAGTAAACTATCAATTCAAAGGAAACTAGATTCTGATAATTATGACTAATAAAGCTAATAGAAGAAGATGTTCATTTGAGTTATTTAAAGATAACATCTATTTAGTAACATAAATATTACTGAAGGTGTCAAATACTATAAAACCGTAAACTAGGAGAAGGAAATGGCAACACACTCCAGTATTTTTGCCTAGAGAACCCAATGGACAAAAGAGCCTGGGGGGTTAAAAAAAAAATTGTAAACTAAATTCACTTAAGTTAAAGAGTCCCAAATTATTTCATACGAAGCAATTAAAAATGACAAGTATCCCTTTAGCAAGGGAACACAGGACCTTTAAAATACTTCTAAACAGCCTGCCATATTAATTCAGTAAACATTATTCAGTAAACATCTACTATGTGCTAAATATTTACATTTATACCCTTATATACTTTATCCATTAGATGCTCAGAACAGAGAACATCATAAATCAAAGTGAGTAAAGAAAACACATTTATAGTCCTCCTGTACTACTCTGGCCTCCAGGCCTTAGTGAACTTACCCTTCATTACCTCTAACCTCCCACCATTCCTGCCACACTGCCCTGCTCCCCTTGATATTTCTCAGACTCAAAGGGCACACTCCTGACTTCAGGCTTCTGTATTTGCATACTCCAGGAAAGCTTTCTTCTCAGGTAGCTACATGGCTTCGGCTCTCTTTACTTCGGATACTGAGCCATCCTGGTGAGGACTTCACTGTCTATTCTATTTTAGATTATACTATCCTTTGCCCTAATCCCTTGGCACCCTTTACCCCTTTTCCTATATGTGTCAACATATAACACACAATGCATTTTATCTGTTTTGTTTAATGTCTTCCTATGCTCTAAAACATCCGCTCCTTGAGAATTTATTTTTGTTTCTTTGCTCACTTTTGTCTCTGCAGAATCTGGAACGGTGCCTGGCTCTGAATAGGCCCATACATGCACGTGTCCTCCTCTTACTCCACACATGCTGTTACCTGTGTTATCTGACAGGAACCCATCAATGCAGTGCTTACAGCACATGTGAAAATTTTATGAGGACAACAATTATTTTTAAAAGTAATGTAATTATGTAAAAAATTAATTTTTGTCTTTCTGAAACATATGAATAAAACTGTTTTATGCCTTTTTCCACTGAAATTGACAACCACTTCCAAAATACCTACTAGACACCTTCAGTGGTTAGAATGCCATACCATGAGAAGTAAATAAAAACTTCAGGATTTAAAATTATTTTTCTATTTCTTAAACTTTTTCTCAAGTTAGATTGTCTTCTTAAAAAAAGTTGCTTCATGAGTATTTCAGATTTATCAGTTTAATATGATGAGACAATACATGTCTCTTTTCTAGCAAAAAAAAAAAAAAAATCCCCCTAGAAGAATTATACTACTCAGAGCCACTGGGTTGCACTGTAGTCCATGGGAATATATACTCCTTAAAGTTAGCTGAACCATTTACTGCTAGAATAGTCTAACACAGTGGGCCTGGTACAAATATGCACTAACATATATGCACTAACATGTACTGAGTGTTTACTAAATGGTAAGCACTGCTCAAAGCACTTTATACATATTACCTCACTTAATCATAACAAAACCTCTATAAGATGTACTTTTACCTCAAATTGAGGCACAGAAGGGTAGGGTCTACATACTCTCATCAGACTGAAAATATTTCTCTATCACAGTTATTATGAATACCCAGTTCTTGCAACCCAAATGAGATACAAAAGGCTTATTTTCCAGAAAAACCCAAGTGGACAGACTTCAAATTTTAGAAGCTGGCCAAAGCATAGGTAAGGGTGAGGCACTGGCTTGAAAATTGAGAGATGAAGTAAAGACCCACATTCTCAACTGTGGGATCCTCAGCTTTCTTTCCCTAACTTGCTTACAGAACACCGTCAGATGTAAGAATCACCCTGTCCACTGCACTTTGATACTACCTGTGGAAAAACTGAATTGCTGCAGAGAAATAAACATCACACACTAACAAAGTGAGGTCCTTCCAATGACAAGGCTAACTCAACTACATGTTAACACACTGTCCACAAACACCGTAATCACTTTACTTTTTTAGAAATAATTTTAGAGTCACAAAAGAGCTGTAAAAATAGGACAGAGTTCCTATATGCCCCATTTTCTTCAAGTGGTAACATCTTGTTAGGACAAGTATCAAAACTAAGAAATTAGCTATTAACTAACAACTTCACACAGATTTCACCAGTTTCCCACTAACTTCCTTTTTCTATACCAGGGTAGACGTTATATTTAGTTTTACGCTTCCTTGGTCTTCTGCAACCGCGGACTTTACGTCAGTCTTTCACAACACCGATGTCTTCAGTCATACCAGTGCAGCTAACACTACAGGATGCCCTGCAACTTGGGTAGGACTGATGTTTTGTCATGACTAGACTGACGTCATACATTTTCAAAGACACATTACCACAAATGTGACATGTCCTCAAGTGCACCATATATGATGGATGTATTCCAATATATGCATGCATGTGATGATAAAATGTCTTATTACAAGTGATACTAACCTTGATCTTGGTTAAAATGGTGTATCTGCCAGTTTTCTCCATTGTAACTCATTATTTTCCTTTTGAAAACAGTAAATATTCTGAAAAAAGTACTTTCAGATCATGCAAATGTCTGTCCTTAAAGTTTTGGCTCACTACTTTGAGCATTCATCCATGGATACTGCCTATAGCACCTATTACTGTGATGGTTTAATGATGATTTTCTATTTTCTTCATTTCTTTTACATTGTATTTGTTCATCAAAATGTTTCTGTAAGTAGACAAACCATCTTTTAAAGATCTCATTCTCAAACATGAACACAAGTGTCAAAGATGTAACCTAACTGACCCAAAGTGATATAGACAGAAAGTGAAAAATAATGTCTTAAAACCAAGAGTCTTTTATTTTTTTTTTTACCAAGAGTCTTTTAATCTATAACAATACATTCTTTCAGTTTCATTATACTACTCTTATCCCAGTAGAAAAGAGCACTTTTAAAATTTCATATGCCCCAAGCAGTCTCTATCAGTACTTACAGCCCTAAATAAGAAAGATCTTTTCTTTTTCCTAAGAAAAAAAAAAAAAATCTTCCTATTTTCATTACTATACATCATTATACACATTTACTATAATACCTTTAATCTACTGAGGCAGATTAAACAATGAAGAGATAATATAATATTCTATGTGACAGAATAAGGAATACTAATTAGTAAAATTATGACCTCAGTTGAGAAGATAAATGGTCATTATATTTACAAGTCTACTGGGCTTCCCTGGTGGCTCAGTGGTGAAGAATCAGCCTGCCAATGCAGGAAATGCAAGAGACTTGAGTTTGATCCCTGGGTCAGGAAGATATCCTGGAGTAGCACATGGCAACCACTCCAGTATTCTTGCCTGGAAAATTCCATGGACAAAAGAGCCTGATGGGCTATGGGCTATGGTCCATGGGATTGCGAACAGTCAGACAAGACTGTGAGACTAAGCACAACAACCATATTTACAAGTGTACTAGATTCCAGGGAATCTTAAGGGAGGGAACTGACGGGGAAATCATCCAATTTTTAGATTTAGGTAAAACAGAATCACAGCTCTGATGACTCCATATATGAATTGGAAGTTATTTACTGACTTGTACTGTTTGATGTTTCTTCACAAATGATGCTAAGTGCTGAGAACAAGTCTGATATTTCTTTGGATTGCATTTCACATAGTGTCTTACACAATAAAAAAGTATTCAAGTCTTGACGGAACACTAACTTAAAAGCTTATTTTCTCAGTCTCAAGAATAATTTTTCATCCATCTTAACCAAAATAAAAATTTTTTAAAAGATGAAACCTTTTAATATTTAATAGAACTTCTACTTCCAACCAAGATGGAGGAGTAGGGCTCCCCTTGCTCCCAAGTCACCTGAAACAACTTTTAAAATGGATTTTAAAAAATGGGTAAAATATATTTACCAATAGTTTTCAGACATAGGACGTAAAGTGGTATAAAACAAGAACCCCTAAGAGAAGAGAAAGAACTGATATGAGCCCTACAACCGTCCCTGCTTACTGAATGGGGGAGTTTCCAAATTATAATACCAAGTTTCAATACAAGGAGAGGGAGTCCTGGTGAAGGCCAGAAATTTCTGTTAATTGAGGAAGTGTAGCTGAGAAGGCAGCTAGAGCACCAAGTAGGAGAAAGCTGCAAAGAGAAAGCATTAGAGAAATCTGGAAAGGGTTCCTCTTTGGTCATCTGTGCATATGCATGCATGCAGAGGATGGGAACAGAGACAGCACAAATAATCTCTAGGCTCACACAACTGTTCCCTAAGCCAAAATAGAAAAACATAATTCACAGGGCATCAGATAGAGTACTCAGAATACAGTCTCAGTACGTGGGAACAATTAGCCTAGACTAAAAGCTACTGTGGTCCTTTGTAACAAAACTTACCATTAAAAAGGGGGAGGGGAGAGAGGAAGAATGTCTCAAAGGCTCAAAAAGCTTCTAAGTAACTAAGAAAGCTCAAGAACACTAACAAATAAAAAAAATAAAAACAGATTAAAAATTCTAAGAACTGGCATCCAAGCAGAAGTTTCCTGGCTGTGCAAAAACATAATAAAATACATAATGGGGAACCAACAAGAGAACAGACCCAGAAATGGTACAGGTGACAGAATTAACAATGACATTATAGAGCTGTTATGTCTTGTATGTAAAGGGAAGAATAACTGGCATGATGAAGAAAAGACTGGTGAACTTTTAAAAACACAGATATAAAAAACCACCCTAAATACATGGAGAAAAAAAATATTTTAAAAACTGAACAGAGCAAGAGTAAGCGATGGGACTTCAAGTGATTTAATGTATGTATAATTGGAGTCCCCAAGGTTGAATAGGTACAGAGTAAATATTTACAAAAATAGAATAAAATATCAACTGATTCACTTTGCTATACACCTGAAACTAACACAACACTTAAAGTCAATTATACTCCAATAAAAATTCTTAATAAAAATCCCAGATTTGATTCAAACACTTATAAATTCACAAACTGAAAAGGTTCAATGAATCTCAAGCATAAGACATGAAAACTATACCAAGATACATCATAGTTAAATGTGTAAAACCAAGGCAGAGGAACCAGAGATCAAATCCAGTGCCAACATCCACTGGATCATCAAAAAAGCAAGAGAGTTCCAGAAAAACATCTATTTCTGCTCTATTGACTATGCCAAAGCCTTTGACTGTGTGGATCACAAGAAATTGTGGAAAATTCTGAAAGAGATGGGAATACCAGACCACCTGACCTGCCTTTTGAGAAACCTATATGCAAGTCAGGAAGCAACAGTTAGAACTGGACATGGAACAACAGACTGGTTCCAAATAGAAAAAGGAGTACATCAACGCTGTATATTGTCACCCTGCTTATTTAACTTCTAGGCAGAGTACATCATGAGAAACGCTGGGCTGGAAGAAGCACAAGCTGGAATCAAGACTGCCAGGAGAAATATCAATAACCTCAGATATGCAGATGACACCACCCTTATGGCAGAAAGTGAAGAGGAACTAAAAAGCCTCTTGATGAAAGTGAAAGAGGAGAATGAAAAAGTTGGCTTAAACCTCAACATTCAGAAAAAGAAGATCATGGCATCTCGTCCCATCACGGGGGAAACAGTGGAAACAGTGTCAAACTTTACTTTTCTGGGCTCCAAAATCACTGCAGATGGTGATTGCAGCCATGAAATTAAAAGACGCTTACTCCTTGGAAGGAAAGTTATTACCAACCTAGATAGCATATTCAAAAGCAGAGACATTACTTTGCCAACAAAGGTCCATCCAGTCAAGGCTATGGTTTTTCCAGTGGTCATGTATGGATGTGAGAGTTGGACTGTGAAGAAAACTGAGTGCTGAAGAATTGATGCTTTTGAACTATGGTGTTGGAGAAGACTCTTGAGAGTCCCTTGGACTCCAAGGAGATCCAACCAGTCCATCCTAAAGGAGATCAGTCCTGGGTGTTCACTGGAAGGTCTGATGCTGAAGCTGAAACTTTGGCCACCTTATGCGAAGAGCTGACTCATTGAAAAGACCCTGATGCTGGGAGGGATTGGGGGCAGGAGGAGAAGGGGACGACAGAGGATGAGATGGCTGGATGGCATCACTGACTTGATGGACATTAGTCTGGGTAAACTCCGGGAGTTGGTGATGGACAGGGAGGCCTGGCGTGCTGCGATTCATGGGGTTGCAAAGAGTTGGACACAACTGAGAGACTGATGAGTGACTGAACTGAACTGAACTGAATGACCAAAAAAATGTTAATAGTAGCCAGAGAAAAAGTTACAGTATGCAAAGAGGGCCAAAGATAAAACAACAGCAGGTTTTTTGCAGAAATGGTCTAAATTAGAAAACAGTGGAGCAAAATCTTCAAAGCATTAAAACAAAAATCTGTCAGCTCTGAATTCCACATCCAGCATAAACTTTATCAAAAATAAAGGTGAAATAAAAACTTTTTCAATAAACGAAACCTAAAAGAATTCATCACCATCAGAAATGTATTACCAAGTTTATCCATCGGGATAGACTGACTTTTTTAGGTCAAAGTCTATCCCAATGGAGCTTTTTCTATAGATTCACATTGCTGGAAAACCCTCATGGTATAAATATGTGGTTTGTTTTACTGTTTGTAGGAAAGAATTATAAGACGAGATGCTACTAAAGTATGAAAGATCTAGTAGTCAAATTTTTTTATCTTAAGATACTAGAATATCCCAAAGGTCTACCCTATGATAGGATGTGATTAGGGTGAATATGACTTGAATTTATACTTAGAGAGCATGTGAAATTAAGAACCAGGTAGATCCATCGACTCTGACCCTAAAAGTTACCCTAAAGTAAACTGCTTAATAGTCGCCTGCACAGCAAGGAGATCAAATCAGTCAATCCTAAAGGAAATCAACCCTGAATATTCGCTGGAAGGACTGATGCTGAAACTCCAATACTTTGGCCACCTGATGCAAAGAGCTGGCTCACTGGAAAAGACCCTGATTCTGAGAAAGACTGAGGGCAGGAGGAGATGGGGGCAATAGAGGATGAGATGGTTGGATGGTCATCACTGACTCAATGGACATGAGTGAGCAAACTGCAGGAGATAGTGAAGGACAGGGAAGCCTGGCATGTTCATGGGGTCACAAACAGGACACAAGAAGGACACAACTTAGCTACTGAACAGTAACAAACGGAAGACACTGAATCCTCAAGATTACAGGTAGGGAATTTTTGAAGTCATCAGTATGTTAATATTCAAGTAGAGACCAAAGCAGCTCAACTGAAAGAACTGTGAACTGACATGACAACCGTGGGTTAGGTGAGCGTTCTTTTAAAATGCAAACTTTCAAGGAACTAAGGTAAGGTGAAAGGCAGGAGAAGGAATCACAACGTGCAAAATTCTTAAAAGCAAAAGTTTAATGACTTTAATTTTGCCTGTGTTACACATAACTTAAAAAGCTTTAAAAAAAATTTTAAGTCCTTCAATTAGAAGGAAAATGATAATACTATAAGGAAGTGAAGGAAGGAAAAAGAAAAGAAAAGGAGTGAAGGAAGGAGGCAAGCAAGGGAAGGACCTGGAAGGAAAAGCAGAGGAAAGTTTAAAAAAAAAAAAGGAAGAGAAGCAATAGAAAGAGAAAGAATACGATGAAAATGGATCACCAAACATTTTCAATTACTGGTAATAATAAAAAGCAGAAGTAACGATAACCCCTCCCCACCAAATTACAGTAAACAATGAGAATATGTCACAGAAATTGAAACAATTGTTTCTCTTAAGAAGTAAATTCCCACTGAGACCTAGAGAATGGTAAATAAATAGGCTTCTGGCAGTCTAGCAGACTATTAAAAAAAATGCTTCACTCAAAATCAACTAAAAATGCTCCACAAAATACTCAGCTAACAACAAAACATTTATTAAGCAGATACCAAGCATTATTCTCAGGTAGGGATACAGTGTGAAGAAAATATTAGTGAAATCTAAAGCAGAGATTACATTCTGATTTTTAAATGAACTTTGAATGTGGAAGATGGGGAAGAGGGAAATTCAGCACCCCCTCAAAAAATGCTTACATTTCCAAACAGGATTTGCTCAAGGTAGAAAAGCTATTAAAAGACTTCTCATAAAGCAGGTAACTTAAAACCCCTTAGTGAAGAATGCATCAAAAATTCTTGATGGCCCTAACTAAATTTGATGCTGGCAGAAGCAGGTAAAGCAATCTCTTCTGAGAGTTTATAGCCAAAGCAGCCCAAATTCACATTACCTGTATGGACTACAACTTCAAACCAACATTTTATTTTGAATTGGGCCTGGATTTGGTAGTGCCTTAGGCACTGGCAGAAGCATAGGCAAATCCCCTTGGGAAAAATGTCTTTTCATCCATTCCTCAAAGAAATCCCACAGATTTTTAAGAAACATAAAATGGCAACTTACACACAAATACAAAGAATCAAGGTACCATAAGTGAGAACCAGCAGAAACAAGAAACATTAGAATGATCTGTGTCAACTTTCAACTGCTGGAGTCAAAATCTAAACAAAAAAATAAATAATGGTAAAAATGTGAATAATGATGATAAATATGCAGGTACAAAAGATACGGACAAGATTAACAGAGTTGGTCTCATGGAAACAGCAATATACCTGCCACCTGGTCAATATGCATTTTGTTCAAGTATATAAATAATTGATATCATACTGACCACATTCTCTAGCTATAGTGGAATACATGAGAAATCAGCAATAGGAAGATAATAAGAAAAACCTCATAAGGTTAGAAAATTAAAAACACTTAAGATTAAAGAACAGTAAAACAAGCCCTAAAAGAATAAAAAGAAATAACTTAGTAAAGAGCATAAACTGATGAATATAAAACAAAAAATAAATTTAAAAAATAGGTAAATGAAGCTAGAAGTTGATTACAAAGTTACAAATCCCTAGCAAGGGTGACAAATTAAGAGGGAAAGGCACACAATAAAAAACCTTAACGATAAAAAAGGTGCTAAAGAGAAAAAATATATATAAGAAGGCAGCATTATGAGTAATTTCTTAATCCTAATAAAGCATATCTATAAAAAAAAAAATCCTGCACCAAATATCTTATTTACTGACAACTTAAAGCTTGTAGGACAAGTAACAAAAGAGTTCTACTATTAACACTTCTATTCAATATTGTATCTAAAATACAAGTGAGTTCTGAAAAGATATCCAAGTCATAAAAATATAAAGTATCAAAAGAGTAGCCTACAGATAATATATTTATTTACACAAAAGCCCCCCAAAGAACCCACAGATAAGTTACAAGAATAAAATTTCAGTAACATTAACTAATGGATACAATAATCAAGTTTAAAAGTCAAATGTATGTCAATATAACAGTGACATCTATAAAACATAGATGTCATATATTTTAAAAATATAATTTACCAAAAAAACAACAAAAAGTACTTATGTATAACCCTGACTAAAGATTTATAAGTCCACTGCTTAAAAAACTTTTTTGAAAGAAATAAAAATTTACTGAGAGAAAATATAGAAGACCTCAGTGTATGAATTCAGAGAGAGGAAGAATATCATAAATATGTCAAATTTTCCCCAAATAAAAATGAAGGTAATAAAATTCCACTTGTAAACACAATACTTTTCTTTTCAATTCTAAATCTGTCATTGAACAAAGGCCAAGAAGTTAAGACAATAATAAAAACCAAAGTAGAGAGACAGACATGAACATCTGATGCAAAGCTATAGTAAAAGAAAATGGGATACTGGTGCAGGCAGAGACAAACATATCAAAGGAACCAAATATAGACATAAGAAACAGATCCATGAATAAATTCAAACTGATTTATAGCAAAGTACTGCTGACTGACTTCCTTGGTGGCTCAGACGGTAAAGCGTCTGTCTACAATGCGGGAGATCTGGGTTCGATCCCTGGGTCAGGAAGATTCTCTGGAGAAGAAAATGGCAACCCACTCCAGTAGTCTTGCCTAGAAATCCCATGGACAGAGGAGCCTGGTGTCCATGGGGTCACAAAGAGTCAGACACGACTGAGCGACTTCACTTTCACTGCTGATTAGGAGGAAGGCAGAACAAGATCAATACATGATGTTAATATAACTGATTATCTTTATGCTAACAAAAGGAATTTGGTCTCCTCACACCATATTAAAAGAAAATTCAATCTCAGAAGAATATGGAAGACAAAACTAAAATTCTTTAAAAAGACATGACAGTATCTTCATTTACTTAATTTCAATAAGGAAATATTTCTCCAACACAATCTCAATAAATTTGAAAATTTTTTAATGTGACATTATTAAATGTCAGATCAATATAAACACTGCTGATGGGACTCAAAGTTGGTATAAGCACATCTAAACATATTCCTAGAAGATCTGTTGTGAATCTAATTTTCATAAAATTCAAGACTATGACATAGTTCCGAAAACTTCTCTAACTTCATAAAGCTCCTTCTATTTTTATGCAGTCTCTAAAAGTACAATGGCGTGTCTTGTAAGGTTTTCTTTTATCTCCCTCTCCCACTCTGTTCCCCTTTCCTACTTTTATCTCCTCTTTTTCTTTCCTCTGTCTCTGTTACCCCTATGCTCCTCAATTTTGGTTCCACTCCCAGAAGCTTCTCAATGGGTCCTAAAAGCGAGCATTAGCGGGTAAGTCTTGAGAGCTCAGAGCTGGGGGACTCAAGTCACTGCAGGCCTCAGCACAGGTCCTTTACACTGATCCAATCAAGCAGGCAGAAACTCCCCAATTTCAAAAGGCCTAATTACACTTACACTTTCAAACAGGTTGCTCACCACTTTGAGGTGCTTCTATGCTCAGGTCCAGACACCCCAATGTTTCTCTCTACTTTCTTTTATGCATAAAAACTGATGAATTTAAGTCTTTTGTTAATCTTTCATCTGCTTGTATTTTGAGGTTCATGGCGATACTCCATTTCTAGCTTTTGTTACAAATGTTTTCATGGGTTTTGATTTTCTATCTAGTTGTTCTATTTTCATGTGGGAATTCAGAGAGATAAAAAGCAAAAAACTAAGTTTCACCCTCAGTGCAATCATTCCAGACCTAAGTAAGGTCTGAGACTATATATTTTTTTTAATTTTAATTGGAGGCTAATTACTTTACAATATTGTGGTGGTTTTTGCCATACATTCACATGAATCAGCCATGGGTGTACATGTGTTGCCCATCCTGACTCTTCCTCCCCATTCCATCCCTCAGGGTCATCCCAGTGCACCAGCCCTGAGCACCCTGTCTCATGCATCCAACCTGGACTGGCGATCTGTTTCACATATAATATACATGTTTCGATGCTATTCTCTCAGATCATTCCACCCTCACGTTCTCCCACAGAGTCCAACAGTCTATTCTTCATATCTGTGTCTCTTTTGCTGTCTCACATATAGGGTCGTCGTTACCATCTTTCTAAATTCCATATATATGTATTAATATATTATATTGGTGTTTTTCTTTCTGATTTACTTCACTCTGTATAATAGGCTCCAGTTTCATCCATCTCTTAGAACTGATTCAAATGCACTCTTTTTAATAGCCGAGTAAGATTCCATTGTGTAAATGTACCACAGCTTTCTTATCCATTCATCTGCTGATGGACATCTAGGTTGCTTCTATGTCCTGGCTATTATAAACAGTGCTGTGATGAACACTGGGGTACATGTGTCTCTTTCAATTCTGGTTTCTTGGGTGTGTATGCCCAGTAGTGGGATTGCTGGGTCATAAGGCAGTTCTATTTCCAGTTTTTTAAGGAATCTCCACACTGTCTTCCATAGTGGCTGTACTAGTTTGCATTCCCACCAACAGTGTAAGAGGGTTCCCTTTTCTCCACACCCACTCCAGCATTGACTGCTTATAGACTTTTGGATCACAGCCATTCTGACTGGCGTGAAATGGTACCTCATTGTGGTATTGATTTGCATTTCTCTGATAATGAGTGATGTTGAGCATCTTTTCATATGTTTGTTAGCCATCTGTATGTCTTCTTTGGAGAAATGTCTGTTTAGTTCTTTGGCCCATTTTTGATTGGGTCATTTATTTTTCTGGAATTGAGCTGCAGGAGTTGCTTGTATATTTTTGAGATTAATTCTTTGTCAGTTGCTTCATTTGCTATTATTGTCTCCTATTCCGAAGGCTATCTTTCACCTTGCTTATAGTTTCCTTCATTGTGCAAAAGTTTTTAAGTTTAATTAGGTCCCATTTGTTTATTTTTGCTTTTATTTCCATTACTCTGAGAGGTGGATCATAGAGACTCCTGCTATGATTTATGTCAGAGAGTGGTTTGCCTACGTTTTCTTCTAGGAGTTCTATAGTTTCTGATCTTACATTTAGATCTTTAATCCATTTTGAGTTTATTTTTGTGTATGGTGTTAGAAAGTGTTCGTTTCGTTCTTTTACAAATGGTTGACAAGTTTTCCCAGCACCACTTGTTAAAGAGATTGTCTTTAATCCATTGTATATTCTTGCCTCCTTTGTCAAAGATAAGGTGTCCATAGGTGTGTGGATTTATCTCTGGGCTTTCTATTGTATTCCATTGATCTATGTTTCTGTCTTTGTGCCAGTACCATACTGTCTTGATGACTGCAGCTTTGTAGTATAGTCTGAAGTCAGGCAGGTTGATTCTTCCAGTTCCATTCTTCTTTCTCAAGATTGCTTTGGCTATCTGAGTTTTTTTCTAACTCCATACAAACTGTGGAATTATTTGTTCTAATTCTCTGAAAAATACCGTCAGCAGCTTAATAGGGATTGCATTGAATCTATAGATTGCTTTGGGTAGTATACTCACTTTCACTCTATTGATTCTTCCACTCCATGAACATGGTATATTTCTCCATCTATTTGTGTCATCTTTGATTTCTTTCATCAGTGTTTTATAGTTTTCTATATATAGGTCTTTTGTTTCTTTAGGTAGATTTACTCCTAAGTATTTTATTCTTTTCGTTGCAGTGGTGAATGGAATTGTTTCCTTAATTTCTCTGTTTTCTCATTGTTAGTGTATAGGAATGCAAAAGATTTGTGTGTTAATTTTATATCCTGCAACTTTAATATATTCATTGATTAGCTCCAGTAATTTTCTGGTGGAGTCTTTAGGGTTTTCTATGTACAGGATTATGTCATTTGCAAACAGTCAGAGTTTTAATTCTTCTTTTCCAATTTGGATTCCTTGTATTCTTTTGCTCTGACTGCTGTGGCCAAAATTTCCAAAACCATGTCGAATAGCAGCAGTGAGAGTGGGCATCCTTGTCTTGCTCCTGACTTTAGGGGAGATGTTTTCAGTTTTTCAACACTGAGGATAATGTTTGCTGTGTGTTTATCATATATGGCTTTTATTATGTTGAGGTATGTTTCTTCTATGCCTGCTTTCTGGAGGGTTTTTATCATAAATGGATGTTGAATTTTGTCAAAGGCTTTCTCTGCATCTATTGAGATAATCATGTGGTTTTTATCTTTTAATTTGTTAATGTGGTGTATCACACTGATTGATTTGCGGATATTGAAGAATCCTTGCATCTCTGGGATAAAGCCCACTTGGTCATGATGTATGATCTTTTTAATATGTTGTTGGATTCTGATTGCTAGAATTTTGTTAAGGATTTTTGCATCTATGTTCATCAGTGATATTGGCCTGTAGTTTTTTTGTGGCATCTTTGTCTGGTTTTGGTATTAGGGTGATGGTGGCTTCATAGAATGAGTTTGGAAGTTTACCTTCCTCTGCAGTTTTCTGAAAGAGTTTGAGTAGGATAGGTGTTAGCTCTTCTCTAAATTTTTGGTAGAATTCAGCTGTGAAGCTGTCTGGTCCTGGGCTTTTGTTTATTGGAAGAGGTCTGATTATGGTTGTGATTTCTGTGCTTGTGATGGGTCTATTAAGATTTTCTATTTCTTCATGGTTCAGTTTTGGAAAGTTACACTTTTCTAAGAATTTGTCCATTTCTTCCAAATTGTCCATTTTATTGGCATACAACTGCTGACAGCAGTCTCTTACGATCCTTTTTATTTCTGTGTTGTCTGTTGTGATCTCTCCATTTTCATTTCTAATTTTATTGATTTGATTTTTCTCCCTTTGTTTCTTGATGAGTCTGGCTAATGGTTTGTCTATTTTATTTATCTTCCCGAAGAACCAGCTTTTAGCTTTGTTGATTTTTGCTATGGTTTCTTTTGCATTTATTTCTGCCCCAATTTTTGTGATTTCTTTCTGTCCACTTACCCTGGGTTCTTCATTTCTTCCTTTTCTAGGTGCTTTAGATGTAGAGTTAGGTTATTTATTTGATTTCTCTCCTGTTTCTTGAGACAGGCTTGTATTGCTATGAACCTTCCCCTTAGCACTGCTTTTTCTGAATCCCATAGGTTTTGGGTTGTTGTGTTTTCATTTTCATTTGTTTCCATGCATATTTTGATTTCCTTTTTGATTTCTTCTGTGGCTTGTTGGTTATTCAGAAGTGTGTTGTTTAGCTTCCATATGTTTGTATTTTTAATATTTTTTTTTCCTGTAGTTGATATCTAATCTTACCACACTGCGATCAGAAAAGATGCTTGAGATGATTTCATTTTTTTTTTTTTTAATTTACCAAGGTTTGATTTATGGCCCAGAATGTGATCTATCCTGGTTGAAGGTGCTGTGTGCACTTGAGAAAAAGATGAAATTCACTGTTTTAGGGTGAAATGTCCCAAAGATATCAATTAGGTCTAACTGGTCCATTGTATCATTTAAAGTTTGTGTTTCCTTGCTAATTTTCTGTTTAGTTGATCTATCCATAGGGATAAGTGGGGTATTAAAGTCTCCCACTATTATTGTGTTGCTGTTAATTTCCCCTTTCATATTTGTTAGCATTTGCCTTACATATTGCAGTGCTCCTATGTTGGGTGCATATATATTTACAATTATTATATCTTCTTCTTGGATTGATCCTCTGATCATTATGTAGTGTCCTTCTTTGTCTCTTTTCAGGGCTTTTATTTCAAAGTCTATTTTATCTGATATGAGTATTGCTACTCCTGCTTTCTTTTGGTCTCCGTTTGTGTCCCTAGGTTTGAGGTGGGTCTCTTGTAGATAGCATATATAGGGGTCTTGTTTTTGTATCTATTCAGCCAGTCTTTGTCTTTTGGTTGGGGCATTCAACCCATTTACATTTAAGGTAATTACTGATAAGTATGATCCCATTACCATTTACTTTGTTGTTTGGGGTTCGAGTTTATACACCCTGTCTGTGTTACCTGTCTAGAGAAGATTCTTTAGCATTTGTTGGAGTTTGGTGGTGCTGAATTCTCTCAGCTTTTGCTTGTCTGTAAAGCTTTTGCTTTCTCCTTCATATATGAATGAGATCTTGCTGGGTACAGTCATCTGGGTTGTAGGTTTTTCTCTCATCACTCTAAGTATGTCCTGCCATTTCTTTCTGGCCTGAAGAATTTCTATTGAAAAATCAGCTGTGATCCTTATGGGGATCCCCTTGTGGGTTATTTGTTGTTTTCCCCTTGATGTTTTTAATATTTGTTCTTTGTGTTTGATCTTCATTAATTTGATTAAAATGCATCTTGGGGTGTTTCGCCTTGGGTTTATCCTGTTTGGGACTCTCTGGGTTTCTTGGACTTGGGTGGCTATTTCCTTCTCCACTTTAGGGAAGTTTTCAACTACTGTCTCCTAGGTATTATCTCATGCCTTTCTTTTTGTCTTCTTCTTCTGGGATGCCTATGATTCGAATGTTGGGGCGTTTAACATTGTCCCAGAGGTTTCTGAGGTTGTCCTCATTTCTTTTAATTTTTTCTTTTTTCCTCTCTGCTTCATTTATTTCCACCATTCCTATCTTGCACCTCAGTTATCCTATCTTCTGCCTCAGTTATTCTACTGTTGGTTTCCTCCAGAGTGCCTTTGATCTCAGTTATTCCATTATTCATTATTGACTGACTCTCTTTTATTTCTTCTAGATCCTTGTTAAACGTTTCTTACATCTTCTCAATCCCTGCTGAGACTATATTTTAAAAAGTAACTTTGCACCAATGTTTTCTTAGGTCAGTCTCCCAAAACAAAATGAGACCTAATCAAGCTTATAAGCTTTTACACAGCAAACGAAACCATAAATAAACAAAACAAAAAGACAACCTAGGAGCTGGAAGAAAATATTTGCAAATGATGCAACCGACAAGGGCTTAATTTCCAAAATATTCAAACAACTCATACAATTCAACAACAAAACAATCCAATCAAAAAATGGGCAAAAGAACTAGATAGACATTTCTCCAAAGAAGACATACAGATGGGCCATAGGCACATGAAAGGATGCTCAACATCACCAATTATCACAATAAGGTACTGTCTCACTCCAGTCAGAATGGCAATCGTAAAAAAGCCTACAAATAAATGATAGGGATTCCCTGGTGGTTCAGTGATAAAGAATCTGCCTGCCAATGCAGGAGACATAGGTTCAATCCTTGATTTGGAAAGATCCCACATGTGGCGGAACAACTAAGACCATGAGCCACAACTTGAGCTGACATGTTGCAACTACTGAAGCCTATAGGCCCTAGAACCTGTGCTTCACAACAAGAGAAGCCACCACAATGAGAAGCTGACAACTGCAACTAGAGAGGAGCTATGTTTGCTGCAGCCTAGCCTAAGACCCAAAAACAACCCTGCAGCAACAAAGACCTAGCACACCCATAAATGAATAAAAGTATATATATATGCGGGTGTGTATATATATATTTATATACATATAAAAGAGTCTGCAAACTCTAAAAACAAAAATAATAAATGCTGAAGAGGGTGCAGAGAAAAGGGAACCAACCCTCTCACACTGTTGGTGAAAATATAAATTGGTATACTCACTATGGAAAACACTATAGAGGTTCCTCAAAAAAACTAAAACTAGAGTTGCCATATGATCCAGGAATCCTACTCCTGGGCATATACCCAGACAAAACTGCAATTCAAAAAGATACATGCACTCCCATGTTCACAGCAGCACTATTTACAACAACCAAGACATGGAAACATCTATCCATCAACAGATAAATGGATAAAGATGGGGTACATATACATAAAGGAATACTAATCAGCCATAAAAAAAAAAAGGATGAAATAATACTATTTGCAGCAACATGGATGCAACTAGAGATTATCATACTAAATAAATCAGGAAGAGCAAGACAAACACTACAAGGTATTACTTATACATGGAATCTAAAATATGACACAAATGAACCTATCCATGGAACAGAATCACAGATACACAGATACAGAGAACAGATGGTGGTTGCCAAGGTGGAGGGGAGGAGGGGAGGGATGGAAAGGGAGGTTGGAATTGGTAGATGTAAGCTTTTATATACAGAATGGATAAAGAATAAGATCCTACTCTATAGCACAGAGAACTATATTCAATATCCTATGATAAACCATAATTTAAAAGAATATTTTAAAAAAGAATATATATGTACAACTGAATCACTTTGTTGTTCAGCAATAATTAACACAACGTTGTAAATCAACTGTATTTATACTTCAGTTTAAAAAAGGTAACTGCTTCTATAGTTTCTCTGATTGACAAAAGTATCTACATTAATGTTTTACTTTGCTATTTAATCATGAACATATTCCATATTCATGATTGGGGCAAATCACTTCAACGTAAAATGTATTTCTGAAAGAGAACACAATTCTTTCATATGCAAAAGCCTAGAACTAAATTCCCAAAGAAACACCACAGTGAACACATCGGGATGCTGCCAGGTATTTTAAATCTTCTTGGGAAACAAGGCAGTATCTGTCAGATACCATATGAACTATGTGAGTGTTTAGACCTAGTTATTTAATTTAATGAAACTTTTAACATTTCTGTTGGCCGAGGGGCACCGTGAAAAAATTACCAAGATACCACGGGTTCCATAAAACCACATATCTTAATGAAACTTGCCTTTTGGAAAGCAAATTTCATCTCATTTGATCATTTCATAAGATGAATAAAAGAGTATCAGAATATACACATTCAAAGAAAGAGCAACACTGTTAGCATCATATAATAAGCCAACCAATGAGGAACTTGGGAATTCAGTGGATGTCTTTGGTTGGCCAGAGGAAGAAAGGGAGCCATAAATGACAAATCATTGTCAAAAATTTATTTGAAACCAATATTTAGATCGTGGAGTCAAAATAACTTTTGTGGCTGTTAATATGATCTTGAAATGAACAGAAGCATTGCATTTTAAATGCAACTTTGAAAGCAATCTCATTTTGGTAGGAATTATGTTAACTGCAAATTAAGAAAACTTAATAGTCACGCAATTTGAGGGTTTTTTAATTCCCTGTCCTTCATCTGTGGCTACAGCCATTAGTTTCCAAGATTTTCAAGAGCAATGAACTGTGAACCAGTTCACTGGCTTCAGGTATTTTATTTATTTTTGAATGAATTCCTTCCTCAGCTCACTCTTGCTCCCCTCAACTGATGCCAAAGAGCAACAATGACTGAAACCTTCATCCTTCTGCTCTATGCACTGTATCTATTCTGACAATTCTTTGCTAAGTATATTCATTTTTCAAAAATTCTTTTTCATTTTAAGTGTTCTTTATATTATGTATCTGTAACATTAACATAACAGATTCTAAAATGCTTTAATGCTAGTGCTGTTTTCCATCATATAAGAAGTTATCAAGAAAAGGTTATAAGCTACTAGATGGCATCCATTGTAAGATGCATCCTGATAGCAGAAAGACAAAAATTTCCAATACTGTGTTATAACTTACAATAAAGGAAATAGAGTACACCACTGCTCATTTACATTTTCACTGCAGTAAATAAAAAGAAAAATATTAATTTGTATTCATTATTGTACAATACTCTTGTATACTGAATGGAAGCTCACCTACTAGATGCATTTGTATGTGCACCATCAATTGTTAAATAATTAGGTAACTTGTGTTTTAAATGCTTTCCTTATGCAGAATTGTCAGATATCTGAAACGCTGATCTGAACTGTCAGATAGGTGTTGAGTGTTTTCATAATATCTGGGAAACTGTTTATGGTTTGAGGTGGGCTGGAAATTTATTATTTTTTATTCAAAATAACAGAATATAGGGTACCACTTCCTAAAAAACTGACACACAATAAAGATGCACCTGTATACTGAACTATGTATGTAACAAAAATATACAAACAAAAAGGATGAAACAAAATTCAAACTAGTAAGTACTTACGAGGAAGGAGGCAAGTTGAAGGGTGGGGCATGGAAACATCTACATTAGGTACAATACGCAAGCTGCTGAAATATGTATATTTGTTAAAAACGATAACAAATCATATTTGCACCTATAGAATTACTAGAAAAAAAAAGACACACTAAATTGTTAACAGTAAAATTACAAACTTTTATGTTCTATAGCTCTGTAATTAAAAAATAAAACAGAAATAAAATATTTAATGGAAGGGGAAGAGAGGAGGAACCAGTAATACAATCACTGCCATCGTTTGCTCTCTGACATGACATATTTCACAAAGTTAATGTGGTATTTTAGATTATGAGGTACTCTTAAGGGACATACAGACTGGGATGCATTAGATCTAGTTTATAGATAATATACATTGAACTAGCCAACATATGACATGATCACTAAGCTCAAACTAAAAAAAGGTAATATCCTAAAAATACTGGATATATCTATGTAGCATTTCCCTCAGCACACTGTGCAATTTCTGTTAACTTCTTTCTTTCTTTAATTTTATTACAACAATATGCCTTTGAACACCTATTATGCAACTGAAACCATCTGGTACTGGCGGTAACAAAATATCAATAAATATGGCTCCAGTTTTCAAGAAGCTTAATATACATAAACACTGCCCAATACAACTTTCACCAATAATGGAAAAGTTCTATATCTGCACTGTTAAATATGGTAGCCATTAATACCATGCAACTATTGAGCATTTGCAACATGGCTGACATGACTAAGAATTTAAATTATTTTATTTTATTTACATGAATTTAACCAGGCCATTCTGAAGATCAGCCCTGGGATTTCTTTGGAAGGAATGATACTAAAGCTGAAACTCCAGTACTTGGCCACCTCATGCAAAGAGTTAACTCATTGGAAAAGACTCTGATGCTGGGAGGGATTGGGGGCAGGAGGAGAAGGGGACAACACAGGATGAGATGGCTGGATGGCATCACTGACTCGATGGACGTGAATCTGAGTGAACTCCGGGAGTTGGTGACGGACAGAGAGGCCTGGTGTGCTGCGATTCATGGGGTGGCAAAGAGTCGGACACGACTGAGCGACTGAACTGAACTGAAATACCACTTATGGGGCTAGTACCTATGGTATTGGGCAGCATGGGGCTACAGCAAGACAAGGAAAAAATAAACATAACTTCAGTTTGTCACGGTACACACTAAACTAGAAATAGATACAAAGGTTATGAAAGCAAGGGAAAGGAATGCTGAAGGCCATCACTTTGAATGGCTTCTGAAAGTACTGATGGAAGAAAAGGCATCACACGAACAGGAATCCAAACAAGTAAAGGCATACATGTAACAGTGCACTGCAGGGAGATTTAAAAGTAGTTTTATATTAGTCATGGAAAAACTCACTATAAACAGAGAAGACAATGGAAATAAAGGCATGTGGGATCACAATGTACAAAGATTATATGTAAGGTTTAGGAGCTCATCTGTATTGTATTAGAAAGGGGAATAGGCACTGGTAAGTAAACCTGGTAGTTAGTATGATTAGATCTGTGCTCATAGTTGGAATAAATTATGTAAATTAGAGGAAGATAAGAAATTCTAGCCAAAAACTGAAGTTACATTTCCTTGGAAGAAGCTTGACAATTCTTCTAAGAATAAACTGCAAACCATTTATATGATTAAATTGTCCTGTCTGTACAGCAGTCTGTCCATCTAAACAAACTTCAAATACTCTATTCAAATTTTAGTTCAGAAATAAAACACAAAAAGTAGATAGCAGTAGAAAAATCAATACTTCAACCAATGCCCATTTGAAAGTCACTAAGTTTTAGCACAAAGCTGAGGAAATGCACCTTCCCAAATGAGTTCCTAAGTCTTTAATCAAGTCCACAATGAAATAAGAATTGGCAAAGTATTATCCTTTTTATTAAATTCTAGAACATAAGCTTATTATTATCAGAATGCTTAAATATCACTATAAGACATCAACTGCATTCCAAAAATAAAAGGCCTCAAAGATAAATTTAAACAAGTAAGATAAATTAAAATAGGTATAAACATGAATACAAAGAAATCCTACTTTATCCATGAAAAACAAACAAAATTCCACAAACATGGAATTTAAAAAAATCCAAATCATTTCATCTCAGCATACATATACAGACTCTAAGTGCTACCAATACAGTAGTAATTTATCTACTATTCCTTTGAATTTCCCATATGTAATTAGTATATCATCATAATTATTAGACCAGAATTTTATATTTCTATACATGTACTTTTCAGAAAAAGCTTTTAAAAATAAAATAATTTTACAATAG
Organism: Ovis canadensis; assembly: GCF_042477335.2. Lineage (NCBI taxonomy): Eukaryota > Metazoa > Chordata > Mammalia > Artiodactyla > Bovidae > Ovis > Ovis canadensis. Next base: position 155,166,915 of record NC_091247.1, read on the forward strand.
AAATTTAAACAACTGTTTCCAAGAATATTCCAACATGCATTGACTGTCACTAAGTAAAAAGAAAAGGAAAAATATTTTCAGGCAGAAAAACCCTAACTAAAAATGAATTTTCTCATAAGCTAAAAAGCCTGGATTATTTATAATAATGTGACTGAAACAGTGTGGACAATTTTTTTTTAGAGCAGAATAAACAGAAACTAGGAAATCTCTTCATGTATAATAATCTGATTTTATTCTTACGTGTAAAGTTTGGAATTCTCTATTAATATGATTTCATGAAGTAAATTAATCACACTGTGTGATACAAAACTTCTATATTTACATTTTACAAACTGGATTATGAATACTGAAAAGCCACATAATCTAGAATTATGATATTCTTAAAAAAAAAAAAGCATAATCTATCAAAATACAGAACAACCCAAGTAGTGTAACCAATGAAATCTTTTATGAGTCAAGGTAGTTGGAAGTGGTTGTGAGGTAGGAGGAGTCACAGCTAGTGTAATTAATGAACAAAGGCCATGCTGATCAAGTCTATAAGAGCAATTCAGAGCAGAAAAGGTTACAGGGAGAACTGCTTCTGCATAGCCACCGCTTACTTTGGCTTATTAAATTGTAAAAATCTGGCAAGAAACTTCAGACATAAAATTGGGTCAAATTCTAGAAAGGTTAAATATGACTCTATTTTTCATTATGTACAGGACCTAAGTCTTGTGTTCAAAGAAAGGTTCTTTGTTATTTCACCATGAATTTTCTCCACTGTTCACTTTTCCAATCTGAGGGAAGAAAAGACTAACCAGACTAAAATTAATGATTAGAAAGATAAATGGCTAGTTAACAAAGCTGCTACTATCACACTAGTTGCCTTCACAGCCTGCAGAGAATAACACCTGGTGGTAAGGGGCAGAGAGAGGTTGGATATGTATTTGTGAAAGAAGCCTAAAGCGTATTCCTACTTGAGTTATGAACTACTGCTTATTCTGAATCATTACATAATTTGACATTAAATTATTAGCAAGTTAATAAAACATTTTCTTTGAGAAAATTAAACTCAAATGTTATGGGTTTTTTAAAAAATCACTATTTAATAGTACTATCTTTAAAATTCACTTTCTTTTCAAAGCTCAGAAAGAAACAGGAATATTACATTTCAACTATCCTTTCAGCATCCTTACACATTTAGTAGAGGATGGATAATATTAGCTATGTAAATAGAGAGCAAGAATTCAGTATTTTAAGGAAAGCAATCTAATGATAACAGATAAGCTAATTCAATACAACTTGAGTGTCTGAGTACCCTGATCTCTATTTCTTTTATACTCTAACCAACTGTGTCTACATCTCTGTGATGCTATAGTACCCTGAATATAGTCCAAAACTTCAGGCTTAGTCTTACAGGAAGAATATGTGTAAAGGCAATCAACATTTTATGGAACACTAACTCTGAATCCAGCCATGAAGTCATAAATTGTGTATTAGATAATCTAAGTTTTGACATATATATACACACCAGGAAATTTATGCTGACACTAAAAGAACATATACATATTTATTATATAACTATGTACATCATTTGTAATAATATACATTTATTATAAGCATGGTTTAGTCTGAAAAATGTTCCCAACTATTTCATCTGTCTAAACCAACATGCATATTCTTAAAACTATAACTCCAATTTTTCAAACTCAGGTGTATCCAACCTGCTGATTCCAATTAAATACAACATATTAAGCAGTTCATGTAACTATATGACCAATAGAAAATAAGAAAAAAAAATTGATCTTACCTGGTAGTTTCTTTTCTCAGATAATGTATGTCCATCAGTCCTCACCATAGAGTCGTGTCCTTTCCTCACAGTACTGGAGGCAATCAAATAGAACTGTCACTCAAGGGTCGTGTCACAGGAAGGACCGCCCACCAGTTCTCCCTCTAGAGTGGAATTATCCAAAAGCCGTCATAATTACTAACATGTAAACAAATGAACAGCAGCAAAAATATCCAATATGATACATAGAAAACAAAATCAAAAGTACTTTAAATATTCTAACTGATCTTCCTCTTAACCATCTAGGAAGGGCTGGACTGGCAGACATACTTTATTTGAGATAGAAGTTATTAAATATGAAAACCTTTTCCTTTGCAATTAAAACTGTCCGCCAGACCACAAACATAGGAAGAAAGTTATAATGAATAAAAATGGAGTGGACAAATAAATGCAGCCCTGAATTGACATATTTTTTCTTTTAAATAAACATTCTCCTGTTAATCTTAGAAATGTTCAGTTAATTCAGATCCAGTCATTTAATTTCAAATTCCTCTCCTCCAAATGCTTATTTATATAGCTGCTATTTATTCAGTTTATGAGGTTTATTCCTATGCCACAGGATGTGAATACATCATATAATCTTAGAATTGTAAACAGATGCAATAGTCCATTAAAATTTACCCCAATGAAGAATAGCAACACATTGTCAACTTTCTGGATGCCTTGGTCCTTCAGTCCTCCAATTTCATGCATGCTCTAACAATTTGCTTTTTTACATTAGAGCAAAAAATTAACAGCTTATTTCTTAACCTGGCTAGAGATAAACAAGTCGAAAAATGACTAAGCACTGTAAACCTCAGACATATTAAAAGAAGAAAAAAAAAATCACTGAGGCAGAGCTACTAATTGTCAGATATGCTAACTCAAAAATGTAAATTGAATATGAAAGACCAAAAATTCAAAAGCGGTATCTACAAAGAATTTGTAAACAGCTGTTTTCAAAACACAAGTTTTACTTTTACCTAACTTTTAGTAAAATGTTTACTGCTTGCAATGTGGGGCACCTGGGTTCGAGCCCTGGATTGGGAAGATCCCCTGGAGAAGGAAATGGCAACCCACTCCAGTACTTTTGCCTGGAAAATTCCATGGATAGAGGAGCCTCAGTAGGCTACTGTCCATGGGATTGCAAGGAGTAGGACACAACTGAGTGACTTCTTTCACCTTCCCAAGTAGCATACATACAAAAGTCACAACAGTTGCTAACCACTAAAAATTATAACCAAATTTAGAGCAATTATTTAACATCAGACAAAATTCACTTTGGAAGAGGATGATAAAAACATCTAACTTAAATCCACAAGAAGTATGAATCAATTTTATTAAAACCAATAAACATGCATATACACATACATATGGATTACCCCTAAAAAGCAATCTAGTAAGAAGAGCAGAATATTTTTCAAGGAAAACATTAAAATTAGTATTATTAGGTTTACAATTTAAGAAGAATTCAAGTAGTAAAAACCTCTTCGCCACCTCCCATTTTATGTTTGGTAACAAGCTGCTGCTGCTAAGTCACTTCAGTCGTCTCTGACTCTGTGCGACTCCATAAACGGCAGCCCACCAGGCACCCCGTCCCTGGGATTCTCCAGGCAAGAACACTGGAGTGGGTTGCCATTTCCTTCTCCAGTGCATGAAAGTGAAGTTGCTCAGTCGTGTCCGACTCTTAGCGACCCCATGGACTGCAGCCTACCAGGCTCCTCCGTCCATAGGATTTTCCAGGCAAGAGTACTGGAGTGGAGCGCCATTGCCTTCTCCTTGGTAACAAGTTAGTGGGTACTTAATTGTGACCATCTTACATTGAAAATGTTTCACTAAAATACTTCAAAGATGCGTGGCTCTATGGCAAAAATGTAACTGTGCATTACCAAATTTATATGTACTACTGGAATTAAACATCTCTTTTAAAAGTAACAAAGGAGAAAAGTCTCTTAAAGAATAAGTATATTTATCACTATAAATATAATCCTAGCAAGGAACTGGATTATTCATAAAGAAAAATGATCTAATGAATTGGGGGGTCAAGAACAGTTTAAGTGACATATATTCAACTTCAATTTAAACATTCATGACAGTCACAAAATGAGAAGAAAAGTATTTATTATGCATCCCACATCCCCAAAACAACATGAACCCTGTTTCAATGTATTTTATAATATTAACAGATTGAAACAGCACTTGCCTCATTAACATATTCATGACAACTTTGAATTCAGTGAACATTAAGTGTAAAATTTCAGTTTTTTCTTAGGAAATAAGCATGTTTTCCTTCTTAAATAAGTTTAAAAATAAGCTGATGCACTACCTTGCATTTTTACTAGTTTAATAAAAGATATATCAGAAATCTAAAGTCAGGCAAGGCTATCCCATTTTCAACAGCATAACGTTATACATATAAAAGAGATGATTAGGACTTTTTCTACTAAATAATATTATAATTAAAAATAAAAGTTAATATTTAATCTGTACATTCACCAGATAAAAGAAAAATACTAACTTTGGAGTACTACGGATTAGTACAAAAGTAAAACTTGTTTCTTTTGTTTCCCCAGTGTGGGTAACGTTAAATATTTCATGGCTTAGGGTTTCAAACAGCCACTACAGGCATACCTCCAAGCACTGCAGGTTCGGTTCCAGATCACAGCAATAAAGCAAATATCACAGTGAAGCAAGTCATGCAAATTTTTCGGTTCCCCAATGCACATAAGTATTTGTTTACACTATACTGCAGCCTATTAAGTGTATAACAGCATTATGTCTTAAAAAAAAAAAAGTACATCTCTTAACTTAAAAAAAAATTATTGGTAAAAAATATTAACCATCTCTGGAGCCTCCAGTGAGTCACCATCTTTTTGAAATACTAACATCAAAGATCACCGATCACAGATCACCAAAACAAATACAAGAATCAGAAAGTCTGAAATAATCTGAGAATTCCAAAATGAGATAAAGACATAAAGTGAGCAAATGTTGGAAAAACACCACCAACACTTGTTTGATGCAGGATTACCACAAACCTTCAATTTGTAAAAACACAATAGAATTAAGCACAATAAAATGAAGTGCAGTTGTTAGGGCAACCACTACCGAAACTACTCACCCTGGCCAGACATGCGAGTAACCACTTAACAACAGGAGGTTTTGGTAAGGAGCACAGAACTAACAAGCTACCACCAAATGGAATAATTTGGGAGAAAGAAGACACCAGTCCACATGTCCCATCAACCTCTCAGAATCCTCCCTGGCTGAGTGACACACGGGCCACCAGGAAGGACCCTGAGTTAGAATGATTGGCCAGAGACTACCCTGAAACTAATCCCATTTCCATAAAAGCCAAGACTGCAAGCCACGTGGCAGAGCAGTCCTCCTGGGTTCCCTAACTATGCTACTCTTACCTGGACACCCCTTCCCAGTAAAGTCTCTTGCGTCAGCACATGTGTCTCCTCGGACAATTCACTTCTGAGTGTTAGACAAGAGCCCACTCTTGGGGCCTGGAAGGGGTCCCCCCTCCTGCAACACAATGAGACAATAAGTGTGCCTGAGTATGTCCTAACCAGCATAGGAATCAATATTCTATATGGAACAATAACTAAGAATCATTATCTTTTTGTAGTAAACAAAGGAAAAAAGAAATGAAGATACTCCGTTTTCTTCTAGGTAAACAGAGAACATCTGTCAAAATTATCTTATATTAAACTAACATTTGTCACCACTATCTTATATTAAATAAAAATGCTCAGTAATAGGCTGTGTTGATGCTCATATTAGGAATGGAAGGACAGTGAACAGATAAAAGAAAGTGTGAACAGATGTGTGAGACAGAGAATATGTGAAAGGAAGTAACCGTGAGAAAGAACATGTACCACAGGTGCCTAAAGTTACTGAAGTTTATGCAGTTTCACCAGTAAATTTTAGAAAGTCATAAAAGACAAGTATTTATAAAACTAAAATGAAGTTTTCTATAAGGCAGTGATGCCAAGACAGAAAAACAAACTGTATTTACCTTTCTACCTTAAATAACTAAAACACTAGGAAAAAATATATCAAACAATGATTTTCAGAAACTGAACATCATCTCAGCCAGAAAGAGAAAAAACCAAGTGAAGTAAAGCTTTATTGCCTATAGAGTTATGAGGCTGAAACACAGGGAGGGGGTTAGGGGCTGGAACCCAATCTGAGCCCCAAGAGTCTCTACGAGTTAAGGGAAAAAAGAGTTGAGTTAGGGGAACCACCAAAACAGAATTTCCCGGGCAAATGGAGAGAAGGAAGCTGCAGACAAAGGGCTCCAAAGGTCTAGGGAGAGATTCTCCTCAACGTCTTCACTAAATCTGTGCATGCATGTGAAAAAAGTTGTTGAGTCTGAAGAAAAAGTCTCTGAAAAGGAGGAGTCAGAATAATCCCCTCAAATGCATGTTCCCATCAACCAGTTAAAGGCGCTCTGTCATGTCTGACTTTTTGCAGCCCCATGGACTGAAGCCTGCCAGCCTCTTCTGTCCATGGAATTCTCCAGGCCAGAAGACTGGAGTGGATAGCTTATCCCTTCTCCAGGGGATCCTCACACCCAGGAATCAAACCCGGGTCTCCCACATTGCAGGCGGATTCTTTACCTTCTGCGCTACCAGGGAAGCCCCTCCCATCAACCAGAGTAGACCTTTTAACACAGGGGGTACCGAATAGAGTTCAAAAATTAATGAAATTTCAGTAATGAACCCAAAAGAGCTTTAAACCAAAGAATGTTCTTGACCAGCAGTAACACAGCTTAAAATCAAGCCACAAAAAGATCAAAACAATTCTAAATAACATTTTACCCCAAAATAAAGTTGAAAAATATTTAAAATAATACAACATCAGCATTAAATAATGTAAAATTAAATGTTTGGCATCCAGTCAGAAACACTAGCCATGCAAAGAAGCAGGAAATACAATCCACAGCTGAAATATAAAATGGAAAAAAAAACCCAACAGTGATACAGATGATAGAATCAGTGGACAAGGAGGTTAAAAGGTATTATACATGTATTTTATGCTGCTGCTGCTGTTGCTAAGTCGCTTCAGTCGTGTCCGACTCTGTGCGACCCCATAGACGGCAGCCCACCAGGCTCCCCCGTTCCTGGGATTCTCCAGGCGAGAACACTGGAGTGGGTTGCCGTTTCCTTCTCCAATGCATGAAAGTGAAAAGTGAAAGTGAAAGTGAAGTCGCTCAGTCATGTCTGACTCTTAGCGACCCCATGGACTGCAGCCCACCAGGCTCCTCCGTCCATGGGATTTTCCAGGCAAGAGTACTGGAGTGGGGTGCCATTGCCTTCTCCGAGATGTATTCTATACATTCAAACAAATAAAGAAAACTATGAACATAATAACAGAAATGCAAAGTATCAAACTGTATCACGCTCTTGGTGGTGGTGGTTACATGAGTCTACACATGTGAAAAATACCACAGAATGATGAAAACATGAAAAGGTGGACACATGAAGAGAATGGTGCAGTGAGTTAATCTGCATATCTAGTCAGCTACATTGACTTCTGGTTCTCATAATTAATGCACTATAGTTATATATGATGATATCACTGGAAGAAGACAGGTAATGGGCATCTGTACTAATTTAGCATCTTATGAATTTATAATTATTTGAAAGTCCAAAGATTCTTTAATGGCCCAAGCTGATCATTTCAGAGATAAAAATCTAATATCTATAACTAAACATGCATTGGAATTCTTCTGGAGTAAAAAACATCTTAATGAACTTGAAAAGAAAGGCTTAACGAACTTGAAGATACAGCAACAGAAAAAAATCCAAAATTAAACACAGTGAGAAAAGAGGCTGGGGTAGTGGCGGGGGAGGAACCGTGGGACAATGAACTGTGAGTTAATATCAAGTGTGGCAGTGAACTGCTGAGCAACATCACAGGGTCTAACATTAATGTAACAGTATCCCAGAAAGAGTACAAGAGCAAGAAGGACATTAAAAACAAATTAAAAAAAACAAACGCCAAATTCTTCCTAATTTCATGAGAACTATAAACTCATAGATCCAGTAACTTCAACTTTTGGTTCTAAGGAGAACCAAAAAAAAATATTATCATTTGAGAGTCAAACTACTGAAAAACAGTAATAAGGAAATCATAAAGCAGTCAGAAGGAGAAAAAAAGAATATACATAGAGAAACAGAGACATAAATGATGGCCAACATGTCATCAGAAACAAGAGGAGAAAAATTAACTTTTTTTTTGGATGGGGTGGTGTGAGGCTTGTAAGATCTCAGTTCCCAGATCAGGAGGGACTGAACCCATGCCATGGCAGTAAAAGCCCAGAACCCTAACCTTTAGGTCATTAGAGAATTCCTCTCAACATTCTTAAACTACAGAAAGAAAGAGGAAAATAAAACATTAAACCAAGAACTCTAAATCTATCTAAAATACCTTTCAAAAATGGAAACAAATACAGTCACTATGGAAACATTTGGCAGTTTCTGGTTTTTTTTTTTTTATAAAGTTAAACATACACTGAACATATATATAGCCCAGCAATTGTGCCCCTGGGTATTTATCAAAGCATACTGAAAATTAATGCTCATACCAACCTATGTGTGAATGTTTATACCAATAAAGGTGTCCTCCAGCGTGTGTGCTTAGTTGCTCAGTCTTGTCCGACTCTTTGCAACCCCATGGACTGTAGCCTGCCAGGCTCCTCTGTCCGTGGGGATTCTCCAGGCAAGAATACTGGAGTGGGTTGTCATGCCCTCCTCCAGGGGATCTCCCCAACCCAGGGATAGAACCCAGGTCTCCTGCATTATAGGCAGATTCTTTACCATCTGAACCACAAGGGAAGGGACAAATAAAACGGTATATTTATACAACAGAATTCTATTTAACAATTTTCAAAAAGCTATTAATTCATGCAACATGGATGAATATTAAAAGTACTTCCTAAGAGAAAGAATTCAGACCAAAAAGGGCATATAGTGTTTCCATTCATATGACATTCTGGAAAGGCAAAGCTATAGAGACAGACGGACCTAGATCAAAGGTTGCCAGGGAACTGGAGAAGGGTGGATGAGTGACTGAGTACAGAGGAGACAAAGAGGGAACCTGCATGCCCTGAAATCCATAGAACTTAACCACATGAAGAGTAAAGCTGAATGTATGCAAATTTTAAAAATCACCCAGGAGTCTAGAAATACGAAACTGGCCGAAGAGTAACTGTATTACAAATGTTTGGCATATCCACACTGAAGAGGGTATGGAAAATGGTGCTGACCTTAATAACTTTGGTAGACAGTATTCTGACTGGAAACTGTAGCAGAAAAAGAACTGTATATGAACACTGTGTTCTGGTTGGTAAACTGATTCCTTACAAGGCTACAGATTACTAGTAATGCTGAAACAACTATACATGTCTACTGAAGACAAGCAATCAGTAAAATAGATGGTGGCTGGTGCGAGCCAGATTTTCCACTTCAGGGAAGTTACAGGTAAGCAAGGAGGAACAGTCAGAACAAACTATGTGGTACTGGAACAGAGTCAGAGATACTGGCACCAATTTGTTCTCAACCATGAGACACTTTAAATAAGGTAATCATTCAGATTATTAGAGATGGATCATTTTACTGGTATGTTGTGTGTTGCTTGAAAATAAGTCTGTAAAATGCTACATATATCAAGCTTGATAAAGTAATATTTAAAAGATTTGTAAGCAATGTAAACAAAGCTGATTTTCTAAAGCCTCCATATTGTACTAAATATTTCCAAATAACTAGTTGAATAAGGATCTCCAATCATTTTAACACACTGATAACAGAATTAAATTTCAAAAATGCAAAGCATGTAATACATATATCACTAGGGTCTACTCATGCAGTAACTTCTATCATATTCAAGATACTTTTAGAATAAAGTTACTGAATATACCAGTAGAAATGATAAACATTTTATGCCTTAACTCCGTTAAAAACCCTTAAAATAGATTTAGTCATGCTATCTGCTTAAATTTGACAAGAAACCAGTAAAAGGAAAACTATATACCAAATCTTAAATAAGAAAAAAAGAAAGCAGGCTTATTCATCCTACGCCTTTCCCTAATATGAGGCTAACAAAAATTAAGCACCTAATATTCTCTAAATAAATGCAAACTGAACCCTGATTTTTATTTCAAAAAAAGATTTCTCAAAACAAGAAATCGGTTAATCAGTGGTAAAATTTCTAGAAAATTTACTTTATTAGAGAGGAGAAATAACCACTAACTATATATCATTATCATACAAAAATATTATACCTTGAATAGGACAAGAACCAGACAATCTGAATTCTAGTTAGTATTAGCCTGACCAATCTCCTCTCTGTCTTCAGTTTCCTAGTCTGTAAAATAAAGTGATCAATTTACATGAATTTTTTAAAATGTGTGCAGCTCCAATGTTCTGTGTCAAAGCAATCCATTTAGGAAAGTGGACAATTACAGTTGACTTTTCCCATATTTTTTTCCTCCCACTTTATTTCTCAGTAGTACATTGTAACACTGCCCAAACATTTTGGAGGTTGGGAATGATATCTAAAAGATTTTAATTTGGTAGTTATTACCACACTCAACTAAGCTACAATGTGAAATTGGTCAGGTTAAAAGAGTTGAACTTGTTCAGTTCAGTCGCTCAGTAGTGTCCAACTCTTTGCAACCCCATGAACCACAGCACGCCAGGCCTCCCTGTCCTTCACCAACTCCCGGAGTCCACCCAAACCCATCTTCATTGTGTCGGTGATGCCATCCAGCCATCTCATCCTCTGTCGTCCCTTCTTCCTCCTGCCCTCAATCCCTCCCAGCATCAGAGTCTTTTCCAGTGAGTCACCTCTTCGCATGAGGTGGCCAAAGTATTGGAGTTTCAGCTTTAGCATCATTCCTTCCAAAGAAATCCCAGGGCTGATCTCCATGCAGTCCAAGGGACTCTCAAGAGTCTTCTAAAACACCACAGTTCAAAAGCATCAGTTTTTCGGCACTCAACTTTCTTCACACAAGAAAGTCCAACTCTCACATCCATACATGACCGCTGGAAAAACCATAGCCTTGACTAGAACTTACTGCTGCTGCTGCTGCTGCTAAGTCGCTTCAGTCGTGTCCTACTCTGTGCGACCCCAGGCAGGTTTTATTTTCTGATATAGAGGATATTTATATTCCAGATAAGGTATGAATTAGAACACATTACCAGATGTAATCAATTTCACTGAAGCTCAACAAAAGCTGAAGCAAACGCACACAGCTGTTATTTATTTTTTAAATCTTAGGTTTCTCAAATCCCAGAACTGTTTCAAAGAAACATTTTCTTGTTAGTAGGCAGGCTGTACTTACAAAGATTTTATAAACTATTCTCTGACCTAATTTTTGGTTCGATCACATAGACAAATGTTTTCAAAATTTTGAATTGATGACTTATGTTATATACAAGAAATTTGGGCCGACAAAATAAAAATAAACTCAGGAATTTCTGTTTCGTACCAAACTTAGTTTGGGAAAATGTCACATTAACTAAAAATAGTTTTTCTGAATGTTTCAATAATACAGGTTTCCTGGGTCTATAATTAACATGCAAAGTGAAAAGTCACCAAAGTCACCAACAAAGAAAAACAAAATAAATCATTATTTATAAATAATAACCATTCTTTTAGGGCTTCCCTGGTGGCTCAGAGGTTAAAGCGTCTGCCTCCAATGCGGGAGACCTGGGTTCGATCCCTGGGTTGGGAAGATCCCCTGGAGAAGGAAATGGCAACCCACTCCAGTATTCTTGCCTGGAGAATCCCATGGACAGAGGAGCCTGGTGGGCTACAGTCCATGGGGTTGCAAAGAGTCGGACACAAAAATCTGCTTACTCCTGGTTGTCGTAATTTAATGCTTTATAACTTAATTTTGCGTGTCTTCTATTTTCTCCACTGGTACCATTCCTGACACACTACTTCTATAGTACCTGTGTAGTTATGTCACAAATATTTCAAGGAGGTTTTAGGCACCGGACAGCTGTGCTGTGTGTGCTTAGTCACTTAGTCATGGCCGACTCTTGCAACCCCATGGACTGTAGCCCGCCAGGCTCCTCTGTCTCTGGTGATTCTCCAGGCAAGAACACTGAAGTGGGTTGCCATACCCTCCTCCAGGGGATCTTCGCAAGCCAGGCATGGAAAAGTTAAAAAATCAACAGTCTAAAGGCCCAGCATCTCAAGCCAGAAAATATCTACTACCAAGTCTTAAAAGTTCCAAATAAAATGAAATACAATACAGTCCTACTGAATGCAAATGACAAAAGTACAATAATTTCTGAACCACAGGCTTTCAAATTAAACACTCATTTGTTTTAGTCTTAAATGAAATTGGGGCCCCAAATTAAAACAATTAGGGGGTCTTCCTCTGCCTGAAACTTACATATATGTTTAGATAAGTTGCTTAACCTCTGTGTGATTCAATTACTTCATATTAAGGTAGTAATATGGCTTCCCTGGTGGCTCAGAGGTTAAAGCATCTGCCTCCAATGCAGGAGACCTGGGTTTGATCCCTGGGTGGGGAAGATCCCCTGGAGAAGGAAATGGCAACCCACTCCAGTATTCTTGCCTGGAGAATCCCATGGACAGAGGAGCCTGGTGGGCTACAGTCCAAGGGGTGGCAAAGAGTTGCACACAACTGAGCGACTTCACTCACTCACTCACTCATCTACAAAGTCTAGCTCACGAGTAAGATCAAAAAGTTTGAAATAAGTTTATAATATAAAAACCTCATTTCAGTAAATAGCTGTTTAGGCAACCCACTCCAGTACTCTTGACTGGAGAATCCCATGGAGGGAGGAGCCTGGGAGGCTACAGTCCATGGGGTCGCAAAGAGTCAGACACGACTGAGCGACTTCACTACACTACAGTACTAGATCAGACTACCAGATGCGTTTAACAACCTGAATGTGTAAATGGCCAAACTATTAGTACTTACTGATTTTCTGTGAAGAACTGAAGCATTGGAAAAGACACCGATGCTGGGAAAGACTGAAGGCAGAAGAAGGGGACGACAGAGGATAAGGTGGTTGGATGGTATCACTGATTCGACAGACATGAGTTGGAGCAAACTCCGAGAAATAGTGAAGGACAGGGAAGCCAGGCCTGCTGCAGTCCATGGGGTCGCAGAGTTGGACACAACTCAGCAACTGAACAACAACAATTTTCTGCAAGTTTATAGCTAAAGAAAGTTATTAGAATTAATGAAATGTTTTTGTTCATTGAAGTTAGTTACAAATCCACAAACGTTTCCAAGGAGGAAGCAGCTACCACCAAAGCAGTCCCTCTAAAATAAGACCAAGTAATACTAGTCTCAGGACCTCTCTGGTGGTCCAGTAGTTAAGATTCCACACTTCTAATGCAGTGGGGCACAGGCTCAATCCCTGGTGGGGGAACTAAAATCCCACACGCCACATGGTACAACCAAAAAATTAGAAACAAACAAAAAAAAACCAACCTAGTTTCACAATTTACTAGAAGGGACTTACTAGTTCTATTGATTCAACAAGGAAATTTGTGTAAGTTATAATCTATAAGTCAAATTCTTTAGAATATATAAAAGCTCCTTTCTTAATATTCTCCCTTGCAAAATGGCTGTATATTCAACAAATTATTTTATTTTATACCAGCAACTGAATATAGCACATGGGACCAGAAATCTGAAAACTGCAACTTTAATACTAACAATTTTTATAGGTAATACATACATATTTTTCTCATAATTTATACAAGCTATTCATTCTGATAGGGTGATATTAAAAACTAACTAATTCATATCAACTATTTAGACTTAATTACCAAATTCATAACAATTAAGCTCATCAAATTACCTCATTAAGATGCTGCTCTTAACATAAATCTAGAAAGCCAGTTATATATTAAAGCATGTATTTGAAACCTCATAACTAATTTTTTCCAGGTTTCATAAGAATATTAAAACAAAGCTTAAATAGAAAGCAAAAAGAATAATCACAGCTCTCCATTTAAAGATAACATAGTCAGTGAACATTAACTAATAGATATTCTGTCAACTCATCAAAGTTGTTTTTTGTAAAACACAAAGCAGTAGCTACTGGCCCACTACTTTTTGCATGAAATACAAGGGAATAGCCACAGATGCTCTTCAAGGCACTGGTACATGACTGTCTAGGGCACTAACACAGACAGGAAGAGACAACAGGCCTATTTATACAGGACAGAAACAGGCTGAAGGATTTACACTCTTTTTAATCACAGAATGCACATCAGAATCAGAGGGTTTTGGGGGGTTTTTCTGTTATTGCTGTTTTTTAAGAAATATTGATTTACCCTTGCCCCTATCTTTGGAACCTGGTCATCAGTTTTTTTGTTTTCTTTTTTAAGTGCTCCCGATGATTCTAATGTATAGCGAGGGTTAAGACTTTATAGCAGAGTGAAATTCAAAAGTGTTTTCACCTCAGTGTAAATACTAGGCAAAAAGAAACATTATATATATTCAGAGTAAAGTATAAGAGCATTTTACATTTCCCATGCATGCCAATGCATCATTTCCTTGCCTCTTACTCTACCTCTGAGAAATAATGGTGGGCCTAGAAAATTAATTTTTAAACTGCTTTTTAAAAGCACAAGATTCCCTTTGTTAAAATACATACAACGCAAGTGCAGAAGGAAATAATCAGAAGTAGATGAAAAATTCCAGTAAAACATCATTACGAGAAATTTCTAAAAAATGTTCTTCTAGTATATTCAATCAGTTCAGTTCAGTTCAGCCGCTCAGTAGTGTCCAACTCTTTGCAACCCCATGAACCACAGCACGCCAGGCCTCCCTGTCCTTCACCAACTCCCGGAGTCCACCCAAACCCATCTTCATTGTGTCGGTGATGCCATCCAACCATCTCATCCTCTGTCGTCCCCTTCTCCTCCTGCCCTCAATCTTTCCCAGCATCAGGGTCTTTTCAAATGAGTCAGCTCTTCACATAGAGTGGCCAAAGTATTGGAGTTTCAATACTTTAGGTTTAAAAATACGTCCACTATCTTAACATTTCTTCCTAGAAATGCAATATTAAGTATCATTCGTGAGGCATGAGGTACTGTGCACTTCAACTCTCAAAATAATTCTATAAGGTAGATATTACTGTCTACCTTTTTTACAGATGAGAAAAAACCTCTGACAATAAGAAAATTACACCAGGTCAACAGGTAGTTAAGTAAGCTGGATAACTGCCATAATTTGAGCTCATTTTCACTTGACGTGAATCCAGTCTTTACATATCTATATATGTATATACACACACAAAGATATAAGTGAATGTGAAAGCTGCTCAACTGTGTCCAACTCTTTGCGATCCCATGGACTATACAGTGCATGGAATTCTCCAGACCAGAATACTGTAATATGTAGCCTTTCCCTTCTCCAGGGGATCTTCCCAACCCAGGGTTCGAACCTAGGTTTCCTGCATTTCAGAGGGATTCTTTACCAGCTGAGCCACAAGGGAAGCCCCAAAGACGTAAACGTACACGTATATATCTCATACCAATGACAGTTTCATGAAGAAAAGGCGCTGTTCCTTCATGAAATGTAACTGGTATGATGGATATCATATAAGTATCATAGATACTACATATATCTATCATACCAATTATGGTTTCAAGAAAAATGAAATCATTTTGGGAAATTCCAGCTGTCAAAAGTTCTACTCAAGTCTCACTATGATTCTAGAAGAAGGAAATCACCAACAGGGTGACAAGTGACAGACATTAATCAGCTGGAGTTTCAAAGTTCTACAATCAGGAAATAACGTACCCACAATATCCTCTCAGACACAGCTTCAGACAACTAAGAGAAAAAACAGGCATTACGTCACAAGGCAAACTGCTAAATTGTTTTGTTAAGTTTTAAAGCTAGATTACTATTGTCAATCTATGCTTTTGTGTCAACCAGAAATTTACACAGAAATTAGTAAATTCAATGTACCTTATCTTCATTCAATTCTCTAAGGAAGCATCAAAATTCCTTAAGAAGTCCACTTTCTACGCCTTTCTGAATTTCTGCAAAAGCTTTCTACCTTTTAAATTGTCTCTCTATAGCAGACACTTCTGGGTGACTCCTTAACAGTCCTCCCTGTGATTGCCACGGTTGTTCAGTGGTTCAACCTTACCCACATGACTTAAAGGGAAATTCTGATTGGTCTAAGTTAATATGATAATACAAAGCCCCCTCCCAGACCCATTCAGTAAATGATTTACATAAGGGCATTAGAACCAACTCTGGCCAGTGAAATACAAGGAGAAATCTGATTGTAGGGTTTTAGGAAAGGAGAGGGGGACAGCCTCCTTTGTTCCCCTAAAAGTTATTATCAGGCTATCACATTTAGAACTACTTACTGTAACCATCTTACAACCACAATGAGAGCTAGCCTGGGGAATTCTCTGGCAATCCAGTAGTTAGAGGACTCTGCCCTCACTGCCAAGTGACTGGGTTCAATCCTTGATCAGGGAACTAAGATCCCACAAGTTGTGGGTAGTGTGGTCAGAACCAACCAACCAACCCTATAGTGAAGCTAGCTTAAACAGAATCTCACATTTTAATAATGGCAGAATTGAAAGATGACAAGAATTTTGCTCAGGAATTAACTCCAACTTACAAACAGTCAATATTCCAAATATGGGAGAAAATACACTTTATGCAGTTGAACCAAAATCTTCCTAAACCTTGAGGCTTATCCACACTTAATCCTTCAGTAATTTTTAAATCATTTTATGTAAAGTCTTTCCAATGCATCCACCCTATTTTTCCAGAGCATATACACAAATAGCTTAAACATTTCTTTCTACCTCATTATTTCATTAGCTTATACTTAAGCTAAAAGTTGCATTAACACTGGCATAAAAACAGCTGATTCTTAGCATATACCTAGCCCAGTAGGGCAAACGGTACATAAGTAAGCTAGAATGATTCTTCAGCTGTAAGTGTTCAGAACACTCTAGACTACAGGAATTGAAAGCAATGGTTTAAGAGCATGTCAGTTAAGCGGAATTTTGTTAAGGACACATGTCACAAACACATTTCTGTATATGACTGATTATGTATTTAACAAAAAATATATCCTTTTTCTATGTGAAGTGGGGGATGGGGTGGGGAGACAACTAAGAAATCGTACCAAAAAAAAAAAAAACCAAAACAAAAAAACCTTGGACAAATGTTTCCAAGAGAAAATGGAAGTAAACCTAGAATCAAGAAGTGTGAGTATTAATCTATTTAGTCTCAACTCCAGGCAAGTAGCACTACAGTAAGAGAACAGAAACTATAAAGAACCTTTACAACCTTTAGGTGTTCTACTGCCAATGAATTAAAAATGACAAAATCCCACAATTCAAAAAGTTCAGGTAATACAGACAAGATGTATTATTTGCTTAATCTGCATAACAGCCAAATTCATTTTATCATATGTCATATCAAGGCTAACTATAGCAGTGTTCCACTGACAAAAAATATTTGTTTTCTCTTTTAAGAAATATTAGCTGGACAAATTATTTCAAGTAGAAATTTATCAGAGATTCTGGAACAATTATTCAGTATTAAAACAGCCAAATACTCTTGATATTAATAATCACATTATTTTCTACTTCCTAGCAAAAATATTTAACAAGCCTTACTATATCCCAAGACTTCCCTAGTAGCTCAGCTGGTAAAGAATCCACCTGCAATGCAGGAGACCTGGGTTCAATCCCTGGGTTGGGAAGATCTCCTGGAGAAGGGAATGGCTACCCACTCCGGTGTTCTGGCCTAGAGAATTCCATGGACAGAGGAGCCTGGCAGGCTACAGTTTCATGGGGTCTCAAAGAGTCAGACATGACTAAGTGACTTTCACTCACTATAACCCAGGTAGTATATGGAGGTTTCAATTAGAAATCCCCATATGAAGGACTTCACTGTGGTCTAGTAGTTAAGAATCTGCCTGCCAAAGCAGGGGACACAAGTCCGATTCTTGGTTCAGAAAGATCCCACACACTGCAGGGCAACTAGCCCCATATGCTCTAGAGTCTGCTGCTGCTGCTGCTGCTAAGTCACTTCAGTCGTGTCCAACTCTGTGCAACCCCACAGACGGCAGCCCACCAGGCTCCTCATCCCTGGGATTCTCCAGGCAAGAACACTGGAGTGGGTTGCCATTTCCTTCTCCAACACATGAAAGTGAAAAGGGAAAGGGAAGTAGCTCAGTCGTGTCCGACCCTCAGCGACCCCAGGGACTGCAGCCTACCAGGCTCCTCCGTCCATGGGACTTTCCAGGCAAGAGTACTGGAGTGGGGTGCCACTGCACCTCTAAATAAATAAATCTTTAAAAACAAAAAAAGAAAGAAAAGAAGGACCCATAAGAAGCACAGAACTAAAGAATTTATTTCTGGAATAAAAACTCCAATTTGTACAGATCTTGGAGTCAGAAACTATGTTTCCAAATTATTCTCCATAGAATTATAAAGTAATGAACAACACAAAGTTACAAATGGCAATAACATCCACATCTTTAACAGTAATATTCATTCATTAAGAAAAGCACTTAATATTTATTAAACACAATTTATGTTCACCTAAGTTGAACACGACTGAAGCGACTTAGCAGCAGCAGCAACACACTAAATTAAGTGTCTTGGCAGACTAATAAGAGCAGGAGTTTTTAATATGGATTTTTAAAATATTTAGTTTGTTGGAAATTTCCTGGCAGTCCAGTGGTTAGGACTCAGTGCTTTCACTGCTGTGGCCCAGGTTCATCTCCTATAACTAAGAGCCTACAACCTGTGTACTACAGCAAAAGTAATAATAATAATAATAATAAATTTAAAAAATTTAATGCAGAGTTTGTTGATCAAACACAGTGGGTATGAAATTGGATGGGAAAAAGTTACATCTTTATTCTACTAATCTCTAATTGATATTTAGCATATCTTTAATTAAAAATATAAGCAATAATCATCAAAAAGACCACAAACAAGAAGTGCTGGCAAGAACGTGGAGAAAAGAGAATCCTTGTACTCTGTTGGTGAGAATGTAAATTTGACAGCCACTGTGAAAAACAGTATGAAATTTCCTCAAAAAAACTAAAAAGAGAACTACCAATGATCTACCAATTCCATTCTTGGGTATTTATCTGAAGAAAATGAAAACACTAATGTGCACTGAAGCATGCACGTCCATGTTTACAGCAGCGTTACTTACAAGAGCCGAAATAAGCAGGCAACAAAAGCGCCCATCAGCAGATGACTGGATAGAGATGAAGTGGCGTGTGTATATACAACAGAGTGCTATTCAGCCATAAAAAAGGATGAAATTCTGCCACTGGAAATACCATGAATGATGAACCTGGAGGGTATTAAGCTTACTGAAGTAAGTCAGAGGAAGACAAATGCTATATCTTATCACTTATTGTGGAACCTAAAAATAAAGGAATGAATACAGCAATACAGAAAAAGACACAGAGAAGAAACTAGTGGTTACCAAGCAACTCTATGGCAAGAGAGAAGGGTGGAACAAGAAAAGGACAGGGAATTAGAAGGTACAAACTACTACATATAAAAAAACTACAAGGATATACTGTATAGCACAGGAAATATAACCATTATTTCAAATTTAAATGAAGCACAATCTATACAAATTTAGAATCACTATGCTATATAACTGAAACTAATATTATAAATCAATCACATCCCAATTTTTTTAAAGTGTCAAAAAAAACGGTAAGTAGCAAGCCATAGTGGGATTATCTACCGCTGTGATTTTTTTTACCATTAGAAAATACAGATATTTTCAAAACAGTTCAGCTGCTTCAAGTCTCAAATTCTCCTTTATGTGCATTATTAGTCTAAAAATTACTCTACACCATTGGACACTGTTGATATGCACATCACTGAATTTACTTTTTAAAAGTAAATTTTTTAAAATTTTGTTTTAAAGTTTTACTTAAAAATCATATTCTGGTGTCCTCACCAGCATGTATATTTAATTTTGCACAATTAAAATACTACTTTAAGAAAGGGTCCACATGTGTCAACAGAGAATCAAAGGCATTCACAGCCCAAAAAAAGGATAAGAATGCCTGGGAGAGAATTTCAGAGCAAGAATAAGACTTTCCAGAGGATAACAAAGCATAGCAATTTAAGAACAAGAAAAAGCCTCAGAGCATATTTAGTTGAAACTCCTTGTTTCAGAGATAAAGAAACTGTGGTCTGGTGACAGCATCCCTGTTCAAGGTCACACACACAACTAATTACTGACAGAACCAGAGAAAACAGAATCCACTGTTTTCTGGCTCAGGATTCAAGGCTAAAATTAACCTTGAGGCGACTTGGCTATAACAAAGCAAGACAGGGCAAAGACGACTCTGCAAATACATGCCAAAAAGTTATTAGAAAAAGAGAGAAATTATACAGAAAGATGAGCTGGTTTGCAAAAGAAAAGGATGGGTCGAGGTGTGAAAGCACATTGGAGATAAATGCTACTACAGGGCACGCCAAGACAAACGCTGAAGACAAGCAAGAAAACAAAAAGGTGACACCCTCTTTGCACAGAATGCATAGGCATAGTTTAAATACCTAGATATTCCAAATGTTATTAAAATATATCATCTCTCCCACTTTTCCTGAAACATATACTTCTTGGTCGTTTTTCCCACTTTATACAGTGATGCAGGCAAAGTGAAATTTTTACTTTCCTCCTTACCTATGATAATAAGTAAAACAGCATACGCACAACAGCAAAAATCAAATAACAGTTAGTATCCATACCAAGGAAACAACAGAAAGAAGGTAGTTGCTACTACTCAACTCTAGCTAAATGCTACCAAGAAAAGAACTATCACCTTAGAATTCTAGATGGAACAAAAGTATCCCTCAAAAAATGAAGGTGAAATACATCTTCAGAGGAAAAAAAAAGACAAGATCATAAGACAACTTGTTCTAAAAACAGGAAGTTTCTTTGTGCAAATGTAAATAATGAAGCTTAGAATTTTTTGAATGAAAAACAACAAAAATGCCAAATATGTGGCAATGTATAGTCGACCAGGAGATGGCAAACTTTTCTGTAAAGGCCCAGCCTAATGATAACAGCAGGTTAAGACGCAACAGTTAGAACCTGACACAGAACAACACGCTGGTTCAAAATTAGGAAATGAGTACATCAAGGCTGCATATAGTCACCCTTCTTATTTAACTTATATGCAGAGTACATCATGCAAAATGCCAGGCTGGATGAAGCACAAGCTGGAATTAAGATTGCTGGGAGAAATATCACTTTCTTTCACTTATGGCAGAAAGGAAAGAGGACTAAAGGGCCTCTTGAGAAGGTGAAAGAGGAGTGAAAAAGCTGGCTTAAAGTTCAACATTCAGAAAACAAAGATCATAGCATCTGGTCCCATCACTTCATAGCAAAGAGATGGGGAAACAATGGAAACAGTGACAGACTTTATTTTCTTGGGCTCCAAAATCACTGCAGATGGTGATTGCAGCCATGAAATTAAAAGGCGCTTGCTCCTTGGAAGAAAATCTATGACAAACCTAGACAGTATTTTTAAAAGCAAAGACACTACTTTGCCAACAAAGGTCTGTCTAGTGAAAGCTATGGTTTTTCCAGTAGTCATGTACAGATGAGAGCTGGACCATAAACATGGCTGAGGGCTGAAGAATTGATGCTTTTGAACTGTGGGGTTGGAGAAGACTCTTGAGAGCTCCTTGGACTGCAAGGAGATCAAACCAGTTCATCCTAAAAAATATTAGTCCTGAATATTCACTGGAAGGGCTGATGCTGATGCTGAAGCTCCAATACTCTGGCCACCTGATGCAAAGAACTGACTCATTAGAAAAGACCGTGATGCTGGGAAAGACTGAAGGCGGGAGGAGAAGGGGATGACAGAGGACGAGATGACTGGATGGCATCACCAACTCAATGGACATGAGTTTGAGCAAACTCTGAGAGATGGTGAAGGACAGGGAAGCTTGGCATGCTGCAGTCCTTGGGGTCGCAAAGAGTTGGACAAAACTGAGCAACTGAACAACACACCAGGAGACGGCAAACTCTTCTATAAAGGGCCACCATGGTGATAAATGTTTTAGGCTTTGCAGGCCAAAAAAATCTGTTGTAAATAACCAGTTCTGCACTTGCAACACAAGAGAACCAACAGACAATAAACTGACAGGTGTGGCTGTATCTCAGCAAAATTTTCTTTACTAAAGCAGGCAGCAGGTGTATTTGGCCTGTAGTCATAGTCTAACAGGCTTCCCAGCTGGCGTAAGTGGTAAGGAACCTGCCTGCCAGTGCAGGAGACGTGAGACAGGGTTCAATACCCTGGAGGGGGAAACAGCAACTCACTCCAGTATTCTTGGCTGGAGAATCCCATGGACAGAGGAGCCTTGAGGGCTACAACCCACAGGGTCACAAAGAGTCGGACACAGCTGAAGCAACTTAGCACGCACAGTCTAACAATCCTGATTCTTTTCTTTTCAAATTCTTTAAAACGTGTGATAATTTAAAGCAAAATTTGCATCACTGTCTGAAGGGGTATGTGAACCATGCAGATAGACAACTACAGCATAGATGAGTGTAAGGAAAGGGAGCTACGTGGCGACAAGATTATAAACTGTATTAAGTGTAGCAGGTTGAGTTGTGTACCAATAAAGATATATTCAGGTTCTAACCCCTGGTATCTCTGAATGTAATTATATTTGGAAATAAAGTCTTCACCAAGGCAGTCAAATTAAAAGAAGATAATTTCTCAGTTTGTGGGGGGCCCAAATCTGATGACTAGTATCTTTTTAAGAAAAAGGAGAGAGAGACACAGAGATGTACAGAAAAGAAAGATAACCAAATGAAAATGAAGGCAAAAATATGAGTGACAAAGCTGTAAGTCAAAGAACATCAAGGATTTCTGACAACCAGAAGGTAGAAAAGGCAATAAAAGTTCTCTCCTAGAGCCTTGAGAAGAAGCATGGACCCGCTGCTACCCTGACTTCTGACTTCTAATCTCTAAAACTAAGACACAACATGAAAAGTCTTAAATCTATCGAAAAAACTGAATTCACACTTAAATTCCTCCAGGTTCAGACAGTTTCACCAGTAAATCTTCCAAAGATTTCTAAAGAAAGAATGCTAATCTGACACAATGTCTTCCAGAAAAATAGAACAAAACTGATAGGAATACTTCCTATCATTTTTATGACACTACCATCACATGGATACCAAAACCAAAGACAATGTAAGATTAAAAAGAAAAAAAAAGAAACTGTAAGACCAATATCCCTTAAAAAAATAGAGTAAAAATCCTCAACAAAATATTAGCAAATCAAATTCAAGAAAATAAAGATAAATGACAAATAACCCTTATTCTGGGATTGTATTTGCTCACCCTTCTCTCAGTTTCTTGAATAAGATAAAAACATATGAAATAATAACAACATACTGTTGAGTTTGTAAAATACTAGCTGTGATATGTTTACCAGCACAAAAAGGGAGAAGAGAGAGCTGTATAGAAATAAAATTTCTATACCTCACTAGAATTAAACTAGTGTGTCTAAGTAAATTCTAGTAAGAATACAGTAAGCCTGAGTGTAACTCGTAAGAAAATAATACAAAAGAATATGGTGAAAATAACATTAGAGGATCTAAAATGTTATACTAGAAAAACACCATTTGATGTAAAATTAGAAAGCAGTAGAGGAGGAACAAAACATCAGGCAAGATACGAAAACATACAGAAAACACAGCTAAATGGCAGACTGTGTATCTTACTACATCAGCAACAATATTAAATGTAAACAATTAAACAATCTAGTCAAAAGGCTGTGTCAGACTGCAAAAATATAAATAACACAATCTAAATGTCCATCAACAGAAGAATGGATAAAGAAGATGTGGTGTGTATATATACATACAAGTGTGTGTATATATATATATACATATACATACATATATATATACACACAGACACACGCACACAGACACACACACACAGACACACACACACACACACACCCCCTTCAAGATGTACATGTTGGATTTAGAAAAGGCAGAAGAACCAGAGATCAAATTGCCAATATTCACTGGATCAGAAAGCAAAGAATTCCAGAAAAACATCTACTTCTGCTTTATTGATTATGCTAAAGCTTTAGACTATGTGGATCACCACAAACTGTGGGAAATTCTTAAAGAGATGGGAATACCAGACCACCTTTTCTGCTTTCCAAGAAACCTGTATGCAGGTCAAGAAGCATCAGTTAGAACAGCTGGACATGAAACAACGGACTGGTTCCAAATTGGAAAAGGAGTACGTCAAGGCTATACACTGTCACTCTCCTATTTAACTTATATGCAGAGTATATCATGTAAAATGCCAGGCTGAATAAAGCACAAGCTGGAATCAAGACTGCTGGGAGAAACAGCAACAGCCTCAGACATGCAGATGAAACCATCTTCTGTAAGAAAGAGAAGAGGAACTAACGAGCCTCCTGATGAAGGTGAAGGAGGAGAGTGAAAAAACTGGCTTAAAACTCAAAGCTCAAAAACTAAGATCATGGCATCCCATTCCATGACTTCACGGCAACTAGATGGGAAAAAAGTGGAAAACGGTGGCAGATTTTATTTTCTTGGGCTCCAAAATTACTGTGGATGGTGACTGCGGCCACAAAATAAAAAGATGCTTGCTCCTTGCAAGAAAACCCATGACAAACACAGACAGCATATTAAAAGGCAGAGATGTCACTTTGCCAACAAAGGTCCATCTAGTCAAAGCTAGCCTACTGATTTTTCCAGTAGTCATGTACAGATGTGAGAGATGGACCATAAAGAAGGCTGAGCACCCAAGAATTGATGCCTTTGAATTGTGGTACTGTAAAACTGTTTAAAGTCCCTTGGACTGCAAGATCCAACTAGTCAATCCTAAAGGAAATCAACCCTGAATAGTTACTGGAAGGACTAACACTGAAGCTGAAGCTCCAGTACTTGCGCCACCTGATGCAAAGAGCCGACTCACTGGAAACAACCAAAAGACCGTGATACTGCAAAAGATTGAGGGCGAGAGAGGGGGGTGATAAAGGATGAGATGGTTGGATGGCACCACTGACTCAATGGAAATGTAGTTGTTGTTCAGTCACTCAGTTGTACCCGACTCTTTGCAACCCCAGGGACTGCAGCACACCAGGCTTCCCTGTCCTTCGCTATCTCCCGGAGTTTGCTCAAATTCATGTCCATTGAGTGCTCAAATATGCTCAAATTCATGTCCATACACACACACACCCCCCTGAGTCACTTCACTGTACACCTGAAATTAATACAACATTGTAAATCAATTTTATTTCAATTAACACTTTATTGCTAAAAAATGCTAACCATCAGAGGCTTCAGTAAGTCATAATCTTTTGGCAATAGTATCATAAAAGATCATGGATAACAGATCACATAAGAAATACAGTAACAATAAAAAAAGTTTAAAATATTGTAAGAATTATTGAAGTCTGACACAGAGACACAAAGTGAACAAACGTTGGAAAAACTGGCACCAACAGATTTACTTAACAGAGAGTTGCAACAAACTTTCAATTTGTAAAACACAAAATATCTTCAAGGCACAATAAAAAAGGTACGTCTGTATGGGTTGCTCCCCCTCAAGACCCAGTGGCTGACGGGGTGCTGCTGGTTTGCTGTTGCTGCTGCCCAGCATCGCTAGTTTTCTACTAAATATTGCTAGCCTGGGATAAAATCAAAATTCAAAACTGTAAATACAGTTTCTACTTGATTGCTTTTGTACCACTGCAAAGTTGAAAACTCAAACTGAACAATCATAAGTTGGAAACTTTCTGTAATGGATTTTATAACAGTAAATGAGTTCAGCAAGTTTGCAGAGTACAAAATAAATATGCCTAAATCAACTGCATTTCTAATCTGAAAATGAAATTAAGAAAACAATTCCATTTATGAAGCATCAAAGAGAATGAATTACTTGGTAATGAGTTTAACAAAAGAATTACAAGACTTATCTTCTGAAAACTACAAAACATTGTCGAAAAACCTAAAGATCAACTATGTAAATGGAAATGACAGTACACAGATCAGAGCAAGTAAGATGCAATACTCCCCAAACTGACCTGCTAACTCAAAACAATCTGGTTTCTCTGAAGAAAATGACAAATTACTTCAAAAATTCACATGGAAATTCAATGGACTCAGACTAATAAAAACTATCTTGAATAAAGAACAAAGTTGAAGGATTCATTCTTCCAGACTTGAAAATTTCACAATGCAATAGACATACTGGCATGATGATAGATAGAGCAACAAAGAAGAATTTAGTCTAGAAAAACCGTCACATTTTATAGTCATTTTGTTTTAGATGGTATGCCAGGATAATTCAATGGGGAAAAGTATAGTCTTTTCAACAAATAGTGCTGGGACAACTTAATACCCACATGTAGAACAATCAAACTGGACCCATTTTCTTGTATCACATACAAAATGTACTCATATGGCCCATAAACATAAATACATGAGCTGAAACTCCGAGAAAACATAGGAATAAATCTTCAAGACCTTAAGTTCTCAACATGAAAGAATGAACAACAAAATAATATGCTGTATTTCATCAAAATTTAAAACTTTTCTGATGAAAATTATACCACTTAACAAGTAAAAATAAAACCCAGAGAATGGGAGAAATATTAGAAAAATTACATACCTAGTAAGGAATTTGTACCTAAAATAAAGAACTGCTACAATCGGTTAATAAAAAGACAAACTGGTTTAAAACTAATTTAAAAATAGACAAAGGATCTGGATCTGAATAGACATTTTTTCCAAAGAACATACACATATTTGTGGCCAAATATGTACACACACACCCACAAAATTTGATGTCCTTAACCACCAGGATAATTTTTAAGTGAAGTATCTAGATCATACACAGGAGGATGAGAACAATAAAAACACAAACAATAACAAGCATTTGCCAGAATTTGTAGCAACTAAAACCCTCACACATTGCTGGTGGAAATATATAATGGTTCAGCAGCTTTGGATAACAGCCTGACAATTCAAGAAGTTAAAGAATCATCATTTGACCAAACAATTCTACTATGTACGTAGTCAAGAGAAATCTACATGCCTACACAAAAACTGGCACATGTTGTTCACAGCACCATTATTCATAACAGTCAAGACGCAGAATCAATCAAAATGTCCATCAACTGGTAAACATATAAATGAAACAGGATATGCCCATTCTGTGACATATTCTACAGAAATAAAAGGATTAAGATGGTAATAATACCTCATCATGTATGAGCTTTGAAAACATTATGCCAAGTTTAAGAAGCCAGTCACAAACGATCATGTATTCCATTTACATGCAATGTATAGGACAGGAAAATGTACAGAGACAGGAAGGAGATCTGTGGCTGCTTAAGTTGGTGGAGGTGGGGGTTGGAAAGAAACGGCGAGAGCCAGCTAAAGGGTATGAGTTCTTCTGAGGTGAGAAAAATGTTCTAAAATTAATTGTGGCAGTGGTTACAAAGCTATAAGAAAATACTAAAAACCACTAAACTGCGCAATCTTACATGGGTGAGTTAAAACATGGTAGGTGAATTGTAACTCTATGAAACTGTTTACACTGTAAGACTGCAGATCAGGCAAGGATGTTCCAGGCAGTGCAACAATGCAAAAAAAAAAAAGAAAGAAAGAAAAGAAAAGAACAGACAAACAACACAGATGGGAAAAATAGAAAAAACAAATCTTCCCTGTCTGCAGATGACACAGACTGCCTGAGCAAAATATGCTAAACCATCTATAAAAAAGCTCCTAGAATTACTATGTAAGTTTTGCAAGGTCAAAAGCATGATCAAAGTATGAACAAAATCCTATTTCTACATGGAAGTAAAAGTGAAGTGAAAGTGTTAGTTGCTCAGTTGTGTCCAACTCTTTGGGACTGTGGCCCACCAGGCTCCTTTGTCCATGGGATTCTCCAGGCAAGAATACTGGAATGGGTAGCTATTTCCTTCTCCAGGGGGTCTTCCCAGTAGGTAGTATATTATAACTCCAAATAGTTCCCCCAAATTAGACATTCAGGTATAAATATAAAATATAGTTATAAATTTAACAAAAGGTGCAAATTCTATATGCTTAAAGCAACAAAACGTTTACGAGATAAATCAAAGACATACTATGTCTAAGGATTGGAAAGCAGTATAATTAAGATGTCAACTCTCTCTCCTAATTGATCAACAGATCAACTAAATACAATGGCAACCAAAAATCCCCAGAGGATTTTTTTAATAAAGAGAAACAGATTTCCATCAATCGTTAGGAAAATCCAAATAAGAACCACAATGAGCTCAAACATACAAGAACGGCTATATCACACAAATAGACAAGTATTGACAAGGAAATGGAAAAACTGGATCCCTGACACATTGCTGGCAAAATGTAACACTGCTCCAGATGCTAGAAATACAGTCAGAAATGAGGCAGGGAGATACCTGCTCTCACAGAATTTTCTTCTAGCTAACAAATAATGAACAGAAATGACTTTTTCAAAAATATTTACTAAATTATTTGCCACACCTGGCCTTATGGTTGAGGCACTGCACGGTCTTCAGTCTGTGTTGCAGCATTCAGGTTCTTCAGTTGCGACACGTGAACTCTTAGTTGGAGCATATGCGATCTAGTTACCGGATCAGGGATGGAACCCGGGCCCCTAGCATTGGGAGTGCGGAGTCTTAGCCACTGGACCGTCAGAGAAGTCCCCAGAAATGATTTTTGATACTGACAAATGTTAAGCCAGAGTATTATAATACTGTAAAAGGTAAACTGGATAAAAGTAATCAGGAGTTACTTTTTGAGTTACAACTGATAAGTCATTCAAAGGATGAGGGTGTATGTGTATGTGTGTACGTATAAAAAAGCTCACCAATTCAATAAGGACTCAAAATTATTTTCTATTTATCATCCGATTAAATAAAATAGCTTTTCTCTCTTTAATAAATACATGTAACTAACCAAGATATTTTAATCTACAGAAAATGATTACTATTATCATAAACTGATATGCTGTTTAGAAGAACCCAAGAAGATTGATTTTAATTAGGCTTGATTTTTTTTTTAAACAATGAAGTAAAAAACACACTCCTATCTTCATCGACCCCATGGGGTATAAGTCACTCTGCATTAAGAACCACAAGCCTAAATGAAAATGTTTCTAGTCTACCTTGATGCCTAAATACTAATACTAGTTTTTAAGGATCTTGACTCATTTTTTTTGTCTTCAAAGGCACAATTAGTATCTTCCCACTTTCATCATCATGTGTATCCCCACTTATTTCCACTTTGTATCATTCTATTAACTTCTTTCTTCTACATGACATGTTTTCAGAATGAACATCCTGCTTCGTTTTCATGTAATCTTTTCTCCTTTTGATTGTACAGTTAAAAAGTTATCAATATTTGGTTTAAACAATTACCAACAAGACAATAAATCACTTTTACTCTGTAAAAATTGTTTTTAAAAAATGCAACATATTGGCAAACTAAAATTTTGTAGTGAAAAAAAAGCCACCAGAAGACAGCCTTCAAAATTTGGCATCCTCATTTCAAAGTTTCTATATACTATATACAATCAGCAAAATTTACTATTATTCCGCTACCATTTTAATTTTTTCTTTCCAAAGATCAAGCCTAATTTGATACAAGCAAAATCATTGTTTATGGTCAAAATATAAGTTGTATTAGCCTTTTAATTATTTAGGTAAATTTAAAATTATCTTTGGCCACAAATACACACTGATTTAATTTGCTAAAAGCCACATTAACTCCTCAATTTCAAGGCCAAATAAAAATATTATTGCATTCAACAAACAGGGGAATTAAAAATTAATAGTCCACAAAGTGAATTATGTCTTAGAAAAGTATCTGGTACCTGCTGCTGCTGCTAAGTCACTTTAGTCATGTCTGACTCTGTGCGACCCCATAGATGGCAGCCCACCAGGCTCCCCCGTCCCTGGGATTCTCCAGGCAAAAACACTGGAGTGGGTTGCCATTTCCTTCTCCAATGCATGAAAGTGAAAAGTGGAAGTGAAGTCGCTCAGTCATGTCTGACTCTTAGTAACCCCATGGGCTGCAGCCTACCAGGCTCCTCCGTCCATGGGATTTTCCATCTGGTACCTAATAGGCATTAATTAAAATTTGCTGAATGAATAAACTGTGTGTGAAAAGCACTTACTACAGAACATGACTAAAAAAATACTAGTTTCCTGACTGCTTACTCCCCAAGAGCATATTACTCTTTGAAAAAGTTATCCACAATAATGAAGAGTTGATCTTATTGGTTTCCCCCCTTCCTTGTATTTTACTAAGCTTTCCAAGCTGTTAAAAAAGTTTTACGAATTGTCATTTTTATTACAACTTTAATTAGCAGAAACCTACAATTCTGTAACCTAAAGTTAACTAATCAAGACTTTAATCACTTTCACTATATGAAACTTTTTGCAAGCATAAACATATGCTTCTTCAAGCCAGTAATGAAGACTAATTAAAAATACAAAGTGCAACTCTATAGGTTGACACAATTGTTAATAGATAAAAAGCAGGTGTTAGACATCACCACCCAAGAATCATCACTACCATTTTTACAACAGTCTACATACAGTGTTTACATGTAACACCCTAAATACTTTACAGCAATATTCACGTATAATTACATCCACTTAAAAAAAAAAAAAGGAAACTGAACTCCAGAAAGGTTAAGTAACTTGCCTATACTTATAGGGTGGGAGAACATGGACAAGGTTCCATGTCAAAGTCATTTAGCTCTAAACCCTGTGCATTTTTCACTATTAAATCACACCTTCACATAATCTATACAAATTTAAGTCTAGCAATACACACAATCCGGAAGAGATTTTAGCATCCTCATGACACAAGATGGAGAATGAAATGGCAACCCACTCCAGTATCTTTTGCCTGGAGAATCCCAGGGACG
This sequence comes from Ovis canadensis, assembly GCF_042477335.2. Taxonomy (NCBI): domain Eukaryota; kingdom Metazoa; phylum Chordata; class Mammalia; order Artiodactyla; family Bovidae; genus Ovis; species Ovis canadensis. Next base: position 155,197,737 of record NC_091247.1, read on the forward strand.
GAGGAACCTGGTGGGCTGCCATCTATGGGGTCGCATAGAGTTGGACACGACTGAAGCAACTTAGCAGCAGCAGCAGCATGATAGAAGAAGAAATGCAGCAAAATTGTGGAGGAAGGGATACTCACTATCCTAAACATCCATTCATTCAATCAATGACCTCAATCAACGTTTTTAGGCCCAGTTAGCACAAGAGAAAACTATCCAAAAGAAATGAGTGATTGATACAGGAAACAACACCAAAAAAATCAAAATGTTATGCTGAGCAAAAGATGTCAGACACAAAAAGAATGCGTATTGTACAATTCCATTTGTTCAAATCTCTAAAAACAATTCTAATCTACAGGGACAAAAAGCAGACTAGTGGTTTGTCTGTGGCTACAAATAAGGACTGCCTGGAATAATGAACTCTGGGTATGATGGGCATGTTTGTATCTGGACTGTGGTGATGGTTACACAGGTATATAAATTTGTTAAAACTCATCGTGGGGAAAAAAAAACTTAAATGGATGTGTCTTGTATTACATGTAAACTTCCTTGACAAAGATGATTTAAAAATACAAATGGCAAGAAAAAACCTGAAATTAAAAAATGGTAGTAGTTCCTACAGATATCAAAATGAGTATCTTGCCCTAAGTAGGAGCAAAATCTTAATAGGAGATACATGTATACACATTTTAAATCTTTCTAAAATGTTTAGGAAGCGAATTAACATGCTTTAAAAAAATCTTAGTACAATAAACATTTGACAGAAATTAGTTGTAGTAGAACTTGCATCATTAAGCTGCCTGATTGTAACTGTCCTGTCCTCTTACTACAAGATTTATTTTTAGCCAACTAAAGTTTCCTTACTAAGTTATAGTTTTTCTACAAGGAATTTAAATCACACATGAGCCTTCAAATGTTACATATATATTTTTATACTCTACTAACTGCATTACATCTTCCTTCCCAATTTAAGAGCTAGCTCTATAGATACAAGGGCTTGCTTCCCTAGTGGCTCAGACTTTAAAGAATCTACCTGCAACGCAGGGGACCTGGGTTTGATTCCTGGGTTGGGAAGATCTGGAGAACCCAGTATTCCTGCCTGGAGAATCCCGAGGACAAATGAGCCTGATGGGCTACAGTCCATGGGGTCTCAAAGAGTTGGACACAACTGAGCAACTAATGCTTTTACTTATTCACTTTCTATAGATATAACAAATGCTTCTTAAAAAAACATAGCGGCTACTCTTAGCATAATTCCAAGCCAGAGAAATATGAACTTCTGGCATTCCAAAAAGACATGGTGCTGTGATTTTAAACTATGTACTCCAACAGTGGACCATGAAATCAATTCAGTGAGTCAAAACTAGCATGTTTAAAGACATGATATATAATAGGAAACATCTGAATGCACCTTGCAGTAAGGAAAATATTTTCTGAGATTTGTTGTTCTTTTTTTCTCTCAGTCACATACAGATGCATAAACACTCGACCTGAATCCACACTATGGATACTGGTTTGAGGCGGCAAAAAATGTCTCTAGAAACATGGCAGAGCAAGAATAATAGTGTGATGAAAAAGCAGTAAGCTTTGAAGTAAAAAAAAAAAAAAAAAAAAGTTTTTAATCTCAGTTCTGCTACTCATTAGCTATATGAACTTAAGAGAAGTGAATTATAGGTTGTCTTATGGAACCTTTATTTAATCAACTATAAAATGAGACGTATTCAACTAATTTTGTATATATAATAATTGTGAAGAGTACAGATAAGATCATTATATGAAAAGTGAAAGCCAAAGAACTTTTGATGGCTTTACAAAATCTTCCCTGACTTACCTTTAAATAAGTCATCCATCTACCTTTTCTCCATCTGTCTACCTTTCTCCTTTCCCACCACACCCCAGTCACATATACCTCTTGCAATTTTTCAATTGCAAGACATCAAATCATAAAACATCCTCTCCCAGGGCATTTGCTCCCGTTTTTGTCCCTTCCTGGAACCCCTTTCTCTTGAACATGCACAAGATTGCTCCCCCACTCACGTCACCTTCTAGGGGAGGACTGCCATGACCAGGCAATTTAAATATGCATCCCAAAGATATAGTCCAAAGCGCCAATACTTTGGCCACCTGATGAGAAGAGCTGACTCATCAGAAAAGACTCTGACGCTGGGAAAGATTGAGGGCGAGAAGGGAGCAACAGAAGATGAGATAAGTTGCATGGCATCACCGATTCGATGGACATGATTCTGAGCAAACTCTGGGAGATGGTGAAGGACAGGGAAGCCTGCTGCAGTCCATGGGGTCACAAAGAGTCAGACATGACTGAGCAACTGAACAACATATGTTATGGGCTCTGATTTGATATCCATGGATGAATTTGAAAATAATAGGTGGTTTGCTAGTGGAGGGTATGCGAAGTACCATTATATGTTTGCTAACTTTATTTCTGGGAGAAATATCAACAACTTTTATTTGCCAGAAGAAATATCAACAACCTCAGATATGTAGATGACAATACTTTAATGACAGAAAATGAAGAGCAACTAAAGAGCCTCTTGATGAAGGTGAAAGAAGAAAGTGAAAAAGCTGGCTTAAAACTCAACATTCAAAAAATTAAGATCATGGCATCCGATCCCATCACTTCACAGCAAATAGATGAGGAAAAAGTGGAAACAGTGGCAGACTTTACTTTCTTAGGTTCCAAAATCACTGTGGATGGTGACTGCAGCCACAAAATTAAAAGACACTTGGCTCCTTGGAAGGAAAGCTATGACAAACCTAGACAACATATTGAAAAGCAAAGGCATCAGTTTGCCAACAAGTCTGTCTAGCCAAAGATACGGTTTTTCTAGTAGTCATGTACAGATGTGAGAGTTGGACCATAAAGAAGGCTGAGAGCCCAAGAATTGATGCTTTTGAACTGTGGTGCTAGAGAAGACTCTTGAGAGTCCCTTGGACAGCAAAGAGATCAAACCAGTCACTCCTAAAGGAACTAAACCCCGAGTATTCATTGGAAGGACTAATGAAGCTCAAATATTCTGGCCATCTGATGGGAAGAGCTGACTCACTGGAAAAGACATTGATGCTGAGAAAGACTGAAGGCAGCAGGAGAAAAGGGTGACAGAGGATGAGATGGTTGGATGGCATCATCAACTCAGTGGACATGAGCAAACTCCAGGAGATAGTAAAGGACAGGGGGGCCCGGCAGGCTGCGGTCTATGGGGCTGCAAAGAGTCAGACAAAACATGGTGACTGAACACACAACTCTGTTTCATATTTGTGTAATAATTATTTACTGAAACTATCTCTTAATCACATTTTGAATAAATATTAGACAGTGAAAAATGTTTATTACATACATTTTTTTTAAAAAAATTACAAATCAGTAAGAATAGCCCAATTTCCCTGTAACAAAAATGGGAAGAGTGATTGTCTCTGGATGGTTTTTCTCTTTTTATATACTTCTCCAGATTTTCTAAAATTTTCACACTCACTTGTGTTACTTTAATAATAGTGAGTAAACACACAAAAAAATTTGAGTGCTTTTTAACACACAAACACGGTGAGTGGAAACAAATAATGTTCCCCTTCAATACACAATCATTTTCCAAATTCGTTACTCTGTGATTCACTTTCCTGCTACTGCAGCTACTTAGTACTATTCACTTTCCTTATATGGTATTTATTTAAATGCTCCCAAACACTAAGTATCCAACAGATCTTTAAAGTTACTCATACACATTACATAACACAGAGAATATACAACAGTTTCAAACTACTGCACTGACTTCTTAATGCTCTTAATTATAAATTACAAATGAATTTCATTTATAGGAAAAAAACAGCATGATGTTCACAAAAATATGTTTGGCTAACAATAAGGAGAAAACACACAGGTTACAAAACCTAGGGGAAAAATATTCTAATTCAAAATCTTTCATCCTTAATGAAGAGGGAGTGATGAGAAAGGCAGACTTCCTGTCATATATACGTACACACAGAAAGTATTAAGAATTCAGCATGCAAAACATATCCAAATACTAACGAGCCTACTCTGAAACACAGCAGAATCATTTTTCCCCTCTTCCAACTCCCCAGTACAATAGCCAAATATTTAAATAAAAATAAAGGACAAACCACATGAATACCAAAGTACCACAAGGTAAAAGAAGTGACTGAATGAGTAACTGAACCACACAACTTAAGAAACTAGTTTCATTACAACCACTATTAATCAGGACTTTATACTTTCACATGCTTTATAATTAGTCAAACATTTTTGCTTTTAACATCTTAGTTCTCATCAGCAACATTAGGAGGTAAGTGACTAAAAGGTTGAAGTTATCCAATACTAATCTGCACAGGCATATAGCTAACAAATTCATAGAACCCATCTTGTGAATCCAAGTGTTGTAGTCTCTTGAAAATAACATTATTATCCCTCCATTAAAGATGAGCACATACTCAAACCCTTCTCAACTTCTAAAAAGTAAATGATAGGTGCTATGTTAAGTATTTCTTCTGAACTTCCTCCAGACTCCTGACATAGGAACTAACATTGCTAAGAACCTATCGTCAGGTGTTTTGCACTGTATTTAACCTTCTGCTGCTGTTGCTGCTAAGTCGCTTCAGTCGTGTCCAACTCTGTGCAACCCCATAGACAGCAGCCCACCAGGCTCCTCTGTCCCTGGGATTCTCCAGGCAAGAATACTGGAGTGGGTTGCCATTTCCTTCTGTAATGCATGCATGCATGCTAAGTCACTTCAGTTGTGTCCAACTCTGTGCAACCCTATGGACAGAAGCCCACGAGGTTCCTGTCCCTGGGATTCTCTAGTCAAGAATACTGGAGTGGTGTATTTCTGCTTTATTGACTATGCCAAAGCCTTTGTGTGGATCACAAGAAACTGTGGAAAATTCTTCAAGAGATGGGAATACCAGACCACCTGACCTGCCTCTTGAGAAACCTGTATGCAGGTCAGGAAGCAACAGTTAGAACTGGACATGGAACAACAGACTGGTTCCAAGTAGGGAAAGGAGTGTGTCAAGGCTGTATATTGTCACCCTGCTTATTTAACTTCTATGCAGAGTACATCATGAGAAACGCTGGGCTGGAAGAAGCACAAGCTGGAATCAAGATTGCTGGGAGAAATATCAATAACCTCAGATATACAGATGACACCACCCTTAACGCAGAAAGTGAAGAGGAACTAAAAAGCCTCCTGATGAAAGTGAAAGAGGAGAGTAAAAAAGTTGGCTTAAAGCTCAACATTCAGAAAACGAAGATCACGATATCCAATCCCATCACTTCATGGGAAATAGATGGGGAAACAGTGGAAACAGTGTCAGACTTTATTTTTCTGGGCTCCAAAATCACTGCAGATGGTGATTGCAGCCATGAAATTAAAAGACGCTTACTCCTTGGAAGAAAAGTTATGACCAACCTAGATAGCATATTCAAAAGCAGAGACATTACTTTGCCAACAAAGGTCTGTCTAGTCAAGGCTATTGTTTTCCCAGTGTGGTCATGTATGGATGTGAGAGTTGGACTGTGAAGAAGGCTGAGCACCAAAGAATTGATGCTTTTGAACTGTGGTGTTGGAGAAGACTCTTGAGAGTCCCTTGGACTGCAAGGAGATCCAACCAATCCATTCTGAAGATCAGTCCTGGGTGTTCTTTGGAAGGAATGATGCTAAAGCTGAAACTCCAGTAGTTTGGCCACCTCATGCAGAGACTTGACTCATTGGAAAAGACCCTGATGCTGGGAGGGATTGGGGGCAGGAGGAGAAGGGGACAACAGAGGATGAGATGGCTGGATGGCATCACCGACTCAATGGACGTGACTTTGAGTGAACTCTGGGAGTTGGTGATGGACAGGGAGGCCTGGCGTGCTGGGATTCATGGGGTCACAAAGAGTCGAACACGACTGAGCAACTGAACTGAACTGTGCCATTTCCTCCTCCATTTAACCTTCTAAATAAGTCAAAAGAAGATATTTTATTCATTTTAAGGAGATGAAAACTGAAGCACAGAGAAGAAACTTGTTATAGATAACCTGACATAACTCAAGTCCTAAGTGATAGACACAGTATGAGTCCTAAGTCAGTGCTCTCCCTGTTAAGACTTTTCCCATTTAGCAAAAGAAATTATTAAATACCTATTGTGTGCCATGTACCGTGCCAAATGCTTCAGACAGAGAAATGCTAAGATGGATCTATGTTACCCAAAGTGTTACATATAACCCTTAACACAACATCATCTAAACAAATTTCTTGGTAGGAAAAACATGTAAGAACAAAACTGCCCTCTTCTAGTTTACATTTATGAATTCAATACAAAAAGAGCACATGGGGATGACCCAGAGAGATGTTGTGGGGAGGGAGGTGGGAGGGGGGGTCATGTTTGGGAACGCATGTAAGAATTAAAGATTTTAAAATTAAAAAAAAAAAGAGCACAGAGCACTCTATGAAACAAATTGTGGCTAATTCTCATTTGCTTCAGAAGCTTATCTTTAACTTGCAACCTCACTCCAAAAAACAAACAACCCCACAAGAGCCTTTATGCGTTATATCAACTTTATGAGGTAAATACAGTTTACCTATCCACATTTTCCCAATGAGAAACCTGAAGTTTAGGGAGGATAAGTCACACAGCTAATCAATTCAGGCTGGTGAGTACCAGAGACTTCAACACAATCATGTAAAATTCCAGCACAATATAACTCTCTTTAATAGGAAATAGTTATAATCAGTTCCATTTTATTCAGTCAAAAACTCAACAACAATTAGGCAACTTGGGCAGCTCCAGGTCATCATGTGGAATAACATACTTCTGCTATGGAAAAAAAAATAAAGAGGTACATAGTGAATCCTATCAAAGTAGTAATTTGCTCAAATTGCATTCTTAGGGAATCGTTTTTATTTAAAAACAGTTCATTTGGGCTCTTTTTTAAAATGTCAGAATTAATAATGTTAGCAACTAACATAAATTCATAATTTATGTACAGCACTTTGAAAAACACACACATCAGCATTGCAAAATAGGTACTGCTAGAAATACAATATAGGTATAAGTTCCTAAGAATGATTATATCATTAATTTAGACTCTTTCAGTATTTTAATTTACTGACATAATGTTAAATTTCATGCCTGCAAACAAAATCAAATACAACATTCAAACTCTGCCTGCCCTAAAACTTACACAACAAATCCCAATTCCATTCATTAACATAAAAGCTTTCATTATGGACACTGGTTTATATATATATAGCAAGTTCTCTGGAAAATAACTACAAAATTTCAAAGTTGTTAATAATTAAAAAATCCTGCCAATGTAAATACAGAATATGTTATATTTAACAGAGGAAAAAAAATCCTTCAAAATACACTGAAACATCAAGTCTGTAATTTAATTATAAATCACCTGTGGAACCTAAAATTTCTCCCTGAAGTACAAATCTGATTTTCACTCACATTGTTCAAAAAAACTGGTTAATTATTCCTCATCATATAAAAAAAAGTCTCTCACTTTTTTGGCAATTCATTCCTTCAGTCAACTTCTCATGAGGTCCAAAGATTCAATCAAGTACTACAGATTACTTTGTCATTCTCTAAATCTAGTCTATCCTTCCAGACTTTCTTGTATTTGCAGGGCTGATTCCGTATCCCCCTCCCCCACCTAACTGAACCACCAAATCACCCTTCAGAACCTGGTTCAAACATCACTGACCTGAAACCAACTCTTTCCTTTCCTCAGACAAGGTTGTTCTACTCTAGTATGTATCCACAGCATTCATCACAAAACTGAACTTCAAGAATTAATTTACTGCACCTCTAATAGGTGCATTCATGGCACATGGTAATATTTCTTGAACTGAACAAGGAAATCTAAGTAAACGTGAAAATCATTACTGATTAGTTTCTAAGAAAAGTCTATCAAAATACTGCAAAGTCAGAATCTCTTAAATGTTTTGATTATCCTATGCAAACACAAAGTTTTAAGTTTGTTCTCCTTTATAATTTTCCACTAATAGAGAGAGATACCCCTCATTCCACCAGATCCAGAAAACATTATCATGACCTCTTAAATGGAGAGTAATTCCTCCTCTCTATAAGCTACTGGGTCTATCAAAACATTTTCAGCAGTTGGAAGACAAAGATTTACATCTGAATCATCTCTTTTTCCCTTTCGAGTTTGCCCCTATTTATGCAGAAAGCACTAAGTAACTACTGATGAAATTCCTTGTTTTCATCAAACATGAAAAACTTGACTCATTTTAGGGTCTTCTTTCTGCATGGAAAAACATTACCCAGATTTTTGCATGGCTGTCTTCTTTCTCACTTTCTGTTCAAAAGCTACCACCAGAGAGGTCTTCCCCTCATTACCCTACTTACTTAAAATAGTCTCCTCCTTCCATCCATAACCAATTGCTGTAACTGTACACCCCCTTTATCTTCTTCATAATTGCCATCCTCTGAAATTGTGTTTGTTTACTATGTCTCCCCACCTAAGACGTTAGTTCCATGAAGGCAGAGACTTGTCCTGTTCACCATCATATATACCCAGCACTTACTATAATATGTAGAAGAGAATAAACACTCAAATTATTAAAGGGTTTAGTTGAAAATGTCTACTCAAAAACAAGCAAATTCTGTGAGAGAAGACAAAGTCTTGATTTTTTAAAAATACATAATTATAGGTTGGAAGTGACTCTACATCAAGTTCAGCAGTTTTCAAACTATGCTTGAAAGATCTTCATACAAGCAGAGGTCAAATTTCCTGAAGCGCTGGACTATGTATAACTATTCTACACATATGTATCTATTTTCAGATGTGTGACTCATAAACATACAAAACATACAGAACACAGAAGTGCATCAAGTGTCAAATTTAAAATTTGGTGACTGTAATCTGTTCTGTCAGGTTAAATAGTTTTGCTATAGACCTCAAAGATTGGCCTGGCATGTCAATAAATATATGTACAATTTCTCTTCAGTGTGCATAGATTAGAAAAGTTCTATGGCTCTGAAATTTTTCTAACGTAAGGCCAGACACGCTCACTCATAAAATTATAAAAACAATACCCTTAAAGCACTATTTCGTGTACTACTAAATCAAGACAAAGTTCAACACATGATCTCCTCAAAAAATAACTGTGCAATAGTAAGTAAACTTGTAAAATGTGGTGTCTGTGATACAGTATTATTACTTACTCTCATTATAACACAGGATTATCATTAAAAGTTTTGGTGCTTCTTGAATATGTTTATCATTTTTTAAAATGTGAGCAGCTGTGTTCTGCCAGAAAGTCACTTGAAACACAATTTCCTAATATTTCTCTTTCAAATTTCCATATTAAATGATCCTGAATCTAAAGGATGATCAGTTAAAAACAAACCTTCTACTTACACCTACTTGATTTGATAAATCAGGACTCTCCCTATAGAGCAGCATTAAATTAAGTGAGAGAGACATTAGATGCGAGATTCAATCTAAGGATAAAATGGCCTTCAAAATTCCCAATTACTAATTTTCATGCTAATCAAAACAAATTGACTGTTCTATCTTTAAGTTAATGTTAAAATTTAACCTTATTAAAAAGTTTAAACTTATTTTAACACAACATTAAAATGACACTATAAAATTATAGTGGTATATTATGAAAGTGCTTTGAAGACTACCAAGTATTTTTTTTTTAACGTACATGATTAAGTAGTAAAACAAAGTCAAAAGGAATGAGGTCCTTTGAATAGCATAGTAAACTTAGTGATTATTATTATTTTACCAACCTATGAAGGACTCTCACAAACAGAAAATTAAGTACAAAATTTGTATGAATAGCATCACAATCTATAATGTAAAAAGTTAATATAAAAACACATTCCTGCCAGATATGACACAAAACCAAATGTTCCTCTCCCAAACACATTGTATTATTAATACTTGATCAGTCATCACATTTTGTCCAATGTTGATAAAAAATGGTTGTTTCAACATTCAAAAATATAAATGGAAAATGATATATCAATATGTTTGAAAATAGGCAATCTATTCACTGTTACCTAAACTGCCAGAACACAAATTTTTCTCTTATTTTATCATTTCTTAGCAAATACTTGGCAAAGTAAATATGTACTGTGTGTGCATTCTCATCTACTGTCACATAAGGAAAGACATTTCAATTCAGTAAAAGCACAGAAAAAATTGGTGTCCCAAGTACTAGAACAAATTCTCTCTGTATCTTTCATAGCTTTCTGTCATTAAAAAGTCAATGAAAAATACACAGGCAAATGAGACATTTCTAAGATCTTAAGTCAAATGTTAACATCTCCAGTATGCAATTCTGGAAGTCATTTACTGTTTTTATTTCTATAGCTCAAAAAATGAACAGAGTATTGGTGCACAATCTCTTACCCAAACCCTTAAAGGCCAGATATTTCTCAGAACTGGAATTTGTCAGATTTTATAAAGTTAAGATAGCATATGTATCATATATGACCTAAAACCTCACAGGGTGGCCTAGGCAGCACTTGTAATCAAATACATTAATATTTCTACATAAAAATGGAAAATCAGGTTAAGACTGCTAAGACTATGATTAGGCTACTAATTTCAGTTGGAATTTGCCATCATGTTTGCTTTTTTGAAAAAGTCCATTTTTAGATCTTTTTGAAATTTAGACAGCCAATAAAAATACATTAAATCATCTTACCCAATTTTCATAAGGAGAACAGTATTCAAAAACTAGAGAACTCTTACTTTGTACTAGGCACTGGGCCAGGCATTAGGAGTAAAAAGGTGGAGAAAGGCAAGGACATAGAATCTAACTTCAAAAAGCCCAAGTCTAACAGTATCTCATGGTTAAGCAACTGTAAATATATATTATGGGGTAAATACAAAATATCTCCTTCATGCTCTGATCTTAATCATACAATACAGCAAGAAATGTAGACCTAGATACTGCCAGAAACATTCTGCTACTTTTTAAAGTCCTGTTCTTACTCCAAACACACTTCTCTTAGAAGCTTGTTATCTAGTTTCCCATAGGTTATTACGAAGCAAAACTGTAAGAAACAATTCAAGGAAGTAAAGGAATACAGGATGCCCTTCTTCCCCATCCCCTTTTCCAATCTTCTTCCAACGTGTGGACTAGGAAACGGCATAATGACAGCACTAAGTGTCAAGTGACAATCTGGCACTAGTCCAGTTTATTGGATATTTATTGATAACCAAGTATTACACATTTAGAAGGTACTAGAAATGTAAATATAAGTAAGACAAAGCCCTACCTCTCAGGTGCTTACAATCCAGTGGAGGTTATTATGGATGGTGGGGATGGACAGTAAATTAGAATACAGTGTGACACACTCAATAATAGAAATCTGAGGAATAAAAGCAGTACAGCAGAAGGATTTGGGAAATCAGGAAAGCTTTCATTCAGAAAGTGACACTATCGGTTCATTAAGACAGTGGCACTATGTCGTTTTGAAAAATAAAGTTTGTCAAACAACAGAGAAGTGATAGTAAAAATATCACCACCACTATCCCATTCAAGCCCCACATAAAAACATAAGCATGAAAGGAAAAAAAAAAAAAAAAAGGCACGGGGGAGTTGGGGGCGGTATGTGAGGGTAGGGGGGATACCTTCAGGGTAACTGGCAAATATGTCCAAAATATCAAGCTTTATCTAAACAGACTTAAATTCCCCAGTCTAAATATATACAAACCATTAAAGTGTATCCAGAAAAAAAATTTTTTTTAATTTATTTTGCATCTCATGATTATATAAGCTATGAGGTCTTACCAAAAAACACTATAAAACATTTTATTAATTCACAGTATAGCATACCCCCAAGCAATAATATCAAGAGATTATCATCTGTATTTCAGAGAACTAAGAGAAAAAATAAACCACTAGGAATTCCAGGTCATTTCTAATAGTACAGACAAAGTAAATAAACAAACAAACCATATCATCATGAGCCATATCAGACTTGTCACAAGAGGAGTTTTAAGAGTTTAAAAAAGGATGTCAAACAGAAAAGCAAAAGCAAAGGAAAAAATATATATATAGTCCAATGAAAAAAACCAAGGTAAAAATTATATAATAATTTTATATATAATATATAATAACTTTTACAACTCATTAGTCTGTTCTATTTGTTTTCAAAAGTAGACTTTCTAAACAGACATCAATTTTAAGTATAGATATTTCAAAAAAATCTAGTAAAATTTACAAGGAAATTCTACTCCTTTAAGCATTTGGGGTAGAAATCATCCATAGTAAAGGAAGAACAATCACACCTATCATCAACCAAAATGATTCCTTTGTTATCAATACTATGATATCAGTAGTGTGTGTGATTCTATTCCAACATTACAGTGCAACTCAGTTTAACTCTGCCTCTAAAGAGGCCCTACCTGGAACCTTGGCTTCTTTTGCTTCTTTGTGTCACAACATCTACTAGATGTCTAAGTAACAAATAAAATCTTAGTAGTATCTTTTCCTAACATTGTATCACTATTTGCATAAGTTGTTCTCATGCCTAATAAGCAAGTACATGGACAGTTTGCTTTTAAATATGTAATTATAACAGAATGAACTTTCTACAGTTAAAAATGTTAAGACAATTAAAAAATACTGTTTAACACTGCTTTTAACAAGCCAAAAAAAAAAAGTTGACTTATTTTTATCAATCTAGTAACGTCTAGTATTATTTCATATGTAAACATGAAGCATACTTTTTCTTTTCACACATTATTAGAAAATCTTATGAAGCATATTTGTGAATGAAAAGGTAAACCTATCATTTCCCAGAGGTTGCAAAAGACTTTGCAAAGGTCTTTCAAAATACAAATACTTTTAATACCAGTATCTACTGAAAAGATTAAAAACCAAAACAACTGGGTTAGAAGCACTTCTAATAAAATCTACTCATAAATCTAAGTAATTACTTTTGAACAAAGAATTTTCAGATTATAACTAACTGTGAAGTATCTCTGAGAAATCAAAGAGTAAATTAAACATCTAAAGTTATTAAGTAAAAACATAAGTAAGTAGGTCTCGGGGAGGAATATCATTCTGAAGTTTATTTTATCTTCAAGATCAAGTAATTCGAAATGGAAGGGAACATGAATCACTCATGCATTATGCTCTCATTTTTCTGCCACAAAAATTTACTTTAAAACTAAAGTATTTCAGAAACTAAAAATCTTTAAAAGGCTGTATCTGTTGGTTGGTTAAATATATAAGCAATTCTAATTCCCCAAGAGTATCAGATTAGGTTACAGATATCTTTATACAGTATACTTATAATAAAAGGGTTCTGCCAAAAAACGATGCTCACAGTATTTTTATTGTTGCAGCATTAATCAAGATGCCAAAATGTGAGTTTCTCAATTTCTATCTAAAATACAAAGTAATCACAGAAGTCACTGGACTTCAAGCCCTCAAGCAGGGGAAAAAATGAGAGAAAAGAACCTTTTTAAAATTAAATGAGGATCTTAAAAGGTTAAGAAACAAGTGGAACACAAGTTCTCTTCTTTTTACATGTATCTTGTATTTTTCCTTTAGGTTTAATATTACACAAGAACTACAAACTGAAGAGATGTTCAACACGACAAAGTTAACTAAAGATCTTGATCTACTAAGGAGTATTTCAGGAAAAGAGATCTGAATGTACACATCAAACTGTCTGAATGTAGCCATTTAGTCATTTCAGACCACTGCGATTCTTAACCAACTCCTTACACCTAGGACAAAGTTATCTTCCAAAGTTGCAAGAGAGACGTGTTCACTGGTAACACGTTTGAGAACTTGTCAAATATACTAAGTATTTACAAACAACATAAACCCAGTATGTAAACAAATATTTTCAAATTTCTATCCCCTGCCTCCGTATTTATTACTTCCACTTAAGTTGTTTTAAGGGGCAAATAAAGCTGCACTTAACGATTCCAGAGGTCTAGAAATTCCTAATATCAAGCATGACAGAAAATTTGTTCAGCTTTGAACTCTAAATTCAAGCAAGGCCTCCCTCGTGACAGATTCTAACTAGGTGCTTCCTACCATTTCACCAAGAATCCAAGGGTTGCCATCAATGTATTTAATTATTAGAAAACGACTAGAAGATTAAGAAAGGAATAGAATTCTCTGACCAAGAGTTTTATGAAACAAAATGTATTGCATTCCGTCTTCTGGATGTTAAAAACTGAAGGCATCTGCTCAGATTCTAAGAGAGTTGATGCTTAGGTTCCTCTCAAGAGGGTGGCACCCGTATTTAAGACTTTTATGGTTGTAATATCGTACCCACAGGGCCTGAAAGAAATGCAAACTTAAGACCTTGGAAATGTTCTCATTAAAAACAAAAACAAAAAACCTCATATTCGCTAAGGACCACAGTTACCAAGAGTTAGAGGCTTTTTCTCCTAAACGGACAAGAGCCTGAACTAAGTTTTAACCCTACTCACTTCTTCCGTGAAACTTTTCAGTTAGACTCAAGACAGCAAAAGGTGTAGAGGCCCCGGCGGAAGTAGAAACCTAGGGCTCGCAACTTCACAGACCGAGGCGTTTCGGGTTCCTCCGCCGCCCCAGGACTCTCCGGACTCAGTCACTACCAGACTACGGAAGCTTCACCCTCCGGGTGCGGAAGCAGAGGAAGCATCACAGTTGCACTCCTCCTTCCACCATACACAGCCTTCGGTACCCCAGGGCCTGGCAGCTCCTGAGACCCGTTAGCCAGTCCAGGATCCCCCATCTTTCACATATACATACACAGAAACAGACAAGTTGCAGATGATGTACGTGTATTGAGAATGTGAAATGCCAAAGACAGGGGCAACTGCTGGGAAGGCGGCAGCGCCGTCTAAAGCGGGCCCGGGGTCCTTGGCCACCGCCGCTGTCGCCTTCTCTTCTTCCCCAAGAAGCAGCGCGGCGGAGGCTTCTCCGTGCTGGGGGTAGCCCGGGGGAGAGGAGTCTGGGGGAAGCCCCAGCGCCAGCCGAAGGGACAGGGCCTAGGATCCAGAACTGCCGCTGCAGCTACCCGACTACAGCGACGCTTTACGTCCCGTCCACCACCCTCCCTATACACACCCCCTCCCTCCCTCCACCGCCACCACCCCCCCTTCCCCGCCCGCTCCGCTCTCCCTCTCTCGATTGGAGCCGAGACAAAAGCAACGGGAAGCGGCGGGCCGGGACGCTGCCCGCGGACCCCGGGCGCGACCGGCCCGGCCCCGAGGCATTCCCCCGCCTTGCGAGGGCCCCGAATCCGCCGCTCCCGCCGCGCGCCCCGCTGCCAGACTTCCGAAAATTTGCCAAAAACTCACCGCATGAATTTTCTTGTCCCGCGGATCCAAGATGGCGACGTATCCACCGCGGAGGCTGCTGGGAGCAAGACCTTTACCCTCTGACCCCCGCCGTGACCCCCGCCGTTCCGACTTCCCTCCAGGCGGCGGCGGCGGAAGAGGGGAGCGGCGATTGTGGACGGGACAGAGTTGGGGTTGGGTAGTCTGTTTCTAACGCGTTGGAGAGGGTACTCGGAGGGGCCCTTCAGCACCTCGCTTTCCTCCTCGCGGCCCCCACCTTCTCTCTCACCGACTCACCGGGAGGCTCGTAGCTACTCCGCAGTCGTTACAGAGAGTAGGAACTCTGCTGCCGCTAGGCTCCCCTGGGTCCAGGTTGCTTCGCGCGGGCCACGGGCCCTAGGTCCGGGAAGGATCGCGGGGTCCAGGGGCGGGGAATGGTGAGGTGGCGTCGGTCCGCCCTTCCCGGGGACTCGGAACGTGTTTGTGTTTGTGTTCAGCACTTGGTTCCCCACCCCCCTACCCCCGTCGTCTGCCTAGTACCGGCCCTCCCTCCCTCTGCTCCCTGAAACGCATCTGATCACTGTCCAGTTTTCTTCCTTCAGACCCCGAAACCTCCGGTGCTTGTGCGCGCACTTCCAGGGACAGCAGCACGTCACCGTCACTTTCTGAGAAGTGAGTGATCGTCAGCCGAAACAGTTGGTATTTTAACTCGTCACGCTTCCTATTTTATTATTATTTTAACTTTTTGGGAGGGAGCATATTGAGGGAGGGGGCAGGTTTTTGAAACTCTGTTGGTTGAGCTTTCCTGAGTCAGTCTAATAGCATTTTCTCACTCTCACTCCCCAATGCCCACGTAAGCTGGAGTGACTGCCTGAGCTATCAGCGAGACCATCTGAAATTACGATGGCTTTTTTGGAAACTTCAGCAGAGTCTCTGCTTCCCAGAAAAATAATTGTTGCTCAAAGTAAAATTAGTTTTCTTTGA
Organism: Ovis canadensis; assembly: GCF_042477335.2. Classification (NCBI taxonomy): domain Eukaryota; kingdom Metazoa; phylum Chordata; class Mammalia; order Artiodactyla; family Bovidae; genus Ovis; species Ovis canadensis. The sequence goes on from NC_091247.1 coordinate 155,214,004, forward strand.
AATAATAACTCTCTCTCTATTAGTTTGTATATTGCTCAACTCTTCCCTCTTGCTTGATATTTTTGGGCCTGAAAAAGAGCATTTGCATCTGTATTAGGAATCGTATAGTTTCATAAAGTGAAAATTGTTACTTCCTTTCTAGTTGAGTTATAGAATTTACTAATGTAAAGTACACTTTATTTGGGGTAAATAAAGTTTCTACTTCCCTTGTTTTGTTTCTTTTATAAAATCATCCTTCCAAAAACTGACTGTAATCCAATTTAAAATTTATAACTGAAGGGAAAAGGACATCTGTCAGTCAAAAATAGCAGGAAAAATAAGCGTACTGTTAAATTATAGATGACTTCTATGTTCATAAGTTACCAAGTATTTCCATGAATTAGTAGATCCTGTGTGAATTTATTTAAACTCTTAGGTGATGCTGATGTAGCCAGTAGAAAATGTTTGCCTGGTTGTTCGTTTTATTAAACATTCTGCTTCATTGTGTTCTTTTTTACTTTGGGAAAATTCAAGAAGGAGCAAATCTTCTTATGTCCTTCCCTCCCTTTTTCCTCCCTTTCCCCCAACAGTTCCTTCCTGCCTCTTCATCTTTCTCTTCAACTTTGTAAGATGGTGTGTTAAAAGATTAAATACCTTTAAGTACATATTAATACATATATCTGTGTATTACTGAGCTTTTTAATTTAGCTATTAATAAATTGAAAGTCTAACTGATATTTGGAATTGTAAGATAAAATGAGAAAAGTTGGATGGATATGTGTATGGTAACATCAAATATCAGTTTGATTTATATAGCAAATGTTGTCTAGTTGCCAAGTCATATCTGACCCTTTTGTGATCCCATGGACAGGCTTCTCTGTCCATGGGATTTCCCAGGAAGGGATATTGGAGTGGGTTCCCATTTTCTTCTCCAGGGGATCTTCCTGACTCAGGGATTGAATCCGCATCTCCTAAATGGCTGATTCTCTATCGCTGAGCCACCAGGGAAGCCCAGTAAAGAGCATGTGTGTGCACATGCACACATGTGCATAGGACTTTGTTGAAGCCAAAAAATGACCCTTATTTGTATCATCTCATGTTTACTCAAAGCACAAGTTTTAAATTGTATAAACTTTGGGTGAAACTGAAGAAATCACTTACAAAAGGAGACAGTCTAACTTGAGGGTTTTATTACCGTGGATATTTTACTGGGAAAGATAGAACAGCAGACATTTTCATCTTAAATGTGTATGGTAGCAGTGTTAGGGGAAAATACCTTGATACTATTGTTTTCTTGAGAACATATTTGTTGATGATAAATCTGCTTTAAGCCTTGCTGAAGAACAAGTTTAAAATTGTTCTATTAGTGCTGTCCAATCTTTTATATTGGTAAATTTGTAAAATTTATGTAATACCTACCTTAGGGGTCAGTTCTAGATATTAAACAAGCCAACGTTTGCCAAGGGCTTGTATTTATGGCTTTCTAATAAGCACTATAAGTGGTACATTTTTAACATTGTCCTGTTGCTTCCAGAAGTTTGTCTTTATTGCTAACGTTGATAAATTCTGCCCATTTGATAGGTTGTGAAGTGTTGGTTTTTTTTTTAAACTATTCACTCTGATAGATTGTCTTATTTGAAAACTAGCCCATACTGAGTGTGTGTTTTTGAAATGTAAGATGCATCTTATAGTAAAATTGCCAATTTGGGTTGAGAAAAAAATTCCTTAAGGGAAGAATGCATGTATGCATGCTAAGTTGCTTCAGTCATGTCCAACTCTTTGATCCCGTAGACTGTAGCCTGCCAGTCTCCTTTGTCCATTGGATTCTCCAGGCAAGAATACTGGAGTGGGTTGCCATGCCCTCCTCTAGAAGATCTTCCCGACCCAGGAACTGAATCCATGTATCCTGTCTTGCCTCCTGCATTGGCAAGTAGATTTTTTACCCCTCACGCCATCTGGGAAACCCAAGGGAAGAATGACTTTATACATGACCATTAATAGTTGTCCCTCATGGCTCAGTTGGTAAAGAATCTGCCTGCAATGTAGGAGACCCTTGTTTGATTCCTGGATGGGGAAGATCCACTGGAGAAGGAATAGGCTACCCACTCCAGTATTCTTGGGCTTACCTTGTGGCTCAGCTGATAAAGAATATGCCTGCAATGTGGGAGACCTGGGTTCAATCCCTGCATTGGGAAGATCCCCTGGAGAAGGGAAAGGCTACCCACTTCAGTCTTCTGGCCTGGAGAATTCTATGGATTGTATAGTCCATGGGGTCACAAAGAGTTGGATACAACTGAGCAACTTTTTTACTTTCATATTAATAGTTGTAGAAAAGGGAAACCGCCCATTGTTTGAAAGGTATAGACATTACTGAAAATCTTACCATGGCAAAAAAATAAGAAAGGTGTCTCAAAATTAACATGTGCTGAAACAAAACATTTGAATCCAAACTTTTCCTGTAGTCTTACTGATTTCCATAAACAATACTCCCAACAGTTCACTCACTTGCTCTGGCGAAATAGTAGGAATCTTCTGTGATAACTCTCACTCTGCTTATCAGTCAGTATCATCAGCTCTTCCTTGTATTTATTGTGCCTTCAACCACATCGCATCTGATGCTACCACTCTGTCCACCATCATCACTTAGACAGCAATATCCAACTGTTTCTGATACCATTTTTCCTTGTACTTTTAAACCATTCTCTAGAAACCAGCCAGAGTGACCATTTTAAAAAACTTGATTCGATTATGTTACTCGCTTGTTTAAAAGTCTCCAATGATTTCCCTGAAATAGAATAAAGTCCAATTTCCTTACCATGGCCTTTAAAATTACCTAATCTGACTAATTCTCCAAACTCATCTTATCCTCACCCTTCTCTTTGCCTCCTTTCTGTTTCTGTCGCGTACCAAGCTTTTTCCAGTCTGTAGCAGACAAAGACTGTTGTCCCCTAAAATTTCTTATTTTTTTTCATAGCAATATATATGGGCGTCCAGAATAAAGACTATGTTCTAGCCTCGTGTAGCTGTGTGGTAGTTCTGGCCAATAGAGTGTAAGCAGGTGTATGTGACTCCCTTCCAAAACTGTTCTTAAAAGATAGCTGCTGCACACCAGTGCTTTCCTTTCTTTCTATGTCCTGCATCCTGGAATATAGATGTGACAGCCATTTGGCATATGCAAGCTCCCTTTTCCTGGAGGGATGGCAGGACCTCAGCCGGGTGAAAATGTGGGTCCTTGAGATCTTTGCAGAGTAGTGTATCAGCCCTCACTCCTTATGTACAAGTACCGATGTGAGGAAAATGTAAACTTTTATCTTGCTAAAGCAACTATTTCAGTTCAGTTGCTCAGTCATGTCCAACTCTTTGCAACCCCAGGGACTGTAGCACGCCAGGCTTCCCTGTCCATCACCAACTCCCTGAGCTTACTCAAACTCATATCCATCGAGTCAGTGAGGCCATCCAACCATCTCATCTTCTGTTGTCCCCTTCTGTCTTCATTATTTCCCAGCATCAGTGTCTTTTCTAAAGAGTTAGTTCTTCACATCAGGTGGCCAAAGTACTGGAGTTTCAGCTTCAGCATCAATCCTTCCAATGAATATTCAAGACTGATTTCCTTTAGAATAGACTAGTTGGGTCTCCTTGCAGTCCAAGGGACTCTCAAGAGTCTTCTCCAACACCACAGTTCAGAAGCCACTATTTAGGGCATCTTATTCTCAGTTGAACTGATACTCCATCTCAAAACCTGTGCACTTCCAGTTTTTTTCTGCCTGAGGTGTGTTTTCTCTATGTCTGTATGGCTAACTCATCAGCTTTTAATTCAGGTATCATTTCTGACCAGCATTCCCTGACCTCTGTATCTAAAGTAGCTCCTTTCCCCATTTTTCTCACACATGGCCCTTTGTTTTCATAACAGCATTTGTAATTGTATCATCTTCTAATTTATTACTGCTTATCTGTTTCCTTTCACCCTGTTAAAAATGTAAGTTCTGTGGGAGCAGAGACTATTTCTGTATTGTTCACTGCTTTATTCTCTAAACAGTATCCATTACATAAGTACTGTTGAATGAATGAGAACAGTGAATAAAAATCATTGAATGAATGAAATAGGTCCTTATCCAAGATTACGTAGACTTTTTAAAAATAGATGTCATACATTTTCCTTCAACAGGTAATGTATAAAATCCAAGGTAGGAAGCTAGGAGAAATAGTCTAAATTAATGGTGTAGGCCCTTAATAATAAAGATATATGCCTTTTTTTTGGTATACATAATAAGGTTGGGCTTTCCTGGTGGCTCAGATGGTAAAGAGTCTGCCTGCAATGCAGGAGACCTGAGTTCAATCCCTGGGTGGGGAAGATCCCCTGGACAAGGCAACCAACTCCAGAGTTCTTGCCTGGAAAATGCTATGGACAGAGGAACCTGGCAGGGTATATAGTCCATGGTGTCACAAAGAGTCAGACACAACTGAATGACTAACACTAATAAGATTATTATAGAAAAAGCTTACTTGGTGAACCAAACTGGCAAATCAAAAAGCACTGCAAAATAATCTGGGGCAGAAGCTCCCACTACATAGTGGTCTGATTTACTCTGACAATTACTGGACCTTAGATTCTTCATCTGTAATACTATGGAAGAATCTTAAGCTTTGAATGGTAATATTATGAAAGTTTAATTGTAAGTCCAACTTACGAGTGACCTGATACGTTAAACATTAATTTGGTCTTCAGGTATTATTTTAACAGGTGACTGTGTCTTGATAATACTGGCAAGGGATCAGAGAAACAGGACTTGTTACACTGCTGAGAGTATAAATTAGCATATCTCTAGTGTGCAGTTTGGTAATATGTATCAAAGGCCTTGAAGGTCTAGTATGCAGTTTGGCAGTATGTATCAAAAGCCTTGAACCTATGCTTTGATCCTGCAGTTCCTCTTCTAGAAACGTATCATAGAAAATAGGATATGTGTAACAATTGGATTGCAAGAATATTCATTATTGCATTGTTTATTAGGATATTATTTAAATTAAACTCAGCAATAGAGGAAAACAACAGAATGGGAAAGACTAGAGATCTCTTCAAGAAAATTAGAGATACCAAGGGAACATTTCATGCAAAGATGGGCTCAATAAAGGACAGAAATGGTATGGACCTAACAGAAGCAGAAGATATTAAGAAGAGGTGGCAAGAATACACAGAACTATATAGAAAAGATCTTTGCTGCTGCTGCTGCTGCTAAGTCGCTTCAGTCATGTCCAACTCTGTGCGACCCCATAGACGGTAGCCACCAGGCTCCCCTGTCCCTGGGACTCTCCAGGCAAAAACACTGGAATGGGTTGTCATTTCCTTCTCCAGTGCATGAAAGTGAAGTCGCTCAGTCATGTCAGACTCTTAGTGACCCCATAGACTGCAGCCCACCAGGTTCCTCCGTCCATGGGATTTACCAGGCAAGAACTGGAATGGGGTGCCACTGCCTTCTAAATTATTCCTGCTGCTGCTGCTAAGTTGCTTCAGTCGTGTCCGACTCCGTGCGACCCCATAGACAGCAGCCCATCAGGCTCCACCATCCCTGGGATTCTCCAGGCAAGAACACTGGAGTGGGTTGCCATTTCCTTCTCCAAAAAGATCTTTATGACCCACATAATCACGATGGTATGATCACTCACCTAGAGCCAGACATCCTGGAATGTGAAGTCAAGTGGGCCTTAGAAAGCATCACTATGAACAAAGCTAGTGGAGGTGATGGAATTCCAGTGGATCTATTTCAAATCCTGAAAGACGATGCTGTGAAAGTGCTGCACCCAATATGCCAGCAAATTTGGAAAACTCAGCAGTGGCCACAGGACTGGAAAAGGTCAGTTTTCATTCCAATCCCAAAGAAAGGCAAGGCCAAAGAATGCTCAAACTGCCGCACAATTGCACTCATCTCACGTGCTAGTAAAGTAATGCTCAAAATTCTCCAAGCCAGGCTTCAGCAATACGTGAACCGTGAACTTCCTGATGTTCAAGCTGGTTTTAGAAAAGGCAGAGGAACCAGAGATCTAATTGCCAACATCTGCTGGATCATCAAAAAAGCAAGAGAGTTCCAGAAAAACATCTACTTCTGCTTTATTGACTATGCCAAATAAACTAGAAAATTCTTCAAGAGATGGGAATACCAGACCACCTGACCTGCCTCTTGAGAAACCTATATGCATGTCAGGAAGCAACAGTTAGAACTGGACATGAGACAACAGACTGGTTCCAAATAGGAAAAGGAGTACGTCAAGGCTGTATATTGTCACCCTGCTTATTTAACTTCTATGCAGAGTACATTAGAAACACTGGGCTGGAAGAAGCACAAGCTGGAATCAAGATTCCCGGGAGAAATATCAATAACCTCAGATATGCAAACGACACCACCCTTATGGCAGAAAGTGAAGAGGAACTAAAAAGTCTCTTAGTGAAAGAGGAGAGTGAAAAAGTTGGCTTAAAGCTCAATATTTCAGAAAACTAAGATCGTGGCATCTGGTCCCATCACTTCCTGGCAAATAGATGGGGAAACAGTGTCAGACTTTATTTTTCTGGGCTCCAAAATCACTGCAGATGTTGATTTCAGCCATGAAATTAAAAGACGTTTACTCCTTGGAAGGAAAGTTAATGACCAACCTAGATAGCATATTCAAAAGCAGAGACATTACTTTGCCAACAAAGGTCCATCTAGTCAAGGCTATGGTTTTCCCTGTGGTCATGTATGGATGTGAGAGTTGGACTGTGAAGACAGCTGAGCGCCGAAGAATTGATGCTTTTGAACTGTGGTGTTGGAGAAGACTTGAGAGTCCCTTGGACTGCGAGGAGATCCAACCAGTCCATTCTAAAGGAGATCAGTCCTGGGTGTTCTTTGAAAGGACTGATGCTGAAGCGGAAACTCCAATACTTTGGCCACCTCATGCAAAGAGTTGAGCCACTGGAAAAGACTGATGCTGGGAAGGATTGGGGGCAGGAGGAGGAGGGGATGACAGAGGATGAGATGGCTGGATGGCATCACCGACTCAATGGACATGAGTTTAAGTGAACTCCGGGAGTTGGTGATGGACGGGGAGGCCTGGCATGCTGCAATTCATGGGGTCAGCAACAGTCGGACACGACTGAGCGACTGAACTGAACTGAACTGAACTGAAGCTCCATGCATACAACAGAACAGTATTCAGTCATTAAAAATGATATGGAAGAAATTTTATTGACCTCATATATAAAGTACGAAGAGAAAGTTTTAAAAATATCCAGTTTTGTAAAAAAAAAAAAAGTTTGTAAGTCTTGCAAAGGCCCAACAGGATATGTGCAGATTATTAATTCAGTCCTTTAGAAGTAACTTAATTATTTTTGTTTCATTATTTCTATTTCATAGTTTTTATTAACATTCATAGAATACGTTTTTATACTAATTAAAATTCTACCTTTATCTTTAGAGAAAAAAGTGGATGATTTGGGGAAATAGTATCATACGTATACCTGATACACAAGCCTGATATTGTATATCCTTTTTCGTCCTATGCCCCACAACTAATTTCCATTTCTTTTATGGTTTACCTTCTAAATACTTCTGAGATCCTCCCTTAACTCTCCATTCCTTCAGCCATTCTCTTAATCATTTCCTCATCATCTCTCATCTGAACTTTGAAAGAGATTTTGTTTAAATTGGCCTTTAGTAAGTTTTACCCCTCCTCAGCCTTCCAGCCTACCACCAGACTTTACAGTATACATCTTAGGAGACCCCCCCCCCCCCCCCGCTTAAAATCTTTATAATGATATATACCTCATCCACCACAAATTAAAAGTGCAAATTTCTCTCCATGAGGCATAAAGCTCTTCATGTTCTAACACCTTCCTATGTTTGTAGCCTTAGGTACTACTTGTGGGTCTATCCTAATACATGATGCTTCATGCTTCGAATCTTGCAGTTTTCCTTCTGCCTTGAGGACCACTTCCACCCCCCAAAATATATTAAACCAGTATAGTCTTCTATGCTTGTTTAAAAAATATGTCCATAAGGGAATTCCCTGACAATCCAGTGGTTAGAACTCTGCACTTTAACTGCTGGGAGCATGAGTTCCATCCCTGGTCAGGTAGGGTACTAAGATCCCAAAGCTGTGTGGCATGGCCAAAAAAAAAAATATGTCTGCAAAATATTTGGTACTTTATTCTTCAGGATGTGAAACTACTTAATTCACCTCCTTCTAAGTGTGAGTTGAACGCTGTGAATTTCTTCTTGTAAATAGAATAAGATAGAAGAGACTGTGACTCTGAGACTAGGTCATAAAAGGCATTGAGTTCTTCCTCCTGCATATTCTCTTGAGTCACTCCAATGGAAGCCCGCTGCCTTGTCATGGGACCTTCAGACAGCCTGTGGAGAAGCCTATGTGCCTAGAAATAAGCTATCCCAGCCGACAAGGAACCAAAGCCTATGGACAACGGTGAGTGAACTCAAAAGCTAATCTTTGGGCCCCTTTGAGATGACTCCAGCTCTAGCCAGCAGCTTAACTATTACTTCATAAGAGACCTGAACAAGAACCACCTAGCTAAGCCCTTCCTGAATCTGAGATAATATTTGTTGTTTGAAGCTGCTACGGTTTGGATTAATTTGTTATTCAGTAGCAGAACCCATAAAGCTTCCTTTGGGACTCATCTTGTGTGAAATTTTTCTTCACTTCCGATAAAATTGGGTTTTGCCCAACTAGACAGTGAACTGCTTACAGGCAAGAACTATATTTGCTTTATAATTTTTTCCCTTTTTCTAGCACAGTATTCACAAATGTTAAGTCCTCAAAAATTTTTTACCAGAAGGAAGTGTAAAATTCTTTCACCAATTGTAAGCAACTTGAGGGTAGAAACCCTGTATTTTTATCATTTTATCTTCCTTTACACAGTATAGGAAAGCAGTTAAGTAGGTGCCCCAGAAGGATCTATGTGATAAGGTTAGACCTAAGAATTTTATGCATCAAGTGTTTTTAGTATTAATATGCCCAGCGTTGTACTAAAAAGAGTCTCATGAGTAACATGATTTGATTAGAGAAAAATATAACTAGGAAATAGAAATAGCAACAGATAAAGCAAATACATATAACCACAGGCACTGTTCTAAGCATTTTACCTGTATTAACTCACGAAATCCTTTTATGATTTCTACTTTATTTGCTAGAAATTGCTAAAATCTGTGGTAGAGTCTATATAAACTCTGCTAGATCAGTAAAGGGAAGTGAGGACAGACCAGCTTGTGAGGGATAGCTTCACCATGTGGCTGCTTAAGTTTCATGTTCAGCGACATAGTTTGGATAGATGTGGATGAAAGGAAGAGACATTTTCAGTGAGAAAGAACATGACAAAAGGCAGATTGCCACAACAGAGTACCAGTGATGATGACTTGAACACATCACATTTATTTTCCCTGTGAGTCTGTCTCCAAATTTCCCTTTTTTATAAGAATACCAGTCATATTGGATTAGTACATATCTATATGACCTCATTTAACCTTAATTACTTTTTAAAATGGCCTATTTCCAAATACAGTCACATTCTTAACTAGCAGGGATAAGTGAAAGTGAAGTCGCTCAGTCGTGTCCCATTCTTTGCAACCCCATGGACTGTAGACTACCAGGCTCCTCTGTCCATGGGATTTTCCAGACAATAGTACTGGACTGGATTGCCATTTCCTTCTCCAGGGGATCTTCCTGAACCCAGGTCTTCCCTGGTAGGTCAGACCGAAAAGCATCTGTCTGCAATGCGGGAGACCCGGGTTCAATCCCTGGGTTGGGAAGACCTCCTGGAGAAGGGAATGGCAACCCACTCCAGTATTCTTATCTCCCCCGTGTCCAAAAAGACGGGGGCAGGGGGGCGGGGCTCAAAGCAGGAATAAATTTGGGAGTGGGGACACAATTCAGGCCAACTCAGATGCTGAAATGAGCATGGACCAGAGGCAAGAACTGGCCTAAGATAAGCAGAGAGGTAGTGGCATTTGTGTAAATTGGGGAGGATTTTAAATGCCAGGCAGAAGAGTTGATATGGATGGCTTTCAATAAGTCACCAATAATCAATCCATTCCCAGGTTTTAGGATTTGTTTTCATTTTATCTACTTTTATCACTGCTGTTATCTTACCAAGATAAGATCTTATCTGTGAATCATCCCAAAACTAATGAGATATAAGTTTTTACCTTCAAATCAGTCCTAAAGTAAATGCTGATTCTTCTGCAAGATGTTTCCCCACACTTGAAAAAGACTCAACAAAATACAGTTGACCCGTGAAATATAGTTCAACCCTGAAAAGGTTAAATATAAATTTTAATGTTTCTAACATTACCTCTCATTACTTTACAGTGCTTGGTAACATGTAAGTCTGGCATAAACTATTACACATTTGTTCAATGCATATTAGAAACAGTAGCTTTTGAAGAGTGAGCATTGGTTTCAAAAAGGAACCTTCTGTTGATTATCTGGTTAAACATGAATAGTTAATTTAGTTCACAAAGACTGTTAGTAATAATGTGTGAGAACACAATACCAGTTTCATTTAAACAAAATAGTTATCACAAGTCTGTGCAGTAAGAGTGTCAAATATTTCAGTAATACATATGCCAAAATGCCATTAAGTTACCAAGATTTAATAAAAGAACCCATTACATTCAGTTCAGTTCAGTCGCTCAGTCGTGTCCAACTCTGCGACCCCATGAATCACAGCACGCCAGGCCTCCCTATCCATCACCAACTCCCAGAGTTCACTCAAACTCACGTCCATTGAGTCTGATGATGCCATCCAGCCATCTCATCCTCTGTCGTCCCCTTCTCCTCCTGCCCCCAATCCCTCCCAGCATCAGGGTCTTTTCCAATGACTCAACTCTTTGCATGAGGTGGCCAAAGTACTGGACTTTCAGCTTCACCATCAACCTTCGAATGAACACCCAAAGGACTGATGTCCTTTAGAATGGACTGGTTGGATCTCCTTACAGTCCAAGGGACTCTCAAGAGTCTTCTCCAACACCACAGTTCAAAAGCATCAGTTCTTCGGTGCTCAGCTGTCTTCACAGTCCAACTCTCACATCCATACATGACCACAGGAAAACCCATAGCCTTGACTAGATGGACCTTTGTTGGCAAAGTAATGTCTCTGCTTTTGAATATGCTATCTAGGTTGGTCATAACTTTCCTTCCAAGGAGTAAGCGTCTTTTAATTTCATGGCTGCAATCACCATCTGCAGTGATTTTGGAGCCCAGAAAAATAAAGTCTGACACTGTTTCCACTGTTTCCCCATCTATTTCCCATGAAGTGATGGGACCAGATGCCATGATCTTAGTTTTCTGAATATTGAGCTTTAAGCCAACTTTTTCACTCTCCTCTTTCACTTTCGTCAAGAGGCTTTTTAGTTCCTCTTCACTTTCTGCCATAAGGGTGGTGTCATCTGCATACCTGAGGTTATTGATATTTCTCCCAGCAATCTTGATTCCAGCTTGTGCTTCTTCCAGCCCAGCGTTTCTCCTGATGTACTCTGCATAGAAGTTAAATAAGCAGGGTGACAATATACAGCCTTGACGTACTCCTTTTCCTATTTGAAACCAGTCTGTTGTCCCATGTCCAGTTCTAACTGTTGCTTCCTGACCTGCATATAGGTTTCTCAAGAGGCAGGTCAGGTGGTCTGGTATTCCCATCTCTATCAGAATTTTCCACAGTTGATTGTGATCCACACAGTCAAAGGCTCTGGCATAGTCAATAAAGCAGAAATAGATGCTCTTCTGGAACTCTTCCTTGTTCCAATGATCCAGCAGATGTTGCCAATTAGATCTCTGGTTTCTCTGCCTTTTCTAAAACCAGCTTGGAAGTTCATGGTTCACATATTGCTGAAGCCTGGCTTGGAGAATTTTGAGCATTACTTTACTAGCGTGTGAGATGAATGCAATTGTGTGGTAGTTTGAACATTCTTTGGCATTGCCATTCTTTATTCTTTGCAGCCAGAGATGGAGAAGCTCTATATAGTCAGCAAAAGCAAGATCGGGAACTGACTGTGGCTCAGATCATAATGTCCTTATTGCCAAATTCAGACTTAAATTGAAGAAAGTGGGGACAACCACTAAACCATTCAGGTATGACCTAAATCAAATCCCTTATGATTATACAGTGGAAGTGAGAAATCGATTTAAGGGACTAGATCTGATAGAGTGCCTGATGAACTACGAACAGAGGTGCGTGACATTGTACAGGAGACAGGGATCAAGACCATCTCCAAGAAAAAGAAATGCAAAAAAGAATGGCTGTCTCAGGAGGCCTTACAGATAGCTGTGAAAAGAAGAGAAGTGAAAAGCAAAGGAGAAAAGAAAAGATATAAGCATCTGAATGCAGAGTTCCAAAGAATAGCAGGGAGAGATAAGAAAGCCTTCCTCAGCAATCAATGCAAAGAAATAGAGGAAAACAACAGAATGGGAAAGAGTAGAGATCTCTTCAAGAAAATTAGAGATACCAAGGGAACATTTCATGCAAAGATGGACTCAATAAAGGACAGAAATGAAACGGACCTAACAGAAGCAGAAGATATTAAGAAGAGGTGACAAGAATACACAGAACTGTACAAAAAAGTGCTTCACGACCAAGATAATCATGATGGTGTGATCACTAATCTAGAGCCAGACATCCTGGAATGTGAAGTCAAGTGGGCCTTAGAAAACATCACTACAAACAAAGCTAGTGGAGGTGATGGAATTCCAGTGGAGCTATTTCAAATCCTGAAAGATGATGCTGTGAAAGTGCTGCATTCAATATGCCCATTACATTACTAGTGTTCAACTCTGAAGTCTTTGAAATATGAAAGGAATAAAGCCATTAGCTTGCCTTCCCAGTCTGACAAATTTAGTAGAATAAAAAGTGTTACTGGATCACAGGTTCAGCTTTACATATTATTAGAAACTGCATAGAATCATAAATGCATAAGATCTAAAACAAAATTTGAAAAAAACCCAGCATACTATACATTAAAGGAAGCATTCACCATTCTAAAATGAGAGTCATGATAAATTTATCATAAGACTGCTATCTTTCTGGGGAGGGGGACATGTTTTATTGTACATATTCTTAAGATCACTTTTTATGAACTTCCACACAGATTAGGGTTGCTGTTTACTTATATAAGCATTTTTTAATGCTTGAGAATCTTTATTAAACTTCTTTTGTTTAATCTCGTAATGATGAAAACAGTAACTCTTATCAAACACATAACCAAAATATCTTCAATCTTCATCCTGTCATCTGTACATTTCTTGAAATTTTCAATGCTGGAAAATGCTATAATGACAATGCAAATAAAGTAAAATAAAGTTTGGACAGTTGCTTAGAGTTTGTCATATAAAGGATTTCTATAATTGTGATTCTCTAAAGCTTTGCATTATTTTCATGGCATTTTTTCTGATATGTAAGTTTTCTGTATTTATGAGTTGTTTTCCAGGTATGAGCATAAAAGTATGTTTTTAATATAACCAGATTTGAAAATAATAGAACAAATGCTTCAAGTTAATAGGATGTTCTGTTCTGACTTGGTATTCATTTATCATTCATTATTCAAATGTGGCTGAATCTCAAGTTTGTACCCCACATTGTGTTTTATTGTCATTTAGTTCTCAAGAAAGTACATAATGTAGGTATAATAGTATAATTTCTCCCATATTCTGGTATGCCACATGTATGTGGGAGACAACCAGTGTAAACTTCTAAGCCAATGTTATCTTTCATGTATCCTGTTCTTATATTGAATTTTTTTCTTTTTTTATTATTCATCACCTTTGGAATTGATAGCAGCAATATTAAAGCCACTTAATATTCTCAGCTGAACATTAAAGATGTTATTACTCTCAAGTGTTTTTATGGGTCGTGCATGCATGCTCACCGCTTCAGTTATTTCTGACTCCTTGTGACCCACTGGACTGTAGCCTGCCAGGCTCCTCTGTCTATGGGATTCTCCAGGCAAGAATACTGGAGTGGGCTGCTATGCCCTCCTCCAGGGGATCTTCCCAACCTAGCGAGTGAACCCACATCTCTTGCATCTCCTTTACCACTGAGCCACTGGGGAAGCCCTCATGGGTCATTATCATGTAAAAAATAGGTGGCCTGAAAATAAAAGCCAAGCAACCAATGAGAATAATATGAGATCCTTGGGAACCATATAGTGGCTGTGACAAACCAATCAGCACGAGAAAGCCTCAAAGAAAGAAATAGAAGGTCAGTATTGGCCTGATAATAATTACAGCTACAACTTGGCATCTACTAAATTGCAAGCACCGTAATTACATAGTTTGACTCAATCTGCATAAACTGAGATAGCTAGTACTTTACAGATGGGAAATGGGGGTTTTAAGAGTCTTTAAAAGAGAGGCCTTAGATTACACAGATTATTTCTAACTTCAGAGCCTGTCTCTGATTTGTTGTTAAGGTAATTTTAATATTGTATATAATATTTTTATATATCATTTTCTTGAGTGGGGGCTCATGGGTATCATAAGATTCTTTAAGGGGTGCTAATGATAGAAGTCTAAGAACCACTAAAACTGTGAGTTCTGTGCTCTTACTGTGAGGAAGAGAGTTATGCTGAGATAGTTTTGGCTGAGTCATTCAAATGAATAAAGGTGGAGAAGCTAAGTAGAACGTGAAAATTCTGATTCAACTAACATTTATTGAATTTCCATTTGCATCAGCTACACAGATTGTATAATACTTTTTCAAGATGAATATATAGAAACACCTTGTAAGAGTTGTGTATACCCAATGAGTGAAATATGGAGAAGGAAATGGCAACCCAATCCAGCATTCTTGCCTGGAAAATCCCATGGACAGAGGAGCCTGGCAGGCTACAGTCTATGGGGTTGCAAAAGTCATACATGACTGAGTGACTAAGCACAATGTGAGGAATTATTATACAGTAGAAAACTTGGTTTAGGCCTGTGCTGATCAGTCGCTCAGTTGTGTCCGACTCTGTGACCCCATGAACCATGCACGCTAGGCCTCCGTGTCCATCACCAACTCTCAGTGTCCACTCAAACCCATGTCCATTGAGTCGGTGATGCCATCCAACCATCTTATCCTCTGTCGTCCCCTTCTCCTCCTGCCCCCAATCTTTCCCAGCATCAGGGTCTTTTCAAATGAGTCAGCTCTTCGCACCAGGTGGCCAAAGTATTGGGAGTTTCAGCTTCAACATCAGTCCCACCAATGAACACCCAGGTCTGATCTCCTTTAGGATGGACTGGTTGGATCTCCTTGAAGTCCAAGGGACTCTCAAGAGTCTTCTCCAACACCCCAGTTCAAAAGCATCAATTCTTCAGTGCTCAGCTTTCTTTATAGTCCAACTCTCACATCCATACATGACCACTGGAAAAACCATAGCCTTGACTAGATGGACCTTTGTTGATAAGGTACTGTCTCTGCTTTTCAATATTCTGTCAAGGTTGGTCATAACTTTCCTTCCAAGGAGTAAGCGTCTTTTAATTTCATGGCTGCAGTCACCATCTGCAGTGATTTTGGAGCCCAGAAAAATAAAGTCTGACACCATTTCCACTGTTTCCCCATCTATTTCCCATGAAGTGATGGGACCAGATGCCATGATCTTAGTTTTCCGAATGTTGAGCATTAACCCAACTTTTTCACTCTTTCACTTTCATCAAGAG
This sequence comes from Ovis canadensis, assembly GCF_042477335.2. Taxonomy (NCBI): domain Eukaryota; kingdom Metazoa; phylum Chordata; class Mammalia; order Artiodactyla; family Bovidae; genus Ovis; species Ovis canadensis. Next base: position 155,229,649 of record NC_091247.1, read on the forward strand.
GCTTTTTAGATCCTCTTCACTTTCTGCCACGAGGGTGGTGTCATCTGCATATCTGAGTTTATTGATATTTCTCCCAGCAATCTTGATTGCAGCTTCTGCTTCTTTCAGCCCACCATTTCTCCTGATGTACTCTGCATAGAAGTTAAATAAGCAGGGTGACAATATACAGCCTTGACGTACTCCTTTTCCTATTTGGAACCAGTCTGTTACTCCATGTCCAGTTCTAACTGTTGCTTCCTGACGTGCATACAGGTTTCTCAAGAGGCAGGTCAGGTGGTCTGGTATTCCCATCCCTTGAAAAATTTTCCACAGTTTATTGTGATCCACACAGTCAAAGGCTTTGGCATAGTCAATAAAGCAAAAGTAGCTGTTTTTCTGGAACTCTTGCTTTTTTGATGACCCAGCAGATGTTGGCAATTTGATCTCTGGTTCCTCTGCCTTTTCTAAAACCAGCTTGAACATCAGGAAGTTCACAGTTCATGTATTGCTGAAGCCTGGCTTGGAGAATCTTGAGCATTACGTTACTAGCGTGTGAGATGAGTACAATTGTGTGGTAGTTTGAGCATTTGTGGCATTACCTTTCTTTGGGGTTGGAATGAAAACTGACCTTTTCCAGTCCTGTGGCCACTGCTGAGTTTTCCAAATTTGCTGGCATACTGAGTGCAGCACTATCACAGCATCATCTTTCAGGATTTGAAATAGCTCCACTGTGCTGATAGCTCTTTTTAACTATTAATTTGGAAAAAAATGGAAATTAAGCTAAAATATTTTAAATTAATTACATTGATTTTAATGTAACAGTATTGTTTTGTTGAGCCTAAAATCATTGGAAATTTATACAGCATATATTTGGTTTGGGGGGGTATACTTGTATTGCTACATAGTAACTCAATTTTCCCAGCCGGTTTTTAAGGCTTTGTTCCAGAAGCAAGCAGTCACAGCTTTTGAGCTTTTCCTGGCATGTATGCACCATTCATTTGTTCATTTCTATTTCTTACTGTATAGCTCAGGGCACTTTAAGTTTTATAACTTGGCTCCAACTTATAAACACAAATGAAAATATGGCATTCAAATCGGGCAAAAGTATTTTATATATTAATCTTCCCTGTGATCCAAAGTATACTTATTAATTTTAAAATCATTTTTGAAATGAAATTTCAAAACCAAGCATTTTTGATGAGAAATCAAAGATATTTAAGAACATGGTAGTGAATTGCCAAGGATTTGAAAAGCAAATGTTAAGAGCTTAGCGTTTTAGAATAGCTCAGAACTGAAATTATATCCAGTTAAGACACAGGCAAGCTAAGTGGCCTTGGGCAAGGTACTAACCTCACTAAGCCTCAGTTTTGTTACCTAAAAATTGCATGTAGAAATATGCCTTTTCAGAATTAAAATTTAATTCTAAGAGATGATCTATGCAAATGCTTAGCATAATATATGGAATGAACCAAACATTCAAAAACAGTAGTTGCTATAATGTGTAATAACCATATAACCCAAGGATGTCAAAGAGAGAAGCATAATTATTAATGTAACATCTGAAAAGAAAAATGAAAGAAAAGATTGTAAAAACAGACACATTTGCAGCAACATGGATTCAACTATAGATTGTCATACTAAGTAAAGTAAGTCAGAAAGAGAAAGACACATACCTTATGATATCACTTCTCTGTGGAATCTAAAATATGTCACAAGACTTCCCTGCTGCTTCTGCTGCTGCTGCGTCACTTTAGTCATATCCGACTCTGTGCAACCCCATAGACGGCAGCCCACCAGGCTCCCCCATCCCTGGGATTCTCCAGGCAAGAACACTGGAGTGGGTTGCCATTTCCTTCTCCAATGCATGAAAAGTGAAAAGTGAAAGTGAAGTCCCTTGGTCGTGTCAACTCTTAGCGACCCCATGGACTGCAGCCCACCAGGCTCCTCTGTCCATGGGATTTTCCAGGCAAGAGTACTGGAGTGGGTTGCCATTCCTAGCAGTGATTAAGAATCCACATTTCTGCTGCAGTCAATCGCTGGCCAGGGAAGTAAAATCCCGCATGCCTATGTTGAATAGTAGCGGTGAAAGTGGGCACCCTTGTCTTGTTCCTGACTTTAGGGGAAATGCTTTCAATTTTTCAACATTAAGGATAATGTTTGCTGTGGGTTTGTCATATATAGCTTTTATTATGTTGAGGTATGTTCCTTCTATTCCTGCTTTCTGGAGAGTTTTTATCATAAATGGATATTGAATTTTGTCAAAGGCCTTCTCTGCATCTATTGAGATAATCATATGGCTTTTATTTTTCAATTTGTTAATGTGGTGAATTACATTGATTGATTTGCGGATATTGAAGAATCCTTGCATCCCTGGGATAAAGCCCACTTGGTCATGGTGTATGATCTTTTTAATATGTTGTTGGATTCTGATTGCTAGAATTTAGTTAAGGATTTTTGCATCTATGTTCATCGGTGATATTGGCCTGTAGTTTTCTTTTTTTGTGGCGTCTTTGTCAGGTTTTGGTATTAGGGTGATGGTGGCCTCATAGAATGAGTTTGGAAGTTTCCCTTCCTCTGCAATTTTCTGGCAGAGTTTCAGTAGGATAGGTGTTAGCTCTTCTCGAAATTTTTGGTAGAATTCAGCTGTGAAGCCATCTGGACCTGGGCTTTTGTTTGCTGGAAGATTTCTGATTACAGTTTCAATTTCTGTGCTTGTGATGGGTCTGTTAAGATTTTCTATTTCTTCCTGGTTCAGTTTTGGAAAGTTGTCCTTTTCTAAGAATTTGTCCATTTCTTCCACGTTGTCCATTTTATTGGCATATAATTGCTGATAGTAGTCTCTTATGATCTTTTGTATTTCTGTGTTGTCTGTTGTGATCTCTTCATTTTCATTTCTAATTTTATTGATTTGATTTTTCTCCCTTTGTTTCTTGATGAGTCTGGCTAATGGTTTGTCAATTTTATTTATCCTTTCAAAAAACCAGCTTTTGGCTTTGTTGATTTTTGCTATGGTCTCTTTTGTTTCTTTTGCATTTATTTCTGCCCTAATTTTTAAGATTTCTTTCCTTCTACTAACTCTGGGGTTCTCCATTTCTTCCTTTTCTAGTTGCTTTAGGTGTAGAGTTAGGTTATTTATTTGACTTTTTTCTTGTTTCTTGAGGTATGCCTGTATTGCTATGAACTTTCCTCTTAGCACTATAGTGAAAGCTGTGGTACATATACACAATGGAGTATTACTCAGCCATTAAAAAGAATACATTTAAATCAGTTCTAATGAGATGGATGAAACTGGAGCCGATTATACAGAGTGAAGTAAGCCAGAAAGAAAAACACCAATACAGTATACTAACACATATATATGGAATTTAGAAAGATGGTAATGATAACCCTATATGCGAGACAGCAAAAGAGACACAGATGTATAGAACGGACTTTTGGACTCTGAGGGAGAGGGAGAGGGTGGGATGATTTGGGAGAATGGCACTGAAACATGTATACTATCGTGTAAGAAACGAATCACCAGTCTATGTTCGATACAGGATACAGGATGCTTGGGGCTGGTGCACGGGGATGATGCAGAGAGATGATATGGGGTGGAAGGTGGGAGGGGGGTTCAGGATTGGGAACTCATGTACACCCGTGGCGGATTCATGTCAATGTATGGCAAAACCAATACAGTATTTTAAAGTAAAATAAAGTAAAAATAAAAATTTAAAAAAAAATCCCATACGCCTCACAATGCAGCCAAATAAAATGTCAGAAATGAACCTACCTACAAAACATCTGTGAGTAGACTCACAGATAGAGAGATCAGACTCACGGTTGCTGAGGGGAAGTAGGGGAAGAGAGAGGGATGGACTGGGGGTTTGGAGTTGGTAAATGCAAACTATGTCATTCAGAATGGATAAATAGCAGGGTCTTACTGTATGGCACAGGAAACTGTATCCAATCTTCTGAGATAAACCATAATGGAAAAAAAATTTTTTTAGAATGTATATATTGGGTTGGCCGAAAGGTTCATTCAGTTTTTTCCGTAAGAGAGCTTTAGTAATGCTTAGGTGTCCTTAACTTCATTTGAAACAATTCTTACTGTGACAGCTGTCATAGCAGCATGCATTTTTAAAAAAAATCAAAATTTTGATGTTTGTGTAGCCATTTTAATACGAAAGATGGAAGAAAAACTTTCTTCATATTATGCTTTATTATTTCAGGAAAGATGAAAACACAGCTGAAGCAGAAAAAGATTTGTGCAGTGTTTGGAGAAGATGCTATGACTGATCAAATGTCTTAGAAGTGGTTTGCAAAGTTTTGTGCTGGAGATTTTTTGTTGGAGGATGCTGCGCTGTAGTCAGATAGACCAGCTGAAGTTGATAGCACAATCAAATCAAGACATTAATTGAGAACAATCAACATACCACAAGGTAGATATTTTGAGCTGACATCCTCAAAATATCCAAATAGAGTGCTGAAAATCATTTACACTAGCCTGCTTATGTTCATTTCTTTGATGTTTAGTTTCCACATAAATTAAGTGGAAAAAAAAAAGACTGTATTTCTGCATGTGATTCTCTACTGAAATATAATGACAACATTCTGTTTTTAAAACAAATTAAAGAGGATGATGAAAAGTGGATGTTGCACAGTAATGTGGCGTGGAAGAGAGATCATGGGGCAAGTGTAATGAACCACTGCCAACCACACCAAGGACTGATCTTCACACAAAGAAGGTGATGTGTATATGGTGGGATTGGAAGGAAGTCCTCTATTATGAACTCCTTCTGGAAAACCAAACAGTTCCAATAAGTACTGTTCCCAATTCGACCAGCTGAAAGAGGCACTTGAAAATTGCAGAATTAGTCAAGAGAAAAAACATAGTCTTCCATCAGGATAACACAAGACCACATGTTTCTCTGATGACCAGGCAAAAACTATTGCAGCTTGACTGGAAAGTTTTGATTTCATCCACTGTGTTCACCAGACATAGCACCTTTGGATTTCCATTTATTTCAATCTTTACCAAATTCTCTTAATGGGAAAAAAAAAAAATTCAATTCCCTGGATAAGAAGAAGCACCATTCTTTGCTTAAAAAGCAAAGTTTTGGGATGATGAAATTATGAAGTTGCCTGAAAAATGGCAGAAGGCAGTGGAACAAAACAGTTAATACATTGTTCAATAAAGTTAGTGAAAATGAAAAATTTGTCTTTTATGTTTACTTAAAAAATTGAAGGAACTTTTTGGCCCACCTGGTATGTGCATAACTGAGTCACTTTGCTGTACAGCAGAGGTTGCCACAACATTGTCAATCAAATACTATACTTCAATAAATTGAAAAAATTTTAAGGCCACTTGAAAAAACAACAGAAACATAAATGTGCTAGCTGGCTGACAAATACTTTCTGTTAAAAAATAAAACTCACGTAAAGTAAGAAAGTGAAATATATTCTTAAATGATTGTATTTCATGGTAGCAACTTAGTTACTATGCTTTGTTTTTGTAAGAATATTTTTTAATTGTGGGTTTTTAAAAATAAACCATTAGCTAATCCTTTTCATTTCTTGTGATATTGGATTTATATTCCTTCCACAGTTACCAACAGAATTTTAAAAGGACCATCACTTTTAAAAAACATTGTTTACGAGCTCCCTGGTGGCTCATTGGTAAAGAATTCTGCCAGTTCAGGAGACATGGGTTCAATTCCTGGTCCAGAAAAATCCTACATGCCCTGGAGTAACTATGCCCATGGGCCATAACCACTGAGCCTGTGCTCTGGAGTCCATGCTTCACAAGAGAAGCCGCAGCAATGAAAAACCCTTCCACTGCAATGAAGACTAGTCCCTGCTCTTTGTAACTGGAGAAAAGTCAGCATAGCAACAAAGACCCAACACAGCCATAAATAAATAAATATTTTAAGAAGACATTGTTTACAAGATGATTACAATTCTCAATTTTACCTTTTTAATGTGGTTTTCAGTTCTAAATGAAGTAGAACTTTTAGTCATAATTCAGGTATTTTAAAAACACTACCTAAAATATAGGTAAGCACAGTATTTCATAAAACACTTGTATTTTGATGAGTGAAATTAGTTCCTTTTGGCTTCTAGATTTTAAAAGTTGCTACATCTGCTCTAGCTTTGACTGGTGAAGGTGGTCCTGAAGGTCTATTATCCTCAGACCATCTCATCCTTTTAATGACGCAGCCTATATAATTAGGAACGAACTTTTCATAAACAACATATGTAAGTGGGCACAGGACAGTTAAATGGCAGAACCCAGAAAAACAGTCGGTTGATCAATTACAAATTCAGAAGCTACCACAAGGAGATATTTTATAATGTAGTGCAAAATAAGAACACTTCTAATAATAAGAAAGACCTTTTCTGTTAGCCTCATCCCTAAAGCTAGTTTTCCTGCTAGAAGCCAAGAAACCTTATTTTAAAAAACAAAATAAAAACCTGTTAACCATAGCAGCAGAAGGAAGAGAAAACCTCTATTTTGAATGAAATGATACCAAATATATTATTATACTTCTTTAAGCTGAAGAACTTGTGTATATCTCTATTGTTCCTTATGGAAACAAAAATTACAAAAAAGGGAAAGAGGAGGGAGAAGGGGTTCCTCAGACCAGTTCTGTGAGATATTGGTAAATATTCTGTGGGAAAAGATTGCATTGTAAAGTAGACATAGGAGTTACTTAAACCAAGTATAAGACGTTTTATGACTGCAGTGTTTGTTGAGATTTTTAATATGCAAATATGTTACTAAATGCCTTAGTCCTTTTTTATTGACGACTTCAGTTAATACCTCCCAAAACCATGAACTATCTACAGTTAAGGAAATAAATGTAGAAGTAGTGCTTGGAAGGTTGAATTTTGAGTTCCTGTAAACAGACTGAGAATTCTCTACTATCAACTTTGTTGGGATTTGAATGGGCTGTTATAGATGTTTGAACCAAACCAAATAAGAGATATTTCTCGTATCCACTTAGACTAAGTTTTACCAGTACTTTAAGCAAGGACTGGCAACATTTAAAACCAATGCTGTAGTTAGAGCTCAATATTTTTGTATTTTGTATACACATAGTGTATTGAATGGGAGTTTCCCTATAATTGTCCTATTATGCCTCAAAACTGAAGGTGAAATGCATGAATCCATCACATTATAAGTTAAAATAACTTTAACCTCACGGTATTAAATGAGTAGGGTCACAAGCAGTCCTGTCACCACCACCGCAGCCACTCCTGTCCACTCTTGGTCAAAAAAAATTAGAGATACAGAGGAGACCTGTTAAGAGAAAGCAGTAAGCTATTTCAAATGTGTAATTGGGGCGGAGGATGCTCAGATTCGTTTCTGAAGATCGGATTTATGAAAGAAGTGGAGACATTTTCTTTGTTGGATGTTTGCTTGGCCGTAGAACTTGCTTATCCCCTGAAGCTGAGGAAAGAGACTTTGAAGGATGATAGACTGAGAGAGGCCAGGACCAGGGGAATAGCCTTCATGGCCACCATTTAGTGTGGCGAGAATAATAGGGTCCCCAGGGATGGTGTGAATACTGGAGAAGGTAAGTGGGCTTGAGCCGTTTTGTCAGTATGAGAGCTGACAACAACAAGAAGGAAGCCCTGAAGGGAGAGGAATGAAACATCTGGTAAGCTGGAGCCCCGATAACCACCATCAGGAAAGTAGATAGTGGTAAACCCCTGAAGACTTACTGAAGATCTAGCTTTTTGGATACTGTCATAGAGCGGTCTCAAAAATCAGTCAATGAAGACTGTGTTCTCAACCAGTCAAGTAAGGAAGCATTTGTCCTTTTCATGTAAGGAAGCATCTACCCTTTTTCACTCCATTCCCTCTGCCACAGGCCACGAGCACTAAGCCTGGAAGCGAAGTGGGAGGAAAGGGAGTTGTCTGAGAGCCAGATTTTCCCCCATCTCCAAGCACTAGAGCTTTGCCTGTACTGGGGATGGCTAGATGGGAGGAGCAGATGGAAAGAGTTTTGAACTGAGTAGAGATAAAAGCTTTCAAGTTGGTGGTTCCTTTTTTTTTTTTTTTTTCAAGACTGATTCTTTAATTTTAGATTGTAACTGTTGTAATAAAATGACTAGAAATCATAACCATTAAAGGAGCCACCATTCTGGGAAATGGAAAGTTCTACCGTATATTATTGAGGATAGTTATTGAAAGAAAATAAGGATGTTTCTTGTCTCTCAGTCTGAAACACTGAAAATTTATTTTTAGTAAATAAATACTTTAAAACATTTGTATGCTCAAATTATCTAGTTCTTTTTTTTTTCTTTTTGATTGAGCAGCATGACTTGAGGGATCTTAGTTCCTTGACCAGGGATTGACCGCAGCCACAGCAGTGAAAGTGCTGAATCCTAACCACTAGGCCACCAGGGAACTCCCTATCTAGTTCCTTTCAAAGTATGGTTTCCATAATTCATCCATTTCTTTTGTGAACTTTATAAACTTTTGAAATGTAAAATATCTTTGCAAGTATCTAAGTTTTGCTGAAGATTCTGGGGCCCAACACTCTTTACAGGATAGTATTTTTACAACTCCTTTTTGCATTTGCTAAATCAGAAGAATTGGACACGACTTCATATGGTAAAGAGACTGCCTGCAATGCAGGAGACCTGAGTCCAATCCCTGGGTTGGGAAGATTCCCTGGAGAAGGAAATGGCAACCCACTCCAGTGTTCTTGCCTGGAAAATCCTATGGACAGAGGAACCTGGTACGCTATATGGAGTCAGACACGACTGAGTGACTAACACTAACACACTAGTGACTAAACAACACGATAACCCATCACAATGATGAGCAGCTATGCCGTTCAATCCTGATAGCCACTCAGTCCAGATTTTAAACAGGAAAACAGAATTTAAAAGCAAAGTAGTATAAACTACTTCCACTTTCATGTTGGCCTTGCTCACGTTCTTAAATGAATTCCACAGAATTTTAGATTTGTCTTTACTTCTAATTTTATCAAATTATACTTCCACCCAGAAAAGGGCAAAGTAGATCTAAAACTTTAACATGATTTAAGATTTAATCTTCCAGATCAATATTAAATTTCATCGATATTTGGTGGAAAAATATCTAGACTATATCTACTCAAACCTTTTAACCATCTTACTTGTTGTGGTTTAAAGCATGAAGAACAATTGCTATTTGGTTGTTTGTTTATTAGTGAGGAACTAATACAATACAAATGATTGCTGCACAACTTTGAATCTGGAGACAAACAATTGGATCATTCTCAGATGAAGAACAATATGAACGCATGCAAATTCCCAGTGTATTCAATGCTGACAAGTATTTACTGTGAGCCAGGCACTGATCCAAACACAGGGAAATTGAGCAGTAAGGAAAGTATGTAATTCCCTGTTTTCCTGGAGAATATAGATAATAAATGAATATTCAACATAATATTATGCAATTATAAGAATTATGAAGGAAATGAGGCAAGATAAGGGCTAGAAGAGACACTACTTTGCCGACAAAGGTCCATCTAGTCAAGGCTATGGTTTTTCCAGTGGTCACGTATTGATGTGAGAGTTGGACTGTGAAGAAAGCTGAGTGCCAAAGAATTGATGCTTTTGAACTGGGGTGTTGGAGAAGACTCTTGAGAGTCCCTTGGACTGTAAGGAGATCCAACCAGTCCATTCTGAAGGAGATCAGCCCTGGATGTTCATTGGAAGGACTGATGCTAAAGCTGAAACTCCAGTACTTTGGCCACCTCATGCAAAGAGTTGAGTCATTGGAAAAGACTCTGATGCTGGGAGGGATTGGGGGCAGGAGGAGAAGGGGACAACAGAGGATGAGATGGCTGGATGGCATCACCGACTCGATGGACATGAGTTTGGGTGAATTCTTGGAGTTGGTGATGGACAGGGAGGCCAGGCATGCTGCGATTCATGGGGTCGCAGAGAGTCGAACGCGACTGAACGACTGAACTGAACTGAATTGAAGGGCTAGTGAATGATGAGGGGATGGGATGCTCTTTTAGATAAGGTGGTCAGTTGACTCAGGAGGTAACAGAGCAAGATATCTGCAGGAAATGAAGTTCAGTTCAGTTCAGTCGCTCAGTCGTGTCCAACTCTTTGCGACCCCATAAATCGCAGCACGCCAGGCCTCCCTGTCCATCACCAACTCCCGGAGTTCACTCAGATTCACGTCCATCGAGTCAGTGATGCCATCCAGCCATCTCAACCTCTGTCGTCCCCTTCTCCTCCTGCCCCCAATCCCTCCCAGCATCAGAGTCTTTTCCAATGAGTCAACTCTTTGCATGAGGTGGCCAAAGTACTGGAGTTTCAGCTTTAGCATCATTCCTTCCAAAGAAATCCCAGGGCTGATCTCCTTCAGAATGGACTGGTTGGATCTCCTTGCAGTCCAAGGGACTCTCAAGAGTCTTCTCCAACACCACAGTTCAAAAGCATCAATTCTTCGGTGCTCAGCCTTCTTCACAGTCCAACTCTCACATCCATACATGACCACAGGAAAAACCATAGCCTTGACTAGACGGACCTTAGTCGGCAAAGTAACGTCTCTGCTTTTGAATATGCTATCTAGGTTGGTCATAACTTTTCTTCCAAGGAGTAAGCATCTTTTAATTTCATGGCTGCAGTCACCATCTGCAGTGATTTTGGAGCCCAAAAAATTAAGTCTGACACTGTTTCCACTGTTTCCCCATCTATTTCCCATGAAGTGATGGGACCGGATGCCATGATCTTTGTTTTCTGAATGTTGAGCTTTAAGCCAACTTTTTCACTCTCCTCTTTCACTTTCATCAAGAGGCTTTTTAGTTCCTCTTCACTCTCTGCCATAAGGGTGGTGTCATCTGCATATCTGAGGTTATTGATATTTCTCCCGGCAATCTTGATTCCAGCTTGTGCTTCTTCCAGCCCAGCATTTCCCGTGATGTGCTCTGCATATAAGTTAAATAAGCAAGGGAAATGAAGTTGCATCGTTTACTCGATAGACATGATTTAGATGTCAGGCTATGAGTTTAGTATCCCTTGCATGTTCGGTCACATTCGACTCTTTGTGACCCCATGGACTGTAGCCCACCAGGCTCCTCAGTCCATGGGATTTCCCAGGCAAGAATATTGGAGTGGATTGCCATGTCCTACTCCAGGGGATCTTCCCAACCCAGGGATCAAACCCAAGTCTCACATCTGTGTTGTCAGATGGATTCTTTACCACTGTGCCCTGTGGGAAGCATGTAGTAGTCCTTAGAGACATATATATATATATATGTATATATGTATATATATACATATATATATATATTTTTTTTTGAACCAACAACCCTATCTAAGAAACACAACTTTTTACAATGAACAGCATTAGGGATTTCCCTGGCAGTCCAGTGGTTAAGACTCCCAGCTTCCACTGCAGGGGACATGAGTTTGATCCTTCCTCAGGGAAATAAGATACCACATGCCACACAGTTTAGTTCAGTTCAGTTCAGTCACTCAGTCGTGTCTGACTTTGTGACACCATGAGCTGCAGCACACCAGGCCTCCCTGTCCAACACCAACTCCCAGAGCCCACCCAAACTCATGTCCATTGAGTCAGTGATGCCATACAACCATCTTATCCTCTGTCGTCCCCTTCTCCTCCTGCCCTCAATCTTACCCAGCATCAGGGTCTTTTCAAATGAGTCAGCTCCTTGCATCAGGTGGCCAAAGTATTGGAGTTTCAGCTTCAACATCAGACCTTCCAATGAACTCCGGGAACTGATCTCCTTTAGGATGGACTGGGTGGATCTCCTTGCAGTCCAAGGGACTCTCAAGAGCCTTCTCCAAAACCACAGTTCAAAAGCAGCAGTTTATCAGCACTCAGCTTTCTTTATAGTCCAACTCTCACATCCATACATGACTACTGGAAAAACCATAGCCTTGACTAAAGGGACCTTTGTCAGCAAAGTAATGTCTCTGCTTTTTAATATGCTGTCTAGGTTGGTCATAACTTTCCTTCCAAGGAGTAAGCATCTTTTAATTTCATGGCTGCAATCACCATCTGCAGTGATTTTGGAGCCCCAAAATAAAAAGTCTGTCACTGTTTCCACTGTTTCCCCATCTACATGCCACACAGTGGGGCCAAAACAAAAAATACAGAAGGTAGCATATTGCTTTGTACTGTTATATCTTCATAGAAACTAATTTTTGTTTTTGATGCTGTTGCTTCTGGTCTCATTTCATTATTAATTAATTTTTTGAAATTTATTTTTGGCTGCACTGGATCTTCGTTCCTGCACATAGGCTTTCTCTAGTTGTGGCAAGCAGGCTTCTCATTGCAATGGCTTCTCTTGTCGCACAGCATGGGCTCTACAGCTCGTGGGCTTCAGTAGTTGTGGCACACGGGCTACGCTGCCCTGCAGCATGTAGAATCTTCCTGGATCAGGAATCAAACCGGTGTGCCCTGCACTGGCAGGCAGATTCTTAACCACTGGACCACCAGGGAAGTCCATTTCATTTCACTTTAATTCAGCAGATCTTTTTTCTCCGATTGCTATATTCCAGGCTTTATTCTAGGCTTTTGCAGTGTTCTAGTGAATAAAACACACACAGATTCCTGACTATATGGATATTACATTCTAGCAGGGAAAGGCAGACAATAAATATGCAATATTAATGTATAAATAGAATAAATTACATATTGTGATAGAAGGTGATTTGTAATATAGGAGAAAAGTAGACCAGAGACAGAGAGATACATAAATACTGAGAGGAAGATAGGTTTCATTAGTAAATAGGCTAGTCAGCGTGGGTCTTGAGATTAGACCAGAGCAAACATCTGAAGAGTTGAGGGAGTTACCTGAGTGGGAACAGCTCTCATTGACACATGCATAGCATACGCACATGACACACATACATATGCTTTTGCCTTCAAGGAAGTTCCTATCTTCAACATGTAATTTTTAGCTTATAAAAATAGAGTAGCTATATACAACTACTTAAAAGTGTACATGTTATCTTTTATTTACTTAAAAGCCACTTTTATAGATAGATATGTTGATTTTTTGTGATCAGATTATGTCACTACCATTTTAAAAATCACTGAAAAATAACATGATTAAAAATATACATAATTTTGGACTTCTCTGGCAGTCCAGTAGTTAAGACTCCTTGTTTCCAATGCAGGTGATGCGAGCTCAATCCCTGATCAGGGAACTAAGATCCCACATGCTGAGTGGCATGGCAAAAAAATATGTACATATTTTTATGTACTGGCAAGTGTAGGTCACACAGCAATTATACTATATCTTTTATTTTTTTAAATTGAAGTATCAAGTGTAAGTGTTAGTTGCTCAGTCATGTCTGACTATTTGCAACCCCGTGGAGTATAGCCTGCCAGGCTCCCCTTTGCATGGAATTCTCCAGGCAAGAATAGTGGAGTGGGTTGCCATTCCCTTCTCCAGGGGATCTTCCTGACCCAGGGATTAAACCCAGCTCTCCTGCATTGCAGGCAGATTCTTTACCATCTGAGCCACCAGGGAAGTCTAGTTGATGTACAATATTATGTTTGTTTTGGGTATACAACATAGTAATTCAATTTTTAAATACATTACAAAATGGTCAATAAGGTTAATTCATGTCAATGTATGGCAAAGCCAATACAGTATTGTAAAATAAAATAAAGTAAAAAAAAGTCAAAAAAAATCATCTGTCTTCATATAAAGTTATTACAATACTTGACCATATTTCCTATATTATATAGTGTATCCCTGTGACTTACTTATGTTATGACTGGAAGTTTGTACTTCTTAATGCCCTTTGCATATTTTGTCCAACCTCCCATCTTCCTCTGCTCTGGCAACTACCTCTGTTCTCTATATCTATCAGTCTGTTTTCATTTTTTAGTTTGTCTATTCATCTGTTTTCTTTTCTAGATTTCACATATAACTGAGATGATACAGTGTCTGTCAGACCTAGCTTAATACTCTCTAGATCCATCCGTGTAGTCACTAATGGCAAGATTTCACTCTTTTTAGCGGCTAATATTCCATTGTATATACATACCAAATATATCCACCTGTATATGTATATGTATGTACATATATGTGTACATATATACATATACATACATATATATGGCTTCCCCAGGGGCTCAGTGGTAGAGAATCCACCTGAAATGCAAGAGACACGAGTTCAATCCCTGGGTCAGAAAGACGCCCTGAAGGCAGGCATGGCAACCCATGCCAGTATTCTTGCCTAGAGAATCCTATGGACAGAGAAGCCTGGTGGGCTGTAGTCCATGGAGTCACAAACATTCAGACACGACTGAAGCAACTGAGCCCACACACACATGTGAATATGCATGCCACATCATCTTTAGCCATTTATCTATCAATGGACACTAAGATTGCTTCGGTATCTTAGCTATAATAAATAATGCTGTAATGAACATAGGGGTGCAAATATCTTTTCAAATTACTGTTTTTGTTTTCTTTGGGTAAATACCTAGAAGTAGAATTTCTGGATGGTATGGTAGTTTTGTTTTTAATTCCATGCCGTTTTTACTAGTGGCTACACTACTGTATCCTTTCTCTTTTTTTCAAGGGTAATGATATTCTCAAAGACGTATTAAAAATCCAAAATAATTTAAAATAAATTGGAAAACATGGCAGATTAATTACTTCATGCTATAAATTGAGTGCTTGTAAACTAGCAAGCAAAATGATTTGTCAATATGAGTAGAAAAATGTACCTTTATGAGTTCTTTCAATAAAATTAGAACAATTTATAGTCTTTTATTTTCCTTCATTCCATCTGTTTTCCAGTTATCACTTTATTATAAATCTGTTTAAAGTCAACCTTCATCAATTTGCCTGTACTATCTGTTGTTCTGCAGAATTAAATAAAATCTTCTAATCTTTGCGTTTTTAACCCATAACTTTTTAAAAAAGTAACTAGACAATTACAAGTAGCCATAGAGAAATAGTAACTAAATTTCTTTTTTAATTTAAAGTTGCTTTCTGTTTTATTCTGTAATAACAAAATTACATTTTACCTCCTTGGTTTGTACTTTTGAATCGGTAATGAATAACCGATTTTTAATTTATATTATTTATTTTTTTATTTTTTGGCCAAACTATGCAGGTTGTGGGATCTTAGTTCCCTGACCAGGAATGGAATGCACACCCTTGTCAGTGAAAGTGCAGAGCCCTAACCACTGGACCGTCAAGGAATTCCCAGCAGTCAATTTTTTATAACTTTTGGTACATTGTCTTATTGAAAAGGGCACAAATGTTTTATGAACTTAAACATTTTGCATACTTCTTTTACTAATATGAAATAATATGTTTGATTTGCTAAAATTTTTTAAACTATTTTTCATAAAATCCTTCCTTTCCAGTCTAGTCTACAGTGTTCCTCTCACTCTTTAGAACAGATTTTTCTATACCACTTATTTCACACTTTATACAAGCTGTCTTGTGTTTTGTTTTAGCTTCTAGAAATAGACTATACCTTTTCCAAGGACAAAGATTCAGTTCTTATCAGTTAGCATAATGATTTTTCAAAAAGTAACTGTTCCACTAAAAGTTTTTGTTCAATACAAGTATAACTTACATAACTCAGAGTTACTATTATGATATTGTGATTTTTAATCAGAAACATAATTTCGTTTTCATCCTCATTTTGGCATAGATTTTGTGAAACCCATGGACTTTCTTAAGTGATGAGAGATAAAAAAGTACAGTTCATAACAAGCTCTAGTCAACCACACCTGAGTTGATGTTAACACTATGACTTTTACACAGCCTCAAAGAATGGAGGCTTGTTGCCAAAGGTATCACCCACATTACTAAAGGACTGAAGTTTTCAGCTCATCATCCAGCCTCTAGGGAGAGGAGAGGAGCTGGATGTTGAACCAATCACCAGTGACCAATGATTCAATCAATCAATAGTGCCTGCTATAATGAAACTTCCATGAAACTTAAAAGACAGGATTTGAATAGCTTTCTGGTTGGTAAACATAGAAGTGCTGGGAGGGTGGTACACCAGGAGGGGCATTGGAAGCCCCATGCTTCTTCCCCCCATACCTTCCCTGAGTCATATATGATTTTATGACAAACCAGTAATCTATTAAATAAACTGTTTTTCTGAGTACTGTGAATAATTTTAGCAAATTAATCATGAGGAAGGCTTGTGGGAACCCCTAATTCATAGCCAATAGGTATCAAACTGGACTTCTGATTGGCCTCTGAAGTAAGGACAGTCTTCTGGGTCTGAGCCCTTACCCTGTGGGATCTGATTGTTGTGTCCAGGTAGATAGTGGCAGAATTGAATTGAATTGCAGGATACCCAGCTTGTGTTTGCAGAGAATTGGAGAATTGCTTGGTGTGGGGAAAAATTCCTCACATTTGGTGAGTAGAATTGGCAGAAATGGCAGGCAAGGGAAAAACATATGACATACTGTAGTATACAAAGTTATACTCAAATTGGAGTCTCTGTGAGTTTCAAAGTGTTTTTGTAGTATGCCACCCTAAGCTAAGGAAGGAGTTGAGTTTTCCACTATTCCTCATTTCTCTGTGGCAGTTGGAATTCTATTATCAAAAATAATTGTGTATCCAAATTTGTAATTGCCAGCTTTTAGATGTAAAAAGTTGGTCATGAGCAGTGTTAGGGAGAAATAGTTTAGCCCCCAAATGGTTTTGTTTTATATTGACACCAAAATGTTTTTCTTTTATAGCAACACAGCCTGAAGATATAAATGTTAAGGAAATGGGAGGGCAGAGTTCCATGCTTTCCACCTCTAACCTTCACAGATGTTAAATATAACAGTGGAAACATTCTTGCCATTAAAATATGAGCAGTATATTTTAAAACCAGTCATGAGAGTCCTGCCATGTGATAAACTTAATCTTTGAATAACTAAGGTGACATGGTCCCTGGTTCTACCCAGATATACATATCCTCAACTACTGATGCTAAACCGGATCATGTATAAGGATCAGTTTTGTCTAAGATGTCCTTGTGGTGGTTCAGTTGGTAAAGAATCTGCCTGGAATGCAGAAGACTGCCTACAATGCAGGAGACCTTGGTTCTATCCCTGAGTTAGAAGATCCCCTAAGAGAGGAGAAGGAAATGCCAACCTGCCCCAGTATTTTTGCCTGGGAAATTCCATGGACAGAGGAGTCTGGCAGGGTTCTGTCTATGCAGTCGCAGAGTCAGACGTGACTGAGTGCACACACAGCAGCAGCAAGATGTCCTTAGGAAAACAAGTTAATCTTTGATGTCTACCCCTTACTCACTTTAGATCCTTATCCCTGATGAGTACCTTTTTCCCGAAAGGAGTGCTCCAATTCCAGAGTAGGTTGGGGAAAGGGAAAGAGAGACTCCAATCTTAGAAAAATCGGGTACTGCACACGTTATCAAGGCCTAGGAGCCCAACCACTTTCACTAGGAAGTTGGAGAAAGATTAGCCAGTTAACCTAATGAAGAGAAAAGTGAGGTATGGACATTGTGCTTCCTAAGTTTTTCTTGACAAAGGACAACAATGACCTATTAGCTCTGGGCAAAGCTGAAGCTTCACATGAACTTCTAAGTTCACATCTATAGGTTTTGTGAAGAGACTGAACAATCCACACTGACTTCCAGTTTCTCAGAATTTTTTGATTCTCTATTTCTCCTCACCCTACCTTCCCTCTACCTGTACACATTCTGTGTGGAAATTTACTTGTTCTGTATATGATCTCCTCATACACAAAAAGTAGAGTCAAGGGATCTCTACTTTTAAGGGCTATCAAGTAGTTAGTCTGATAAAAGAGCCAAGCACAGAACCCTCTGGCCCTGCACAGAATGCATGCCCATGTAGCTGGCCCTCTACATCAGTGTGAGTCATATAGTGAAAATCCTTGAACTCTGCTGTGACTAGCGCAACTGCTGATCCTGTCTTCTGCAAGAGTCCTTAAGAGTACCTGTGCTTGGGACTTCCCTGGCAGTCCAGTGGTTAGATCTCCACACTTCCACTGCAGGAGTTTTAATCCATGGTCAGGGAACTGAGATCACATATGCCTTGGTGGCATGGCAAAAAAAAAAAAAAAAAGTACTTGTGCTTTTTAAGATTTTATTTGGAAAATATTTGATATCATAATTGTAAAGAGTTGTCATTAGCATATTTTCTCATAGTCCAAATTAAAATGTTTAGTTATGTTAAAAATTCAAAAATCAGTATTGGTTAAACCATAGTTTTTGTTATTTTTCTCAATGGTTATAAATTCAGATTTTCTAAGGAGGAAAAAAAAGTTATTTTTCAGTTCTGATGAAAGTGTAAAAAACTTTTAATAAGTAGTCTTAGGTCTTATTTTATGTAAGTTGATAATATCAGCTTAAATTATCATAGTTTCAGTAGAATATTTTTCGGCCTCATTAATCAAAAGTTATACTTTAGTGAAGGAACCCTAGTATTATGCCAAATAACTGCTCCGTTAGCTTGATCATCAATAATCACTAGAAAAATAGCTAGGGGATGGAAAAACACATTTGTCAGACAAGCTTATGACTTTAGAACTTAAAAAGTTCAGCAATTAACTTGCAATGTACTTAATCAAACTTGCTTAGTTTACATATTCATGTAATGTGGAAAGTGGAATTTGACCAAGAACCTGTCAACCTATTCTATTACAACAGATGTAATACCCTTTCTTTCCTTAAAAACTACAACAGTTGAGAAAGTCAAACTTACTTGAATTTTTTTTTTTAATTTTGGCTTTAAGTTTTAGGATGACTACCTGATTAGTGGATAAAATTGATAAATAGGCATTATTAATTCTCACTATGACAGTTCTTTGTAAAAGAGAGGAGTGGCTATATAAATACAGAACTTATATTTCAACCCTTCTAACGTGTTGAATTTACAACTTATTCTTGGCTTTTAATTGGATCACTGAATGAAACCTCTTCTTACACCACCCTCTCTAGCAGTCTTTGTGCCAGATGGAGATAAAGCAGACCAAAATCCCTGCCTCATGGAACTGAAGCAGTAGAGAGGGTGAGACAGGCAATAGATGAAAATAACATCAGTAATATTTGGTATGTTAGATGTGGTTAAGTACTAGGGAGAAAGAAAAAGCCAAGAAGGAATATAGGAAGTAAAGAGTAGAGTTAGGGGTAGGAAAAGATTGTAATGCTAAACAAGTTGAAAGGAAGTCCTTTCTGAAAAGGTGACTACAGAGAAACCTAGAGAAAGAATGAGTATGAGCCTTCGAATTTTGAATATTGTGGCAAGAGCATTGCAGGCAAATGCGTGGGTACTCAGTCGCATCCAGCTCTTTGTGACCCCATGAACTGTAGCCTGCCAGGCCCTTCTGTTCATGGAATTTTCCAGGCAAGAATATTGGAGTTGGCATTTCCTACTCCAGAGGATCTTCCTGACCCAAGGATCGAATCCCCATCTCTTGCATCTCTTGTGTCTCCTGTAGCTCCTGCATTGGTAGGCAAATTCATTACCACTGCGCCACCTGGGAAGCCCCAGAAGGGAACTGCAAATGCAAAGTCCTGATGTGCTCAAGGTTCAGCAAGAAAAACTAGAAGACTAGAAAGGCGTGAGCAGGTGGGAGTACAACAGGAGACAAGGTGAGAGACTGAGGTGAGGGCGGACAGAGTCCTTGGAGAAGGGTACAGATTTCAAGCACTTAGGTCATTGTAAGCTCTTTTGGCAGCTTTTACTCTGAGTGAGCTAACGATCCGCTAGAGCAGAGGTGTGACACGATCTCTTTTATTAAGATCTGACAGAAGTGGGACGGGAAGCAGAAGAAAGAAGCCCAGTTAGATGCAATAACAATAGTCCGGATGAAGGAAGATGATGGGTTGGACAAGATTCTGAATAAAGAATAAAGAGGTTCCAAATATATTTAGTTTGTCATTGATTGAAGTATTTTTTATAATTATTTGTGTTATATATTTCTGTGGTAAAATACTGTGATCATTTCCCATTTCTTTAAATATTCTCCTACCACATAATACTAGTGGCTGCATGGTATAGTTTGGAGATAGCATAATGTAGCCATTGTATAGGTGGAATAATGTATTTAACTCTCCTCTGCCTAAGCACTTTCTAATATTTCTCTATTATAAATACCACTACAACAAACATCTTCATCGTTATATCTTCGCTAATATAATTGCTACATAATTTAGGAATCTCTATTGATTTTAAGAATGACTGCTTAAATTGTGCTAGAAAGACAGAAACTGGAAAAACAGACATATTACTATCAACCAGCAACCTGGATTGGTATTTTTTCAGACATAACCATAGAAAGATTGTCTGTATCAGATGCAATTGATCTTAACATCGATAGAATTTAAAGGCCACCAAAAATATTTGAATATGAAATATCTATAAATTCTTACTCAAGATTGAATAAACAGTCGTGTATTTTAGAAGTTTTTTTCTATTTCTGATACCCTTGATTATAACTAGGAAGAGATGACCAATCACAAGAGCTGTCACCATTTTAACATTCGACATGAACTGCGGCCACAAGGGTTTCTGGCACCTGAGTATTCACATCCATCTGTTTTCAGGGCACTCTGCCCATTCATGAGGTTTATGCCAGTTTCCAAAAGCCAGGTGTGAATCAAGATAGGCAATGTGTATTTTTAAGATATAAATCATCTATCATTTAATCTCTTTGAATTACGTTTTTAGAAAGAACTTTAGCTACTTACTGATTTCAGATAACTTTCAATTAGGCAGGTATAGACAGAAAAATATAAGTAAAAATTTAACTTTACTAAGTAATAAATAGAATACTAGACTTCTTGAGCATGAAAAAGTTGAAATTAGAAAAGTTGTTATAACAAATCTGTGAAAAGAGGTTTTTGAATATATTAATATTTGAGGCAAAGAAACTTTACATTTATTTGGTCATGCTGTGTGCAAGGTGCTTTTGCATAATTTGTTTATATAATTCATAATAATCCTGTGAAATAAAGATCATTATCCCTGTTTTGCAGATAAGAAACTGAAAGAAATGACTTACCTAAGATCACACATAGGAAATACCAAGATCATTTCAAGCCAGTTCTATCTCACTCCTAAACTCATGTTTTCTCAGCTCTACCACGCTATGTAAATGGTTGGAATCCAAATAGTAAGGCAAATTTACAAATCTGTGATGTTGATTGAAGATGGTTTTTAGATGTTAAAAAACAAACAAACAAATTATTGCTTTACTCTTAAAGCTCAACTAAGTATTCTAAAGTAATATAAATTAGCTCTCATCAGGAGGGCAAAATCAAAGAGCAATTATTTTTTACTATAAGAGAATACTTACTTAGATACAATATTTAAGAAAAAAAATCTAATGATCTGTTTGCTCAGCTGTAGGTCAGTGATTTTCAAACTTACAAAAAAAATTTTTTTAAACTATTTCTTTTCCCCAAACAAAACTATATAAAACAAATGAAAAGGGTTGAAATAAGGGTGCAAGTGGGAGATGGTAGCTGCTTGCCCCCTGCCCATTTCCACCCCCCCATTTCCTCTTGTAACTTCTGATAGTTACTTATAAATCTGAGGATGTCCTTTAAAGCCCATGTTTGGCTGGAACACTTGGTTAATTGGCTTACTTTCCCAATATTTAACTGATTTATTTTGATTATCCACTGATTACAATAAAAATGTACCTCAAAAGTGATGGGAAATTTCCTGCAGCAGTGGCTAAAAACATTTTATTTTAAACAGAATTTTTTTCTTTCAGTCAGAATCAACTAATTCATCTTTCAAATGTGTTTTGAACATCAACTGAGTGCTTGACACTAAAGCTGGTTTTTACCTTCAGGAAGCTTAGATTCTAGTTGAGAGACACAGATAACAAAGAAGTTAAAAAAATTAATTTGTGCTGTAAAGGAAATATGTATTTTTAATAAAGAATTGTTATGGTCTATTAAACTACTTTATCTTTGTCTTATTGGTAAGAGTTATTTGTATTGGCTTGAATGTGTTCCCCAAAAGTTCATGTGCACCCAGAACCTCAGATTGTGACTTTCGTGGAAATAAGAGTCTTTGAAGATATAATTAGTTAAGATGAAATCATATTGGTTTAAAGTGAGCCTAATTAGTGTCTTTCTATGAAAAGAGAATGTGGAGGAGACACAGATACACAGCAAATTCATACAAAGGAGGCAAAATTGAAGTGTTTTATCTACAAGCCCAAACCAACATTTGCCAGCAATCACCAGAAGCTAGAAAAAGCAAGGAAAGATTCTTTCTTAGAGTCTTGGGAGAGAGCAAGGCCCTGCCAATGCCTTGATTTTGGATTTCTAGATTCCAGAACTATGAGAAAGTAAATTTCTTGTTTTAAGGAGCCCAGTATATGTTAGTTTGTTATGGCAGCCCTAGGAAACTAAAATACTGTTTTAGATAGAGCAGGTAGAAAGGCTTCTGTTAGTAGTTGTAAAACATTCGTTATTTTCTCCTTCATTCCAAATGTGTTTTCTTTGCAAGAAAAAATAAAAGATGTATAAAATAGATAGTATTATCTCTACTTTTCACATACAGCCTAAGGCAGGGTCACACACCTAGTGAGTGGTAGGTACCATCTACATTGAAACTCAGGTGATCCAGCTTCAAAAGCCTAAACTTAACAGATCATACTGGCACTAACTTTCAAGTTTCAAGCACCATGCTTTCATGCTGTCCACAGGCTTCAGAGTTGCCCTTTTGTGATACTCCACTTTAATCAAGTCTTTTATGTGGAATGTAGCTTCTCTCTTTTGTCTCATACTTTTCATCTTCCTCTTTAAAATAACAATAATAGTAATGACAATCATGATTGCTAACTTCATTGAGCACTAAGTATGCCAGCTCACTTAATCCAAGCAACAACCCCATGAGGTAGATACTATTGTCCCATTTTAAAAAAATATTTGTAAACCAAGGTATAACATATATAGTAAAATGCATAGTGCTTAAATAGAGAGTTCCATGGAATTTCTGATATCTTGTTTCTTTCTGGAGTCCTCAGTTTTAGTGACCAGATCCAACAAAATTGCCAGGTTCTCTGTCTTACTTCCCTAGACTTTTATTAAGTAATTAATATTGATGATTTAATAAACTATTCTTTCTGAAATATTAGTGAGTGAATGTGGTTTGTTAGTTTTTTCCAGATAACTTATTAGTATTATAACTGGCCTTAGGCCTAGAAGAATAACTCTTATGGACATTGTAAGCAGAGTCAGAGAGGCTTTTTGGAAGGAGAATAGAGAGAAGGTTTTGGTTTTTTCTTAAATCAGAACACATAATTTTTTAATGAGTACACTAATTGTGTACCTGTCAGTCTTTCTTCTAAAATGTAAATGCTGTGTCTATGATTGAAATTGAAATACTACAGAAGAAATCTTAGATGCATAAAAAGAAAACTTAATATGACATAGAAAATTAAGCATTGAAGTTGTCAAAAAACTTGAGATTCTGTTTCCTGCTCTGCAATTTACTAGCTCACTTAAATCACTGAATTTTTCTGACTCATCATAAAAACATTTGCCATGCCTGACAGGATTGGTGTAAAGGTCAAATATGAAATAAGCTAATGCATATTAAAGTACTTTATAAAATCTCATATATGATACTTGCCATATATGTATAAGCAAACTTTACAATCACATTTCCATAAAGCATAATGGGTATACATAAAATTGAATATTTGGACCATCTGGTATGTAAGAGGTGATAGGGAAATTGTTTTTGAAGAACTTTTAATTTAATAACCCAAACTGCCAATTGCTTGGTTCAAGTTTGTCAGATCTCTAAATTAATCGATTTTGGAAAACACAGTGATGTATGGGGGCTTCCCAGGTGGCCCTGGTGGTAAAGAACCCACCTGCCAATGCAGGAGACGTAAGAGATGCGGGTTTGATCCTTGGGTTGGGAAGATCCCCTGGAGGAAGGCATGGCAATCCACTTCAGTATTCTTGCCTGGAGAATCCCCTGGAGAGAGGTGTCTGGAAGGCTACATTCCGTAAGGTCACAAAGAGTCAGACATGACGGAAGTGGCTTATCATGCAGTCAAGCATGGATGTGCGAGTTGCACCATAAAGAAGGCTGAGCACCAAAGAATTGATGCTTTGAGATTGTAGTGCTAGAGAAGACTCTTGAGAGTCCCTTGGACTGCAAGGAGATTCAACCAGTCAATCCTAAAGGAAATCAGTCCTGAATATTCATTGGAAGGACTGATGCTGAAGCTGAAGCTCCAGTACTTTGATTACCTGATGCAAAGAGCCAACTCTTTGGAAAAGACCCTGATGCTGGGAAAGATTGAAGGCAAAAGGAGAAGGGGGCAGCAGAGAATGAGATGGTTGGATAGCAACACTAACTCAATGGACATGAATTTCCCGGAGATAATGAAAGACGGGGAAGCCTGGCATGCTGTAGTTCACGCGGTTGCATGGAATCGGAATTGACTTGGTAACCGAACAACAACAACAACTATTTGCTTTTTTATTTTCGTAGATCTTGTTTTTATATTTTACCTCTCCTTGGTTCTAAATTTCGTTGAATAGCAGCACTGGTTTTTAGTTTTAACTGTTTCCTTAGACCTGCTTCCCTGGTAGCTCAGGGGTTAAAGCGTCTTCCCGCAGTGTGGGAAACCCGAGTTCGATACCTGGGTTGGGAAGATTTTCCTGGAGAAGGAAATGGCAACCCACTCCAGTATTCTTGCCTGGAGAATCCCATGGACGGAGGAGCCTGGTGGGCTACAATCCACGGGGTCGCAAAGAGTTGGACAAGACTGAGCGACTTCACTTCTTGCACATTACATAGATTTGTCTAGGGACTCTCCTTTAGCAAGAATTATCTAAATGCCATGTTAAAGTGTGAAGAATTTATTAGAAAAATGCGGAAGACTTTTCTCACTGAAAACCACTTACTGAGTAGTCTATAACCAATGAAAGCAAGTTATAGGGAGGGAGTTGAATAGGAGAGGGTGGGTAGTAATAGCCTGTTCAGCTTTATTTTGGAGTGCCACCTGCTGGTAAATGAAGTCCAGTAGAGTCTGACAAACAAAAATAAGAACTATTTTGGAAGATTAGAACAATCAAATCGTTTTAAAGTATATCTAATTATTTGAATCACTGTGGAAAATGCTGGTTTGATTTAGTAACTGAATAATTCAATTATGAAAGAGATTTTTCTCAAAGCTTTTTGTGGGGTAATTTCTTTATTTTAAATTCTGAACTCTAATCAGAAAACTGAAAGTATATTTGAAGGTCCATTATGTTAGCTAATTCATCAAATATTTAAGTGTTTAAGTGTCATATTTTGCTAGACATGAGCTATGGTGGTGAACGGAGCAGAAAGAATCTCCCTGCCTTCATGGGACTTAAGAGTTCAGAGTAAAGAGAAGTAAAATGACAGATTGCTAAAAGAGGATATGAATAAAACAAATAAGGAGTGGAGTGAGAGAGAGAGAGAGAACAGTGAGTGGCAGGAAAGGTGTTTCTGATAAGATCTTTAAGCACTTGTTCTTTGCTACAGTCCCAGCACTGAACACAGTGCTTGGTACGTAGTCAGTGTTCCGTGAACATTGCTGAATGAAAGAGTAGATGACTCTAGATGATAACCTTGAACAGATTTGAAACATCATTAGCTTTTCTTCTTGTTCTGGTCATATATTCATGGGTCAGGTTGGTCTAATAATATAAAAATGTGTTAGAAAGAGAGTGGAGGAAAACTGCTGAAAATGTATGTAGCATACTCTTTTCCCCTTTGAGCTGGGCCAGTTGATAAAATCCAATCTAGGTGCAAAGACTGATGAGAATGATAACTCAGTTCAAGGTTACTTTCACTTTAGTTTACTGCTGAACTACGAAGCAAGCAGTGCTAGGGATACAAGAAGTATTACGTGATATTTCTGGAAATTCTTTAAAAAAAGGAGTGTGTATGTATTCTTTCCCTTCTTCAATCTTGCTGCTTGGAATATAGTTGTGGTGACTGGTGCTCCAAAATTGATAATGGGTCAAGAGTTCAAGGGCTACAGAAATAAACCCATGCACCTATGGTCAATTAATCTATGACAGAGGAGGCAAGATTACACAATGTAGGAAAGACAGCCTCTTCAACAAATGGTGCTTGGAAAACTGGACAGCTACATGTAAAAAATGAAACTAGATCACTCTTTAACACCATTCTCAAAAATAAGCTCAAAATGTTTTAAAGACCTAAATGTGAGACCAGACACTATAAAACTCTTAGAGGAAAACATATGTTGAACACTCTCTGACATAAATCATAGCAATATCTTTATTGACCCATTTTCCAGAAAAATAGAAATTAAAAAAAAAAAAACAAATGGGATCTACTTAAATGCTTTTGCACAGCAAAGGAAACAACAAGCAAAATGAAGAGACAACCCCAGACTAGGAGAAAATATTTGCAAATAACTTGACCAAAAAGGGATTAGTCATCAAAATCTACAAACAGCTCATGAAGTACAACATAATCAAAACAGTCCAATCAAAAAATGGGCAGAAGACCTAAATAGACATTTCTCCAAAGAAGACATACAGATGGCCAAGGGGCATGTGAAAAGGTGTTCAACATCACTGATTATTAGAGAAATGCAAATCAAAACTACAATGAGATGTCACTTCATATCAATCAGAATGGCTATCATCAAAATATCCACAAATAATAAATGCTGGGGAGGGCAGTTATTTATTTTCTGGGCTCCAAAATCACTGCAGACAGTCACTGCAGCCATGCGATTAAAAGGCACTTGCTGCTTGGAAGGAAAGCTATGACAAACCTCAGTTCAGTTCAGTTCAGTCGCTCAGTCATATCCTATTCTTTGCAACCTCATGAACTACCGCACTCCAGGTCTCCCTGTCCATCACCAACTCCCAGAGTTTACTCAAACTCATGTCCATTAAGTTGATGATGCCATCCAACCATCTCAGCCTCTGTCGTCCCCTTTTCCTCCCACCTTCAATCTTTCCCAGCATCGGGGTCTTTTTCAATGAGTCAATTCTTCGTATCAGGTGGCCAAAGTATTGGAGTTTCAGCTTCAGCATCAGTCCTTCCAATGAATATTCAGGATAGATTTCCTTTAGGATTGTCTGGTTTGATCTCCTTGCAGTCCAAGGGGCTCTCAAGAGTCTTTTCCAACACCACAGTTCAAAAGCATCAATTCTTCGGCACTCAGCTTTCTTCACAGTCCAATTCTCACATCCATACATGACCACTGGAAAAACCATAGCCTTGACTAGATGGACCTTTGTTGGCAAAGTAATGTCTCTGCTTTTTAATATTCTGTCTAGGTTGGTCATAACTTTTCTTCCAAGGAGCAAACATCTTTTAATTTCCTGGCTGCAGTCACCATCTGCAGTGATTTTGGAGCCCCCTAAATATAAAGTCAGCCACTGTTTCCACTGTTTCCCCATCTGTTTCCCATGAAGTGATGGGACCAGATGCCGTGATATTAATATTCTGAATTTTGAGCTTTAAGCTAACTTTTTCACTTTCCTCTTTCACTTTCAAGAGGCTCTTTAGTTCTTCTAATGACAAACCTAGACAGCTATTAAAAAGCAGAGATATCACTTTGCTGACAAAGGTCCACATAGTCAAAGCTATGGTTTTTCCAGTAGTCATGTACGGATGTGAGAGATGGACCATAAAGAAAGCTGAGTGCCAAAGAACTGATGCTCTCGAATTGTGAGACTGAGAGTCCCTTGGACTGCAAGGAGATCAAACCAGTCAATCCTAAAGGGAATCTTTCCTGAATATTCATTGGAAGGACTTATGCTGAAGCTCAAATACCTTGGCCACCTGATGCAAAGAGTTAACTCTTTGGAAAAGACCCTGATGAGGGATCATGCAAAATGCTGGGCTGGATGAAGCACAAGCTGGAATCAAGATTGCTGGGAGACAGAGAATCCAAAAAAAAAAAAAAAAAGAAAGAAAGAAAACTACAAGCCAATATCACTGATTAACATAGATGCAAAAATCCTTAACAAAATTCTAGCACTCAGAATCCAACAACATATTAAAAAGATCATACATCATGACCAAATGGGCTTTATCCCAGGGATACAAGGATTCTTCAATATTTGCAAATCAATCAATGTGATACACCACATTAACAAATTAAAAGATAAAAACCACATGATTATCTCAATAGATGCAGAGAAAGCCTTTGACAAAATTCAACATCCATTTATGATAAAAACCCTCCAGAAAGCAGGCATAGAAGGAACATACCTCAACATAATAAAAGCCTATGTTAAACACACAGCAAACATTGTCCTCAATGGTGAAAAACTGAAAGCATTTCCCCTAAAGTCAGGAATAAGACAAGGATGCCGACTCTCACCACTACTATTCAGCATAGTTTTGGAAGTTTTGGTCACAGCAATCAGAGCAGGAAAAGAAATAAAAGGAATCCACATTGGAAAAGAAGAAGTAAAACTCTCACTGTTTACAGATGACATGATCATCTACATAGAAAACCCTAAAGACTCCACCAGAAAATTACTAGAGCTAATCAATGAATATAGTAAAGTTGCAGGATGTAAAATTAACACACAAAAATCACTTGCATTCCTATACACTAACAATGAGAAAACAGAAATTAAGGAACAATTCCATTCACCAATACAGTATATTAATGCATATATATGAAATTTAGAAAGATGGTAACGATGACCCTATATGCAAGACAGCAAAAGAGACACAGATGTAAAGAACAGACTGTTGGACTCTGTGGGAGAAGGCGAGGGTGGGATGATCTGAGAGAATAGCATTGAAACATGTATATTATCATATGTGAAATAGATCGCCAGTCCAGGTTCGATGCATGACGCAGGGTGCTTAGGGCTGATTCACTGGGATGACCCTGAGGGATGGGATGAGGAGGGAGGTATGAGGGAAGGTCAGGATAGGGAACACATGTACACCCATGGCTGATTCATGTTAATGTATGGCAAAACCCACCACAATATTGTAAAGCAATTAGCCTCCTATTAAAATAAAAATGAAAAATAAAAGAATGGCTATCCCACACATCCCCACCTCCACCATCCTATAGCATGTCAGCTCATAACTAATAATGGATGCTTTTGAACTGTGGTTCTGGAGAAAACTCTGAAGAGTCCCTTGGACTGCAAGGGGATCAAACCAGTCCATCCTAAAGGAAATCAACCCTGAATATTCATTGGAAAGACTGATGCTGAAGCTCTAATACTTTGGCCACCTGATTCAAAGAGCTGACTCATTGGAAAAGACCCTAATGCTGGGAAAGATTGAAGGCAGGAGGAGAAGGGGGCAGCAGAGGATGAGATGGTTGGATGGCATCATTGACTCAATGGACATGAGTCTGAGCAAACTCCAGGAGATAGTGAAGGACAGGGAAGCCTAACATGCTGCTGTTCATGGGGTCACAAAGAGTCAGACACAACAGAGTGACTGAACAACAACAACAATAATGGACAGATGTGGGAGGATAAATACCTCTGCTCCCTCTTCCCTTGGCCAGGACAACTCAAAGGCATGACCTACACTCTTCCTGAACTCTTCTGTGGAACTGAGCCCAAGTTACTCTCTCTATGACTGCCTAACATCACACCCTGGCACACCCTCCTCTTCATGTCCCAATCCCCTACTGCTCTACAAGTCTCCTTCTGGGAACATTTCATAATAAAACTGGAATTTTTATCTCAAAAAAAAAAAAGATTGCCAGGAGAAATACCAATAATCTCAGATATGTCGATGACACCACCCTTACGACAGAAAGTGAAGAAGAAGAACTAAAGAGCCTCTTGATGAAAGTGAAAGAGGAAAGTGAAAAAGTTGGCTTAAAACTCAGCATTCAGAAAACTAAGAGCTTGGCATCTGGTCCCATCACTTCATGGCAAATAGAAGGGAAAACAATGGAAACAGTGACAGACTTTATTTTTAGGGGGCTCCAAAATCACTGCAGATAGTTACTGTAGCCATGAAACTAAAAGGCACTCGCTCCTTGGAAGAAAAGCTCTGACCAATCTAGACAGCATGTTAAAAAGCAGAGACATTGCTTTTCCAACAAAGGTCCATCTAGTCAAAGCTATGATTTTTCCAGTAGCCGTGTATGGATGTGAGTTGGACTATAAAGAAAGCTGAGCACCAAAGAATTGATGTTTTGAACTGTGGTGTTGGAGAAGACTTTCTAGAGTCCCTTGGACTCCAAGGAGATCCATCCAGTCCATCCTAAAGGGAATCAGTCCTGAATATTCATTGGAAGGACTGACGTTGAAGCTGAAACTCCAATACTCTGGCCACCTGATGCGAAGAACTGACTCACTGGAAAAGACCCCGATGCTGGGAAAGATTGAAGGCAGGAGGAGAAGGGGACGACAGAGGATGAGATGGTTGGATGGCATCACCGACTCAATGGACATGAATTTGAGTAAACTCCGGTAGTTGGTGATGGACAGGGAAGCCTGGCGTGCTGCAATCTGCGGGGTCGCAAAGAGTTAGACATGACTGAGAGACTGAATTGAACTGAATTGAACTGATTCTGGGAAAGAGTGAAGGTAAAAAGAGAAAGGAGTGGCAGAGAATGAGATGGTTTGACACCATCACTGATTCAGTGGACGTGAATTTGAGCAAACTCTGGGAGTTAGAGGAGGACAGAGGAGCCTGGCTCGCTGCAGTCCATTGTGTCACAGAGTTGTACACAACTTAGCGACTGAATAATAAGGGAGAGATAGAGAAGAGAGAATGTAAAATGTTGATAAAAGAATTGTTCAAAATGTATTTATTAAATGGCCTTGCATTTGGTTATTAAGCTTGAATTTTCTTTTAATTGGCATTTATCAGCGATCATTTACTCCCATGCTTCTGTCCTGCTTGCTCCTTCATTGAGAGAGACATCAAAGTCCTTTGTAAAATGTACAGTCCTTTACCTAGGCAACATATGTGTGTTATTTTGCCTTCAAATTCCCAAGCGTTGCCTCAGTAATTAAAGAAATTAATACCCACCTAATAGAAGGACACAGTGAATGAACCAAACCCACAAAAAATATATATACTAGTTAACCAGGGCCTTTTGGAAATTGTACCTCTTCTTCCTTGACTGTCATGCATGCTGACAATTATTTATGATGGAATCTAAAGCCAGATCGTTGTGGATGTTTGTGCTAGATGGACCTTCCAGGGACCTTTAAGTCAAGTTGTATTGGAAGACTCTGTTCAGTCTTCCATAGGACCAGTCCAAAGGAAGGAAATCTTAAACACACACACACACACAAAGTCAGAGATTCAAAAGATGTAGAGATGTGATAAATTTAACTCTCTCATTGTACAGATTAAAAACTCAAGTCTTGACAACTTGCTTGTCTTACCCTGTATTATCACTAATTAATAGCAGAGCCAGGATTAGAACCCAGGTCTCTTAGCTATAAAACTAGTGGACTTCCCATAATATCTAGTTGGCTCATGTCTAGGTGTTAGATACACACTTTCAGAGCCCACAAAAACACCAAACAAAGCAAGGCAAAATGCCAAAAGCAAGATCCTACAAATCTGATATCAAACACTGGGAGAAAAGTGTAAGTATTAGGTGGAATAGAATCTCAAGCCGTTGCTCTTTGAAGAAAGTAGATTGCATCAACTGTACGAAATGATTTGTTTTCCTACTAAAACTGCTAAACAAAAGAATAGAATATGGCTTGCTACTTATTTGGGACTCAAAATATTTTTTTTAATATAGTATGATGTGTATCATTTGAAATTTGGCTTCAGTAATTTGTGCAACGGTTATTAGCCATAGACAAAGAGTAAGAATGGGGCTATTGTGTGAAGATGCCTGATTGAGTGCAAAAGGAGTCAGAATAAGGCCATATTTATTCTACTGGACATTTTACTCCTTATCTGGACACTAGGAAGGCAAAAAGCATGATAATAAGGCATATTGGTGACCTAATTTGGGAGGCATTGTCAATGTGAATGAGGAAAGAAAAGTAAAATACATGTATACAAGTTTAGACATATATGCCAGGGAAGATACAAGCAGGACTTCATTTCAAAGGAAACCTGACAACAGCTTGGAATGGAATTGTGTTCCAGAAACTCTAAGGATAGGAAAGACATAGAAGATGATAATGACTAACAAAGAAACAGGGAATTTTAATAGTTTGCAAGATGATAGAACATTATAATACAGTAGAGAGAAAAATATACCCTAACCAAAAAGTGCAACTATGAATTCATACACATTTACATAAATTTTTCACCTCAAAACCTATGATTAAAAATATTTCTGTTATATTGGAGATAAAAATATTCTTGGTGTGAAATGGACGTGGTATCAAAATAACCAAGTAAAGGGATGAGTTGCTCAGAAACAGGATTGCGAATACAATGTGAAGGTGTTGGTAACATCCTCACGATCCCATTTAAATTAAAGACAAGAGTAGAGAGCAAAAAGGAAGTTGCTGTGTCTACCTCATCTTGTGTATTATGCTTTTTTTCCTCTGTTGCTTCATGGAGAAAAATTAAACAAAATTTTTCTCTTGCCCTTGTCAATTTCTAGGTCTAGAAAAGAGTAGCCAGTCGGCTATAACACGTGGCAAGGAGGTGAAGCTGAGGCTCCTGCTATAATCCTAGGCGAACTCTTGATATCTCAGCAGACTAGAGCCAGTATTGCTCAATATTCATCATTCTCCCACATTTTAGGAGTTTACAGGGTTAGAATCCTTTCAAAGCTCCTTATCGGAGCATACAACAGTCTGTTCCCCACTATATGAAAGTGTCCAACTCTTTGCAATCCCTTGGACTGTAGCCCTCCAGGCTCCTCTGTCCATGGGATTTCCCAGGCAGGAATACTGGAGTGGGTAGCCGTTCTTTCTCCAGGGGATCTTCCTGACACAGTGTATAAGTAATGTTATAATGAAATTCAACACATGTGATCACTATGTAGTGAGATTCTTTCAAAAATCGTATGCCATTGGACCAGAAATGGATCCTCCTACTCAGCTGGATGAAGTACTGGGGTGCCCTTTTGGCAGATGCCTCTATTTCATGATAGAAGGAATCCATGAAAGATTGTGAGAGATTTAAACTAAAGGCTGACTTACCCAGAAATATTAAATGATCCAAATACACAAATTCTCACCAATCTACAGGTATGCAGAGGTTTAATTGTTCTGCAAAAGTATAAGAGAAATGATAGATGACATATGATAAGTAAAAAGGAGACAGACTTATAAGAAAGAAAAGATACTTTAGCCTGAATTTTAGTAAACATCCATCTAGCCTTCAGTTCTAAGAGGACAATCTGCCCAACAGTGAAGTAGTCATTATTTACCAGTCAGGATTGCAAGAGCTTTAGGAATGATCTGGATACCAGATTTTCCCTTTCTCTATTCTGAAAATCTGCCTGTTTAAAAATTTCAAATGTAGCACAGCCATCAGAGATGCTCTATTCTTCCTTAGCCAGCACATAAGCTGCTTGGGGTCATTTTCTTAGACCGGCACACTATTTTGACAAAGGACTCTGTGTCAGCATTACTTTACCTCACTATATCCTTTCATGAATCAATCCAGGGACTCCTAAACGACATCCTCTTTCTTTTGCCTTCTCAGTTCTGTGTATCTGAAAGGTTTAGCTTTTAAAAAAACAAACTAAAAGAAAGGCCACAACTCTTCAGATTTCTGGAACAATATCATATGCACTGTCAGGGCAGTAAAAGAGGCTGCTCTGACCTGATTTTGTGCTCATCACCCCTGTCTGTGATAGCACAGTGATGATTATAAAGAATTTATTGAATGCATCAGATAAAAGCCATCATTGACAGAACTGATTTACATTCAAGGACCTTAAAATAATTGTTTCATGGCTGAGGGAAATCTGTTTCTGATACAACTAATATTTACGAGATGTATTTATGAGTTCCTGCTACATGGGTCAGGCACTATTTACTTCATTTCAATCTTACTAAATGAAAAAAAAAATCTCACTGAATGCCAACTATTGTGTTTATGCTAGGAACACAGAGATTAATGAAATATAATCGTTGTTTTCAAGGGATTCACAGTCTGGTAGGGAGAGAGAGTCCAAATAAATATTAAATTAAATAGTCACATTCAGTAATGATACAGTAAGTGTAAGGAAAGAAGCTCGCATGGAGGGCTGCAGAAGCAAGTAGGAAGCCTTAAGCAAGGTTTTCTGCAGAAGTGGCTTGTGAAAAGTCTTGAAGAAGACTAGAAAGAAGAAGCAGCTTGAACTAGGGCCAAGGGCTGAGAACCAATGCTTGAAGGGTACTAGAGAATAGAGTAGGATGTGAGGAACTGAGGGCCAAAGAGTCAGGCAGAGTCCAGATCATTCAAGGCCTCATGTGATATGTTAAAGAGCTTTCCTAGCAGATACTGGATGGAATATTTTATTCCTAGAAGGAGAATTCCATAGGGGGAAAAAAAGAAACTTTGGGAAACATGGGATCACAAAGATCTTCTTTAAAGTAGAGTCTCAAATATGTTAATGTGTATTATGACTCTCCGAAACAAGGGTATACTATACAGCTTTTTAAAATGAAACACTTATAGAAGATCATTATTGGGGGCTAGAGTTCTGAAAAGCACAATTTGGGAAGAAACGTACAAATTTTGGGGGGAACCATTAAGAATTTTAAATAGATTCATGTTATGGATACTTTTGCATTGCAGAACTCACTGGCAGCACTTCAGACCTCTCCAGCCATTGTGTAGTCAACAATTGCATGGGGACAAAATTGATGGCAGAGAGAGAATTTAGGAGACCATCGTTCCAGGGGAGCAAAAACAAGGGTCTGCAGTTAGGTTGTTGAAGGAAGATAAGGATTTTTTAAATGTTTAGGAGGTTGGAGTGATGAACTTGATCATGGATTGAATCAAAGAGACTGAGGGATAGGAAATACTCAAAATTTCTAATATGGGTGATTGAGTGAATGGGATGCCAAGAATTAAGTATTTTTTGGTCAAATTGATATTGAGGAAGTCTATGTCGTATCTGATGGTATTTTTGGAGGTAAATGGATATGAATTTGAAGCATCTGTTAAATATACAGATTTGGTAGTCAACAGTATATAGGTGAAGTAAGCCAGAAAGAAAAACACCAATACAGTATACTAACACATATATATGGAATTTAGGAAGATGGCAATGACGACCCTGTATGCAAGACAGGGAAAGAGACATAGATGTGTATAACGGACTTTTGGACTCAGAGGGAGAGGGAGAGGGTGGGATGATTTGGGAGAATGACATTCTAACATGTATACTATCAAGTGAATTGAATCGCCAGTCTATGTCTGACGCAGGATGCAGCATGCTTGGGGCTGGTGCATGGGGATGACCCAGAGAGATGTTGTGGGGAGGGAGGTGGGAGGGGGGTTCATGTTTGGGAATGCATGTAAGAATTGGGGATTTTAAAATTTAAAAAATAAAAAACTAAAATTAAAAAACAAAACAAAACAAAACAACAACAACAACAAAAAAAAATTATGACAATATTAAAAATCAAGTGGAATTAGGGGAAATACGGACTAAGGTTGGGAGCCAGGGAAAATTCTAATAACAGTGTTCGCATACAAACAATTTAAAAACTTTAAGTCAACTCACATCATAAACTCACATTGCTGTATAAAACACCAACACCACATATTAGGTCTATTTCAATGATGACTTTATTGTTGTTGTTCAGTTGCTCAGATATGTCTGACTCTTTATGATGCCATGGACTGCAGCATGCCAGGCTTCCCTGTCCATCACCAACTCCTGAAGTCTACCCAAACTCACGTTTAGTCAGTGACGCCATCCAACCATCTCATCCTCTGTCATCCCCTTCTCCTCCCAGCTTCAATCTTTCCCAGCATCAGGGTCGTTTCCAATGAGTCGGTTCTTCACATCAGGCAGCCAAAGGATAGGAATTTTAGCTTCAACATCAGTCCTTCCAACGGACACCCAGGACTGATCTCCTTTAGGATGGACTGGTTGGATCTCCTTGCAGTCCAAGGGACTCTCAAGAGTCTCCTCAGGCACCACAGTTCAAAAGCGTCAATTCTTCAGTATTCAGCTTTCTTTATAGTCCAACTCTCACATCCATAACATGACTACTGGAAAAAGCATAGCTTTGACTAGATGGACCTTTGTTGGCAAAGTAATGTCTCTGCTTTTTAATATGCTGTCTAGGTTGGTCAGAGCTTTTCTTCCAAGGCACAAGCACCTTTTAATTCTATGGCTGCAGTCACCATTTGTGATTTTGGAGCCCCCCAAAATAAAGTTTGTCACTGTTTCCATTGTTTTCCCATCTATTTGCCATGAAGTGATGAGACTGGATGCCATGATCTTAGTTTTCTGAATGTTGAGTTTTAAGCCAACTTTTTTACTCTCTTCTTTCACTTTGATCAAGAGTCTCTTTAGTTCTTCTTCGCTTTCGGCCATAATGGTGGTGTCATTTGCATGTCTGAGGTTATTGATATTTCTCCCGGTAGTCTTGATTCCGGGCTTCCCTGGTTGGCTCCACAGTAAAGAATCTGCCTGCAGCAAAAGAGCCACAGGAGATGTGGGTTTGATCCCTGGGTTGGGAAGATGCCTTGGCGGCGGGCATGGCAACCAACTCCAGTATTCTTGTCCGGAAAATTCCACGGACAGAGGAGCCTGATGGGCTACGATCCAAGGATCATAAAGAGTCGGACATGACTGAAGTGACAGCATGCTCGAAATCTTGATTCCAGCTTATGCTTTATCCAGCCCAGCATTTCGCATGATGTATTCTGCATATAAGTTAAGTAAGCAGGGTGACAATACACAACCTTGATGTACTCCTTTCCCAATTTTGAACAAGTCCGTTGTTCCAATGATGATTTTGGACCTACGTTAAGTTTGTGTCTTTTCTTACTTAGACTTTATTTATATCAAATATTTTCACAGCATTCTCCATTCCCACTCCAATTAAATTACCAGAGTTTTATTTTATTTTTTAACTCAGAAGTGCTTTTTCTCTTTTACTCACTCTTTGAAAATAAGTTCAGTAGCAAATAGAGGTTTAAACTGAAGCTGTCCAAAGAAGACGACCAACAGGCACACGACCATAAGAAGATGGGTACAGCCAAATAAAATTTCTTAAAAAATACAGTCATCCATGGCAAAACATAGTTTTGTTTAATTCTATTGTTGATTTGCAGTTTTTATAATGTAGATACTAAAATTTTTACATAGCCATGTAAATCTTTTTGTAGAAAAAGTCAGAGTATAAATAAAAGTTAGTAAATAAGTATACTGATTTGGGATAATAAAATAAATTATGTATCTCATTCATTCATGTTGCAAATTCCATGCTTTGGTATTTGAGTTGCAAGTTTATGTTATATGAATGTGAAGGACTATTAAGGAAAAGGGAACAAGCAAAACAATGATGTATTCTGTGCATATATCAATAAACAGTAGTTCAGCAGATTATAGGGCTTCCCAGGTGGCTTTGCAAAAGGCAGTTTTGCCTGAAATCCTTGCGCTGGGTACAATTAAGTTGAAGCTTAATCAAGGTCAAGGTGGTTTTCAATGCTCAGGTTCATGCTTAAAACAATGTTCATTGTGAGGTTCTCAGAAAGATTAATGCATGGCCCATACATTAGCCCAAAAGATGATGTTTAGTTAAAGGAATAAAGCAATACCAGCAATTACTATTTCCAAAGACAGTTTCTTTCAAAGAATGCCAAAGAGAGTACATTTTATGTCAACAGAATCTTTGCAAATTTAGAGCAGAGATAATAAATTGGATCTCATACTAGGTCAAAGCCAGTTCTTAAAAAAAAAAAAATTATTTAGGAAGAAGAAAGACATGTAATAAGACTCAGTTTTGGAGACAAGATATTTCATATTTTATTCTTTGTCATAAGAGATTAGAGTTTAGGGGTTTTCCTGTTGGCTCAGTGGTAAAGAATCTGCCAGCCGATGCAGGAGGCACAGTTCGATCCCTGGTCTGGGAAGGTTCCCACATGTGATGGAGCAACTAAGACCATGTGCTGAAGCCCATGTGCCTTAGAGCCTGGGCTCTACAACGAGAGAAACCACCATAATGGGAAGCCTGTGCACTGCAACTAGAGAATAGCCCCTGCTCTCAGCAACTAGAGAAAAGCCTGTGCAGCAACATGGACCCCACAGTCAAAAATTAATAAAATTTTTAAAAAAGATTAGAGTTTAGGCATTAAAGCTGAAATTTTAGTTAATAAGTAGATGATTATGTTAACTGATACATCTTAGGAAACTTAGCTACTATTCCTTGGGAAATTCTTATAAAACCTGCTGTTACTGATAAATAATAAAATGTTTATGAGACCCTATCTCCCTTCTAGAGAGATGTCAAGCCCTTCTTTGGTCTGAGTTTTCTGGCTTCAAATTGCTAAGGAACCTCACAAGATGTGAATCTGGAGTTTAAGAATGACTAAAAGGGAAAATTCTGAGTAGAAAGGCTGAAAAGAATTTCATGATCTTGAGATATTTCCCTGCCTCATTTCCAGAATATAAACAATCCCCAAAAGACCAAGGAAAATATAATTGAGAGTCAAAGAATAGCAAAATAATATCAGTAGAGGAAATAACTAAATATTTTTCAATCAGATATATATATAATGATTTCCTTGAGACTTTATTTATCATATACACAGGTTTTATTTTTGTCACTTTATGAAAACCAGACCACATAAATGATGAAGAAATTCAGGCAGATTTTTTATTTTGGGTTTGTTTTTTATTTTCCCCACAACTCTGCTTGTGAAATCTTAGTTCTCCCACCAGGGATTGAACTGGGGCCACAACAGAGAAAGCTCCAAGTCCTACCCACTGGACCATCAGGAAATTTCCCCAGGCAGATGTTTGTGAAACAACCTTGATAGAGTTTCTGAGTTTAAATATGTGTTTTCACTTAATCCACATTTTAGTAATATATAATAAATTTATAGTAAATTATAGATTTGGTATTGGTAGATTTCAGGAGTAACATATATATCTTGTGTTATTTCTAGCCGTATTTTCAATTTCAAGTAATGGCAGTTTGGGGTCATAATGTGGTTTATTTCCTGTTTCCCACATTCTCAGTTCAGTTCAGTCACTCAGTCGTGTCTTCTCTCCATGACCCCATGAACTACAAGCACGCCAGGCCTCCCTGTGCATCACCAACTCCCGAAGTCTACCCAAACTCATGTCCATTGAGTCAGTGTGCCATCCAACCATCTCATCCTCTGTCGTCCCTTTCTCCTTCTGCCCTCAATCTTTCCCAGCATCAGGGCCTTTTTCAATGAGCCAGCCCTTTGCATCAGGTGGCCAAAGTATTGGAGTTTCAGCTTCAGCATCAGTCCTTCCAACGAACACCCAGGACTGATTTCCTTTAAGATGGACTGGTTGGATCTCCTTGCAGCCCAAGGGACTCTCAAGAGTCTTCTCCAACACCACAGTTCAAAAGCATCAATTCTTAGGGGCTCAGATTTCTTTATAGTCCAACACTCACATCCTTACATGACTACTGGAAAAATCACAGCCTTGACTAGACAGACCTTTGTTGACAATGTAATGTCTCTGCTTTTTAATAAGCTATCTAGGTTGGTCATAACATTCTAGGCAGATTCTTAATCATCTGAGCCACTAGAGAAGCTCCATAATTATAGATACTCATATACTATTTGGCTTCCCAAGTGTTCAGTTCAGTTCAGTTGCTAAGTCATGTTCAATTCTTTGTGACCCAGTGGACTGGAACACACCAGGATCCTCTGTCCTCCACTGTCTCTTGGAGCTTGCTTAAATTCATGTCTATTGAGTCAGTGATGGTATTGAACCATCTCATTCTCTGCCACTCCCTTCTCCTTTTACCATCAATCTTTCCCAGCATCAATTCAGTTTAGTCGCTCAGTCATGTCTGACTCTTTGCAACCCGATGAACTGCAGCACGCCAGGCTTCCCTGTCTATCACCAAATTCCGGAGCTTACTCAAACTCATGTCCATCGAGTTGGTGATGCCATCCAACCATCTCATCCTCTGTCATCCCCTTTTCCTCCCGGCGGCAATCTATCCCAGCATCAGGGTCATTTCCAATGAGTCAGTTCTTCACATCAGATGGCCAAAGTATTGGATTTTCAACTTCAACATCAGTCCTTCCAATGAATATTTAGGACTGATTTCCTTTAGGATAGACTAGTTGGATCTCCTTGCCGTCGAAGGGAGTCCTAAGCATCTTCTCCAGCACCATAATTCAAAAGCGTCAATTCTTCAGTGCTCAGCTTTCTTTATAGTCCAACTCTCACATCCATACATGACTACTGGAAAAACCATAACTATGACTAGATGGACCTTTGTTGGCAAAATAATGTCTCTGCTTTTTAATATGCTGTCTAGGTTGGCCAGTACTTTTGCCTGGGAAATCCCATGGATGGAGGAGCCAGGTAGGCTATAGTCCATGGGGTCGCAAAGAGTTGGACACAACTGAGCGAATTCACTTTCACTTTTCACTTTCATTCACTGGAGAAGGTAATGGTAACCCACTCCAGTGTTCTTGTCTGAAGAATCCCAGGGATGGGGGAGCCTGGTGGGCTGCCGTCTCTGGGGTCGCACCGAGTTGGACACGACTGATGTGACTTAGCAGCAGCAGATTGGCCATAGCTTTTCTTCCGAGGAGCAAGTGCCTTTTAGTTTCATGGTGGCAGTCACCATCTGCATTGACTTTGGAAACCCCCAAAATAAAGTCTGTCACTGTTTCCACTGTTTCCCCATTTATTTCCCATGAAGTGATAACAAATGGCAAATGGGTAACAGGGAGGCCTGGCGTGCTGTGATTCATGGGGTCGCAAAGAGTCGGACACGACTGAGTGACTGAACTGAACTGAACTGAATTGAAGGGACCAGAGGCCATGATCTTAATTTTCTGAATGCTGAGTTTTAAGCCAGCTAAAAAGCTCTACTTTCATTTTCATCAAGAGGCTCTTTAGTTCTTCTTTGCTTTCTTACATAAGATGGTGTCATCTGCATATCTGAGGTTACTGATATTTCTCCTGGCAATCTTGATTCCAGCTTGTGCTTCATCCAGCCTGGCATTTTGCATGATGTACTCTGCATATAAGTTAAATAAGCAGGGTGATAATATACAGCCTTGACGTACTCCTTTCCTAATTTGGAACCAGTCTGTTGTTCCATGTCCAGTTCTAACTGCTGCTTTTTCACCTGCATACAGATTTCTCAGTAGGCAGGTCAGGTGGTCTGGTATTCCTATCTCTTTCAGAATTTTCCACAGTTTGTTGTGATCCACACAGTCAAAGGCTTTGGCATAGTCAATAAAACAGAAGTAGATTTTTTTTTTGAACTCTCTTGCTTTTTTGATAATCCAGTGGATGTTGGCAATTAGATCTCTGGTTCCTCTGCCTTTTCTAAATCCAGCTTGAACATCTGGAAGTTCATGGTTCGCATACTGTTGAAGCTTGGCTTGGACTTTTGAGCATTACTTTGCTGGAGTGTTAGATGAGTGCAGTTGTGCAGTAGTTTGAATATTCTTTGGCATTACCTTTCATGGGATTGGAATGAAACTGACCTTTTCCAGTCCTGTGGCCACTGCTGAGTTTTCCAAATTTGCTGGCTTATTGAGTGCAACACTTTCACAACATCATCATTTAGGATCTGAAAGAGCTCAACTGGAATTCCATCACCTCCACTAGCTTTGTTTGTAGTGATTCTTCCTAAGGCCCACTTGACTTCACATTCCAGGATGTCTGGCTCTAGGTGGGTGATCACACCATCATGGTTACCTGGGTCATGAAGTTTTTTTTTTTTTGTACAGTTCTTCTGTGTATTCTTGCCACCTCTTCTTAATATCTTCTGCTTCTGTCAGGTCCATACCATTTCTGTCCTTTATTGAGCCCATCTTTGCATGAAATGTTCCCTTGGTATCTCTAATTTTCTTGAAGAGATCCCTAGTCTTTCCCATTCTACTGTTCTCCTCTATTTCTTTGCATTGATTGCTGAGGAAGGCTTTCTTATCTCTCCTTGCTGTTCTTTGGAACTCTGCCATTAAATGGGTATATCTTTCTTTCTCTCCTTTGCCTTTTGCTTCTCTTCTTTTCTCACCTGTTTGTAAGGTCTCCTCAGACAACCATTTTTTTCTTTTTGCATTTCTTTTTCTTAGGGATGGTCTTGCTCCCTGTCTCTTGTACAATGTCACAAACCTCCATCTATAGTTCTTCAGACACTCTGTCTATCAGATCTAATTCCTTGAATCTGTCACTTTCACTGTATAATCATAAGGGATTTGACTTAGGTCATACCTGAATGGTCTAGCGGTTTTCCCAACTTTCTTCAATTTAAGGCTTCCCAGGTGGCTTAGTGGTAAAGAATCTGGCTACCACTGCAGGAGACACAAGAGATGTGGGTTTGATCCCTGGATAAGGAAGATCCATTGAAGGAGGAAATGGCAACTAATTCCAGTATCCTATCCTTGCCTAGAGAATCTCATGGACAGAGGAGCCTGGAGGGATACAGTCCATAAGGTCACAAACAGTTGGACATGACTGTGCAACTGAACCTATAATATTATGTAAGCAATGTTGAGAGTCCCTTGAACTGCAAGGAGATTGAACCAGTCAGAAATCAACCCTGAATATTCATTGGAAGGACTGATGCTAAAGCTGAAGCTCCGATATCTTGGCCACCTGATGTGCTGAACTGACTCATTGGAAAAGACCCTGAGGCTAGAAAAGACCCTGACACTGGGAAAGATTGAAGGCAAAAGGAGAAGGGGGTGTCAGAGAATGAGATGGATAGATAGCCTCATCGACTCAATGGACATGAGTTTCCGCAAACTACAGAAGACAGTGAAGGACAGAGAAGCCTGGCATGTTGTGGTCCATGGGGTTGCAAAGATTCGGATGCAACTTAGTGACTGAACAACAACAAAGCAATAATAAAGTTTTATTTTTGTTTAAACAAAACAACAATAAAGCAATGTTTATATTCATAATTACTATTTGTTCTTGTTATAAAAAGGACTCTAAGCTGTTAATTTTTAAATCTTAATTAGGCTGATATTTCTTACTGCCAGCAAATATCCTTACATCTCTATCTTATCTGCTCCAACTCTCTCGGTAGCCATCTCTTCCAACTGCTATTCTCATTCTGTGTTTCCCTGGTCCTACTGAATCCTGTCAGAATGACTTTGCCTGAGAAAGCATGAGTTCAAACACACATATATCTCTAGATTTGACAAAAGCTGTGAATAATATTTTTGTTTAAGAAATCAAACACTTTCTAGAGAATCTAATTTAGGGGCAGCATTCTCTAGAACGGACATTTAGTTTGTGCAAGATGATCCATAGAGTATGTGATAAAACTTTGGGTGTTTCTGTTTCTATTTCTGTTTTTTTGTTTGGTTTGGTTTCTTTTTGACTGCACTGCACAGCAT
The DNA here is from genome assembly GCF_042477335.2 of Ovis canadensis. Taxonomy (NCBI): domain Eukaryota; kingdom Metazoa; phylum Chordata; class Mammalia; order Artiodactyla; family Bovidae; genus Ovis; species Ovis canadensis. Next base: position 155,273,021 of record NC_091247.1, read on the forward strand.
GCGAGGTCTTTGTTCCCAGCCAGGATGGAACCTATGCCATCTGCAGGGAAAGCGTAGATTCTCAAACCACTGGACCACCAGGGAAGTCCTTCAGTTTATGTCTTCTTATCCTCTTAAAATGTCAGCCTTCACACATTTTACAATGTACATATTTTCATAATATCTTAGGCTAGTAGAACATGTGGATAGAGCAGAATTCCCCCCGCTGCTCCCTCCCAAAGCTTTGATGATGATTGAAATTGCATTTTAATGTGTTCTTTTCCTTTTGTTTTTCAGTTTGGTTTGTGCTGACCCAATGTTCAGTCACTTGATTCAGAGAACCCTCATAGAACCTAAGTAGAAAGATGCCTGGATAATAGTCTTTTTATATGGTCACTGTAGAATTCTAAGAGGAAGGGATGAAAAGGGATGAAAATGGACTCTGAACACTTGTGACAATTGATGTGACATCAGACTTTTATTTCAGTCAATATGTGACTTTAGCATAAATGTATTTTAGAGAAATAGTAATGAAAATCAGATTCAATGAGATATTCATAAAGGGCCTAACATGCTTAAGAAAAGTACCTTCTATGTACAAGACATCACGAAATTCTGAGAATGAAGTAGAAGGAGATAAAAAATAGTAGGATATATAGATGAAAAAGATACAGTCTTTCTCCCCAGGGAAATTCCAGCCTGGTAAGAGAGATATACAAAGTAAGCATGTAAAATATGAAAAAAGCTGTGAGATGGTAGAAAGAGGACTAGTAGAATTGTATCTCAGGTGTGAAGAATTGTATTTTCTCTTACTGATTTAGACTAAATTGACACCCAGCTAAATTTGAATTTTAAGTAAATAAGGAATAATTATTCATTTTAAATATACCCCATTACATGGAACATACTTACACTAAAATTTTACTTTTTAAAAAACTATGAAATTCAACTTTAACAAGGCATTCTGTGTTATTATTCCCTAAATTTGGCAACTCTATTTTAGGCAAGCATGTTGGTTATTTATAGTCTGCCAGACTCATCCACCCTCTTCTGCCCTGCTCTGTATCCCTCCTGGAGACCGCCTCCTGAGATCTCTGTTTCCTGTGTTTCCTTGCCAGTTGGCTTCTTGTTGAATTCAGCCAGTGGGAGGGGCTGGGAGCAGAATAGACAGCAGGAGCAGGGAGAGGTCAGGTCTTCTTCCTTGCCTCTTCCATGCCTCAGTGAAGCTTCTCCGGTGGTGTCAATATTCCTGTACAGCAACAACTCTTGCATGACAGTTTACATGCCTTTAGCTCTCCTGCAACACTGGTCACACTTTTTCCCCTCCCATGGATCTTTCAAGTTTGGCAGTAGCAACAATTTCCCTTTGTTGCTAAAATCTGGATGCCTCAGCATTCTTTTTGGTTTCCCTAACTTTGCATATATCTCTGTAGGTAGTCTATTATAATCTTCTATTGAACTGAGTTTCCTTCCTGGTCCCTGGTTGGTAAAGCCAGTCTCTTTTTCTTTGAGTCACATCTCTTTATTTGTGAGATGAGGAAGATAATACCTCTTTTATAAATATATATATGTATTTTGTAAGGAGATTATATGCATGGATATCATGGAGTTAGGGAGGGATCTCACATTTGAATTCATACTTAGCACACATTTTACAGCTCTGGTATAGCTGAGTGTTGCTGTTCAGTTGCTAAGCCATGTCTGACTCTTTGTGACCCCATGGGCTGCAGCATGCCAGACTTCTCTTTCCTTCACCGACTCCCAGAATTTGCTCAAACTCATGTCCATTGAGTTGGTGTGCCATCCAACCATCTCATCCTCTGTCATCCCCTTCTGTTCCTGCCCTCACAGTTCCCAACATCAGGGTCTTTTCCAATGAGTTGGCTCTTCGCATCAGATGGCCAGAGTATTGGAGGTTCAGCTTCAGCATCAGTCCTTCCGATGACTATTCAGGGTTGATTTCCTTTAGGGTTGACTCATTTGATCTCCTTGCAGTACAAGGGACTCTGGAGAGTCTTCTCCAGCACCACAATTCAAAAGCATCAATTCTTTGGGACTCAGCCTTCTTTATGGTCCAACTCTCAGATCCATACAGGACTACTGGGAAAACCATAGCTTTGACTATATGTTCGTTTATCAGCAAAGTGACATCTCTGCTTTTTAATACGCTGTCTAGGTTTGTCACAGCTTTTCTTCCAGGAAGCAAGTGTCTTTTAATTTCATGGCTGCAGTCACCATCCAAAGTGATTTTGGAAACCCCATCTACTTGCCATGAAATGATGGGACAGGACACCATGATCTTAGTTTTTTTAATGTGTTTCAAGCCAGCGTTTTTACTCCTCTTTCACCTTGATCAAGGGGCTCTTTAGTTCCTTTTCACTTACTGCCATTAAAAAATGGAGTTGTTATTATAGTCACTTGAATGCAAACCCTTTCACCTCCCTCTCTTCCCACCATGAGCTAATTATATAGCATTGCTGGTATTCCATTTAATCTCTTTGAGTCTCAATTTCTTCATGTGTTAAATTGAGATTTTACTTATTTCACCTGCCTCACAAGATTTTTATGTTAAGATCATTTTTGTTGAAGCACTTGTAAAACACTACAAATATCAGTTAGCATTATTGTTTATTTTGCAGGTTACTTTCTTATGTTATTTATAATTCTGTCTCAAATGACTTCGAATAACACTCAATGCTTTTCTGCAAGAAAACAGAGATGAAACTTCCACTCACATAGAAACTGCTTTCAGGTGTGCATTTTCTAGACATTATTCATAGATTCTGTGATTGCAGGTAGGGTGTAAGATCCCACTAGCCCACTAATCTTTCCTCTCCTCTGTGCTTAGCTGCTCTCCTACTTTAACTGAAGTTTCAAAATCTGGGTTTCTAGTAGGATAGACAAGAGGGTTCTAACTTCTGAAAACATGTTCATATTTTACCTTGACAGGTAAGGCTAACTTAAGGGTTGAGAGAGGAGATTATCTTCCGAACTTCAGTTAGCACAAATCAATTGATTAGATTAACCCAGAGTTAGCTAAAAATATCCAGAAGATAAGATGGGCACATTTCAGTGGAGGAACAATACATGATCACAAACATCTAAGAATAAATAGCTCAACAAGTTTTCATTCTATTTATACCCAACAGAAGGTGGCTGCTTCCCTAAGATGCCTCCCACCAGATGGTGACTTCTCAGTTCATTTTTTTAACTACCTGTAAAATCATAACACATGGCTCTGACTTCTTTTCATTTTACAATTCACCTTTCAGCGCTAGATTACTATAGCTTCTGATTTCCATCTGGGTAAAAAAATTCCTTAAAAGGCAGGAGGTCAAAGTCACTGGCAAACACACATGCACACAAATATGTTTAGTTTTATAAAAAGAATCTTCATTCTCCATCTGTAATTATGGCCAACTGATTTCTTGTTTCAGACAATGTTATCTTCTCTACCTGCATAATAGCAGTCACCTCTGTTGACTCGAGAAATGAAAGCTGATTTTAAATTATCCTAGAGAAAATGTAATTACAAAGGATATTGAAAGTTTTCCATATATAGTGCATTCTAAACTCAATATAAAATTCCTTGAATTATCTATATCAATCCTCATTCCCCAAATCTCCTTTTGTTAGTATTTATGATTGAGAATTGACAGCAGATATACTAAGCCTCTGAGATAATGAGGGTAAGACTTTTCAGTAATGAGGTGTCACTAGGGCTTAGCTACTACTCTAATCAATTACTTTGTTTTTCCTGAATTTATGACCACATATTGCTCTCTTAAATTTAGCTGAGAGCAGACAAATAGGTACTGCTGGTAGAAAGAGGTATGGAGCCAGTAGAAGGATTAGGATCTGCTCATCATCACTACTGGGAAAATAATTCACAATAACTCAAGGGTGGGCTAGTTTATCATTCTCTTACATGCAATTTAGCAAATGTTCCTTTGGAGAAATGAAATGATGTCCTGCTCTGCCATCAAATATAAATTCATCTCAGCTGTTTTGATCTTTATTTCCAGGGTGAGCTGATTATTGACTGGGTACAATAAATATGCTGTGTGCTTAGTAGCTCAGTCATATCTGACTCTTCATGACCCCATGGACAGTAGCCCACCAGCCTCCTCTGTCCATGCGGATTCTTCAGGCAAAAATACTGGAGTGGGTTGCTATGTGCTCCTCCAGGGGATCTTCCCAACCCAGGGATTGAAACCAGGTCTCCTGCATTGCAGGCAGATTCTCTACCATCTGAGCCACCAAGGAAGCCCAGATACAATAAATAGGTTATGGGGAAAAGTCATATGTGTGTATGAAAAATACTATTCATTTAAAAAACACAGTGAAATTTAAAGATTTTTTAGGAACAGTTAAATATTCACAGCAAATTTGAGGGGAAAGTACAGAGAATTCCTATATAACCCCAACACTGACACAAGCATAACCTTCTTATTATCACCATCCCCCTTCAGAGTGGTTCATTTGTTACAACTGATGAACCTACATTGATATCATCACCACCCAGCGTCCGTAGTTTACATTATGGTTCACTCTCAGTGTTATACATTCTTTGTCTATGTTTGGACAAATACATAATGACATATATCCATCATTGTGGTATCAAAAAAAACCACAATAAAAATATTTATAATCACTAAATAAACAATGATAATAATAACGCTCAACATCACATAGAGAACTTTCTGTTGTTGCATACTTTTTAAAAGTTTAGATTTTATAGTATAGGATGTTATAGCTATTACCCGCCCCCCCCAAAAAACCATGAAGTTAGAACATTTGAGAATGACTAGTCCAGCATCCTAGTTTTACATAGAAAACTAAAGCCCATATAGATTAGGTGACTTTCCCAAAGACACAAAGCTGGCTCATGGCAGAAGATTGTACCAGACATGATCCCGCATCTTCTGACTTTTAGTTTTGCCTTCTTCCCACTTCTTTGCACACGGATATTTACTTCTATGTTAAAAATTAAATTTATGCTTATAGTTAATAATTTTATTTTAAAAAGTGGCCCTCATCCTAGACACGATAAAATCACCTGGACTGATGTTTAAACTATCAATGCCAGACTACAACCCAGATCAATTCCATTACAACATGTATTTATGTGTGTGTGTGTGTGTGCTCAGTCACTCAGCTGTGCCCATCCTATGTGTTTACAGTTAAGTGTAAATAAAGAAAGAAGCTATGTGCTGTTTGGGAAATGTTGTGTTTTTTTTTCCTATGTGTGTGGGTGGAATGGGTGGGGTAGACAAATTATGGGCGTGAGAATTGCATATATCTTCTCAATGCTTTGTAATAGATCAAGTTATGGGCAATAAAAATTAAACATTTATACAGTGAATACTTACTATGCACTGTGAGGATATAGAAATAGAATATGTGAATTTCCCATCCTGTGAAAATTCACAAATTTCTATAGGAGATAAAACATGTACACACATTACTCTGAAAGGAAAAACCAAGTTCGATTATATGTAGAAACTAGTATTATAAGCACCTTAGAAATTCAGAGAGAAAGGGAGAGAATGCACCATTCTCTAATCAGAAACACTCTGTAGAGAAGTCAGGATCTGAGTTAGGATTTAGAATATGGGTGATGTTTTCTTGTGTGAAGACTAGATGGAGAATTTTTAGATTGAGGTAAGAGAATAGCAAAGCATGGAAGCAAAGAAGTATAATGCCAGCTAATCTAAAGAGAATATAGACTAGGACAATTTGATACACCAAAATTGTGTGATTTTAACTGATGTTGAATTTCTATAGGATCAGTTGCTTTTTTCTTATTGATTCAATTGACTCTTTGTATACTATGAGCAATAATAATAGCTCTCAGCTAACCCTATTATTATCTCCATTTTACAGATGAATAAATTTGAGGCTCAAAGGAGTTAAGTAACTTGCCTAAGATCAAAAGGCTAGAATATGGTGTAGCTAGTATCTGTATATGGCAATCTCATTCCTGAGCCTGTGCTCTTAAACATCACCTATACTGGTTTTATGTGTCTATCATATGTATTGCAAATATGTTCTCCATTTTCATTTATCTTCTTAGCTTTTTATATGATATCTTTTACTGTTTAGACATTTAAATTTTTATATAGTCAAATTTTTAATATTTTAAGAAATATACTCAGTTTTGTTTTATACTAAGGCTAAATGTGAAAAATAAAAATTTTGCTGTATTTTAGTCTGAAGTTTTATGATTTTAACTTTCAACTTTATGATAATTAATCTTGAATCTCTTACTATGTGTGTCTATCATCTGAGGTAGGGGTCTAGTTTCACTTTCTCCCAGATGGCTATCCATTTATCTCCAAAATATATCTTTTCTCTAATGAGTTGATATCCCACCTTGATACAGTAGATGTTCAGAAATTTGCTAAATTACTGGACATTCTGTCAATTAGTGTTTCATTCTGGTTAAAAAGAATCCTTGTAAAAATTCAACCTTGGTGGAAGGGTTACTAATTAGAAACACTACAGTGCAAGTTAGATAGCACTGAGTTTTTAATACATAGCTGAGATAAATGTAGCAAAAAAAACAACAACAGTAATTTTGGCTCTGGAGGTCAAATCTTCATGAAGAAGAAAGATGATGAAAGAAAAAAATTTAACTTTAATTTAGGTTATGGTGAAAGAAACTATTGCCTTTTATAGGCAAAATCCTCACATTTTTTGATGGCAATAATTTAAGGACACCTGGCAACAACTGAAGTAATGAGGACTTAAAACCTAACTTTTTTAGTAAGCAAGTATCTCAAAAGTGTTCTATTATCTCCCAGCTTTCGACCAATGCAAAAGCCATCAATCAAGATGACCATAATGATAAAAAATCTAGTGAAGACCCTTTCTCCGGAAATGTGAAACTAAGATGTGCTTTGGGGGGAAATGCCAAAACTTTTAATGTCTTCCAGGAAAACATCATACATGTGTATCAGTGATTCTTCTCTGTAGAGTATTGGGAAATTCATGTGCAATATATTGAATAGTTTCCCCCCATTTCACTGTGTGCATGCTCTGAACAATTAATGTCCCTACTTGCCTTCACAGTGGTTCAGAGTGATCTAACACAGATTCAACCATCTGTCCGTGTTTTGTTCCATTTGCAACATTTGTTCTTCCTGCTGATCTGACTGCTTCTTTCCTCTGCTTCCTGATTCAGATAGACCAAGCTGTTCCAGAAATGTGTTTGTTAGCCAAAAGCAAGTCCCTTTGACTATAGAAATATAAAATTCACCCCAGCTAGTAATGTTTAAGAAAACCATTGAATTTTTCTTTTTTCTTTTTAAAAAACATTTTGCTTAGAAAGCATTCAAAGCCTTAATGACAGAGGCTTTTGAATCTGTTGGTAAAATCAAATATAGGTAAATCTAAAACCGTGGTTGGAAGAAATAAACAGCATTTTCTTTATATGTGGCTCTGAAGATCTCTGGTGTCGTGTTTCAGTAAAGTTTCTACCTTCCTGCTTGATAGGTGCATCTCAGGACATCTTATTGGAATCACTTACCTTCTTATTGAAGTACATTCTTGAGTTGTTCCCTCAGTGAGAATCATTTCTTGGTAAATCCTCTTGGTTTTATTTATTTATTTATTTTTGAATAGTGCATTTCATTTTCAGAAGGTCATTCTGATTATATATTATTCCAATATCTTCTGGCCCCCATTATTATTATTAAGGCATTAGCTGCCAGTTTAACTATGTCTCCCTTGTGGGTAATCTATCTTTTCTTTCTAGTTGCTTTTAAGACCTTCTTCCTGTCTTTGTTGCTCTGCAGCTTTATTTTGTATGTAGGTATGGATTTCTTTTTGTTTATATAGTTTGGCATTTATTGGATTTCCGGAATGTGGTTACGTCTTGAATTTATTTTAGAAAATTCTTAGCCATTTTCTTTTTCTTTCTTTTTGGCTGTGCTACACAGGTTGTGGGATCTTAGTTCCACAACCAGGGATTGAACCCAGGACCCTGGCAGTGGAAGTACAGAATCCTAACCAATGGACCACCAGGGAATTCCCTTAGTCATTATTTCTTCTCGTATTGTCTTTCCTTATCTCAATTGCCTGTTGAGGAATTCTAATTAGCCCTTCTCACTCTATACTTTATGTCTCCAAAACTCACTTTGGTGTTTTACATCAATTTGTCCCCTCAATCTGCAATCTGAAAATTTTTTCAGTTCTATAACTCATTCATTCTAGTCAGCTGTATCTAATCTGCTTTCTAATTCTTTGGTTGAGTTTTACATTTATTACATTTTCATTTTTATGAGTTCAATGTACTAGCTTTCAAATCTTCCTGATCAGTTCCTATTACTTTTTTCTCCTATTACTTTTCAGATATTTTAGTCTCTTTTATATTCCTGTAAATATGTCAGAGTAATTTTGTATATTTATCTGATAATTTCAGTATCTGTAGTCTGTTAAGGCATGTTTCTCTAGTATATTATTTATTCTATTTCTGATTTTTTTCTTTTATGTTTGTAATTTTTAAATTATTATTAAATAATTAGAGCTCTATCTGTAGACATTAAGGCTAACATAAGAGTATACTCTTCCAAGGAGGGTTTGTTTTCTTCTTCCAGGCGCCTTCCAGGAAACACAACACACCAATGCCACTTAAATCTCAGTCCTCAACTACAGAAGATTTAGACTCCAAACCCTTGTGAAGATAGCATAATGGCCAACATTTTGTGGAGAGACTTCTTTTTTAACTTTTACCCAGAGCCAATTCTGAGACTGTGCATCGACTTTACTATTAACATGGTCAAGTTTCTTTTTTATATTTTTCTCTTTTTCTGAGACTATAGGTCTTAAAGCATTTCACTTTCATAAAGTATGATTTCTGGTTTACTGAAGTAAAAAGGTGTTTTTCAGAAGGATATTGAGAATCAAAGCAGCTCTGGGCATCAATTATCAAGAGTGATAGGAGAAGTTATATTAGCACTATTTTAGTTAGGACACTTCCACTGAGATGAATGTATTTCAACTATTTTCAGTACCTTTACTCAGTCTGCTGAAGATTCAAATTTCAGGAGTTCTGGGAAGAAGGTGGCAGAGTGGCAGCAGAATTTTCTTGAATCTTTACATGAAAGTAAAGTGAGAAACTAGATAACAAACCATCTGGAGAGCATTTATAACAGAATGAAATGAATAAGATGCCCCTCCCAGCCCCAAAACACTGGTATCCTCAGGCTTGTATGTTATCACTGTCTTGGTGGAAGAAACCTGGAAGAAGCACCAAGGCATCTGACAGACCTTAGAACAAAATGATACCCAGAAATTTCCAGTGGGATTATAAACATAGTTTTCATTTTTCTACTGATATTTCTCTCCTGGTATCTCTCCTTTAGTTAATGCATTATGACAAAATTTCTATAGCTGTCTTAAAATCCTCGTCTGCTAATTGCAACATTTAGGCCACCCAGGATTGCTTTCTCTTAATTGTTTTTTCTCTTGTCCATGGGCCATATTTTTCTGTTTCTTTGCAAATTAAATTTTTTATTGTGTGCATGTGTGCTCAGTCATGTCTGACTCCTTGCGACCCCATGGACTATAGCCTGCCAGGCTTCTTTGTCCATGGGATTTTTCAAGCAAGAACACTGGAGTGGGTTGTCATTTACTATTCCAGGGGATCTTCCCGACCCAGGGACGATACTCATATCTCCTGCATCGGCAGGTGAAGTCTTTACCACTTCACCACATTTTTGCTGTATACTGGACATTAGGAAATGGCAACCCACTCCAGTGTTCTTGCCTGGAGAATCCCAAGGATAGGGGAGCCTAGTGGGCTGCCGTCTCTGGGGTCGCACAGAGTCGGACACAACTGAAGCGACAGCCTAGCTGCCAGACATTATAGGGACACTGGATTTTGCTGTTTTCCTCAGAAGAACATTAGTTTTTTTTTCAGCAGTAGTTAACGTGAATGGATACAAACTCAATTCAGTCTCGCCTGTGACAGACAGTAATTGAAATGTGCTAAATTCCTTCCCTCTCTCCACTGTTGTTTTCTATGGGGTTCCATACAGTTTCCCTACAAGAGTATAGTTCTGTGATCAGCCAAAGACTTGGATGGAATTTTTATGCAGATTTTCAGGCTTCTTTGTTCTCAGGGCTCCCCATTCCAGGTGTTCCAGCAGCTCTACACTCAGTCTTATGATTCCTCACGCCACTAAGATCTCAGTTTTCTACTTGAGTTCTAGCTACCATATGTCTCACAGACAAGGGATATCGCTCAAGCAAAAAGCCTTTGGGACACAAATATCACACAGTACTTCCCTTATTTCAAGAGTCAACATTCCTTTAGTTTTTGCCTGTCTTTTTCATTCTCCAGAGCCTTCAACTGGTTGGCTTAAACAAACTTTTTTTTTTAAACAAATGTTGTCCAGATTTTAAATGTATCATGTGCAGGAGAGTTAGCCTGATACATGCTACTCTATTGTTACTGGAAGCAGAACTCATTCTAGTAAACTTTGATTTTTCCTGAGTGGGTCTAAAAGCAATGAATGCTAGTAGCAGTGAGCATGTCTGAGCCCAGGTTTAATTGTAAATACCATTCTTTACATTTTTACCACTTCTGTGGTATTTCTGCCAAAAATGCATAACCTGAATCTAATCATAAGAAAAGATCAGACCCATAAATTGATGAAAGTCTCTGAGTTGACCTGGATTAATCAATCGACATAATTCCAGGAGTACAGTTGAGTGAAATAGTATGAACCGTGTGAATGCTGCAGATTTCCCCAACTCTGTCTCTTTGTTATGCTGTGGTTCTCACTGAATTATGACCATTAACATCTAATCACCGAAAATATGATGTTTTCCCCTCGAGGAATAGCTCAAAACAAAAACATATGCTAGACCATAAAATATACAATTTATGTGCTGAAAATAAAATATCTTCTTTCTAGAAAAAAAAATTGTGCCAATAGAATACAGGAATCAACTGGAGTAAGCTTCTATTGCTCAAACATGACATAATTTGAACTTCATTGAGGATAAGAGGGCTTCCCAGAAGGTGCTAGTGGTAAAAAAAACTTGTCTGCCAATGCAGGAGACCTAAGAGACTCAAGTTTGATCCCTCAGTCAGGAAGATCCTCTGTAGGAGGGCACAGCAACTCACTCCAATATTCTTACCTGGAGAATCCCACAGGCAGAGGAACCTGGCAGGCTACAGTCCATAAGGTGGCAAAGAGTTGAACACTACTGAAACGACTTAGCACAAGGATAAGAATTACAATGGATCAAAGTCCATTCAGTTCAGTTCAGTTCAGTTGCTCAGTCGTGTCCAACTCTGTGACCCCATGAACTACAGCACGCCAGGCCTCCCCGTCCATCACCAACTCCCAGAGTTCACCCAAACTCATGTGCATCGAGTCAGTGATGCCATCCAGCCATCTCGTACTCGGTTCTTCCCTCCTGCCCCCAATCCCTCCCAGCATCAGGGTCTTTTCCAATGAGTCAACTCTTCACATGAGGTGGCCAAAGTATTGGAGTTTCAGCTTTAGCATCAGTCCTTCCAAAGAACACCCAGGACTGATCTCCTTTAGAATGGACTGGTTGGATCTCCTTGCAGTCCAAAGGACCCTCAAGAGTCTTCTTCAACACCACAGTTCAAAAGCATCAATTCTTCTGTGCTCAGCTTTCTTCACAGTCCAACTCTCACATCCATACATGACCACTGGAAAAACCATAGCCTCGACTAGACGGACCTTTGTTGGCAAAGTAATGTCTCTGCTTTTGAATATGCTATCTAGGTTGGTCATAAGTTTCCTTCCAAGAAGTAAGTGTCTTTTAATTTCATGGCTGCAATCACCATCTGCAGTGATTTTGGAGCCCCAAAAAATAAAGTCAGCCACTGTTTCCACTGTTTCCCCATCTATTTCCCACGAAGTGATGGGACCAAATGCCATGATCTTCATTTTCTGAATGTTGAGCTTTAAGCCAACTTTTTCGCTCTCCTCTTTCACTTTCATCAAGAGGCTCTTTAGTTCTTTGGCACTTTCTGCCATAAGGGTGGTGTCATCTGCATATCTGAGGTTATTGATATTTCTCCCGGCAATCTTGATTCCAGCCTGTGCTTCTCCAGCCCAGCATTTCTCATGATGTACTCTGCATAGAAGTTAAATAAGCAGGGTGACTATACAGCTTTGATGTACTCCTTTTCCTATTTGGAACCAGTCTGTAGTTCCATGTCCAGTTCTAACTGTTACTTCCTGACCTGCATATAAGTTTCTCAAGAGGCAGGTCAGGTGGTCTGGTATTTCCATCTCTTGAAGAATTTTCCACAGTTGATTGTGATCCACACAGTCAAAGGCTTTGGGATAGTCAATAAAGCAAAAGTAGATGTTTTTCTGGAACTCTCTTGCTTTTTCAATGATCCCGCAGATGTTGGCAATTTGATCTCTGGTTCCTCTGCCTTTTCTAAAACCAGCTTGAACATCTGAAAGTTCACGGTTCATGTACTGCTGAAGCCTGGCTTGGAGAATTTTGAGCATTACTTTATAGCATGTGAGATGAGTGTAATTGTGCAGTAGTTTGAGCCTTCTTTGGCATTGCCTTTCTTTGGGATTGGAATGAAAACTGACCTTTTCCAGTTTAAGTCCATTAGATAAGTTTAAATGTGTGATAATGAATTATCATAATGACATTGGGGAAAAAAACAATTGGTCACCTTTTGAGGGTAGTTAGTTCAGTTGCTCAGTTATGTCCGACTCTTTGTGACCCCATGGACTGCAGCATGCCAGGCTTCCCTATCCATCACCAACTCCCAGAGTTTACTCAATCTCATGTTCATCAAGTCGGTGATGCCATCCAACCGTCTCATCCTCTGTTGTCCCCTTTCCTCCCGCCTTCAATCTTTCCCAGCACCAGGGTCTTTCCCAAGGAGTCAATTCTTCGCGTCGGGGGCCACAGTATTGGAGTTTCAGCTTTAGTATCAGTCCTGTCAATGAATACTCAGGACTGATCTCCTTTAGGATGAACTGGTTGGATCTCCTTGCAGTCCAAGGGACTCTCAAGAGTCTTCTCCAACACCACAGTTCAAAAGCATCAATTCTTTGGCACTCAGCTTTCTTTGTAGTCCAACTCTTATATCCATACATGACTACTGGAAAGACCATAACTTTGACTAGATGGACCTTGTTGGCAAAAGTAATGTCTCTGCATTTTAATATGCTCTAGGTTGGTCACAGCTTTCCTTCCAAGGAGCAAGTGTCTGTTAGTTTCATGGCTGCGGTCACTATTTGCAGTGATTTTGTAGTGATTTTTGAGGGTAACAGGGAACCAATTCATTTTCTTGAAAAGTAGAGAAAGAAAATAATCTTATATTTAACCTGCCTTTCCTATATAAACTGTACCATGGGATAGCCAAATAACATAAAATTATATCAGCAAATAAATGAAAATAAAATGATAAAATTAAAATGTAAGCATTTTTGCAATCTTCAGTGAATTAATGGAGATAAGCATTGAGCATCAGTGGCTGCTAGTATTAAAAAAGTGAGAAAACTGGACGTTATGTGCTTCCTAACACATTTGATTAGTTGGCTGGATTTCAACTGCTACTTCATAAGAAATAGGAAAGAGGAGAATTTTACCTGCACCATGAGTGTGTAATCAGCAAAATCCAGACTTTGGAATACTCTATAGGTCAAATGGTTTTAGATTCTTCAAAAAATGTATATTAAGAAAGAGGAATAATGGAGAGTCTGCAGATTAAAAGATTCTTAAAAGACATATTAAGTTTTGTGTGTTTTTTTTTTAATTCTTTATTGAATTTGCTGCAATATTGCTTCTGTGTTCTATTTTGGTTTTTGGCCATGAGGCATGTGGCATCTTAGGTCCCTGACCAGGGATCCAACCACACATTGGAAGGTGAAGTCTTAACCACTAGACCACCAGGGTAGTCCCCATAGACTTCTAAAAAATGGGGCAAGACTAAACTGCAATGCCTAGAGACACTTACATGATTAAATCACAAAGAAATGTAAAAAGCAATCATTGTAAGAGTCATGATGGTGATTATTTTGTAGAAAAAGAATAGCCTTTGGGATGGGCAACATGAAGGGACTTCTGGAGTAGTTGCAAGGTTTCTTTTTCATAATGTGGGTGGTGGTTACAGGGGTGTTGGCCTTTAATAATTCACTTGTATACATTTATTTTGTGTCACTTTCTGTATCTGTTATTTATTTAATAATAAAAAGGTTAAATTAAAAAAAAAACACTCTAGAAAAGAAGTTTCTAACTGGCCTAGTATGGTGAACAAGGATATCTGTTGGTTAGGGAAATTACAGTCCCACCATATTGTATTTATAGGATTAAAAGCTATTCCCCAAAAGATAATGGAGTTGCTGTAAGGATTGGGCAAAAGCAGCTGGCAGCCTAAGTCCACTACCTTTTATTACAGTACAGTCACCTCAAAAATAATTCCATATTGCGTATTAGCATTTGAGCAGGGAAATCAAGATAGATTAGAGTCAAGATAACTCCTGGCTCCTGGTCCCCCAAATGGTGTAAGCCAGTCATCCCCTCTGACAATTGATTTTCTTATAGGTCCTTGACTTTTTCTTCTCTCTCTCTTTCTTTTTTTTCCCCATCTCCCCAGGAGAGTTTTATTATGCACAGAGGGAAAAGGCCCAGTCCTTCTTCGCTTTCCTCCTGGTGGCCAGGACATTGCTCAGCTCCTCATTCTTTCTCTTGGCAGGAACGTGTGTCCCCACCCTGTTCTTGATGAAGCTGAGGGCCAACTTGTCCTTGGAAATCTTGAATAGCTCCATGGGCTGCCACTCATCAGGGGCAAAGCTGCACACGTCCTGCACAAACTTGGCGTGTTTGGTGAAGCGGTGGCAGCTGCGTCTCAGTTTGCTCACGTTCTTGTTCTTGGTCACCTGTGGCCCTTGTTGAGGCCTATGGCCATGGGGCGGCACCAAACCATGGCTGATGCTCTTCAGTGGCTGCCATGGAAGAAGCTACTTTTTCTTTTTTTGTATTTGCTTGAAAGAATTTGAACTCAGAATGAGGAGTACTAATTCTCCTTGATAATATCAAAATCAGAAGTCAATACTGAACAAAACAAACCAGGTTTAGACACCAGCTATGTTGACTAAGTAAGGGAGTTGGATATGCAGTCATTTGTTCATAAGGTACTCCCAACTTCTGCTGATCATTCATTGCTATTAGACAATGACTATCTGAATAACTATGGATGGTGTCCCTGAGAGCCTGCCTCAGAGTCTCTGACTGAACACACTCATTCATAAAATATTTATGGACTATAAATGGCCAATCAGAACATGAGAAGATGCTCAACATCATTAACTATTAGATAAATGCAAATGAAAACCACAATTAGATACCATTTTACACCTACTAGGATGGTTTAAAAAAGACAGATAATAACAAGCATTAGTGAGAATGTGAAGAAATTGGAACTCTCATTAATTGTTGGTGAAACTGTAAAATGGTTCAGCCGTTTCATAAAAACAGTATGGCAGTCCCTCAGAATGTTCAACATAGAATTTTCATGTGACCCAGAAGTTCCACTCTTTGACATACCCCCAAAAGAATGTATCATATGTGTGCACACTAAATCTTATATGTGACTGTTCACAGCAGCATTTTCCTAACAGCTCAAAAAGTGGAAAGAACCCAAATGTGCCTCACCTGATGAATGGATAAACAGAATGTGATATATTGATACAATGGAATGTTCAGCCACAGTAAAAGAACCAGACAAGAAAAGACCACACATTATATGATTCCATTTATATAAGATGTCCAGAATAGGCAAATCCAGAGAAGAATAAATTAATGGCTTCCATGGGTTGGGGGGAGGAAAGAGGATGAAAAGTGTTAATGAGTGAAGAAGGATTCCTTTTTGAGGTGATAAAAATGTTATAGAAATTATGAACTGGCGTGACTATACTAAAAATGAGTTGTGCACTTTAAAACAGTGAATTTTATGGTACATTAATTCTTTCTCAATAAAACTGTTACAAAAAAATATTGATTGACTGCTCATTCTGTGCTGGAAAACTCTTCTAAGTTCTGGAAATAATGTAGTGGAGACATCAAAGACCCCGCTCTCAAAAAGCTTTGAATAAAGAGATGGATCTGCGGAGTCCAAACTGTGTCCCTGATAGACTGCACATAGATTAGGGTCCTATCAATTTTTGCCAAGGGAAATATTTGTCAGGGTAGTTGACCTCAACAGTAATCTTCACTCTACCCTCTTCTGAAGCTTTTTCCACTAAGAATATATAAAGAAGACATTGTCAAAGAAGTAAAAAAGAAGAAAAAACCATCACAGATTACAAGAATTTCAAGAAGGTGATAGTGAAAGAAATCTAATGCTGCAGAAAGGTCAAGAAATATAAGGATCAAAAACTAGACTTTGGCTTTGACAATTAGGATTTCACATGGTAATCTCTTAGTCCAGTTTCAGTGGAGGGGTAGAGGCAGAGCAATTTCGTAATGGTTGTACAAAGCCCAGTGCTGGATATATAGTAGTTGCTAAAGAAATATTTGTTGGATTGAGAATAAGTATGTTGTGAGTTAAGTAAGAAAATAAAGACAATGCTTATGACAAGTTTGTATAAGAAGGGAAAATAGGTAGTGGGTGGTGTTTGGGAGAATGAGTTAAAGGAGTTTATTTTTTAGTATGAGAGAAATTGATTGTAGTCTGAGAATATGTTGCTAGTAGGGAAGAAAAATTTGAATGTAATGGAAAGAGAGAAAGTAGCAAGGTCTGGAAGAGGTGGGAGGGTCCCTCTGAGATTAAATTATTCCTGAAGTTGCAAGACTATTTTCAGAGATGGGAAAGAAGCTTAGAGAAATATTATTTTACGACTTCAAGTTTCTTTATTAAGCAGAACGTTAAGTCATCTTCAAAAAGTGAGATTAGGTAGTAGAGGACAAAGAAGGGGCATTGAAGATAGCTGTAAAGATGTGGAAAGCGAAGTCGCTCAGTCGTGTCTGACTCTTTGTGACCGCACAGAATGTAGCCTACCATGATCCTCAGTCCATGGGATTTTCCAGGCAGGAATACTGGAGTGGGTTGCCATTTCCTTCTCCAGGGGATCTTCCCGACCCAGGGATTGAACCCGGCTCTCCCACCTTGTAGGCAGATGCTTTACTGTCTGAGCTACCAGGGAAGCCCCAAAGATGTGGAGAGATCTACAAAAAGTGGAATATAAATTTGTCAAGGACAGGAAAAAAGATTGCCAAGGCATGTTGATGTTTCACATGTAACTAATAAAATTATTCATAAATGTGCCCGAATGCTTGATAGTTTGAAGTTTTCTTGGGCATATTTTCTTTAAATGTTTTTCAGCAATTATTTAACTTCAGAGATAAAAAGATAAAGAAGATAAGTTGGTGCTATGCTTATGAATATTATTATTTTCAGAACTCAATTTAAGATTTCAGTATTTCAGATCATAACAGTACTTAATATTTTTTTCTTTATAAAATGGTCAAACATAACATGTATAACTCAGAGATCATCTTGGTTCTCTGGGGCCACCAAAGACATGGATGAGGTTGCTTCAATCCATCACTATTCTATGGATTGTAGATGTCTGTTTTCCTAGAGTTTTATATGTGTCCCTTGAAGTCTTGAGACCTCATAATAATTTCTGGCTCTGAGTTCCTGCTTCCATCTACTCAGTCTAGTTTACAGATTATGTATCATCCTGGTTATGTTACCTGTTTTGTGACATGTTAACCCAGCTGTAGACTTTGGTCTTTTCCCCAGCAGCCATTTAAAACATTCAAAGACTTTTATATGCAGAGATGACTTTAATGAAGGTGGCAATGTGCAGGGATGCTCATCATTTCACAATAGCAGAAAACAGCCCAAATTGATGTCAGCCTCCTGTATTTTTCTTACTCTTGTGACTTTTCTTGTCCCCTCCTTTAAGGAACACAACTTCAATTTCTCCAACTCTGTAGTGATAGAGTAACTTAGGTCTCCATGTCCCCTACTCCCAAACTCAGTTTTATACATCTTGGCCTATCCAAGGCTGTAAAATGCTCACAGAATAAATGGGCCTTCTTTAGAAGTCTTTTTTTGCATCCCTCACATTAGTATTTAACCAGTTTCACTGGATTCCTTTTTGCATAACTGTCATTGTCTATAAAACATCTCAGGCTTTCAAAGCAGACCATATTTTTCACGAAGGCACCAAAGTCACACATAGCTTCTTCATTGTTTTAATTTACGCTGCGATATCATTGAGTTTTGTTTAGTTGCTCAGTCCTGTCTGACTATTTTGTGACCCCTATGGATTGTAGCCCACCAGGCTCCTGTGTCTGTGGGATTCTCCAGGCAAGAATATTGGAGTGGACTGCCATTTCCTATTCCAGAGGACCTTCCCTACCCAGGGATCAAACCTGCATCTCCTGCATTGCAGGTGGGTTCTTTATAGCCTGAGCCACCAAGGAAACAGGAGTGTCTAATTGACTATCATGGCACACCATCATTACATAGTCTTTAAAATCCCTATGCCAGATTTACTAATCCTCTTTACCACAAGAGAGAAAAAAACAGAATTTGCTTTGGTAACAGCTATACACCCGTTTTCTTGGATTAATGCAGCTTTCCTCTGATATAGCTAACAAGGTCCTATCTCTTTTCCTGAGGGAGGGTAGTTTTGAGCTGTGTGGAGAATCAAGAATGCTGGACTTTTGTCATTAAACCAACCACTGCCTGTTCATGTCAGCCAAGTGACATAACTGAATCTAATTGTTTATTTATTGCCCCCTCACAGGGATGAATAAAGAAGAAAAGGGTACTATTTGAGGACAACTGAGAAATGTAAAGTAAAATCTTTCTAATAATATATGAAAGCAATGAAGTGGCCCAGTGAGTCCAAGGTGGTACTCTCGGGATCCAGAAGGAAGGAAGGTGACAAGCACATAATTACATGCTGTCCTCCCCAGTGGATTGGTATCTAACATACCAACAAGAGTAAACAGGAAGTAGTTAACAGGGCATGAGAAGAAACCCATAATTTGAGCAAGCCAATGTTCTTATTTCAGAGGAAAACACCCTCTTAAGACTTTTCAGATTTAGGGGCTTTTCAGATTTAGAGTGGTTCAGCTGTTACATTAATGCAATTTTAGCTTAATAAAAAATATTTCACTCTATGACTACAGAATGTGACTAGAAATTGTTACAATAACATTAATGAAAGTAAGACAATAAAATGTCTGAGGCGTGAATAGTCTTTAAAAAGCCATTACTAACAGCAGTTATCCACTGCTGTAATATGGAGTTGTAAGGACTACAGAAAGTGTAGAGATCACCACCTCTATGAGCAGCGTAAGCTTAAGTGCACGAGTCCCTGGGTTTTGTGAAGATGAGGAAAGGGCCAGCTAGAACGACAGAAGATTAAGAAACCTGGGGAGACTGCTCAGCAGGC
Organism: Ovis canadensis; assembly: GCF_042477335.2. Taxonomy (NCBI): domain Eukaryota; kingdom Metazoa; phylum Chordata; class Mammalia; order Artiodactyla; family Bovidae; genus Ovis; species Ovis canadensis. The sequence goes on from NC_091247.1 coordinate 155,292,439, forward strand.
AATAATACCAACGGCCACATATGCAAGAACATCTTAACTGATACAACATGTGTTATTTTGACTCTGTGAATTGTATTTCTGTTGTGGACACTGTAAATTGTAAACATCAATGATCAGACTTTTTCTAGAACCTTCTGAGGGGTAAGGAGTAAGAGAACACTTCAGAAACAGAAGACTGGAATTGATAATTGAAAACAAAAAACAAATGGAATATTGATTGAGCTTGAGATGTGTGGAAGTCCAGTTAGTCACAACTGAATTCTGGATAATAATGATAGTAACTACAATTTATTGTCTACTTTATACCAGGTACTGCACTATACATTTTACAAATGGAAACTCATTTAATTTACATAATAAATGAGGTATTTTTTCATGTTTGCAAATGAAAAAAATTGAGGTTAAATAGACGTGTTTCAAAGACTAGAATCTGTAACATAAATGGAAAGTTCCAAGAAGACATGTTTGTACAGGAAAAGCTTAATAAGTCCTAAGCCCAGGACAGATTAGATGGCGTTATCTACTTTGCGCTTTGTAGCAGAGATTGACTTGAACCAAATTTGGGATATTAGTGGAGAAGTCATTAGTAAAATCCTTTCCTTGCCTTGCTACCTTTTCAAGCATTCATCACTCACTGATATTACTATGCTAAACTAATTAATAGAATCTCAAATCCCATGGAATTACATTCTAGTGAAGGAAGCAGATCATAAACAAGTAAACAAATATTAAAGTAGTTTCAGATTATGGTATTGTATAAAGAAAATGTGATGGTGAAATGGGGGTGGTTAAGTTTAATTAGGGTGGTACCTGAGGAGGCAAAGTTTGAATTTATCCTCAAATAATTGAAGAAGTTGGCTATCTGAATATCTGGCAGGAAAACATTACAGATGAAATAAATATTTGGGAAATCCTAAACTGTTTCAATATTTTGGTGAATAAAAAGCGCTTCAGTTGATCTTGGTGTTTCCCCTAAATCTTTTAGTATTCAAACACTCGGTGGTCTAGTCTGTGTCTAAGATCCCACTATAAATACATTTGGTGGCCTCCTAATGGAGGCCTCTTGTGACCTTCTCAGCTTATGTCTCAGCTCCTAGAGAAGAAAGGCTTTTAAATAATACATAGCTGAGGTAATTGTTTATAAAGACAACTGCAATGATTCCTTCCATCTGTGAATAAGTGTTTCTTTGCAAATATGACCTTGATACTTCTCTTATCAAGAGGTGAAACTATTTCTCCAGATCCTTGAATCTGGGTTGACCTTGCCTTCTTTGCTTACAGTGGAACTTAGCACTGTGGTACTTCTGAATGTAGCCTTCAAGAGGGCCTTGAAGCTTCTATTCTTGTCTTCTTGGAACACTGACACTATCGTACAAAAAAGTCTCAGTCTGCTTGAGAATGAAAGATCGCATGGAGACAGAGAGACCTAATCAAAGCCATCACTGACCACCAGATTTCTCAATTAAAAATAGTTTGGACCATGCATACTTAATGGCCTCTAGACAATAATTTCTACAAGTGACCATCAGCAAAATGAATGAGATTAGCAGAGGAACCACCCTGCTCAAATTTATGACTCATAGAATTATAAGCAAATTGAAATGATTATCATTGTTTGTTATGCAGCAATAAATCATTAAGAAACTAGCTAGACTCAGGCTTTGCTGCAAGAGCAGAGTGGAAAGACTAAGACCCTGAGCTCATCTCCTCTCATGGGCACACCAAAATTACAACTATTTACAGAGCAACTGTGGATGAGAAAGACAGGGATCTACCAGAAAAGATCTTCTACAACTAAAGATATAAAGAAGGAACAACAATGACATGGGTAGAAAGAGTAGAGTCACAGTATAGTTAAGATCTATAACCCCCAGGTAGGGAGCTCACAAACAGGAGAATAACTGCAATCACAGACGTTCTCCCCAAAGAATAAGGCAGCTGACGTTCACTTCAGGTTCTCCAGCTCAGGAGTCCTACATCAGGAAGATGGACCCCCAGAATATTTGACTTTGAAGGCCAGTGGGGCTTACTTTTAGGAGCCCCAGAGGGTGTGGGAAATAGAGAGTCCCCTCTTAAGGTTGCACAAAACTCTCACATACTCCAGAACCCAGAGTAGAAGCAGTAATATGAAAGGAGCCTGGGTCATACCTACCTATTGAGAGTCTCCCAGAGAGGCAGAAGGAAACTGGATCTGACACTAGGGATGTAGACAATGGTGGCAGCCATTTTTGGAAGCTCATTCTACTGCATGGATTCTGGTGCTAGCAAGCACCATTTTGAATTCTCCCTCTAGCTTATTAGCTGTGAGACTTAACCCTACCCCTGCCCATCAGCCTGTAGGTACCAGTACTGGGATACTTCAGGTTAAGCAACTAGCCAGGTAGTTACACAGTTCTCACCACCAGAAGGCAGGTTGCCATAAGACCCCCTGAGCCCACAGCCACTCCTGGACATGGCCCTGCCCAACAGCAGATGGATACCAGCTACAAAAGAAGCATAGCCCCACAGCCTGCCATGGCAGGACCCAACCCAAGCACTAGCAGGCCAGCACCAGCCCTGGGACATGCTAGGCCCCAGCCCCAGCCAAAATAATCTCAAGAGTGAAGAACAGAGATGGAGAGGTCATGCTCCTAGACTGAAGATTATGCTACAAAGCTACAGTCATCAAAACAGTATGGTACTGGTACAAAAACAGATGCATAGGTCTATGAACAGAATAGAGATCCCAGAAATAAACCCATGCATTATGGTCAATTAATCTATGTCAAAGGAAGCAAATATTAAATGGGGGAAAGGTATCCATTTCAATAGATGATTCTGAGAAAGGTAAAAGCTACATGTAAAATAATGAAATTAGAAATTCTGTAACATCACATACAAAAATAAACTCAAAATTAATTGAAGACCTAAATGTAAGACTGAAAACTCCTAGAGGAAAAAAGGCAGAACACTCTTTGACATAAATCAAAGCAGTATTTTTTTTGGATTTGTCTCCTAAAGCAAAGGAAATAAAAACAAAACAAAACAAAAAAGGACCTGATTAAACAGAAAAGCTTTTTCACAGTGAACTATTGACAAAATGAATAGACAATCTCCAGAATAGGAGAAAATATTTGCAAATAATATGACCAATAAAGGGCTAATATCCTAAATATAGAAACAGCTCATACAACTCAATATCAAGAAAACAAACAACCTGATTTGAAAATGGACAGAAGACTTGAATAGATAGTTTTAAAAAAAGAACACATGTACACCCATGGCTGATTCATGTCAATGTATGGCAAAAACCACTACAATATTGTAAAGTAATCAACCGCCAATTAAAATAAATAAATTAGTTTTAAAAAAAGAACATGAAAAAAAGAAGATATGAAAATAGCCAACAGTCACATGAAAAGATGTTCAACATCACTAATCATCAGAGAAATGCAAATTAAAACCACAGTAAGATATCACCTCACACCTGTCAGAAAGGTTATTATTAAAAAGACAAAAAATAACAAGTGTTAGTGAGGATGTGGCAAAAAACCTTCATGCACTGTTAGTGGGGATGCAAATTTGTGCAGTCACTATGAAGAGCAGTATGGAGATTCCTCAAAAAACTAAAAGTAGAACTACCATAGGATCCAGCAATTATACTCCTGGGAATATATCTGAAAAAAAAAAGAAAGCATTAATTTGAGTAGATATATGTACTCCCATGTTTGCATTACTTACAATAGCCATGATAAGGAAGCAACCAGAGTGTCCATCAAGAGATGAGTGAATAAAGAAGAAGTGATATATTCATATTGTTGTTGTTGTTTAGTTGCTGAGTCGTGTTTGACTCTTTCACAATCCCATGGGCTGTAGCCTGCCAGGCTCCTCTGTTCATGGGATTTCCCAGGCAAGACTCCTGCAGTGGACTGCCATTTCCTACTCCAGGGATCTTCCCAATTCAGGGATATAACCCATGTCTCCCGCATTGGCAGGTGGCTTCTTTACCACTGAACCAACAGAAGAAAAGCTATGACAAACCTAGACAGCATATTAAAAAGCAGAGACAATCACTTTGCCAACAAAGGTCTGTATAGTCAAAGCTATGGTTTTTCCAGTAGTCACATACCGATGTAAGTTCAGTTCAGTTCAGTCGCTCAGTCATGTCCGACTCTTTGTGACCCAATGTATTACAGCATGCCAGGCCTCCCTGTCCATCACCATCTCCTGGAGTTCACTCAGACTCACGTCCATCGAGTCGGTGATGCCGTTCACCCATCTCATCCTCTGTTGTCCCCTTCTCCTCCTGCCCTCAATCCCTCCCAGCATCAGAGTCTTTTCCAATGACTCAACTCTTTGCATGAGGTGGCCAAAATACTGGAGTTTCAGCTTTAGCATCATTCCTTCCAAAGAACACCCAGGACCGATCTCCTTTAGAATGGACTGGTCAGATCTCCTTGCAGTCCAAGGGATTTTCAAGAGTCTTCTCCAACACCACAGTTCAAAAGCATCAATTCTTCTGCGATCAGCTTTCTTCACAGTCCAACTCTCACATCCATACATGACCACTGGAAAAACCATGGCCTTGACTAGATGGACCTTTGTTGGCAAAGTAATGTCTCTGCTTATGAATATGCTGTCTAGGTTGGTCATAACTTTCCTTCCAAGGAGTAAGCGTCTTTTAATTTCGTGGCTGCAATCACCATCTGCCATGATTTTGGAGCCCAGATGTGAGAGTTGGACCATAAAGAAAGCTGAGCACCAAAGAACTGATGATTTCAGATTGTGGTGTTGGAAAAGACTCTTGAGAGTCCCTTGGTCTGCAAGAAGATCAAACCAGTCAATCCTAAAGGAAGCCATCCCTGAATATTCATTGGAAGGACTGATGCTGAAGTTCCAATACTTTGGCCACCTCATGTGAAGAGCCAACTCATTGGAAAAGACCCTGATGTTGGGAAAAATTGAAGGCAGGAGAAGGGGACAACAGAGCTGGATAGCTCAACTGGTAAAGAATATGACTGCAATGAAGGAGATCCCAGTTCAATTCCTGGGTCAGGAATTTCCCCTGGAGATGGGATAGGCTACCTACTTCAGTATTCTTGGGCTTCCCTGGTAGCTCAGTCAGTAAAGAATCTGCCTGCAATGTGGGAAACCTGGGTTCAATCCCTGGGTTGGGAAAATCCCCTGGAGGAGGGCATGGCAATCCACTTCAGTATTCTTGCCTGGGGAATCCCTATGGACAGAGGAGCCTGGTGGGCTATAGTTCATGGGGTTGCAAAGAGTTAGACATGACTGACCAATTAAGCACAGCACAGCAGCATATATATGTATATGCACACACACACACACACATACACACACACACACACACACACACACACACACAGAGCAATGGAATACTATTAAGCCATGAAAAGGATGAAAATTTTGCAATTTGCAACAACATGTATGGACCTAGAAGTTTTCATACTTAGTGAAATAAGGTATTATACTTAGTGAAATAAGTCAGACAGAGAAAGACAAATACTGTATGTTATCATCTATATATGGAATCTAAAAAGTAAACAAATGAATATAACAAAATAGAAACAGACACACACATATGTGTATCTAGTGGTTACCTGTGGGAGAGAGAAGGAGCAAGGAACACAACAGGGATAAGCAATTAAGAGATTCAACCTACTATGCATAAAATAAATAAACATATAAGGATATACTGTACTACACAGGAAACATAGTCAATATTTTATAATAACTTTAAATGGAGCATAATCTATAAAAATTTTGAATCACTATGTTATATACCTGAAACTTGTATAATATTGTACATTAGCTATGCCTCAATTAAAAAAAAATCACCCTTAGATTTTATAGGTCTTCTAGTTTACAGATGAGCCTTGTAGGTGTGGGTCTTTGCTACTGAGAATAAATCACCAAGATTCTGTATCCCATCCACATTTTGGAAGATGAAACGCAGTGAATTATAGTCTTGAGGATTTGCCTTTATTCACTTCCCACCTTTAGTTTCTCATTGGAAACTTGAGAAAAATGCAGATTTCTTTACATATGTTGGGGCCATTCCTTAATGAGGAAGTAACTAGGAAAAAAAACTAAAATTGGGCCAAAGGGGAAGAAAAAAAAACCCACCTAGTTAGATTCCAGAGCTCTCTTTACAGGTTTATATCATCTTGCTTTGACCTTGAAGTAGCTGACTGAGAGCTTCTTAAAGAGGTCTCTTGAAAGGTACCAGAATGTTAAGCTTTCTCCATTTTTCAAATTACCTCATTTATAAGTATATATCAGTAGATTTGAAAGATTATTTTTACTTTAAGTTAGAGTAAGGTTTCTTTGCTTATTTTTCTGAACATATGACAGACATAGGAGACTCCTAAACCTGAACAGATGGATTGAGTCCCTTTCTCACTGTTCCAAACTTCTGCTTTCTTTTAGCACATGTTCTAAACTCCTAGTTTAAGAACAGTTTATACATCATGCTACTCACCAAGAATAAGTATCAAGTGTCATAAGCACTAGATCTTGACTACTGTCTGCTTTTTGATTCCAGGTGTTTCAAGCTCCTATCATTAGTGATCAAAAGGGCAATTTTGATTTGGGGTGCTATAAAAATACAACTGAGAATAATGGAGCCCATGTTAATAAAGGAACGTAAGTGTTTCTAGTGTAATATGTAGCTCTGGCCTTAATTACTGCTTCAGCCCCACTAAGATGGGGATGAAGATTGGTTACCATGTCTTTACGGTTTTTCCATTGTTTTGGGTGTGTTTATTCTTTTTTGCTGCTGAACAGATCCAGGCTGAATAATTCTTTAATCATAGTAGGATGCCTGCTACAGCTTCAACTAACTTCTATTTATTTATTTATTCTATTATGGTAGTTTTTAAGGATCCATGGTGTTTGATGAATAGTCAGTTCTGACATGAGTGTTCGCTAGAAACTCTTCCTGTTACTTATAATCCCACTACTTTATGGTTGTTTTGTGTATAATTTAATCAATACCCCTTTTCTATTTTTTCCATTAGCATGAGCTGTGGTGAAAGCTATCCATTTATTGACCACTGGGGTTTATGTGGTTTATCCATACAGTGGCACTTACATGTAGATTATACTTGTCTCTCAAATGACTTTCTCTGTTGCCTGTGAAATACCTTGACCAGTTTCATTTTTAACTCTTAACTTTTCTTCATGGTGTTATATTCCTCTTAGTCCATGCTTTTTCTGTTTCCAGGTTTATGTTCCCTTCCTACTTCCTGTTGGAAGAATAGTTTTCCGTTCACAGTAGAAATAAATGGGATTTCCTGAGCTCAGTCAGTTATTGGGACTACACTCCTATCAGTTCCTGGATTACGTATCCAGCTCTGCACACTGCACACTCCCATGTTCTTTCCGGAGTTTAACACATGTTTTTAAGAGATAATGTTTCTTTAGTTATAGAAACATATTCTTTAATGTCCTTTAGTTATAGCATTATAGTGCTTAAGACTTCAAACACTTTAAGATGAGAGATAGATAAATCCCATTAATGCTCTTTTTTTGAGGGAATAGCAGGTTTATAAATTGCAGCTTTTTGTAGACTTATAGATCGACAAAATTCCACATCAGGAATCTTTCCTATGAGTCTACTTTATCAGTTTCTAAATGTGAAAAGCCAAGAGCAGAATGAGTTGGAAATATTTGTTGAACTCTAGATCTAAGCTTTGAGAGATTTAAAAGAGTATGAAGCATGAAGTATTTATTAAATACAAGGTTCTTTTAGAAAAAGCTTCCCAGGTGGCTTAGTGGTAAAGAATCCACCTGCTGATGCAGGAGACGTGGGTTTGATCCCAGGGTTGGGAAGATCCCCTGGAGAAGGAAATGGCAACCCACTCCAGTATTCTTTCCTGGGAAATCCCATGGACAGATGAGCCTGGTGGGTTGCAGTCCATGGAGCTGCAAAGGGTTGAACACGACTGAGTGACTGAGTGTGCATTCACAGACTCTTATAAAAACAAAACCTAAAATCCTTAAACAATATTCCAGATTCACAGGTGTCATTTGGCCAGGGTGTAAATTTTTAATTATATTTTTGAATGACACAAGTCCTACATGAATATATCATTATTATGAAAAATTAATATTATACAGAGGCTTATGGAATAAAAATTTAAGTATCTCTTATCTTAGTTTGATGTTCCAAAAGCAGGTTCTGAGAAAATGACTTGAGTATAGGTACATCAAGGCTTCATATTATCACCCTGCTTATTTAACATATATGCAGAGTACATCATGTGAAATGCCAGGCTGGATGAAGCACAAGCTGGAATCAACATTGCCAGGAGAAATATCAATAACTCAGATATGCAGATGACACCACCCTTATGGCAGAAAGCAAAGAAGAACTAAACAGCCTCTTGAAAGTGAAAGAGGAGAGTGAAAAAGTTGGCTTAAAACTCAACATTCAGAAAACTAAGATCATGGCATCCAGTTCCATCGCTTAATGGCAAATAGAAGGGGAAACAATGGAAACACTGAGAGACTTTATTTTGGGGGGCTCCAAAATCACTGCAGATGGTGACTGCAGCCATGAAGTTAAAAGGCACTTGCTCCTTGGAAGACAAGCTATGACCAACCTAGACAGCTTATTAAAAAGCAGTCATTACTTTTCCAACAAAGGCCCAACTAGTCAAAGCTATGGTTTTTCCAGTAGTCATGTATGGATGTGAGAGTTGGACTATAAAGAAGGCTGAGCGCTGAAGAATTGATGCTTTTGAACTGTGGTGTTGGAGAAGACTCTTGAGAGTCCTTTGGACTGCAAGGAGATCCAACCAGTTCATCCTAAAGGAAATCAGTCCTGAATATTCATTAGAAGGACTGATGTTGAAGCTGAAACTCCAATCCTTTGGCCACCTGATGTGAAGAACTGCCTCATTGGAAAAGACCCCGATGCTGGGCAAGATTGAAGGCGGGAGGAGAAGGGGATGACAGAGGATGAGATTGTTGGATGGCATCACCAACTCAATGGACATGAGTTCAAGTAAGCTCCGGGAGTTGGTGATGGACAGGGAAGCCTGGCATGCTGCAGTCCATGAGGTCACAAAGAGTCAGACAGGACTGAGAGACTGAACTGAACTCATAGGTATTATGGGAAGCTCCTTGTTTTCGTCCACTTCACCACTCATTGAATACTTCTGTACTTCAACGTGTGTGGGTTTTCCCAGACGAAGCAATTCTCCAATTCTCTGCAGATACCTGATGCTTTATAATTCAACTAAATCCTGATGTTATCTGCCTGGAGGTAAGTAACATCAAATCCCACAAATTAAGGACTCAATCTCACAAGACTGCTATCCCACTGCACATGCCAGTTGCCAAGTCCAGGTTGCTACCTGGGCTTCTGACTGGCTGTAAAGCAGAGGTTCCCACAACCCACTCCTCAGGTTTGATAATTTGCTAGAATGGCTCACAGAACTCAGGACAAAAAGGAGTTTATGTACTAGATTACTAGCTATTACAAAGGATACAACTCATGAAGAGCCAGATGGAAGAGAAGGATAGGGTAAGATAGGCAGGAAGGAGCATGGAGCTTTCATGCCCTTTCAAGGCATGCCACTCTGTCTGCACCTCCATGTGTTCAACAACACAGAAGCTCTCTGCATCCTGTCCTTTTGAGTTTTCAACTTCTGCCCCTCTACCTTCCCCAGGTTATTTCTGCTTTTTTTTTTTTTAATGAGTAGTTCATTACTCAACCATTATATATATTTACACACCTAAATATATATGCATATATATATATACACACCACATCATCTTTATCTATTCATCTATCAATGGACATTTAGGTTGCTTCCATATCTAGGCTCTGTTGGGGTGCATGTTTCATTTTGAATTATAGACTTCTCTGAATGTATGCCCAGGAGTGAAATTACTGGACCATATGGTAACTTTATTTTTAGTTTCTTAAAGAACCTCCATATTGTTCTCCATAGTGGTTGCACCAGTTTACATTTCCACCAACAGTGTAGGAAGGATCCATTCCCCACACCCTCTCCAACATTTATTTATAGACTTTCTGATGATGGCCATTCTGACTGGTGTCAGGTAATTGTAGGTTTGATTTCTATTTCTCTAATAATTAGTGATGTTGAGCATTTTTCTTTCAAGTGCCTATTGGCCACCTATATGTCTTCTTTGGAGAAATGTCTACTTAGATCTTCTGGCCAGTTTGTTTTGATTGTGGTTTTCTTTTTGTATATTGAGCTGTATGACCTGTTTCTGTATTTTGGAAATCAGTCTCTTGTTGGTTGCATCCTTTGCAAATATTTTCTCCCATTCAGTAGGTTGTCTTTTCATTTTGTTTATGGTTTCCTTTGCTGTATAAAAGCCCTATTGTAATTCTTTTTGAAGGCTAATGATGTTTACAAATTTTTTTCTTCTATGTAATTTTTTTTGAACTTTTAATGCTTTATTTTGAAATATTCCCAAACTTATGGAAACATTGCAAAAATAATATAAAGAACTTCCATTTATCCTTTATTAACTTTTAATATTTTGCTTCATTTGCTTTATTAGTCTTTATTTCTGTTTCTCAGAACATAATTTTTAGAATAAGCTAATCACAGTCCACTTTTTAAAAAATCCTGAGGGGGTTTGGACCATAATTACTTTGCTTTCAAATATTGAGTCTTCCTATTCAGGAATATGGTGTGTCTCCATTTAACTGGGTGTTTTGTCTGTTTGTAAAGTTTCATTTTTTTTACATAGATTTTGTGCATTTCTTATTTCATTTATTCCTCAAAACTTTATAGTTCTTGTTGCTGCTGTGAATGGAATCTTCAAAAACATGTCATCAGCAGTGTATAAGAAAGATGCCCATTTTTGCAGGTTGATATGTATATAGCCATTCTCCTGGTTACTGACAGTCTCCTGCTTTCAAAGTTTTTTGTTAGCAGTTGGAGACAGAAGTTGGCTGCTCTTTCCCTCATCTCTTATTCCTGGAGATTAAAGGCAGGACTTTATTTTTATGTTTTAACTAGATTTTACTTCTTTGGGGATTGTGATTGCTGTTGTTCAGTCATTGAGTAGTGTTCGACCCTTCGCAACCCCACAGATTACAGCATGCCAGGCTCCTCTATCCTTCACTGTTCCCCAGAGTTTGCTCAAATTCATGTCCTTTGAGTCGATAATATAGCTAATAAGGCAATCCTCTGCTGCCCTCTTTTCCTTTCGCCTTCAATCTTTCCCAGCATCAGAGTCTCTTCCAATGAATTGATTTTCTGTATCAGGTGGCCAAAGTATTGGAGATTCAGCATCGGTTCAGTTCAGTTCAGTCGCTCAGTCCTATCTGACTCTTTGCAGCTCCATGGACTGCAGCATGCCAGGCCTCCCTGTCCATCACCAATGACCAGAGTTTACTCAAACTCATGTCCATTGAGTTGGTGATGCCATCCAACCATCTCATCCTCTGTCATCTCCTCTCCTCCCACCTTCAATCTTTCCCAGCATCAGGGTCTTTTCAAAGAAGTCAGTTCTTTGCATCAGATGGCCAAAGTATTGGAGTTTAGCTTCAACATCAGTCTTTCCAATGAATATTCAGGACTGATTTCCTTTAGGATGGACTGGTTCAATCTCCTTGCAGTCCAAGGGCTCTCAGTCTTCTCCAGCACCATAATCTGAAAGCATCAATTCTTTGGTGCTCAGCTTTCTTTATTGTCCAACTCTTACATCTGTATGTGACTACTGGAAAAACCATAGCTTTAACTATATGGATCTTTGTCAGCAAAATGATGTCTCTGCTTTTTAATATGCTGTCTAGGTTGGCCATAGCCTTTCTTCCAAGGAGCAAGCACCTTTTAATTTTATGGCTGAGGTCACCATATGCAGTGATTTTTGGAGCCCAAGAAAATAAAATCTGTAATTGTTTACACTTTTTCCCTTCTATTCGACATGAAGTGATGGGACCAGATGCCAAGATCTTGGTTTTCTGAAAGGTGAGTTTCAAGCCAGCTTTTCACTCTCCTCTTTCACACTCATCAAGAAGCTCTTTAGTTCCTCTTTACTTTCTGCCATTAAAGTGGTATTATCTGCATATCTGAAGTTGTTGATATTTCTCCTAGCAATCTTGATTCCAGCTTGTGATTCATCAAGCCTCATATTTCACGTGATGTATTCTGCATATTTTAAATAAGCTGGGTGACAATATACAGCCTTTTTGTACTTCTCTCCCAATTTTGGCCCAGTCAGTTGTTCATGTCTGAGTCTAACTATTGCTTCTTGACCTACATACAGGTTTCTCAGGAGACAGATAAGGTGGTCTGGTATATCCATCTCCTTAAGAATTTTCCACAGTTTGTTGTGATCCACACAGTCAAAGGATTTAGTATAGTCAATGAAGCAGAAGTAGATGTTTTTCTGGAATTGCCTTGCTTTCTCTATGATCCAACGAGTGTTGTCAATTTGATCTCTGGTTCTTCCCTTTTCTAAATCTAGCTTGTACCTAAGTCCACAAGAAACCTTAGGTTTAACCCAGGTTAAATCCATATATGGAAGCCTGAAATGTTTATCACAGTAGTTACTTTAATATGATATATAAGAGAGATGGAAGCTTAGTAAGAACTGAGACAGGCTTTATGCTGGCTAAGATAGCTTTCTTATTCTTTGATTTTATCTCTGTTTTTTTAATGTTACAACATTAAAATAGCAGTTTGATAGTAGTGAATACTATAATTTTGGGGATCTTATAATTTTCCAATGGGAACACTGAGTACAGCATTAACGTGATTTTCAGTAACGTGCCTCAATCCGGCTCAGTTCAGTTAGTTCAGTTGCTCAGCCGTGTCCAAGACTTTGTGACCCCATGGACTGCAACACACCAGGCTTCCCTGTCCATCACCAACTCCCTGAGCTTGCTCAAACTCATGCCCATCGAGTCAGTGATGACATCCAACTGTCTCATCCTCTGTCATCCCCTTTTCCTCCTGCTTTCAATCTTTTCCAGCATCAGGGTCTTTTCCAATGAGTCAGTTCTTCACATCAGGTGGCCAAAGGATTGGAATTTCAGCTTCAACATCAGTCCTTCCAATGAATATTCAGGACTGATTATCACTTATCATTACATTATTTTCTGTCTGCTATTGTACATAATCAAGAAAATGAAGTTATATAAGCTTGAGTACTACCATTGCCATATGCCATGACTATATTAGTGGAATGTGAGCAGAAGCATGCCTATGTATTCATACTAGATATTTGATAACTTATTGCAAAGCATGTAGTTAGATTGACTATGTAACCACTCATATAATTATACAACAATTATTTTGTATATTTGGATTTAATCTATATGGGAAAAGTATCACCAAGATAAAGCTTTCTCTAAAATATGATTTTTATAGTTTATTCGCTTAACCATCACTTCTCACTTTATCCTTGTTTCACTGTTGCTTGAGCTGTAAGTTGAAGTGCTCAGAATTACCACTGAATTCATACCACATGACTCCAGCTGCACATGAGAATGGATACTACCCTATACTATTCTATATAAGCAATAAATGTGGTTTTTAAGGGTTTCATGTAAAGATTTTAAATCCAAAGTTTCCATTGCTTCCATTAACAAACAGATGTGTCCACAGTTGGACAAATATATTGGCCCCAAGGAATAATAAAATCACTTTTAGGAAAACAGCAAATCCTTTAAAGTAACCATTTTAAAAGAAAATGTCATTGTGAACATATCCTTGAGAAAATAAAATAAATGTTCTACTCTATCATTAGAGAACCACTTTGCAGACAGAAATTTTCAAAGCTTTCCCATAAACATCTAAACATTTATAGTATGATATCTTTGTATTAACTTACAGCTTCCTTTCCACTATTCTCCCCCATGAAATCTCTGCTCAAGTATTATGTGTTTCTTCCCATTTTCTGAAGATACCATGAGCTTCTTGCCTCAGGACCTTTGCCTTCAAACTTTCCTCCCTCTATGCTTAGCAAGCTTCCATTGACTCTTCCTCTCCCCTATCTCTGCTCTTACTACTGTTTTGTGGAATCACTCTGATTCCACAGGGCGTTCTGACATACAAATTACATTGAGCTGAGCAGACTGGTTCTGACACCTACATGTCAAGCAGTCATTACCTGTGGGAAACCCTGGAAGGGATGGTAGAAGGCAGTTTGTGAGGGGTGTGGAGCAAATCCTTGCAGGCTGGGCAGTTTCTGCCAGCTTAGGACAATTCTCTGGAGAACAGGACAGCTGTGTTGGCACCTTATTGGGTGGATCTGATTGAGGCACCAACTGTATCCACTATAAAAGTGACTGCTAAAGGATGTTCTGTCTAACAGGATCAGCAAAACAATAACATGGTAGCAAAACAGCAACATAACTTCTACAGTAGCATCATGAGTTACTGGATTTTATTCATTTCTGTGTATCAGAAGCTGAACTGAATTAACAAACTGATTAAAGAAACCTGTAGATTAGCAATTACTATAAAGGCTTAATAATCTGTGAAATAATGAACTAATTTTAGCACCCAACAACTTCCATTCAACCAGTATTTATTGAAATCTTACTCTGTGTCAGTTCCCACACTTGGCACTGGTGATATAAGGTTGAAACAAACAACTGTGCCACCCTCCTTCCAACAAGAAACCTAAAATATAGGGAACTGATAAAATATTGCATGTCTAAAACACACAGATCTTGCATGATAGTTGGATATTTTGTCAGATTAAAATAGACTCCCTTGCTATATGCTTTCAGTATTTTATGATAAGAAAATTCTCTTCCAGTTTTCAGCTCCTGCACTGAAGTTTTTTTGTGTGTTTAGGTTTAATGGATGACATAATGGAAAAAGTGCACATGTTGTGATTAAACAGATATGTATTTAAATTCCAGAGCAGGACTCATTCTTCAATTGAAACTTTTGCAAGTTACAGAATAACTTTGAATCTTTGTCTCTTTCTCTCTCAAGAAAATGACAATAAAATACCCAGTGTGCAGGGTAAATGAGTGGTCTTTAAACAGTGTCAATTCTTTCCTCTTTCCAGAAACTGTATATTGAATATAAATTTCAAAATAGAGGAAAATGAAATAGACAGACTGCTCCCAATTACTATAAGATTACCTAACAATGGAAAATCTGAATCTGTACAGTTTCTGTCCTGAATCTTACTACTGCTACAGTTTTTGGCATGTACAAAAATTTTGGAAAGCAAGCCTTATTTCTGGTAAATTGAAAAATATCAATCAACTTTTACTTTTCCGATTCAAGAGCTATTTGAAGGAAAAGGGCTTCCCAGGTGGCTCAGTGGTAAAGAATCCACCCGCCAAGCCAGAGACACAGGTTCAATTCCTGGGTCAGGAAGATCCCCTAGAGGAGGGAATCGCAATCCACTCCAGTATTCTTGCTTGGGAAATCCCATGGACGGAGAAGCCTGGTGGGCTACGGTCCACGGGGTCGCAAAGAGTCAGACACAACTGAGCAGCTGAGCACATCTCAGAGAAAAGAAAGTCACTGATACAGTTTTCCTTTTTCTGCAACTTTCTACGATCTTTCTATAATCATCATGAAGAGAGAAATATTAGCTCACCTGTAGAAAAGAACTAATCTTCAACTGCTTAGTAAATTCTTACAAATTAGAAGATTTAGGCAAAAGGCAATAGGGCAAAAATGAAAAGTTTCATAAGCCCTATAGTTGGGTGAAGACTAGACAAAAATATGAAGAGGACAGGGTTTGTCTTTGGTGTCCCTGATCTCTCTTTTCACTCCCCCATCTTGAGTACATAGGGCTCTCCAGTGCTTTCCCCTTTCTCCTTTTATTGGAGGTTCTGTTGAATTAACTCTAATTTGTAAATGTATTACCTCCCTCAGGGGTATTTTCCAGTCAACAAGGAGGTAGGACAAAGTCAGAGAAATATATGAATCTGTAAGCAGTATAAGAAATATGTTTAATGTACTCAAGGATTTCTACACCTAAATGAGACAGTTGGATGTGGTAAAATGAGCACTGGACAAGCATACTAGGCAGAGGAGGGGTTTTTTAATCCATTCTCACTTTTTGGTCAATAGCATAATAGTGTTACAATTTCCTTTTGTGGAATTACATCTCCCCTATTAAATAAAAACTTTCTGATACCATAAATCAAGGTGCATGTCTCACTGACTGAGGAATGGGTAGGTGACCCAAGAGCCAATCTGACTTCTTCTTACTAGTCCTTGGGCTCATTAATGGATTGATCCAGAATAAGGACAACTTATTGGTTCCTCGTGTTCTATGATTCAGTTCAGTCCAGTTCAGTTCAGTCACTCAGTCGTGTCCAACTCTTTGTGACCCCATGAATCTCAGTACGCCAGGCCTCCCTGTCCATCACCAACTCCCGGAGTTCACTCAAACTCACGTCCATCGAGTCTGTGATGCCATCCAGCCATCTCATCCTCTGTCGTCCCCTTCTCCTCCTGCCCCCAGTCCCTCCCAGCATCAGAGTCTTTTCCAATGAGTCAACTCTTCGCATGAGGTGGCTAAAGTATTGGAGTTTCAGCTTCAGCATCAGTCTTTCCAATGAACACCCAGGACTGATCTCCTTTAGGATGGACTGGTTGGATCTCCTTGCAGTCCAAGGGACTCTCAAGAGTCTTCTCCAATACCACAGTTCAAAAGCATCAATTTTTCGGCACTTCACAGTCCAACTCTCACATCCATACATGACTACTGGATTGCTCTCTGTCAAAACATTGAATACTTTCTGTATTTTAAGCTACCGCTGTAGCTACCTGGTTTTGTGCTTTCTGATCTTGGCACTTGAGACTTTGCCCTATCTGAGAGATCTCCACTATCTCCCAGTTAGTCCTTCATTCTTAGGATAGCCAGGGAGGCTTCTGTTTCTTACAACCAAAGACTGACATCCACCTTAAGGTATTAGGAGACATGATGGCTCTGTGTGAAATACTAAGCATCTCTGGTTTTATTTTTCTCTTGTGTGAAAAGGAAGTGATTGAACTACATGATTTCTAATTTCTTCTCTAACTCTGAAAAGAAATAAATACATAAGGCCAGCCCTCCTTCGAAGTCTTTAATAATTCTGAGCATATGCTTATTCCTAGATGAATAGATTGAGGGATAATGCATTTTCCCATTAACTGTGACTTCTCATTTGGTCTCTTAGCATGCCTTCAGCCTCTAGGCCCTGGAGTCCATTTAAGGTCATTTAAGCAGAGGCCACATCTGCGGTATCTGAATTATCTGGCTAAGCATCCTGAACTTGTTGGATATTTGCCAACCGTATGCTAGATCAGAGCCTGTCAGAATGGCCTCATTTTGAAGGGCTATTTAAATGGCAAGAGAAATTACATCTGAGAGAAAGAAAAGCATGGGTAAAGAGTACAAGGAATTGGCACAGCTGGGTATCATTAGCAATAATCAAACCTTATCCAAGATAAAAGGCAACAGGAAGTAAGATGGGGACAATGCGCATATGTATGTGTATGAATATTTATGTGTGTATTTATGTATATATTTGTATACATGTATGTCTGTGTAAGAACGTAAATGTGTAAACATTTAAAAAAAATTTTATTTCTTCTGCCTGCTTTGCCCCCTCATTCCTGACTTGACCTTTTCTTCCGTGTTCCTGTGAGAGTGTTTGATGTATGAAATCATCTCAGAATTTCACAGCCTTTGAGGCAGTGACTTTGATGCTGCAGACTCAGAGGAGGATTAAATAATTATATCATTAACAAGAAAAAAAGTGCAAATATTAAACAGCTTCAGGATAATTGAAGCAATGTGAAAAACATACCCATGAAAGATCCATATCCTTTTTCCTCCAATTATTATATATGTTATAGTGATTAAATTTCTCATTGTGAATAAAACCATTATTATAGAACACAATAACTTGGAAAATAAATGAAGTATATATAAAGGAGCAAACAAATATTACCTATACTTTTATCATCCAGCTATATCCACTAATAATATAGTGGTGTATTTCCTTTCATTTGCAGAAAATGTTTTTTAATGAAATAATCCAAATTTCGGCCTTCAGTTCAGTTCAGTTCAGTCGCTCAGTCGTGTTTGACTCTTTGCCACCCCATGAATCACAGCACGCCAGGCCTCCCCGTCCATCACGAACTCCCGGAGTCCACTCAAACTCACGTCCATCGAGTTGGTGATGCCATCCAGCCATCTAATCCTCTGTCGTCCCCTTCTCCTCCTGCCCCCAATCCCTCCTAGCATCTCCAATGACTCAACTCTTCATATGAGGTGGCCAAAGTACTGGAGTTTCAGCTTCAACATCAGTCCTTCCAATGAACACCCAGGACTGATCTCTTTACTGAGTCTATAATTCTCAACTTTCATTTAGTTAGCAGTTTGCTAAATAGAGACAAGAGTTCCCTTAGCAGCTCTAAATTTAGCTTTAAACATTTCTTAAAAAAAAAAAGATTATTCTGCAGATTTTATTTTTGAAGCTTAAATTTGACATTTTACATTTGCCCCTCCCCCCATCCCATTCCCTTTCATTCTATTGTACTAATTCTTGCTCATCTCCAAGTGTAAGCCAAAACCCCTGCCCCACATTCACACAAATCCATAGGACAAGTCAAAATGGGAAGAGAGAGTCAACAAAAATCATTGAACACATGTCAGGTGCCTTACCAATGACTTTTTGTGGGTCATCTCATTTAATCCTCACAAAGCCTTATGACAAAGGTAGTATTAATATGCTTATTTTATTGATGAGGAAACTAAATCTCAGGGAAATTAAATGACTTGCTCAAGATGGTCATAAACTAGTTAGTGGCAAAGTTAACATTTCTGTTCAGGTCAACCTGATCTCAAAGCCGTTATGCTACTGTAGTGTGTAAAGGCAAAGAAAACCCACACCTAGACAAAACCGTGAAGACAGAAGTCTATGATTAGTGCCCTTAATTCCCATCCAGTAGGAGCCCTTTTTAAAAAGTAGTCTTTGATGGGAAGATGGGTATTCACTAAGGATTTTCTGTATTAAGGCAGATGAGATACTTTGAACATTATGATGTTCACAGGAACATTGACCTCTAGACTATTAGAGCTGATAGCTCTACTAAGTATTTCTTGCTATACTAAGTATGTGTGCATGCATGCTAAGTCGCTTCAGTGTCCAACTCTTCATGACCCCATGGACTGTAGCCCACCAGACTCCTCTGTCCATCGGATTCTCCAGGCAAGAATAGGAATGGGTTGCCATGCCTTTCTCCATGGGATCATTCCAACCCAGGGATCAAACCCACGCCTCTTCCATCTCTGCACTGGCAGGTGGGTTCTTTACTACTAGTGTCACCTGGGAAGCCCATGAGTTAATTTAATTCCTTCAATTTATAGATAAAAAACAGAGGTCTGGAGAGGTGGGACTATAATTTCTTGGAATTAATAGGGCATGGCCTAGAATCCATGTCTCTTAATTCTTTCAATCTAAAGCTTTTTGGTCACACCAAGGCTTCTTTCTTTCACAATGTAGATGAATCTGATGGAAAAAAAAATGATTTTGAATGGACTTTGAAGAGAATTGTTTTTCCACCGGCTAGGTGATTTTCTCTAGGTTCAAATTTCTAAGGCCAAGGCCACATAGTGGCTAATATTAATTTTCAAGACTCTGTGTCTTTCTGATTTTACCAACAGAATCACATGAAACTCAACCATATTCCTAAGTTTTTAAACGCCAATGTGAAACTTTTTCTGTACCATCTGTCCTATGTGTTGTTTTAATTTATATGGAACCACATAAGGCAGTAGTTATGTCTGAAATGGTTTCATGTCACAACATGTGTTCTTTTTCTCTTTTTGGCTCTTTGTTGTAATTTTTTAAAGGAAAAACATGTCAAATACAAAAAGTAACCAAATGAAACGAAAGTATAAAACACAGTTCCTTCGTATAGTTCAATAAAAATAGCTTAGAAAATAAAATGATAAATTAATGCACATAGAATCATTTCTATTTGAATTCTTATGATTGCTCTCAAGTCTGCTAGCTTTGGAAGAGTCCATTCTGAATTTTTGCATCATGAAATTCAGTGCTTCTCTTCAATCCAGAACTCAAGGCCATTATTGAAGGCCCTTTACTTTCAGTTTGCAAGACAGTTTCTTTGCCATTGGTTTTGAACTTAACCTTGATCTTGAGCCTCTGAGTTTGACTATTTAAAATAATTAGATTGCAGAAATAACAAGAATATTTCTTATTAGATAGTAATGATGAAAACAGAAGAAGAAAAATATTTCTTCTACTTAATTTTATTCTGATAAAGCCTGAGCTGAAATTCCCAGAAGCCTGAATAAGAGTAAATAGTGAGGGCAGATGTTTAGATTTGTAGACTTATGAAGCAATTCTGTGAAATGTCATTTGAATAAGTAAATGTTTTTCAGAACTAAGCTCCATCAGCACCACACCCAGGACGTTTACTACAGTATGCGTTTCAAATAAGCACATATGGATTTTCTATATTGATGTTTTTTCTTTGTTTGCTAAAGGCTTGAGTTATGTTAAATGAAACAGAGAAGCAGAGGAGGATATCTAAGTGCTGGGTGACAAGTGGGGGAGATGGATACCTGTAATTTATACATCTAGAAATCTAATCTATCATTACTTTGGGAAGAAAAGCATTTTATATGGTTAAGGATTGGCTACCTTTACAAATCTCTTTCATTTCAGAATTCCCATAAGTTAAAGTTCCATTTATATTTAGATATGTAATACAAAATGAATATTTGTACATTTTTAAATAGAAAAATATTTGGCATATAACATTGTGTAAATTTAAATGATACAACATGTTAATCTTAATACATTTATATACTGTAGTATGATTGTTATTTTTTTGATAATTAGCACCTCTCTCACTCTAACTATCATTTCTTATGGATGGCTAGACAAATTAAATTCTAGTCTTTTAGCAAGTTTGATGATTATAATATAATCTATATTGTCTATATTCACTGTAATGAGCATTATTAGATCTCTAAACTACTCACTGTGTGTTTGTACCTTTAAACAAAATATGTCTGATTCCATTCCTTGCCTCACATCCCTGGTAACCACCACTTTACTCTGTTTCTATGAGTTTGGTTTTTTAGATTCTATGTAATGAGTGAATCATATAGTATTTATCTTTCTGTCTGATTTACCTCATTTAGCATAATGTCCTCAAGGTTAACCCAGGTTTTCACAAATGACAGCATATCCTTTGTCATGACTGGACAATATTTGATTGTATATATACACCACAACTTCTTAATCATTCATCTGTTGGTGGGCACTTAGGTTGTTTCCATATCCTGGCTATTGTGATTAATGCTGCAATAAACATGGGAATGCATATATCGCTTCAATATCCTGTTTTCATTTCCTTTAGATATATACCCAGAAATAGCATTGATGGGTCAAATGGTAGATCTATTTTTAATATTTTAAGAAATTTCCATATTGTTTTCCATAGTGACTGGACCAATTTACATTTCCACTAACAGTGTATATGCTTTTCCCTGTCTCCACATCCTTGCTGGCAGTTGTTATCGACTGTCTTCTTGACAATAACTATTTAATATGTATAAGGTGGTTTTTTAATTTTAATTTTTTGACTGTTATAGCTTTTTGTTTGTTTTTAGATCTCATTAAAACATCAAACACCTATACTTTCACTGTGGTTTAATTTGCATTTCCCTGGTGATTAGTGATATTGAGCATCTTTTCATGTACCTGTTGGTCATTTGGGTGTCTTTCGGAAAATGTCTATTTATTTCTTCTACTTATTTTTAATTAATATATTTGTTTTTTTATGAATCTGTACCTTTTAATGTTCACAATTATACAGTATTTAAAAATATCCCATATCCTTATACAGAGAAGGCAATGGCAAAACCCACTCCAGTACTCTTGCCTGGAGAATCCCAGGGACAGAGGAGCCTGGTGGGCTACAGTCTATGGGGTCATGGAGAGCTGGACATGAGTGAGCAAATTCACTTTCACTCATTGGAGAAGGCAATGGCAACCCTCTCCAGTGTTCTTGCCTGGAGAATGCCAGGGACGGAGGAGCCTGGTGGGCTGCTATCTATGGGGTGGCACAGAGTTGGACACGACTGACATGACTTAGCAGCAGCAGCAGCATATCCTTATATACTGTACCTTTGGCACATTACTAAAAGAAAATTTATGCATCCAGAAATCATTGGATTCTGGATGAAATCTCAATTCCCTGACAGTTGCAAAGACTGAAGGAAAAATACAGATTTCCACATTTTTTATGATAAGCCCAATGTTGGGTAATGCTGCCCTATATGGGGCTTAGATTAATATATTATCAACTATTTTCTAAATGTCTACTCTATGCAGGCAATGGGCTACATTCTGGATACATAGTGGTGAATGAAATACACATTACCCCTGCTTCCTGAAACTTTCAGGAATAAATAACTTTCAAATAAATAACTACAAATTGTAAAAAGACTATAACAGAAACAAACAAGGAACTCTGGTAGGGAATACCAGGGATGAAGGAGATTGGCGAGGAAAACCTCTGTGAAGAGATGACCTTTAAATAGAATGCATGGTGAAGTGGGGTAGCGGTGAGGTGTTCTTTCCATCACTACCACTCTTTTGAGCTACAAAAGCTCAAAATTTTTGTAAATTTGTAAATTTTTATAAATCTGAGCTAATTTTTAAAATGTATTGTCTTTCACCTCTATAATAGGATGCCCACATTAAAGATGAGCAAACTTAGGCGTTAGCTACTAAGGTCACAAGGCCAGTAGTAAGTGGAAAAGTCAGTCAGTTCAGTAGCTCAGTCATGTTTGACTCTTTGCGACCCCATGGACTGCAGCACACCAGGCCTCCCTGTCCATCACCAATTCCCGGAGTTTACTCAAACTCATGTCTATTGAGTCGGTGATGCTATCCAGCTATCTCATCCTCTGTCGTCCCCTTCTCCTCCTGCCTTCAATCTTTCCCAGCATCAGGATCTTTTCCAATGAATCAGTTCTTCACATCAGGTGGCCAAAGGATTGGAGTTTCAGCTTCAACATCAGTCCTTCCAATGAATACCCAGGACTGATTTCCTTTAGGATGGACTGGTTGGATCTCCTTGCTGTCCAAGGGACTCCCAAGAGTCTTCTCCAACATCACAGTTCAAAAGCATCAGTTCTTCAGTGCTCAGCTTTCTTTATGTGAGGCAGTTCTTACATCCATACATGACTACTGGAAAAACCATAGCTTTGACTAGATGGACCTTTGTTGGCAAAGTAATGTCTCTGCTTTTGAATATGCTGTGTAGGTTGGTCATAACTTTTCTTCTAAGGAGCAAGCATATTTTAATTTCATGGCTGCAATCACCATCTGCAGTGATTTTGGAGCCCCCCCAAAATAAAGTCTGTCACTGTTTTTGCTGTTTCCCCATCTATTTGCCATGAAGTGATGGGACCAGATGCCATGATTTTCTAAACATTGAGTTTTTCACTCTCCTCTCCTCAACTTTTTCACTGTTCTCTTTCCCTTTCATCAAGAGGCTCTTTAGTTCTTCTTTGCTTTCTGCAATAAGGATGGTATCATCTGCCTATCTAAGGTTATTGATATTTTTCCTGGCAATCTTGATTCCAACTTGTGTTTCATATAGCCCAGCGTTTCTCATGATGTATTCTACATATAAGTTAAATAAGCAGGGTGACAACATACAGCCTTTACATAGCCCTTTCCCTATTTGGAACAAGTCTGTTGTTCCATGTCCAGTTCTAACTGTTGCTTCCTGACCTGCACTGACTAAATGTGGTCCTCTGGAGAAGGGAAAGGCAAACCACTTCAGTACTCCTGCCTTGAGAACCCCATGAACAGTATGAAAAGGCAAAAAATAGGACACTGAAAGATGAACTCCCCAGGTCAGTAGGTGCCCAACATGCTACTGGAGATCAGTGGAAAGATAACTCCAGAAAGAATGAAGAGACGGAGCCAAAGCAAAAACAATACTGGAGTAACAGTCATGGGTGCAACTGGTGATGGAAGTAAAGTCCAATGCTGTAAAAAACAATATTACATAGGAACCTGGAATGTTAAGTCCATGAATCAAGGCAAATTGGAAGTAGTCAAACAGGAGATGGCAAGAGTGAACATAAACATTTTAGGAATCAGCGAACTAAAATGGACTGAAATGGGTGAATTTAATTCAGATGATGATTATATATCTACTACTGTGGGCAAAAATCCCTTAGAAGAAATGGAGTAACCACCATAGTCAACAGAAGAGTCTGAAATGCAGTACTTGGATGCAATCTCCAAAATGACAGAATGATCTCTGTTCATTTCCAAGGCAAACCATTCATTATCACAGTAATCCAAGTCTATGCCCTGACCAGTAATGCTGAAGAAGCTGAAGTTGAACGGTTCTAGGAAGACCTACAAGACCTTCTAGAACTAACACCCAAAAAAGATGTCCTTTTCATTACAGGGGACTGGAATGCAAAAGTAGGAAGTCAAGAAACACCTGGAGTAACAGGCAAATTTGGCCTTGCAGTACAGAATGAAGCAGGGCAAAGGCTGATAGAGTTTTGCCAAGAGAATGCACTGGTCATAGCAAACACCCTCTTCCAACAACACAAGAGAAGACTCTACACATGAACATCACCAGATGGTCAATACCGAAATCATGTTGATTATATTCTTTGCAGCCAAAGATGGAGAAGCTCTATACAGTCAGCAAAAACAAGACCAGGAGCTGACTGTGGCTCAGATCATGAACTCCTTATTGCCAAATTCAGACTGAAATTGAAGGAAGTAGGGAAAACCGCTAGACCATTCAGGTATGACCTAAGTCAAATCCCTTATGATTATACAGTGGAAGTGACAAATAGATTCAAGGAATTAGATCTGATAGACAGATTGCCTGAAGAACTGTGGTCGGAGGTTTGTGACATTGTACAGGAGTCAGTGATCAAGACCATCCCTAAGAAAAAGAGATGCAAAAAGGCAAGGTTGCCTGAGGAGGCCTTACAAATAGCTGAGAAAAGAAGAGACATGAAAAGCAAAGGAGGAAAGCACAGATATACCCATTTGAATGCAGAGTTCCAAAGAAGAGCAAGGAGAGATAAGCCTTCCTCAGCTATCAATGCAAAGAAATAGAGGAAAACAATAGAAAGGGAAAGTCTAGAAATCTTGTCAAGAAAATTAGGGGTACCAAGGGAACACTTCATGCAAAGATGGGCACAATAAAGGACAGAAATGGTATGGATCTAACAGAAGCAGAAGGTATTAAGAAAGACAGCAAGACTATACAGAAGAACTACACAAAAAAGATCTTCATGACACAGATAATCATGATGGTGTGATCACCGACCTAGAACCAGACATCCTGGAATGCGAAGTCAAGTGGGCCTTAGGAAGCATCATTATGGACAAAGCTTGTGGAGGTGATGGAATTCCAGTTGAGCTATTTCAAATCCTAAAAGATGATGCTGTGAAAGTGCTGTACTCAATATGCCAGCAAATCTGGAAAACTCAGCAGTGGCCACAGGACTGGTCAGTGTTCATTCCAATCCCAAAGAAAGGCAATGCCAAAGAATGCTCAAACTACTGCACAATTGCACTCATCTCACATGCTAGTAAAGTAATGCTCAAAATTCTCCAAGCCAGGTTTCAATAGTACATGAACCAAGAACTTCCAGATGTTCAAGCTGGATTTAGAAAAGGCAGAGGAACCAGAGATCAAATTGCCAACATCCGCTGGATCATCCAAAAGCAAGAGAGTTCCAGAAAAATATCTATTTCTGCTCTATTGACTATGCCAAAGCCTTTGATTGTGTGAACTACAAGAAACTGTGGAGAAAAAGTGGAAGGGTAGGGGAACAAAATCCTAGGTCTGACTCCAGAGTTCATAACCTTTGAATCTCTAAATCCATTTCCAGAAAAACTATTACAAAGGAATAACCAGAGATTCAAATACAAATTTATGTAAAAGGATGATTCTCTCAACTCTTTGTTTTTCAAATTCCTACTAGTCTTTGATTTGGAGGATGAGAAGGGATTTCAGATGAAGTTATAATATCATTTAATCACACTCTTTATTTTTCATTTTAAAATGGTTTATATATCATAGCCTGTGAAACAGGTAACCATCAAAATTCTAGAAAGGTAGTCAGATGTTATCAGGTTGTAGTTGAAAAAGGCAAAGAAATGGAGAGGGAAGGGCAAATATAAAGTGAAAAGGCATGGAATAACCACAAGAGGAGTTGGGTTTTCAGTAAATCTTTCATTTAGAGGTTAGCTTGAAAGACACTGTTTTCACCCCACTATCTGAAGGTAATGAGAGAGAGCTCTAGGGTTACCCTAAATTATACAAGTCACTCTCAGACACTTTTCAGGAAGTTTTAACAGAGAATATTCACATATAACATGCATATCTCCGTTACTCCCTTAATTCCATAGATTTGTACAAAATTAAATAGAAACAGAAAACCCAGGGCAATAGAAAATATATTTATGGGATTTATATAGTTGGGTTTGAAAGTTATTGCACTTTTGATGACCAAGTACAAAATAAAGCAAACACAGAACAAGAAGCAACAACTCTCTTGGTCAGTTAGAATTTTTATCCTGATCCATGAACTGGTTTAGACTCACCTAGATTATGGTTCTACAGAAGTAAGTAATAACATGACATGCCAGAAAATTTACCCAAAACTTGGAAATAAGGCCAGGAAAAAAAAAAAAAAAGGTGGACACTCTTCCAACTTTTATAAAGCAGGGGCCAACGCCACCCAAGGATTGTGTAGGGAAGGTACTCAGTTCATAACAATACTTAGTACTGATTAAAGGCCCAGACTTTAGTGACATGGCTCACTAACTCAGAGACTTTGTCAAGTGGAGACAGTGATGGAGTCTGCTAGAAAAGATAACCCCTGAGATTTATGGCCTATTGGTCATTCCTGGGTCTTAACCCAGCAATCTCATTCTAATATTTCTTTGTTAAATTACCCATAAATACCTCAGCTTCTTATTTTTGAGCTTATCTTACTGGCTTTCTTGTTAGTTAAAGAGTTGAAGAAAATCTTTTACATGTATTAATTGTATATTTGTTTGAGAGTCATGATTTTACTTTTTGAAAATTATGCTTTAACATGAAGGATAACGAATCTCTCTTTATAACTTGGTTTTATTGATGCTTGTGAAATGGGATTATTTTTAATTTGCTATGAATATTTATTCCTATTGCTTGATTTATAATTCACTGGGCTTCCCTGGTGGCTCAGATGGTAAAGAATCTGCCTGCAATGTGGGAGACCCAGGTTTGATCCTTGGGTCAGGAAAATCCCCTGGAGAAGGTAATGGTAACCCACTCCATTTTTCTTGCCTGGAGAATTCCACGGACAGAAACTACAATCCATGGGGTTGCAAAGAGTTGGACATGACAGAGCGACTGAATGTTCGTGTGTATATTTATGCCTGAAACCTCCATAGAGGAGATTTTATTCTTTTAAATTAGTGCTTTTGCAAGCAAATCCTCAAAAATTTTCAATTAGATGAAATATCTAAACTTAGTGGACCCAGTTAACATTTGCAGCAGGAGCCTAATGCCCAGAATAGATGAAGTAAGCTGGGGCCAATCTGATGCCACAGCTAAAATGGAGATGACATCATCAGAGATCCTTCTGTACTTGATTTCCTCCTTGGCCTCATTTTCCATTTATCCTCTTGTACATACTTTGCAGGATATGTTGAGACAGGTATTTTAAAGAACAATTAAGTGGGCCAGTATTTCTTATCTGTTTGCCTGCCTTTGTTATTTGCCATTCAATATGCAGGTCAGTAAGCAACAGTTAGAACTGGACATGGAACAACAGACTGGTTCCAAATAGAAAAAGGAGTACGTCAAGTCTGTATATTGTCACCCTGCTTATTTAACTTCTATGCAGAGTACATCAGGAGAAACCCTGGGCTGGAAGAAGCACAAGCTGGAATCAAGATTGCTGGGAGAAATATCAATAACCTCAGATAGCAGATGACACCACCCTTATGGTAGAAAGTGCCGAAGAACTAAAAAGCCTCTTGATGAAAGGGAAAGAGGAGAGTGAGAAAGTTGACTTAAAGCTCAACATTCAGAAATCTAAGATCATGGCATCCGGTCCCATCACTTCATGGCAAATAGATGGGGAAACAGTGGAAACAGTGTCAGATTTTATTTTTTGGGGCTCCAAAATCACTGCAGATAGTAATTGCAGCCATGAAATTAAAAGACGCTTACTCCTTGGAAGGAAAGTTATGAGCAACCTAGATAGCATATTGAAAAGCAGAGACATTACTTTGCCAACAAAGGTTTGTCTAGTCAAGGCTATGGTTTTTCCAGTAGTCATGTATGGATGTGAGAGTTGGACTATAAAGAAAGCTGAGTGCCGAAGAATTGATGCTTTTGAACTGTGGTGTTGGAGAAGATTCTTGAGAGTCCTTTGGACTGCAAGGAGATCCAACTAGTCCATTCTAAAGAAGATCAGTCCTGGGTGTTCTTTGGAAGGACTGATGCTAAAGTTGAAACTCCTATACTTTGGCCACCTCATGCGAAGAGTTGACTCATTGGAAAAGACTCTGATGCTGGGAGGGATTGGGGGCAGGAGGAGAAGGGGACAACATAGGATGAGATGGCTGGATGGCATCACGGACTCGATGGACTAGAGTCTGAGTGAACTCCGGGAGTTGGTGATGGACAGGGAGGCCTGGCGTGCTGCGATTCATGGGGTCACAGAGTTGGACACAACTGAGCGACTGAACTGAACTAAACTGAAGGTGAATGGATACCCAGTTGCCAAGAGCATTGTTTATGCTTGGGTTCTATGCCTACAGTGTTCCACCGATTTAAAAGAATAGATTCCCATTTGACAAGCAGTGCTCATTAATGGATTTCTCCATTTCTTTCACTGGAAGTTACTGACAGTTAAGATTGCTTTGAATTAGGAGGAAGCTCTCTGATATGAATAAAATGGACTGATAATGAAGCTCTCACTTTACTGATCACATCTCATTTGTCTACATTCCATTAATTCTATATAACTCCATGCTCATTGACTTAAGGTGTTTTGTTTCTGTTATGCTGATATGCTGTGGAAATAATACCTTTTACAATTTCCAGCTCAAAGTATCCTACATAACAGTTGAAAGTGATAACCTGAGCTTTGAGGGAGAGGGATGCCGTATCACACCACCGGTACTTTTCAGTTTTGTAGAAAACGACGACGACAAAGTAGTTGAAATGCAAATGACCCAGCTCTGCCTGATTATAATGTCAGGTGATTTCCATTACTGGTGACTTATATATAAGCCAATCAGTCATCTCTGCGCAATTGTAGACCAGGGAATTGCCACATTATTGAAAAAGAAACTAGAGGCTTCCTTTGTGTTTTATGTTCACTTGCCATAGACAAGTTAAACTGCTGTTAGGTCCTGGATGTTAAGTTCCAAATAAGTCTCATCGTGTCCTGAAACTTGAAACTTTTCTAAAACAATCATCTTGCTTTGACACTAAGTGGTGAAGTGATGCTTAGCAAGGCAGTTAACCTCTCTCTTCTAGGTTTCCTTATCATGAAAAGGTGGTTATTGAAGCAAGTGACTGGAAAGATTTCTTTTCTAAGTGTTTTTGAGTCTTTAATTTGGGCCTTAATTTAATGAAACTCAGGCATTTATAGGCTATTACTAGTTGGTGGATTTTCCTTTAAAATGACACTCTACATTAGTGTTTACAGTTTACGTACGACTCCTAGAAATAGGTTTGTCTCCTGAAAACTAACAGCTTCTTGTGAGTAGCAAGTGCTTAGTAAATATATTTTTTTGTGAATTAATACATTCTACTATAAATGTTTAAATCTTCCTAGTGAAGGTTTGTCGGAGAAGGCAATGGCACCCCACTCTAGTACTCTTGCCTGGAAAATCCCATGGACGGAGGAGCGTGGTAGGCTGCAGTCCATGCGGTTGCTAAGAGTCAGGCATGACTGAGTGACTTCACTTTAACTTTTCACTTTCATGCGTTGGAGAAGGAAATGGCAACCCACTCCAGTATTCTTGCTTGGAGAATCCCAGGGACTGTGGAGCCCGGTGGGTTGCCGTCTACGGGGTCGCACAGAGTCAGACATGACTAAAGTTACTTGGCAGCAGCAGCAGCAGTGAAGGTTTGTGGGTTTTTTTTTTCAAGTATTACAATAATAACAGGGCTTCCCTGGTGGATCACACAGTAAAGAATCTGCTTGCAATGCAGAAGACCTGGGTTTAATCCCTGGGCTGGGAAGATCACCTGGTGAAGGAAATGACAATCCATTCCAGCATTCTTGCCTGGGAAATCCCACGGAAGGAGAAGCCTGGCAGACTACAGTCCCCTGGAGTAGGAAATCCCCTAGAGTAGGAGATGGCAACCCACTCCAATAGTCTTGCCTAGAAAATTCCATGGAGAGAGAAGCCTGGCGGGCTCCAGTCCACGGAGTTTCAGAGTCAGACACAATTGAGTGACGGAACTGACTGATTATAATAGAAGGTAAATATTTTCTTAAGTGATTTGCAATAGTCAAAATGTGGAAAGAGCACTTTCCACAGATTTGTAGATAGAAGAACTTGTTTCTAGTCTGGTTCTGCAACTCAGTTGGACAATTCGTATCTCTTATCTGTAAAGTGGGAATAATATCTCACAGTGTTGAGATAAAGTGCTTTGCAAATTTGAGATAGACTCATTTTTGGATTAACTTATACAACTCTACATAGTAGATTGCGTGCATGCTTATTTGCTCAGTTGTGCCTGACTCTTTGAGACCCCATGGACTGTAGCCCACCAGGCTTCTCTGTCCATGGAGTTTTCCAGGCAAGAATATCAGAGTTGGTTGCCATTCTCTACTCCAGGGGATCTTTCTCACTTAGAGATCGACCCCGTGTCTCTTGAATCTCCTGCATTTGCAGGTGGATTCTTTACCACTCCCTCATCTGGGAAGCTCCACATTCTAGATTAAGACCTCTTGATTTTTTTCCCCCAGGGTTGAAATGGAAAACTGGAAAGGTTGATGAATTTATGCTCACAAAACCAAGGTGAAAAGCCAGGGCAGCTGTGACAAGGTTGAAGTTCATCCATCAGAAGTGAATGAAGCAAAGGGAAAGCTTCCTAATCATTTGATCATCAGGATAATGATGACTGATCAATTAAATTAGTCATTATATCCAGCATAAAAATGGCCATAACAGTTGTGATCATCCACACTGTAATTTAATGGAAAACAACAATCATTAATGACACAAGACTGGAGGTGAGGAAACCTGGATTTAGAGCCCCACCAATAATAAAGAATATGATCTAAAGTTAATCACTCAACCTTTCTGAGCACTAGTTTCCACTTCTGTGATACTGTGCTTGGCTGTAAATGACTTTCATGTTTCCTATCTGGCATCATTGCTGATTTCTGTTCCAGCCATGCCTTCCAGTGATAGAGTTGAGGTAGGTATTTTCTTTTGGCTACATTCCTATATCTTCTCAAATTTATCTGGAATGGCATGTTAAACTATTCTTTATTTTGTGCCTACTGATCATTGCATTTAGATTAGTCAAAAAATCTGTCTTGGCTTTTACAATTTGAAGTTTGGAAAGGATATTCCCAAAGGAAATTTAAAGAGGTTGATAATTAAATTTATCTGTTCACAATTCAGAGAATAAATTAGGCAGGCTCTTTTAATACCAAAAATTATTTTCTCAGCACAGTCCAAATTAATAAAATGATTGCAGTCTAAGATTATGTATACCTAAATCATAAAATAAAGCTTCTAATTTTTTAAAAATCAGATCAAATAAGATTTTTCTTCAATAGCACATTATCATTCAAACTTAAAAATATTTTGAAGATAAGTAAAGCAATATTCTAAGCTCATATTTACAAAGAGAAATTTTTCTCAAGAGAACTAAACAGGTACATTGCATCATGACTTTGAGACTTATAAGGCTGGTAATCAGTCAATCCTAAAGGAAAATCAACCCTGAATATTCACTGGAAGGACTGATGCTGAAGCTGAAGCTCCAGTACTTTGACCATCTGATGGGAAAAGCCAACTCACTAGAAAAGACCCTGATGCTGGGAAAGATTGAGGGCAGCAAAAGGAAGAGAGGGCCACAGAGGATGAGATGGTTGGATGGCATCACTGACTCAGTGGACATGAATTTGGGCAAATTCCAGAAGATAGTAAGGGACAGGGAGGCCTGGTGTGCTGCAGTCCATGCTGTGCTGCAGACAGAGAATTGTACATGACTTAGCACCTGAACAACGAAGGCTGGTAACCTATCTTCCAAGGAAACTAGAGAAAGTAGTCTCCCTTGAGACATGCAAATGTGAATCAACCTGGTGAGGCAATTCATGAATCAACTTAAATAACTAAAATTAAACAGTCTCTTTATGATACCATATACCTTGTCAACATTTGTTCATTTGCCTGTCAACCTTATTCGGCTGTTATAAAGGCTGATTAAGTAGGAAGTGGAAACTCAGAGAAATGACTGAGGACTGTAAGATTTTCTTGAGGTAGGATCAACCAGGATGGGGTCTAAGCCCTGGGTCTCTGTAGCTGCAAGCCTTTACCTCTTTGTTAAGGCCTACTACATTGGGGACATTGTTGCTGTTACAAAATCAGGGTTTTGTACATGAAGGGGAGGAAACAGCTGTCTTCCATGCATATTGTCCAGTATACTCATATCTGATTGACTTCCTCTAAGTGCGTACCTATTCAATCAGGATTTCCAACTTTCACTCCCTTTCTTCTAAGCTATGGAGCTGCTAGAAAAGAAAAAAAGAAATCCAAGCAAAATAGAAAAACAAAACTAATGACTTTCTCTGCATAAGCATTACTGAGGTAACTGCCATGGAACCACAGAACTCTGAAGGATAGTTTGTAAACCACTCTATGAGTTTGTCAATTTTTTAAAAGTTGTGACATCCAAAAATGAACACGTAATTCAGGGCATGCACGAAGTTTGGCTTGCATGAAATTGATCTGTCAACTCACTTGCTTATATCTGGTAGATGTTTTTTTAACCCATTTGCTGTTTACCTATATGTCAGATTAACCAAGTATTTCTGTTCTGTCAGTAAAAAACTTACCCACTGAAGTCTACAGTGCTGAAGACTCAAGGCTAGGGAAGCTATTCTCTAGTATACTCTATGTGTCCTCTCTCCCAGTTGAATGGTACACTTATCAAGACTCGGTTGAGCTTTTCTAAGTTGTTCATACAGTTGTACTTGTTACTGCAATAATGTAATTTGAATTCTATATAACCAAAGAAATATGAATGCAAAAATAAAAGTGCTACCTTCTGTTTACAATAGCCAAGACATGGGAGCAATCTAAATGTCCATCAACAGAAAAATGGATGCAGTAGATATATACAATGGACTATTCCTCAGCCACAAAACAGAGCAAAATAATGCCATTTGCAGCAATATGGGTGGGCCTAGAGACTGTCATACTGAGTGACTTCAGTCAGACAGAAAAGAAGAAATATCATATGACATCCTTCACATGTGGGATCTAAAAAGAAATAATACAAATGGACTTACTCACAAAACAGAGAGAGATTCACAGACTTAGAGAATGAGCCTATGGTTGCCAGAGGAAAGGATACAGGGAGGGGATAGTTAGGGAGTTTGGGGGCATGTACACACCGCTATATTTAAAACAGATGACCAACAAGGACATACTGTTTAGCTCATGGAACTCTTCTCAACATTATGCGGCAGTCTGGATGGGAGGGGAGTTTGGGGGAGAATGGATACATGTATATGTATGGCTGAGTCCTTTTGCTGTTCACCTGAAACTATCACAACATTGTTCATTAATCAGCTATACCCCAATACAAAATTAAAAGTTTTTTTAAAAATAAAAGTGACATCTTGTGAAAACTAGATTGACAAAAATTAAGTCAAAGAAGAAAACACAGGAAACAATCTTTGAAGCCTTGGCTTAAGCCGAGCCAAAATTTCTTAGATGAAACACAAAAAACACAGACTGGTGAACGAAAAAAATCAATAAGGTAGACTTCATTGAAATGAAAACATTTTAATCGTTGGAAGAAAATGAGAAGAAAAGCTTGAACTGGGAGAAAACATTTGCAACACATATGCTTGATAAAAGACATATTCACGATAATAAGGGTTAAGTAAAGAACTCTCACAATTCAATAAGATTACATACACGTGTGTGTGTGTATATATATATATATATACATATATATATATATATATAACCTAATTTTAAAATGATTCTAAGAGTTGAACAAATTAGTAATGGGTGATGGATGAGAAGAGCCAGTTTTCTCCCTGTTGGAGACGGAATGAACCCTACAGCTTCTCTCTCTCTGATGCTCTCTGTGGTCACCAGGTGTCTTGGTTATCTCACCTAAAGCTTCTACATTCTTCTTCTTATAACTGGCCTTTTCCTCCTAGGAAACCGCATGCACATGGTTGCAACTTGCCACCAGCTTAAAGTCTACACTAACTAAGCTCAGTGCTCACCACCACTGAGCTGAGTTAGTCTCTGTCTCTTAGACTTAGTTCTTCAGAGAGGATCTCACTGGGCCAGCTTGGGTCACCTGTGTCTGGGGAGCAGGGTTACTTGTGTAAACATGGCTGCCGGCTGCCAGAAACTCCCTTGGTGTGCAACCTGTGCAATCACATGGGGTCCTGGGCCCTGAAGGACTCTCCACACTCACTTTAAGGTTCTAGTGTCACTAACATAAAATTCTTTATATATACATACATATATATAATTTTATTTATTTATGACTGTGCTATATCTTCGTTGCTGCTTGAGCTTTTCTCTAGCTGCGGTACACAGGCTTTTCATTACAGGGGCTTCTCTTGTTGAGGGTATGGACTCGAAGGCACACGGGCCTTGGTAGTTGCAGCACATGGGCTTAGTAGCTGTGGTTCCCGGGCTCCAGAGCACAGGCTCAACAGTTGTGGTGCACGGGCTCAGTTGCTCCCAGGCATGTGGGATCTTCCTGGACCAGGGATCGAATCCAGGTCTCCTGCTGAGGCAGGCAGATTCTTAACCACTAAACCGCCAGGGAAGCCCTATCATGAAATTCTTTTTTTTCAAGTCAGGGCGCCTTAAATGATTTTGCCATTTCTGTTGCTGGACTCAGCCATGGGACAAGATTTGGTGGTGTGGATAGATTCTCTTATAAGCAGATACTGGCAGATAGGAAATATTTGGTGTATTTAGAGTCTTGATTTTCAAAACGAGGCTGCTTCTTTCTTTGTAGTCACGTCCCTGCTTAGTGTCTCATTCATCTCATCAGAAAACTGTTGTTGTGTCCCTAAGTCATGTCTGACGTTTTTGCAATCCCATGGGCTGTCCATGGGATTTTTTCCAGGCAAGAATACTGGAGTGGGTTGCTATTTCCTTCCTCATGGAATCTTTTCGACCCAGGAATTGAATCCATGGCTCCTGCTGCATCTCCTGCGTTGCACTGGATGCTTTATCGCTGAGCCCTGGGGAAGCCCGTATATATTGGCTCCTAATGTACTATTCTGTGCTATGTACTGAAAACACTCAGTGAACAAGATAGATTTTTAGCTCTTTGTCATGGAACTTAGTGTCAAGCCAAGTTGATCCCAGGCCTAGCAGTTACTGCCTTGTTCAGTTCTTTCTCAAGGGATTGGGATTCTGGTGGTAAGTAACCTCTGAACTTTCCATCCTGAAGCTTCCTGTCTGCTCTTGTCATAACTTGGACAAGTATAATTGAAAGGTATGTAGGGACCTTCTAGGCAGAGCCTGGTAGGGAAAAGAAGCCAGTAGTAAGATTTGTAGATTTGCCAGACTAAAGTTTCCTTTATTGCCCCACTTCAAGCACACTGAGTCTCAAGAGACTGATAGTCAGCAGCCTAATATGGCAAGTCTAAAGGGCATACTAAGTTTGCTCCCAGCTGCCATTAATATAAAGGTTAGTCTTATCTGATAGGAAATGGGAGTGCAAGGCATCAGGGAGTTGTAAAACTCAGATGGGTAGCAACATTGTGGTTTTAAGTCCTAGATTTATTTTATAGCAAGATAGTTAGCTAGCAGCTGGGAACATAAGGAAACACAGCCTTTCTAGTGGAAAGTGCTGGAAGAAGTAGGGAGGAGGTATGACATGTCAAGTATATAGATGCTCAGATATTAATAAAGATCAACTAAGGAAGCCAATGCAGAATACACCATAGAAAGTATTAAGAGGAGGCTGAGATCCCTGGACTCCTCGCAAATCATGGTCAACACACCAGCACAACCATTTTCAGATCCAACCAACTGCTGACTCTTCCTTGTACTGTGGAGAAGTGACTCAGGATCCAAGTGTGGCTGACCCTGTGGGTTGAAGATATCTGGATCTACAACTGATCAGATTTGCTTAAATGCATAAATTTGTGAATATTGTTCACTTTGCAATTATGCTATGCTGAAGATAGCTCAGAGGTAAAGAATCCACCTGCCAGTGCCGGAGACATGGGTTGGATCCCAGGTTGAAAAGATGCCCTGGAGAGGAAAATGGCAACCCACTCCAGCATTCTTGCTGGGATAATCCCATGGACAGCTGCTATAATCCCATGGCAGGCTGCAGTCCTTGGGGTTGCAAACAGTCAGACATGACTGAGTGGCTGAGCACACGAAAGTAAACCACATTTTGAGGTATTCATCTACTTTGTGGTATACTTCTCTTATTCTGACAACTTCAATAGAGCATGCTTTTTGATGTGTCCTCAATAAAGCCGCTTTGTTACGGCAAAAATTGCTAACCCTTCTTCCTGTTAGTAAGAGAACACCTGAATTTGGCTGATCACGTGACTGTACAACTTTATTTTTCAGCACCCTAGGAGCAAGATGTGGTTAATAGAAGACTAAGCTTTGCCTGTGTGATATGACTGGAGATGATGAGTGCAACTTCAGCATCATTTCCTTAAGAATAAAACTGCTCACTTGGAACTACTACTTTCCCTTTTTCTGCTGGCTGGATTTCCAGGCTACAGCTGCAGCAGTATCCTTGACCTGAAGTGTGGCAGAAACAGTCATCTGGGCCCCAGGATGACCCCACCAAATTAAGCACCCCTACCAACTTGGGACTGTTAAGTGATAGAAAAACAACTTTTTAACCAACTGTTTTGGGAGTCTCTTTACTGCATTAAATGTAGCCTGTACTCTAATTTGGGCTTCCCCACGGCTCAGCGGTAAAGAGTCTGCCTTTGATGCAAGAGCTGCAGGGGACTTGGGTTCAATCCCTGGGCCAGGAAGACCCCTGGAGAAGGGCATGGCAACCCACTCCAGTATTCTTGCCTGGAGAATCCCATGGACAGAGGAGCCTGGCAAGGTGAGGTCCATGGGGTTGCAAGAGTCGGACACAACTGAAGCGACTTAGCAGATACTCTAATTCACCCATTTATTGAGGACTCCTTTGTGCCAGACACTGTGCTGTAAGAATTTGTATGTATTATCTCATTCAGTTCTCCCAATCATGCTGTCAAGACAGTAGTAAACCCCTATTTTATAGGTTGCTAAATTGAGGTTCAGAGAAGTTAAGCTACGTGCTCAAGATTTCTTAGCTACTAAATGGCATAGGATTCAAATTCAAGGCTGTTTGACTACATAGTCCTTGTTGTATCTCCCATGATGCTGCTGAGCCTTCTAGGAATTTTGTTTCCTCTTCTAATGTGACATTGTAGAAATGTTGCTGCAGATAGTAAAACATTCTCCTCTCCATATTCCACGTCATCCACACAAAAACGCAGAGAGTTTAATACACATTATTATTAAAGGTAATAAAAACAAGTGGGATGGGCCATTTCCAGTCATCTTGTTTACCCCTTTGATTCTATCTTTATTTTCTTCTTGTAACATTATTAACGAGGTTATGACTCTATGTACCCCAGGAGTCATTTTCTGTAATAAGTTTTCTTTCCTGATATATAATTGAAGAGAAGCTCTAAGACTATTAGAAGAATTAACGTTTCAACTACGAGTCTTATTGCTTGTATATATTTTTTAATTATAGGAGAATGTCATCAGTAGGTAAAATATAGTCTCTACTTCCATGCGCAACATAGTGGTGGGTATATTGCTTTTTAAAAAATTTAATCTGGGGAAGCGTCAGTTGCAGGGAGGGTATGAGTTAGGTAGACCTGAAACCAGGAAATGCTGAGATTAAAAGCACACTGATATCTTCAGGAAACAGTTGTGAGTGTGTGGTATGGGAGAGAGGATGCGGTCTAAGTCATATAAATAACAAATATTTGAGTTCACTAATTGTCAGGCACTACAGGCATATCTCATTTTATTGCACTTCACTTTATTGTGCCTCACTGATACTGTGTTTTTTTACAAGTCAAAGATTTGTGGAAACCCTGTGTCAAGCAAACCTATCGGTGCCATTTTTCCAACCGTGTTTGCTCACTTTGTGTCCCTGTGTCCCGTGTTGGTAATTCTTACACCATTCCAGACTTTTTCATTACTATTGTATTTGTTATGGTGATCTATGATCAGTGATCTTTGATGTTACTATTGTAATTGTTTTGGGGCACTCCGAACCGTGCCCATGTAAGACAGTGAACTTAATCCATAAATATATGTGTTCTGACTGCTCCATTGACTGACTGTTCCCTCAAGCTTCACTATATCACTATTCTTCACACACTTCACTCTGTGTGTGTGTGTGTGTGTGTGTGTGTGTGTCTGTTTATCTCTCTCCTTGGGCCTCCCTATTCCCTGAGACATCAGTATTGAAATTAAACCAATTAATGATCCTATAATATCCTGGAAGTGTTCAAATGAAAGGAAGTGTTGTATGTCTCTCACTTTAAATCAAAAGCTAGGAATGATTAAGCTTAATGAGGAAGACATGTTGAAAGCTGAGACCGTCCAAAAGCTTAGTCTCTTGAGTCAAACAGTTAGCCAAGATGCAAATACAAATGCTCATCGACAGTACACCTGGTCAGCCAAGAGTTTTGATGGAGATGCGCATTGAGATTCATGTTATTTTCATGCCTGCTAACATAACATCCATCCAGCCACCCATGGATCAAGGAGTCATTTTGACTTTCAAGTCTTATGATTTAAGAAATACATTTTGTAAGGTCATAGCTGCCACAGATGGTGATTCCTCTGATGGATCCGGGCAAAGTAACCTGAAAACGTCTGCAAAGCATTCAACATTTTAGATACAATTAAGAATATTCTTAATTCACAGGAAGAGGTCAAGATATCAGCATGAACAGGGGTTTGGGAGAAGTTGATTTTAACCCTCATGGATGGCTCTGAAGACTTCAAAACTTTGGAGAAGAAATAGCTCTGGATGTGGTAGAAATAGAAAGGGAACTGGAAGTGGAAGTGGAGCCTGAAGAGGTGACAGAATTGCTGCACTCTCCTTCTAAAACTTGAATCATGAGGAGTCGCTTCTTATGGATGAGCAAAGAAAGTGATTTCTTGAGATGGAATCTAATCCTGGTGAAGATGCTGTGAAGACTGTTGAAGTGATCATAAAGGATTTAGAATGTTTCATCAATCTAGTTGATAAAGCAGTAGCAGGATTTGAGAAGACTGACTTCAGCTTTGAAATAAGTTGTATTGTGGATAAAGTGTTATCAAACAGCATTGCATGCTACAGACACAGAAAGGAAGAATCAACCAACACAGCAGATGTCATTGTTTAAGAAATTGCCACAATCTTCCCAGTCTTCAGCAACCACCACCTTGATCCACCAGCAGCCATCTACATTGAGGAAAGACCCTCCACCAGCAAAAAGATTAAGACTTGCTGAAGCCTCCACTGATGGTTAGCATTTTTTGGCAATAAAGTGTTTTTTATATGTGTCCATTTTTTAAGACATAGTGCTATTATCGGCTTAATAGATTACAATTTAGTGTAAGCATAACTTGTATATGCACCAGAAAACCAAAAAATTAGTGACTTTCTTTATTGCAATATTCACTTTGTTGAGGTGGTCTGGAACCAAATATACAGTATTCCTGAACTATGCCTATATACTCTGCAACAGGGATACAAAGATAAATAAGACATGGGTTTCATGTACATGGGATATTGCTTTTGTTTTTTAATTCATTCGAACTATTATAAGTTTATTCCTTGGGTTTTCTGCATTGTACTCTATAGAAAATTAAATTTGCTTTTAAAAGTCAGGATTTCAAGATATAATGATGTTCTGACCTAGAACCAGTTCATCCCCCATTAATATCACTATTCAAAACTACAATTTCTGCATGGATAATTCAGAAGACACAATAAAAAGAGTCATAGGACCTGGAGAAAGGGACAAATGGACCTCAAAGTGTTTGGGGGAGGAGACAGGATTTTGCTTCACAACCTAGAATGAAATAGAATCTGAAACAGATTTCCTGAGTCAGAAAATTTGGGTTAGAACCTTGCCCTTGCTCTATAACTTCAGGCAAATTACTTCAATATTCAACACTTATTTATTAGAAACTTTTTTTTGTTGTTTAACTGCTAAGTCATATTCAACAGTTTTGTGACCCCATAGACTATAGCCCACCAGTCTCCTCTGTCCATGGGATTTCCCAGGCAAATATACTGGAGTGGGTTGCCACTTCCTTCTCCATACTGAGAACTGACTATGGGTCAAACACTGAACTAGGAGTATAGTGTAGTGAACATCATAGACAAAGTTCCTGTCTTTGTGTCAGTTTAGTGGTATGTATTTGACAAAATAGGGCTTCCCTATAGCTCAAATGATAAAGAATCTGCCTGCAAGGCAGAAGACCAGGGTTTGATCCCTGGGTTGGGAAGTTCCTCTGGAGAAGGGAATGGCAATCCACTCCAGTATTCTTGCCTGGAGAATTCCGTGGACAGAGAAGCCTGGTGGGCTACAGTCCATGGGGTCGCAGAATCGGACACGACTGAGCAACTAACACACACATTTGACAAAATAAAGCCCATAAAGGAATAAAGTACTATTTTAGAAAGGGTGATCAGCAAAGACCTCTCTAAGAGGGTGTCATTTGAGTTGAGGCTTAAATGAAGCAAAGATATGGCTTTCTCATCTATAAAATGAAAAATAATAAAGATCTACCTTATGGGGCTGTTAAAAATAGACTGAGACAGTATATGGGGTTAATAAACCATAATCACTAATCCAAAGTGAGGTATTCTTACTTTTACTGTTACTGCTGTGTTTCTCTTTGAAAATAATGTTCTAGGCATTTACAGAGGTTGAGAAGGAGAAAGGAGCAGATTATAGAAAATATGAGAGCATAAAAACAAGTTTAAGGATTTTCTTGGTGATACAGTGGATAAGAATCCACCTGCCTATGCAGGGGACATGAGTTCAATCCCTGGTCCAGGAAGACTCCACATGCCACAGGGCAACTAAGCCCATGAGACACAACTACTGAAGCCTGCACACCCAGAGCCCACGCTCTGCAACAAAGAGTAGCCCCCACTTGCCATGACTAGAGAAAGCCCACTCACAGCAATGAAGTCCCAGTGTAACCAAAAAATAAAGAAGTTTAACCTATTTATTAATTTAGTACAGAGCATCTGTGGTACTTGTTCATCCTTTTTTATAATCCAGTCTTTAAAATCACAATTCTGTAAACAATTCATTTTTTGAAAGTAACATTTTCCCCCAAATTTAAACATAACCTTTATTGAAATATACTTTGCATATAATAAAATGCACTTACTGTATACATAAGGCTTCCCTGGTGGCTCAACTGGTAAAGAATCCACCTGCAATGCAGGAAATCCTGGTTTGATTCCTGGGTCGGGAAGATCTGCTGGAGAAGGGATAGGTTACCCACTTCAGTATTCTTGGGCTTCCCTGGTGGCTCAGCTGGTTGGGAAGATCCCCAGGAGAAGGGAATGACTACCCATTTCAGCATTATTGGCTTCCCCCATGGCTCAGATGGTAAAGAACCTGCCTACAATGCAGAAGACCCAGGTTCGATCCCTGGGTTGGGAAGTTCCCCTGGAGAAGAGAATGGCAACCCACTCCAGTATTCTTGCCTGGAGAATTCCACTGACAGAGGAGCCTGGTGGGTTACAGTCCATGTAATTGCAAAGAGTCAGACACAACTAAGTGACTAACACTTTTTCCCTATATTGTATACTTACAGTTCAGTGCATTTTGAGAAATGAATGCAACTTTGTAACCAGTACCACAAACAAGATTTAGAGCATTTCTATCACTCTTTGTATCCTTTCCAGTTTAATCCGCTCCACCCTTGATCCCAGGAAACTATTGATCTGCTTTCTGTCACTATTGATTAGTTTGCCTGTTCTAAATTTTATGCAAATGAAAGCATGCAGAATGAAATCTTTTGAGTCTTTTTTGTTTTTATTCAATGTGTTTTCAAGACTCGCATGTATTGTTGCATGCATCTGAAATTTGTTTGTTTTACTGCTGAGTAGTATTCCTTGCCACGGATTAGAGCAATTTGTTTATCTAGTCACCTGTTGATGGACATTTATGATGCTTCTAGTTGTATGTTTTTATTAATAAAGCTGGTATAAATACTCATGTACAGACTTTGTGTGGACATGTTTTCATTTCTCTTGAGTAAATATCTAAAAGTAGGATTACTAGGTTGATTGTATTTAACTTTATAGGAAACTGCCAGATTGTTTTCCAAAGTAGTTGTGCTATTTAAAATTTCCACAGGTAATATATGAGTGCTCCAGTTGCTCTGTATTTTCACTAACACTTTGTATCATCAGTCTTTCTAATTTTAGCCATTCTGCTGCTGCTGCTACTAAGTCACTTCAGTCGTGTCTGACTCTGCGCGACCCCATAGACGGCAGCCCACCAGGCTCCGCTGTCCCTGGGATTCTCCAGGCAAGAACACTGGAGTGGGTTGCCATTTCCTTCTCCAATGGATGAGAGTGAAAAGTGAAAGTGAAGTCACTGAGTCTTGTCCAACTCTCAGCGACCCCATGGGCTATAGCCTACTAGGCTCCTTCGTCCATGGGAGTTTCCAGGCAAGAGTATTCTAGTAGGTTTGAAGTGGCATCTCATTGTGGTTCTGTTTTATTGTGTATACCTATGATGACTAATGATGTTGAACTTTTTTCATGTACCTATTGGATATTAATACATTTTATTTTGTGAATTTTTTATAATACTAATATTTAATTTTTTTGCCCATTAAATATTTTCTCCTTATATTTTGCAGTAAAAGTGCTTTGAATATTTTGGATACAAGTCTTTTGTCCAGTGTATGTATGCTGCTGCTGCTGCTGCTGCTAAGTCACTTCAGTCGTGTCTGACTCTGTGCGACCCCATAGACGGCAGCACACCAGGCTCCTCCATCCATGGGATTTTCCAGGCAAGAGTACTGGAGTGGGGTGCCATAGTGTATGTATAGTGAATATTTTTTACCCCATATTTGGCTTGCTTGTTTTATTTTTTAATTTTTTGCTCTTTTGATTTTTTAAAAAAATATTTTTGAAGAGTAAGATTTTAATATTCATTAAGTCCAATTTATCAGTTTTTTTCTTTGATGTTTCATTTTTTCTACTTCTATGAAACATTTATGTAACCCAAGTCCATCAATAATTTCTCTCTTTTCCTCTAGAAATATTTGTATATAATTATAATTTTAGGAATCAGTGAACTAAATACATTTTAGGAATCAGTGAACTAAAATGGACTGGAATGTGTGAATTTAATTCAGATGACCATTATATCTACTACTATGGACAAGAATCCCTTAGAAGAAATGGAGTAGCCATCATAGTCAGCAAAAGAGTCCGAAATGTAGTACTTTGATGCAATCTCAAAAACAACAGAATGATCTCTGTTTGTTTTCAAGGCAAATCGTTCAGTATCACAGTAATCCAAGTCTATGCCCCAACCACTAATGTTGAAGAAGCTGAAGTTGAATGGTTCTATGAAGACCTACAAGACCTTCTAGTACTAACACCCAAAAAAGATGTCTTTTTCATCACAGAGGACTGGAATACAAAAGTAGGAAGTCAAGAAATACCTGGAGTAACAGGCAAATTTGGCCTTGGAATACAAAATGAAGCAGGGCAAAGGCTAACAGAGTTTTGCCGAGAGAATGCACTGGTCATAGCAAACACCTTCTTCCAA
Organism: Ovis canadensis; assembly: GCF_042477335.2. NCBI lineage: Eukaryota > Metazoa > Chordata > Mammalia > Artiodactyla > Bovidae > Ovis > Ovis canadensis. The sequence goes on from NC_091247.1 coordinate 155,336,521, forward strand.
CAACACAAGAGACAACTACACATGGACATCATCAGATGGTCAATACCAAAATCATATTGATTAAATTCTTTGCAATCAAAGATGGAGAAGTTCTAAACAGTCAGCAAAAAAAAGAGCAAGAGCTGATTGTGGCTCAGATCATGAACTCCTTATCACAAAATTCAGACTTAAATTGAACAAAGTAGGGAAGACCACTAGACCATTCAGGTATGGTGCAAATCATATCCCTTATGTTTATATGGTGGAAGTGACAAATAGATTCAAGGGATTAGACCTGATAGAGTGCCTGAAGAACTATGGACGGAGGTTCGTGACACTCTACAGGAGGCAGTGATCAAGACCATCCCCAAGAAAAAGAAATGCAAAAAGGCAAAAGGGTTGTCTGAGGAGGCCTTACAAATAGCTGTAAATAGAAGAGAAGTGAAAAGCAAAGAAGAAAAGGAAAGATATACCCATTTGAACGCAGTGTTCCGAAGAATAGCAAGGAGAGATAAGAAAGTGATTAGTGCAAAGAAACAGAAGAAACAATAGAATGGGAAAGACTAGAGAGCTCTTCAAGAAAATTAGAGATACCAAGGGAGCATTTCATGCAAAGATGGGCTCAATAAAGGGCAGAAATGGTATGGACCTAACAAAGCAGAAGATATTAAGAAGAGGTGGCAAGAGTACACAGAAGGACTATACAAAAAAGATCCTAATGACCCAGATAACCATGATGGTGTGATCATTCACCTAGAGGCAGACATCCTGGAATGTGAAGTCACGTGGGCCTTACAAAGCATCACTACAAACAAAGCTAGTGAAAGTTATGGAATTCCAGTTGAGCTATTTCAAATCCTAAATGATAATGCTGTGAAAGAGCTGCACTCAATATGCCAGCAAATTTGGAAAACTCAGCAGTGGCCACAGGACTGGAAAAGGTCAGTTTTCATTCCAATCCCGAAGAAAGGCAATGTTAAAGAATGTTCAAACTACCACATAACTGCACTCATCTCACATGCTAGCAAAGAAATGCACAAAATTCTCCAAGCTAGGCTTCAACAGTATGTGAACTGTAAACTTCCAGATGTTCAAGCTGGATTTAGAAAAGGCAGAGGAACCAGAGATCAAATTGCCAACATCCGTTAGGTCATTGAAAAAGCAATAGAGCTCCAGAAAAGCATCTACTTTTGCTTTCTTGACTATGCCAAAGCCTTTGATTGTGTGGATCACAGCAAACTTTGGAAAATTCTTAAAGCAATGGGAATACCAGACCACCTTACTTGCTTCCAGAGAAATCTGTGTGCAAGTTAAGAAGCAACAGTTAGAACTGGACATGAAACAATAGACTGGTTCCAAATATGGAAAGGAGTACATCAAGGCTGTATATTGTCACCCTGCTTATTTAACTTATATGCAGAGTACATCATCTGAAATGCCAGGCTGGATGAAGCAAAAGCTGAAATCAAGATTGCTGGGAGAAATATCAATAACTTCAGATACACCTGCGATACCACCCTTATGGCAGAAAGCGAAGAAAAACTAAAGAGCCTCTTGATGAAAGTGAAAGAGAGTGAAAAAGCTGACTTAAAACTCAACATTCAAAAAACTAAGATCATGGTATCTGGTCCCATCACTTCATTGCAAATAGATGGGGAAACAATGAAAACAGTGACAGACTTTCTTTTCTTGAGCTTCAAAATCACTGTGGATGGTGACCACAGCCATGAAATTAAAAGATGCTTGCTCCTTAGAAGAAAAGCTATGACCAACCTAGACAGCATATTAAAAAGTCAAGACAATACTTTGCTGACAAGGTCCATCTAGTCAAAGCTATGGTTTTTCCAGTAGTTATGTATGGATGCTAGAGTTGGACCATAAAGAAGGTTGAATGCCAAAGAATTGATGCTTTTGAACTGTGGTGTTGGAGAAGACTCTTGAGAGTCCCTTGGACTGCAAGGAGATCCAACCAGTCCATCCTAAAGGAAATCAGTCCTGAATATTCATTAGAAGGACTGATGTTGAAGCTGAAACTCCAATACTGTTGCCACCTGATGCGAAGAACTGACTCCTTGGGAAAGACCTTGATGCTAGGACTGACTGAAAGCAGGAGGAGAAGGGTATGACAGAGGATGAGATGGTTGGATGGCATCACTGACTCGATGGACATGAGTCTGAGTAAGCTCCAGGAGTTGGCAATGGACAGGGAGGCCTGGCGTGCTGCAATCCATGGGGTCTCATAGAGTCGAACATGACTGAACAATTGAACTGAATTGAACTGATATGATTTTTTTTTATATTTACCTAGTATTCTGTGGCCTTGATACACTCACATTTATTTTAATAGGTTTTTGGAGATTAGTTTGGATTTTCTGTGTTAGCAACCATATTAATGAAGGGAAAATGAGTTTTATATTTCCAGTCTGTATGCTGTTTATTTCTTTTTCTTTACTTATTATACACTGGCTATATTGAATATAGGTTGTGTGAGTGAACATCCTCCTTGTTCTCAGTTGCAAAGGGAAATGTTCAATCTTTCACCATTAAGTATGATGTTATCTTTAGGTTGTCCATATATATCATGGATGATTTTTTTTATCATGACTGATCTTGAATTTTTTTTAACAGCTTGTTCAGCATGTATTATAATGATTATGTGCTTTTGCTACTTTAGTTTGGTGAACTACATTGATTCATTTCTGAATATTAAACCATCTTTGCATTTGTAGAACAAATCTCATTGTCAAGATTTATTAAATTTTTTATGTGTTGCTAGATTTGAGTTCATAATATTTTATTTTAAATTTTTAACTTTTGTCTTCCTTTATTAGCTAGCTGATTTTGGTGTCAGAATAGTGTGGCCTCATAAAAAGATTTGTGAAGTGTTCTCTTGTTTTTTACTCCCTGTATTCCTTCCTTCCTTAAATGGATGATATTACTCATCAGAAGATTCTCACCTCTGATCTTACCTTTTGTATTATTGTCACAGTTACACTTTTAACTTGAATTATTTTGAGTATTAACTACTTAACCAAAGAGTGTTGATAAACAGATGCTGCCTGGGACTGATAAGTTAAAAGCTAGTTATAACTAGATTAGAAAAATGAGAATTTAGCTCACTTACATTATGTCTTTTTTCCTCTCCTTGGTGTGTTTGATATTTGTATTATTTTTAGTTCTACTGTACATCTTTATAGCTCTAATGTATATTCATAACCCTCTATTTCTTGTTCCATAAAGCTTCAACAATCTCTTTTAACTCCCATTTCTTTTAAGTTTGTAGTATGAATGCATCTATTTTATTTTTTACTTTTCATCCTGTTTCCATATCCTACCTCCTGTCAACTAAACTTTAAATTTTTGCTGTCAGGGACGCTGAGATTTGCATTTGGTCTTAGAAACACAACTAGGTCGTCTATATTTTGCCATAAGTTAACTCTTAAAAAGCAGTAGATGGTCTTTATTATCATGGTAAAATTTATTTAATGCCAGTTCAATTTACTGTGCCAAGACTGTATTTCTTTCTTTTTAGATTCAAAGTAAAATTGGCCTTTTTGAAGAAAAATATTGCTTGTTTTTAAAATTAATTATTTATTTATGTCTACACTGGATCTTCATTGCTATGCCTGGGCTTCTCTGCAGTCACTGTGAGCGGGGGGTACTCTGTAGTTGCTTCTCATTGAGGTGGCTTCTCTTGTCTCGGAGCTTGGGCTCTAGGCACGTGGGCTCAGTAGTTGTGGCACACCAGCTCAGTTGCTCCAAAGCATGTGGGATCATCCCAGCCCAGGGATCAAACCCATGTCCCCTGCATTGGCAGGCAGATTCTTAACCACTGGACCACCAGGTAAGTCCTCAGATATTACATTTTAAGATCGAGGGTATACTCTTTGTTAAACTTTTATTAACCAGTAGCTTCATTTTAATTTTTTTCTTAGTTAGACCATGTGTTCCATGTGTTTTATTTTGTTTTTTCCTGGGTTTCTGTTCTTTTTTGCTTGCATTATCATGTATTGGTTTTCTATGGGTGCTATAACACATTACCATAAACGTGGTGCCCTATAATAACACACATTTGTTATCTTACAGTTCGCTAGGTAAGAAGTTTAAAATGGTCTAGTAGGGCTGCATTTCTTCTGGGTGTTCTAGGATAGAATTTGTCTGCTTGCCTTTTCCAGTTTCTGGACACTACACCCATGTTCCTATCCCCCTGACCCTGCACTACTCCAGCTTCTCTTTCTCTCCTAATACCCACTTCTCTCACTCTGATTCCCCTGTCTCCCTCTTTTAAGAACTTTTGTAATTACAATGGATCTACCTGGCTAATCCAGTATGATTCTCATTTCAAGATCTTTAATTTACTCACAACTAAAGAGCCTCTATTGCCAAGGAAAATAACACATTCACAGGTCCTAGGGACTAGGGTGTGAATGTCCTTGGGGAGCCATATTCATATGTACAGTATTTTACAACTTATCAATCATATTTTACTCTAGCAAAAAATAAACATGTAAGAGTACCCTGGGAATCAAGTTTTCTCCAGAATTAATTTCCAGTTAGTTCTTTCCTCCATGATTTTCCTGGCATTAACCTTGTATAGAGTAGGGATTTGTATTTTTTAATCAAATTACTAGGCTGTCATCCATCTTGGTTATTAGACAAAAAAAAACCTTTTGAATGAAGATATATGTTCTTCTTTCCCCATTTCTAATTCAACTGAAAGTTGTCCCCTTTTTGGAGAAAACTGCCTGAGGCTTCAAAGAAAAGTCCACACATTATAACATCCAGGTTTGTCCTTCCAAGGCTCTGAATGTTGCATTTTTATTAAGCACACTGTCTGCATCACAAGATTCAACAGACAATTAACTAGCTGTGTGCTACAACATAATAAAGTAACACTTAAGTTTTTAGTTACGAGCAAAAGCCACTCAGTGTATATCAGCCCTAGTCACGGTGCTAAATCTGTTGATGGATGTAATGATGAATATCATGGTTCCATGACGGTTTAATGAAACTCAATCTTGGGGTTTTATATGGACAACTGAAAATAGAAATTTTTTTTCTTTAAGGTTTTTGTATTGGTAGAGATGTCCTTTGGAGCTGCTGGTAGCCTTCTTGGTATCATAAAGGGAGACTCTATGTGAAAGAAAAACCAACAAAGAGAATAAGCAGAGCTGTGAGTTGGAAAGACAGATAGATGAGTCCCAGTGGCAGTCGCTAAGCCCTTTGATCTAGTTACGGCTAAATCCAACTGTACATCTCCATTGTCTGAGATAATGAATTCTCTTATTTTAAGCTAATAGGTCTTAGTTTTTCACGTTCTTTTTTAAAAATTGAAATACAGTTGATGTTAAATATTATGTTAGTTTCAGGTGTTCTTCATAGTGATTTGACATGTTCATACATTATAAACTGAAAACCATGAAAAGTCTTGCAACCATATGTCCCCATATAAGTTATTACAATGTTATTGACCATATTTTTGTGCTGTATATTACATCCACATAGCTTATTTATTTTATAACCGGAGGTTTGTAACTCTCAATCCCCTCCTCCTATTTTGCCCCCCCAGGTTCCTCCCTTCTGCAACCACCTGTTTACTCTCTGTGTCTATGAAACTATTTTCATTTTGCTTTGTTTGTTGATTCATTTCGTTTTTCACATGAGAGATTTTGCGTGTGCCCTTTAGGAGCAGAGTTGCTGGTAGCTCTCCACCTCTCTACCTCTCCCGAACATAAGCACTGCTGGTTTTTAAAGCCAGATGTTCTGGGGGTTTACTTTCCATGTTAGGACCTCTGGTTGAGAAGCCCAATGTGGGTTTCAGACACCTCACTCTCTGGGGAGGATCTCTACAGTTGTGGTATTCCTCTCGTTTGTGGGTCACTAACCCAGGGATGTGGATCCTGACGGTACTGCTTCTCTACCCTTCCTATCAATTATTTGTGATTCCTTCTTTATGTCTTTAGTTGTGGGAAATCTTTTCTACTAGTCTTCAGGTCATTCTCACAGATAGTTACCCTGTAAGTAGTTAGAATTTTCATCTGTGGAAGGAGATGAGTTCAGAGCGTTTCTATTAATACCCCTCCATCTTGGCCCTTTTTAATAGTCTTCATTTTCTTCACAACTTAAAAATAGCTATTTAGGTAAGAAATTTGTGAGGACAGAAATATGGATCAATAATTTACTCATTTGAAAATTTCCCTGAGACACTTGAAACTCTGATCTAAAACTTTTGTATTTGCAGTCTATATTCTCTTTTCTCAAAAGGAGCGGTAGAAAACATAGAGTATTGTTCCATAATGGTAATTTCTATTACATGTTTATTTACTCACTTCTCAGAATAAAACTTTGTAGTAGAAATTGAGTGGTTATGACTTTCTAATAGAGGAAAACAGAGTCATTTAAACTCTCTGAAATTCCCAATTACTGGCTTCCCCAGTGACTCAGTGGTAAAGAATCTGCCTGCAATGCAGGAGCCCCAGGAGATGGGGGTTTGATCCCTGGGGCAGGAAGACCCCCTGGAGCAGGGCATAGCAACCCACTCCAGTATTCTTGCCTGGATAATTCCACAGACACAGGAGCGTGGAGGGCTACAGTCCATAGATTGGCAAAGAGTTGGATGCAACTTAGCACGCACATTAGCTTTGGGGCTTCCCAGGTGGTGCTAGTTGTAAAGAACCCGCCTGTCAAGGCAGGAGACATAAGAGATCCCTGGGTTGGGAAGACCCATGGAGGAGGCCAGGGCACCCCACTCCATTATTCTTGCCTGAAGAATCCCATGGACAGAGGAGTCTGGTGGATTACAGTCCACAGCATCACAAAGAGTTGGACACAACTGAAGCGACTTAGCATGTGCACTCACATTAGTTTTTATCTCTTGCGTATATAGACAGACAGACAGATAAACACATAACACACCCCAGAAAGAAACTAAAATACTCCACAGAATGTTTTAATAGTAAGGTTAAATCTATGTCCTTTTACTGGTCAATCTTCTTACATGTACATAATTACTTACAAGGACAAAAAAATTTTTATCCCAAACATCTGTATATTTAACACATAATCCCTCTGCTGGATTTACTTTGGATTTGGTTCTCAAAGATAGACTCTAATGTCTTTAACTGAAGCTTTAAAAAATAGATTTTAGGTACCCAGGCTCTAATCTGAATTCTAGGGAGAAGCCTCCTCAGTGCATATCAGATTTTAACAAGAACCATCTCATCTTCCAATACCCACTTTAAAAAATATTTTCCATGCTCTTTCTGTTAGTTGCTTATAAAATGTTGGACTGGTCTGTCTAATGTTATTTGCAAAGGAGTGACTTTTGTGCTGCCCTCCCCCAAATCCCAGGATAATCCTCTCTGAAGGTCTGATAGACTTTATAGAATTAATATGACATTCAGAGTGCTCTCAAGGCTCTGAGCCACACAAAGTATTTTTCCAATATTGTAATTTATCTGTGATCTTTTTACTGCTGCGTCCTCTAAAATACTCAGGAAGACAAAGTCAACATGACTTATTCTCTAGTACTTTTTGTTTTGTTATAGGAAGACAGTTTTTGAATGTGAGAGGTAGATAATGGTACATTCATAGTTTCCTCTTCAGAAGTGAAAAGTATCATTGTGTTTTCACCAATGGGCTTAATTGCTTTGGACACACATAGCTTAGCTGGATCCTTTGTCACTCTCACAGTAACATGTACCCATTTCCCAGTACTGGGGGGATATGTGGGGTATCCAGGTGTATAAGCAAAATAACCTTCGCACTAGGTTTGATAAAGGACTCTTAGCTCTGAGTTTTGTTCTGAAATTGCTTCATAACCCTGCAGTGTCTCAGATTCAATTGTCTACTTCTCAGGAGAGATGGGGGTGTGTGTGTGGGCCCATAGAGTCATACCTAATCATTAGCTGTTTGGTGGGGAATTGCTTTATTCCTGAGCTATCGTCTCAGAGCTCAGCACTGGAGAAATAGGATTCTGATGTGTGGGAGGTAAGAAGTATCATTTTGAAACCCTGATCATTGCCCAAGTCTACATAGAGAACTATGAAGGGCAAGGCTAGATGCTGTGGAAATCTGAGTTACAAGGAATCAGGAGAGAGGAGAAGAGCTCAGAATTCAGATAAGTTTGTCTGTCTCAGTATTGCCAAATGGTGGCTCTGTTTCAGAGCTCAACTCCAAGGGCTGGGGGAAACAAAAGCTTTGAGTTTATTCTCCTCCCCACTTTGACGCTTGTTTTAAATTTTTTTCCTTTGTGGTGACATCAGAGTTTCCTGACTTCTACACTCACAGAAACAATTTCATGCTGATAATTGTTACAAAGCAGATCAGTGAATAAAAAATAAGCCAAATGTTGGCATCTAAGGTCAAAACTTTATACTGCTCTGATAAAGACACTCAGTAATTTTCTCATTATTTAAATGGAACTTATGTCTATAAGACATTCCAAGAAACAATCTTCTGTGTAGCTACAGATAAAGGATTTCTTTGACCACTAGCTCTCTACAAAACCTCTATTAACAGAGCACAAAGTAATTATATTGTCTGGTTGTTTGGTAATATTTGGACAAAGTAATTGTTTAAAAAATGAGAATATGCAGACAGACTGATTTAATAATTTATATATCAATTTTGCCCTTTGGGTGGTTCTTATTAACACATAAATTAACTTATAAAGCATATTCTGAACAGTGCATAAATTCTGGAACAATTAGATAAAATAAAACCAAGCTCATAAAGTTTCCCTCTACACTCTAGAATTTCTCATGGTTCAAAATGGAAAAATAACTCAAAATTCTGAAAACATATAAGACTGCCTCACTGTGCTGTAGAATTTGAATTGCTTCCAACAAAAGGCTTTCTTTAATATTTGGGCATAGATCTCTTGCCAAACAGGGCAGCAAAAGGTAGAAAATGCAAGCATTGGAAGCTCTTCCTATATGTCGCGTTCAGTTATTCAATATTCATACCCTACTTGTATATTCAAAAAAGGTATGATGGTTCAGGGTGTAGAGTCTGCCAAAAGTCCACTTGTGAATAGACATTTTTAAAAAATTAATAAATTATTTTGAAAGATAATTGCTTTACAGAATTTTGTTGTTTTCTGTCAAACCTCAGCATGAATCAGCCATAAGTATACATATATCCCCTCCCTTTTGAAATTCCCTCCCATCACCCTCTCCATCCTACCCTTCTAGGTTGATACAGAGCCCCAAATAGACTTTTAAAATCTACTCTAGTAAAACCCAGAAATCACTGCAGCAGTTTATTCCATCTAGTGTTAAATACTTTTGAAGCCCAGGAAATGGATCATATCTAAAAGGCCCAGGATAGGGTATTTAAGGATATTGTAGTATTTCTAAAAATACTATAAATGGCCATGTGCACTAGATGGTAATTGATTCAGTAATCATTGAAGATATCTTTATAATTATTGTCCCCTAAGATCCTTCTTTCTGATCAACGAGATCCTGTTCTGAATACATTTATATTTGGGAGGAAATCTCAACATATAGAAAATGGAATGAACGTCTTTTTGCCTTTTCATACTGTTCATGGGATTCTCAACAAAGGTCTTCATGACCCAGATAACCACGATGGTGTGACCACCCACCTAGAGCCAGACATCCTGGAATGTGAAGTCAAGTGGGCCTTAGGAAGCATCACTACAAACAAAGCAAGTAGAGGTGATGGAATTCTAGTTGAGCTATTTCAAATCCTAAAAGATGATGCTGTGAAAGTGCTGCACTCAATATGCCAACAAATTTGGAAAACTCAGCAGTGGCTACAAGACTGGAAAAGGTCAGTTTTCATTCCAATCTCAAAGAAAGGCAATGCCAAAGAATGCTCCAACTACCGCATAATCATCCCCATCTCACAGGCTAGCAAAGTAATGCTCAAAATTTTCCAAGCCAGGCTTCAATAGTATGTGACCCGTGAACTTCCAGATGTTCAAGCTGATTTTAGAAAAAGCAGAGGAATCAGAGATCAAATTGCCAACATCCACTGGATCATCGAAAAAGCAATAGAGCTCCAGTAAGGCATCTACTTTTGCTTTATTGACTATGCCAAAGCCTTTGACTGTGTGGATCACAATAAACTGTGGAAAATTCTGAAAGAGATGGGAATACCAGACCACTTAATCTGCCATGGGGCTTCCTTTGTGGCTCAGCTGGTAAAGAATCCACGTGCAATGCGAGAGACCTGAGTTTGATCTCTGGGTTGGGAAGATTCCCTGGAGAAGGGAAAGGCTACCCACTCCAGTATTCTGATCTGGAGAATTGCATGGACTGTATAGTCCACGGGGTCGCAAAGAGTTGGACACTACTGAGCAACTTTCACTTTCACATTTTACCTGCCTCGTGAGAAATCTGTATGCACATCAAGAAGCAACAGTTATAACTGGACATGGAACAACAGAATGGTTCCAAATAGGAAAAGGAGTACATCAAGGCTGTATATCGTCACCCTGCTTATTTAACTTATAGGCAGAGTACATCATGTGAAATGCCAGGCTGGATGAAGCACAAGCTGGAATCAAGATTGCTGGGAGAAATATCAATAACTTCAGATATACAGATGATACCACCCTTATGGCAGAAAGCAAAGAAAAACTAAAGAGCCTCGTGATGAAAGTGAGAGGAGAGTGAAAAAGTTGGCTTAAAACTCAACATTCAGAAAACTAAGATCATGGCATCTGGTCCCATCACTTCATTGCAAATAGATGGGGAAACAATGGAAACAGTGACAGACTTTCTTTTCTTGAGCTTCAAAATCATTGTGGATGGTGACCACAGTCATGAAATTAAAAGATGCTTGCTTCTTAGAAGAAAAGCTATGACCAACCTAGACAGCATATTAAAAAGCCAAGACATTACTTTGCTGACAAGGTCCATCTAGTCAAAGCTATGGTTTTTCCAGTAGTCATGTATGGATGTGAGAGTTGGACCGTAAGAAGGCTGAACGCCAAAGAATTGATGCTTGTGAACTGTGGTGTTGGAGAAGACTCTTGCGAGTCCCTTGAACTGCAAGGAGATCCAACCAGTCCATCTTAAAGGAAATCAGTCCTGAATGTTCATTAGAAGGACTGATGTTGAAGCTGAAACTCCAATACTGTGGGCACCTGATGCAAAGAACTGACTCCTTGGGAAAGACCCTGATGCTGGGAAAGATTGAAGGCAGGAGGAGAAGGGGACGACAGAGGATGAGATGGTTGGATGGCATCACTGACTCGATGGACATGAGTCTGAGCAAGCTCCAGGAGTTGGTGATAGACAGAGAAGTCTGGCGTGCTGTAGTCCATGGTGTTACAAATATTCAGGTATGACTGAGTGACTGAACTAAATGAACATCTATGATATTCACCTTCAAAATAAGCAAATATTGACTTTCATTCCCTTCGGTTATTTTTTCTTTTTTAAATAAAGCATTAAAACCTCTCTGTTCCCTTTGTCCTGGCCCATTCTCTTTTCTTTCCAAAGGTCAGTGTCTTTTGTGTATGTATCCCAACTGTACTTTTGTGCCATATTAATGTTACGTTCTTCAACATAGTTTTTGTGATATTTTCCATAAATGCCTTAATTTAAAAAATTTGAATTGTATTTCCTATTTGTTATTGCTAGTGTTTAAATTGCTATTGCTTTTTGTCTGTCAATCTCAAGTCAAATAATCTGAATCCTCTTAATTTTACAAGTCATCTGAAGGTTCTTTTAAATATTTTAAGAAGGTAATTATATGGTTTACCAGTTAAAATTTTGCATCTTCTTTTCTAACTCTGATATCCTTTATTCCTTTGATTAGGGATTCCAGTTTGATTTTGTAGACATTCTCATCTCCTCCTGTTACTGGATATGCTTCTAAAGTTTAACCATTTAGACTAATGTTTATTGTTAGTGTTTGATAGATTCCCTTGATTAAGTAGGAGAAGTTATCTTCCCGCACAGGCTGTGTGACCTTGGACAAGTTACTTAATCTCTCTTCACCATAATTTTCTCACTTATAAAATGACAATAATTATAATTGTATCTACTTCATGGGATAATTGTAAGGTGGTTTATTATTGTCAATAATTGTCCATTTTGATTACAATTAGAATGATTATTACCATGTCTTAGTGCAGGTACTGTGCCAAGGGCTCCCAGGTTTCCTCAAGTTTCCCAGCTTCCCAGGTGGTAGTATCATTACTTAGGAATGGTGGCGCTATGCTTGAATCCTCTGACTGTAACGCCAATATTCTTCATCACCACCTTCCTGTGACTGGAGGTTTATGAGAGGATAAATCGAAGAAAAATTCATAAATTCTGGCATCATTCTACAATATCAGGTATCTGAGAGTGAAAAGCAAGAGGACTTAGGACGCCTTGTGACAACTCTCGTGTTGTCACCAATGTTGCTGCTATTTAGACCACTCAGTCCTAACTGCAGTCTACAAGACATCCCACAAACCTCACTGAAAACACTTCAAGAATGTCACGCCTATTTTCTCCACCATGAAAAGGCCAACATAACTTAAACAGTTTTGTTTGGAAAAAGGATGTTTTTGGCATTGAACCATTTAGCATGAGGATATTTTGTGGAACATCAAACATTCGATGATAGCTAACGATGCTGGTTTTGCTTAAATAAAAGCCAGCGTGAAGCAACCAAATTGCTGCACCTAGCCAAGAGCCACAAGAGTCATTAAGCCATGGGGGCGTCTGTATCAAAGGGAAAGATTTTCCAGCTACTACTTAACCAGAATGTTCATTTCTTTCTGGAACAAAAGCAAGGTAGAGGGACAATGACAAAAAGGAAAGAGAAAAGGAAGTTCTAGTTATTGGGACCTAGCGAAACAAAGTACTCCAAGTGCCTTCATTTCATGAATAACAAGTTAGAAGTAGCACTGTTTAGAGGTATAAAATAGCATTGATAAGGATTCTGTAATTAAAGTTTGAATTCTGAGTAGTTACATTAACATAAGTAATACTGTATAAACCATTCTCCAGTAGAGAATGGGAAGCTTCAAAGAGGGCCACCACGCAAAGAAGGATAAAATAAATAAAGAAGAACATCTAGGCAGGAGAGCTCAAGGACTCGCACTGTGATCCTCTCATTTGGGATCTACCTATCCTTTTATTTTGTATTGGAGTATAGCTGAATAACAAACAATGTTGTGATAGTTTCAGGTGAACAGTGAAGGGACCCAGCCATACATACTCATGTATCCATTCTCCCTCCAACTCTCCTCCCATCCAGGTTGCCACACAACATCCAGCAGAGTTCCATGGGCTACAGTATTACTTATCCCTTTACCAGAAAGGATTAGAGCAAATACCAGGAGCAGCCTCTGTATTATTTGTAGTCTGTGGTGCTATGAATGGTTGCTCAGATTGAAAGTGGAGTAGCAATATACAATATAGCATTTATCCTTTTACATCAACATAAAGTCCTGAATAAAATACCTCCATCTCAGGCATTATTTATGGAACTATGGAGGTTTCAGCTGATAATAGCGGTGAAAGCTTGTTACCCATGCGATTTTCTCAGGGGAAAAAGTAAAAAACATAGAGAAAAACAGTGTGAGAAAAAGAGAGAGAGAAATGAGAAATTAGCCCTAATGCCCTAAGGCATCCATTGTATGTAGTGAATAACTTCCTTCCTTTGCATCTAGAGTGTTACTATTCTATGCCACCATCCTTGGAAGAAATGAAAACATAATATTCAAATCACTTTTTGATAGAGTCTAATTTTCTTGCGGAAGCTGCATTGAAAGAGTCTGCTAGAAAATGTTTTCAGAGGAGGCCTTGGCCCATCTGGATGTGTCAGAAGTTTCACTGATGTGTTGAAAGATGTTGAACTATCCTTTCTTGTTACTGACACTTCACCCAACGGCATTAGACTTTAGAGTCTAGCAGGCATGGATTCAGATTCTAGGTTTGCATCTCTAGGCTGTCTGATTTCAGGAAATTTATTTATCTATACCTGTGACATGTATTGGAGAAGGCAATGGCACCCCTCTCCAGTACTCTTGCCTGGAAAATCCCATGGACAGAGGAGCCTGGTGGGCTGCAGTCTATGGGGTCGTTAAGAGTTGGACACGACTGAGCGACTTCACTTTCACTTTTCACTTTCATGCATTGGGGAAGGAAATGGCAGCCCACTCCAGTGTTCTTGCCTGGAGAATCCCAGGGACGGGGGAGCCTGGTGGGCTGCCCTGTATGGGGTCACACAGAGTCAGACACGACTGAAGCGACTTAGCAGCAGCAGCAGCAGCAGTGACATGTATGATACATAACAATAGTGTCTACCTTACAGGTTGTTGTGATTTCAGGAGACAATGAACGTAAAACAGGCTTCAGCACACTGTGAACACTCACCAGTGCTGTTGGTAATCACTGGTTGTGACAATCCTGAGTACCCCCCACTGTATCGCTCTCCTCTTGGGGAGATGGAGAACAGTGTAGAACCATTAGACCTGTTTCCTACTGAGCCATCTGGCATCGATTTTTCAGCTGCACATCCTGGGGACAAGCTCTATCTCACTAGGGTCATAAAATAAAGGAAGCAATAATTTTCCTCTGACCACTCAACTGCTAAAATGAAGGGACCTGGAATTTTACACTCTCTAGTTTAACACAGAGAAAGCCTTGTAATAGGTTACCCTATTGCTGGTTTCAAAAATGTTAGCTAAGGGGGAAGGGATATTTTGTATGCTAGAAGGCCTTCCATTATCCATTAGCATTGTGGTCTCTTTGAGTTCTTGTCATAACCTGCAGTGGTATTTTATGAATGAATTAACCCCAAGTATCTTTGGAACCAATAAAATTATATTCTGTAGAAGGCTTATTCGTCTTCTGTCTATATTTTACTGCTATGTAAAACATAGGGAGTGAGAAAATGGCAGAGAAAATGCATGATGAGAGGCAGAGAGATGAGCAAAGAGAAAAGGAAGAAGTATGTATTGATCCTATTCTTTTTCACTTTGACTAATTATGTATTTTCTTTTTAAAATTGGAATACAGTTGCTTTACACTGCTATATCAGTTTCTGCCGTACAGCAAAGTGAATCAGCCATACATATACATATATTTCCTCTTTTTTTTTGGATTTCTTTCCCATTTGGATCATCACAGAACTCCAAGTAGAGTTCCTGGTGCTATACAGTAAGTTCTCATTATTTATCTATTTTATACATAGAAGTGTATATATGTCAATATATGTATATATGTCAGACAATGGATTAATCTCCAAAATATACAAACAGCTCATGCAAATCAATGTCAAAAAAAAACCTAATCAAAAAATGGGCAGAAGACCTAAATAGATATTTCCCCAAAGAAGACAACAAAACACATGAAAAGATGCTAATAAAAACATCACTATTTATTAGGGAAATGCAAATGTATATAGTGTATATATGCCATGCCCTCCTCCCTTCCCGCCTTGGTGTCCATACATTTGTTCTCTATGTCTGTGTCTCTATTTCTGCTTTGCAAATAATATCATCTATACCATTTTCTCCCTAGATTCCACATGTATGTGTCAATGTATGATATTTGTTTTTCTCTTTCTGACTTACTTCACTCTCTTTGACAGTCTCTAGGTCCATCCATGTGTCTGCAAATGACATTATTTCACTCCTGGTGAGTAACTTCCCTGCTGGTTCAGACTGTAAAGCATCTGCCTACAACACAGGCGATCCGGATTCAATCCCCGGGTCGGGAAGATTCCCCTGGAGAAGGAAATGGCAATCCACTCCAATATTCTTGCCTGGAAAATCCCATGGACAGAGGAGCCTGGTGGACTTCAGACCATAGGGTCGCAAAGAGTTGGACACGACTGAGTGACTTCACTTTCACTTTGTAGTTGAGTAATATTCCATTGTGTATCCATACTAAAACCAAAAATAAACAAATAGGACCTAATTAAACTTAAAAGACTTTGCATAACGAAGGAAACCATAAACAAGATGAAAAGACAATCCTCAGAACGAGAGAAAATATTGTTAATGAAACAACTGAGAAGAGATTAATCTCCAAAATATACAAACAGCTCATGCGACTCAATGTCAAAAAAACACAAACAGCCTAATCAAAAAATGGGCAGAAGACCTGAATAGGTATTTCCCCAAAGAAGACAAACAAACACATGAAAAGATGCTAATAAAAACATCACTAATTATTAGGGAAATACAAATCAAAACTAAAATGGGGTGTCACTTAACACTGGTTAGAATGGCTATCAGAAAAATCTACAAACAATAAATGCTGGAGAGGGTGTGGAGAAAAAGGAACCCTCTTATACTGTTGGCTTTCCTGGTAGCTCGGTGGTGAAGAATCCCCTGCAATGTAGGAAACTTGCAGGAGATGTGGGTTCTACCCCTGGGTTGAGAAGATTCCCTGGAATAGGAAGTGGCAATCCACTCCAGTATTTTTGCCTAGGAAATCCCATGGAGAGAGGAGCCTGGAGGGCTACAGCCCATGGGGTCTCAAAAGAGTCGGACACTACCTAGCAACTAAACAATAGCAATAAAAGCTTACACTGTTGGTGGGAATGTAATTAAATATATATTTTCTAAGTCTCTTTTTCAGACTACAAAGTAAAAAGCAGAGCCAAGTTTTATTTTAATTTTTAATTAAAAACCATGTTCTGCATTTCTTTCTGGTTATAAATATTCATTGGGCTTCCCAGGTAGTTCTAGTAGTAAAGAACCTGCCTGCCAATGCAGGAGACATGAGACCCGGTTTCGATCCCTGGGTCGGGAAGATCCTCTGGAGAAGGGAATGGCAACCCACTCCAGCATTCTTTCCTGGAGAATCCCATGGGAGAGGAGACTGGCAGGCTACAGTCCATAGGGTCGCAGGGAGTCAAACACGACTGAAGCGACTTATCACACGTGCATAAATATTCATTATCAGTCAATAGAAAATATAAAAAGGATATTGAAAATAATACTTTAAATTTCCCATAATGCTATTAACCAGATGTAAACATTTATTACATTTTGGTGTATTTCCTTTTTAGTATATTTTCTATGTATATTTGTGAGGGTCATATTAAACATATAATTTTTATCTTCCCTTTTTTATCCTAAAGGAAATCAGTCCTCAATATAAATTGGAATGACTGATGCTAAAGCTGAAGCTCCACTTCTTGGGCCACCTGATGAGAAGAGCTGACTCATTGGAAAAGACCCCGATGCTGGGAAACATGGAAAGCAAAAGAAGAGGGCAGCAGAAGATGAGATAGACAGCATCACTGACTCAATGGACTTGAATTTGAGCAAGCTCCGGGAATCAGGGACAGACAGGGAAGCCTGATGTGCTGCAGTCCATGGAGTCACAAAGAGTCAGATACGACTCTTAGTAACTGAACAACAGTAACAGATAGATTCCTAGAAGCTGAATTACTGAGATAACACATGCAGCACTTTTAAAACACTTTTAGTGTGGGATAACACTTTTAAAACATTTGATGACATATATTGTCAAAAAGCTTTGGGTAAGCTTCTATACATTTATTCAGTTATTCGCTTCTTTCACCCATGTATTCATACCAATTTACAGTATTTTGCATGCTCACATTCCTCAACACTGAAAATAAATTTTCTTAATATTTCTAAATGTATAGGAATTTTATTACATTTTTGTTACTATATACATGGTATGAGAAAAAACATTTTAATATGCTTTCTAGCCATTTATTTGTTCTTCTAGGAATTTTCTATATTTTCTGCCCTTTTTTAAGGATGTTGTAGGTTATTAATTGATAAGCATAATATCTTTATATAGAAGATAACACTTGGCTGCATTTATTGCAAAGGAGGATGAATGGCTTAGCTGCTTGACTTTTAACTACACAGCCCTGGCCCTAATGTGCAGAGGAAGGCTTAGCAGGATACACTGAAGGTGCTAGTAGGCTGCAAAAGCCCTGGTAAGTGGGGCTAACTGAGTGAAGAATTAGATTATAGAGGGAAAAAAGAACATTTAAACAAACATGAGGAGAGGGAAAACCTTCCCAGGGAGCTATAGTTCACAGACCTAGTTAACTTCATGGCAAGAGGCAGTGGGAACAGCCCCTGGCATATTGGGCTGAAAGCACTCCCTCCCAGAAGACAGTGCAAGGCCTGTCTAGGTGGGACCTACTCTCCTTGTGGTATCTGGGTACCAGATGTGTGAGCATTGAGAGGCTTTGAATAGGCAAAATGGCAAATTTTATCAGTTATGAAGGTAAGAACACAGAATTATCTCAAATGCCATTCTCTGAGATAGGAGACAGTTTGCATAGTTAAATTTCACCATTCACCTCTATCTCTAATTCCAGAAGATGTGCTATGTATTTGCACCGGTAATAGATACCCAAATCTGACTGACTGGCATTCTGGTGAGACTGAGATCGAGTTTCCTTCTAAGGCTTATTCCACCTTAGAAGATATTGCTGCAAGTCTGCTATGAGCTTTGTCAATATCAAATTTTGAGATCTTGAGATTTTTCTTTTTTCTGGAATAATGACTTTGCGTACTAGGTGATTACTTTCTCATTTCTTCAGTGGGGGTTTGGGGAGATTCTGTGTCAATCTAGGATATTCTGTTAACTCTTCAAGAGGCTCATGATAAAGTGGTTCCCCAAGAGGCTTCTTTAGCTTCTGAGGCCCTGAAAGAAACATTCCCATCCCAAGAAATACAGCTGAGGCTGCAGCAAACCAGTGAACATTGATTCTTTCTTGGCATTGCAAATGGTAGACTGAGCAGAATACAAAATTAGAGCATAATTTAATTTTTTTTGAACTTTAATTCATAAGAACAAGAGAATCTGATTTCAGACTTAAAGTCCTTTAGATATTTTTATATCTTTGGATTCTAATATGCAAAGAATTTTAACCTTTAGACTTAAACTTCTCCCTAGGAATTTGCAATGGAATGTTAGTTTATATAGCAATATTGGGCATCTCTATACTGGTATTTTATTCTTGGAATACTTCGGTTGGCTAATCTCATTGCAAAGCCTCTGCTGGGATGTGATGAGCAATGTGGCTGGATATAATTTGGAATAGGAAGTAGAATGAGAATTTTCTTCTTCTATGAGGTTCATGAAAAATAACAATGCCCAGAATGACTGTTAAAGGGCTCTTCCTGTCTCTTCCTTCACCTGCACCACAGTCTAGGCTAGGTTATGTTGCAGTAAAGATCAGCCATAAAACCTCAGTGGTTTAATACAAGAAAGCTTTTTTCTCCTAACTCATCCTATACATCTAGCGCAGGTCACTGAACACTGCTTATCATTAAACTTACTCAGGAACCCAAGCTGATGAGTGTTCTTTCTTGACCTGAGTTTCTTTCAGCCTCATGGCAGAGGGAGGAGAACATGGTGAACCATAAACAGGCTTTTTAGCTCCTGCCCAAAGTGGTACACATCACCTCAGCTTACATCTCATCAACCAAGAAAGCAGCACTCCAAAGAGGGTGAGATAATGTGATCCTACTATGTGCCGAAGAGAAGAGAACTAAGATCGCTGTCAACAGCTCTTCCACAAACACTTTATAAAAATCCCACCTCCAAGTGTGTATTAATACACCACTATTTTTTCCTCTCATTTAATACATTCAAGAAATTGAGTTTCTAAATGAATGTGGAAAATTAGACATCACTTTGCATGAGTGAATGGTGCATACTGATCTGGATGTGTTAAAAGCCGTAGCCTGTGGCCATACATTTTACTTATGGGTAAAGACCCTGAGTAGAACAGCCCAGAGACGGGCATGGGCGAGGGGTGAGAGGGGGAAATGAAGTGTCTTCTCACTTCTGTTCAGTCCAACAGCTTCCTCTGTGTCAGAAAGGAATGTATTTATAGACCATTGAAAATAGATTCTCAGTCTAGTTCCATCAACTTGTGGTTTGTGTCTATACTTGATTTTGGCGAACATTGGCTGTCAGTCTTAGATTTTAGTATTATTTTCATATTTTTTTCTGTATTGCTTCTAATTGTTTTAATGCAGAATTGGTAAAAGTTGCATCAGAAGCCATATGAAAATGTTAACTATTGAATTTTTATAGTATTGTTCTATGAAGTCTCATAAAGGATTTATTTTCCTTTATATTGTTGATTTTAGGTAATGTCTATGGATAAGCTGTTGACGTCCCTTGATTTTGATTGAAGAATTTAATTTTTAAATAAGTGAAAGTTTAATAAGTGTAAAATCTAAAGCTTCCAAGCTAGAAGACTTAGAGAATGAACTTACGGTTGCTGGGGTTGGGGGAAGAATGGGGGGAAGGGATAGTTAGGAAGTTTGAAATGGACATGTACGCACTACTACATTTACAATGGATAACCAATAAGGTCCTACTGTATAGCACAGGGAACTCTCCTCAATGTTATGTGGCAGCCTAGATAGGAGGAGAGTTTGGGGGAGAATGGATACAAGTATATGAATAGCTGAGTTCCTTTGCTGTTCATTTGAAACTATTACAACAGTGCTAATTGGCTATACCCCAATACAAAATAAAAAGTTAATAAATAAGTAAAACAAATCTCCCAACTAAACATTTCAGAGAAAGCTTTAGTTCTCATTCTTTTCTATATTAGTTTGCTGGGATTACAGTGTTAAAATGCCAAAAAACTAGATGGCTTAAAGAACAGAAACTTACGTCTCATAGTCCTGGAAGCTAGAAATCCCAAATCGAGGTGTTAGTAGGGTTTAGCCTTTCTGGGGGCTGTTAGAGAGAATCTGTTCTGAGCTTCTGCCTAGCCTCTGGTGGTTTGCTGGCAATCTTTGGCATTCCTTGGCTTGCAGAAGCATCACCCCAATCTCTGGATTAATTTCCACATGGTGTTCTCCCTGTGAGCATGTCTGTGTTCAGATTTTTCCTTTCTATAAGGACACTTGTCATACTGGATTAGAAGCCCACCCCACTGCACCCTTATTATCTTATCGGGAGATACAATCCAAGACTGCCAGTGAAGGCCTGAAAATGCACAGAGCACTGACCGCTGTATATACCATGTTTTTTCTTATGCATACATACCTAAGACAAAGTTTACAAATTAAGCACAGCAAAAGATGAACAATAGCAAATAATGGACTCGAACAATTATAACAATAAACTGTAATAAAAGTTACGTGAATGTGCTCTGGCTCCTGCTACCTTTCTTGTTCTCTCTCTCAAAATATCTTACGCAAATTTAGTGTCTTTTCCATTTTAACTAATCACTTATGGCACGATGGCCATAACTTTTGCAGTCTGAGGGATGACAACAAAACTATGATTTTCTTTTTCCTTCTTCATGATTTGTTCTTACGATAGACCTTAGCAACCTCAGCATATGAAATTTTTCTTATAAAGTCAAGAACTTTCTCCTTTTCACTTAAAGGAAGCACTTTATGGCTTCTCTTTGGCATATCCGAATTGCCGGTAGCACTTCACCTGTGCTTTGGAGCCAGCATTAAATAAAATCAGGGCTGAACACAAGCACCGCGATACCATGACAGTCAGTCTTGTAACCCAGACAGTTGCTACGTGGCTACTGGGCACGATGTGGTGGACAAAGGGTGATTTATGTCCAGGGCAGGACTGAGTAAGATGGTGTGTGAGTTCATCATTCCATTCAGAACAATATGCAATTTGAAACTTGTGAGTTATTTCTGACATTTTCTATTTAATAATTTTGGACCATGGTTTATCATGGAAAACTGAAGGTGTGGCAAGTGAAACTATGGATAATGGAGGAGGAGGGCTGCTGTAAGTACATTTGCAATAACTCTTTCCAAACAGGTTCACATTCTGAGGGTCTTCCCGCATAGCTCAGTCGGTAAAGCATCTGCCTCCGACGTGGGAGACCTGGGTTTAGTTCCTAGTTCGGAAAGTTCCCCTGGAGAAGGAAATGGCAACCCACTCTAGTATTCTTGCCTAGAGAATCATATGGACAGAGGAGCCTGGCAGGCTACAGTTCATGGGATCACAAGAGTTGGACACAACTTGGCACTATCTTTTTTTTTTTGTTCACATTCTGAGGTATGGAACATCAACATAGAAATTTGGTTAACTCATAATAGATAAGAATATGAAAACATAATGTAACCCATAACATTTACTATGTAATAAAGATCTACAAAAATAAAAAATATCCCCCACAAATTTATTTGGCCACCTTTGTAAGGAAAACGTAAGTGTAAGGGAAATATAGAAAGCAGGAGTAAGAAAGTGAAATAGCTTTCCCTGAACTCTTATAGTGTCAGTAAATATTTAGGCATTTGAAGCATATATCATTTAATCTGATATCAATTGTATTAGGGAGATAAGTATAAATGACAAAAACCAAGTTTCAGTAATTAAATTATTTTCCTCGGATACATTAGAAACCGGATTCACACTAGGATATATCTGTCTGCAAAGCCCAGGCCTCTGCCTTTTCCTTGGCTCTCTGCAAAACCAAACTATCAATAATAATGATATAGTAATAATAATAACAACCTCAACACATGGTAAAGTTTCACTAAAGCAATCATTTCTTAAGTTAAAATGGTTAAAAACAATCAGTGTTACATCTGACAGGGTGATAACACTCAAAGCTTCAATTCTCCCTAAACATTCACAGAAGAATTTTCCTTCCTACAGCTGAATAGAAGCTAATTTCTAAGAAAAAAGAGGGACAAAGAACAACAGGAACACAGTTGAAATATTTATGAATGCCAGAAATTAAAAACACCTTTTTCACCTCTGGTTTTTAAATCTTCAGGCTATCATAAAGCCAATATTATCCTGAGGATTTCACGACAACAATAGCTAGCAGATATTAAAGTTTCCTAGGTACCAAGCACGTTTGCTTGTCATGTATTAACTCATTTAAACCTCACAATGATCTTGTGGGTTAGGGATAAGATCATCTCCATTTTACAGATGACGGAGCAGAGGAACGCAGCCCAAATTCAAAGCCTGCTTCTCAAACACTATGCCCAGCTCTTTCTCACTATAGAAATGTTAAACCATAAATGATAGCTCTGTGTGATCAAAATTCTGCTTTGTAGCCAAATCTTTCCTAGTGGAGGTGGTTAGAGCAAGAGGTTTAGAATCACTCAGACCTGAATTCGAATTCTGGTTCACCTTTTATTAGGTACCTGACCTTAGGCAAGTAGCTTAGCCCTCCAGGGCCTAATTTATCATTTTCAAAATTAGGATAATAACACTTTTACCACAGGTTATTATAAAAATTAAATGAGATAATGTATGCAGAGCACAATCACTGAGTCTTAGGTAATAGCTATCAAATTATTATTATACATATGCTTTTGAATTATATTCAGATACATCTTCATGTCATAAATCTTGTCAACTGGCAACTTATCACCATTGGAAAAAGGGAGTTCAAATGCTTCAGGAGAAGGATAGATACCTGTTAAATCAAAGAGATAATGGCTAATACATTCGCTTGAGATCAAAGCAAAGCAACAGTTTCAAAAGCCTCATTTTGCCAAGGAAGAAATGACTTAAAATTTTCTTTTACCTTTATTAGCATCCTGAAAATTGAGCCTGAATTTCTAAACGTATTTCCTTGAGTAGGGCAAAGACTTCTGAAGTCTCTCTTGGCTGGCTTTCTGTCTAGACTGTAATGAGAACAGAGCAGAGAGGAAGTAGGAATTACAGTCAGAACATTGCAGAAGTAGATTAAGGAAGTCAACTGGCAGAGTCCTTCTAGTAGCCCTTTCTGCTTAGGACTGGGAGCACCAGAAGCCACCTCAAGAAAGTTAGTAGAAGGAAGCATTTTCAGAAACACACAGAGAATTTAGGAAGCATCTGGAAACATCAAGGTTTATGGCTAGCTTTTCTGGTCTGGGTATAATGTGGGAAGGCTGCAGGCATCTGGGAGAAGCCTAGCTTAGGACTAAGTGTTATATCCACATGGTATGGGAGCAAGATCATGGAGGTCGTGGTAAGAGAACACCAGGTCAGTGGGGCTTAGCTGCACTCCTGGTTCCCTGGAGCTCACAGGCGGCAAATGCATGCAGGAAAGTAGTCAGGAGCACTAAAGAGGCCACAGATCAGCAGAAGCCTAGGTTAGAGTGAAGAGCAGCAAGTCTCCTTCTAGGAACTGGTAACAGAAAATACAGATTCCGGTAGTGGATGCTGGTATGTACACGCTTACTTAGTCGCTTTAGTCATGTCCCACTCTTTGAGACCCCATGGACTGTAGCACTCCAGGCTCGTCCCTCCAGTGGATTCTCCAGACAAGAATACTAGAGTGGGTAGCCAATTCTCTTCTCCAGGGGATCTTCCCAACCCAGGAATCGAACCTGTGTCTCCTGCATTGGCAGGCAGATTGTTCACCACTGAGCACCCGGGTGGGTGCTGGTATGCCTTCTTACAAACTGTGAAAATTCGAGCTACACCTCAGTGACCACCAGGCCAAGGAGCAACCTGAATCAGAAACTGCACAGCAGTGACTGGCCAGGGCTTTCCAACTATCTTTCCTCACAGCTAAATGTTAGTCTGTAGACCCTTTTCCCTTTGTACCAGCTTGGAAAGAGCAGAAGAAAAAAAGCAAAACTCTGAATGACTGGAAAATTTCCTGAGGCATCCAAGCAGAGATTATAGAAATTAAACCATAGGTCACACAGATATCACTGGATTGTTCTAAAATGTAGTATATTTTCTTCTGCTGCCTGGTGGGTTGGGTCTCCTGGGTTAGAACAGAGAAGGCATAGGAGACAGGGAGTCCAGTTCCTTTGCATATCTTGCCTCATGTAAGAGCCTGTGAGGATACTTAAACATCAGTGTATAGCTGTCTTCACACGAAGAATTGATTATAATCCCTACTAAAATTAGAATGCTATGGTTTTTCCTGTAGTTATGTATGGATCTGAGAGTTGGACCATAAAGAAGGTTGAGTGCCAAAGAACTGATACTTTTGAACTGTGGTTCTGGAGAAGACTCTTGAGAGCCCCTTGGACAGCAAGGAGATCAAAGTCGTCAATCCTAAAGGAAATCAACCCCGAATATTTATTGGAGGTACTGATGCTCAAGCTGAAGCTTCAATACTTCAGACACCTGATGCAAAGAGAGAAATCACTGGAAAAGACCCTGATGCTGGGAACGATAGCTGAGGGCAGGAGAACAAGGGGGCAACAGACGATGAGATGGTTGGATGGCATCATCAACTCAATGGATATGAGTCTGAGCAAACTCCAGGAGATGGTGAAGGACAGGGAAGCCTGGAGTACTGCAGTCCATGCGGTCACAAAGAGGCAGACACAACTTAGTAACTGAACAAGATTAGAATGAAAAGTTTTCTTAAGAACCAGGCCGTGAACCTATGAGAAAAACATGGGAGGAATTCAGACTGTTATATAGATATGCAGAGAGAAAGAAAGACCTAGTATACAGTTTCTGGTGTCCAAAATGGGCTTTTTGGATATGTAGCATGATACTGAATTTGAAAGCCAGTCTTTTAAAGAAAGCCTTTGGAAAAACCCTACACAAGCTAATTTCTATGTTGGAAAAAAATGGCATTGAAGGTAGTGACAGATGACAAATGAAAGGATGAGTGTTGTGAGTTGGCTTCTCTGGAAATAGATGCTGAGACAGAGTTTTGGGGGCGCAAGATGTTTTTAGGTATCAGTACTTGTGAGAAAGGGGGAAGCAGTATTGGACAGAAAGAGAAATTGATGAGGTTATGATGAGACTCAACAAAGCCTCAGCTAACCCAAAGGGAAACTCTAGCATTGTTTTGCAGTCTGCTGAATTGCTCAGGTCTTTACACCCCACCTCACTTAGGATTGCCCTGGGACGGGCATGACCTTGGCTGAGATGCCTTTTTATGACTGAAGGAGATCCTGAAGGAGTTGTAAGCCCAGACGCTATGTGCTGACCACTCTCTCAGCCACCAAGGCAGCAAATCTTTTCTTGAAGGGGCATCTGAGCAGTGAGCCTTAGGTCTACCATCTGGGGTTGGAGACAGAGTTCCCAATATCCCTTTCCTGAAGAACTCTGAAGTATCTGTTAGTCTCAAAGGGGCACGCTCTGAGTACTGGCTGAGGGGACAATCCAGTAAAGTCCTGAGGTTATGATGCAGAGGCTGCTGGGAAGACTTGCAGAAAAGTGAGGCCAGTGGCCCCTTGATGAGTGCCACATGAGAGGCATCCCTTCCTAGCTCCTGTACATCTAACAGGAGGATTCTGAGACCACAGGAGAGCTGAGGCCCCCCGTCTTACCAGTTGAATTACACCTATATTATTCTGTACAGGCAGACACCATCTTGGAGTGGAACAACAGGAGCAGCAAAGCATTCAGTATTTATTGGGGCTAACTGACCAGAAATTGAATTCCCTAAAGAGATTTCAAAAGAGTGGACCAGACTAAGGTTCCATATTTAGGCCAAAATTTGGTTTTTAATTTTCCATCATCTCCAAAGCTGAGAGACCATCAGAGAGAGAATATCAGTTAAGAAGTGCTCAGGGCTTCCCTGGTGGCTCAGTGGTAAAGAATCGGCATTGCAGGAGATGCAGGTTCAATCCCTGGGTCAGGAAGGTCCCCTGGAGTAGGAAATGGCAACCCACTCTGCTATTCTTGCCTGGAAAATCCCATGGACGGTGGAGCCTGGGGGGCTACAGTCCGCTGGGTTGCAAAGAGTCAGACACGACAGTGAGTGAGCATGCACGCACGCAAGGAAACCGCATCTGCTCTGCACATCTGGGTGTAGTGTGAGGGACACTATATTTGCTGCTTTACCAAAGGAAAACGAGCACCAAAAGTTCATTCCAGACTTGGAGGGCAAAATGACGCTGGAATAGGGATCAGGATTATGTTTTCTGAGAAAGTACATTATGCAATTGCTAGGTTTGGTGGGTGGACAGTGTAATTTTTCATTCTGGCTTACTTCTATATGAAGTTCTGAAATATTAGGACCTTATTCATTCTCACTGGCCATAAAAGTTATATGTTAAACAAAGCCCAAGATTTAGTAACCTACAAATCACTTCTGACTTCCCGCTACTGTGAAAATCTACACCCAGCCAAAAAAAAAAAAAAAGGTTGTCATTGATCTAGTTGCCTGTGAACATTATAAACACCAAAGTCAGCAGCCAGAGACTAAAGAAAATTAAATTCACAAAAATCTCTTCATCAGCAAGTAAAACCCCAAAACAACACAACTAAAACTCTGGAATCAAAGGATGGCAAGATGTGAGAAGCAAGCTGTATACTATCAGAAACCCAAGGCACAGCACAAAATTAACGAAGAGAGCTTCAGATGAGAGAAGCCTGGCCATCCTTCGGCTGTGCCAGCCCCTTGAACGGGAAGCCACAGATGAAAATGTCAAAGCCTGAAACAACTGGGGTCTTAATTCAGTCTAAATTGACTAATCCCTCGAAAATGCTCAAATGCTCAAAATGATCACTTTTATTGTGGCCGCAAAAGTCTAACTCTGGAAGGAGTTTTAGCCCCATTTCTAAACAATTTTTGTTTTTTTTTTTGGACAATGGAATAGAATCTTGAGGCTTTATTGAGTAATATCATTATGTGTGCTCAGAGGTATGCCAATATATCTTTCCAACCTTGCTAAAAGATCTGTAAATGAACCTCCTTTTCTTTCTCCATCTCCCCTAGAGCCCCATCATGTTGCAAATAGGACGGATTTTTATAGCAGTAACAACAACTGACATTTATTGAGCACTCGCTATAGTCCAGGCGCTATACTCAGTGATACATTTTAAAATTTTAATTACAATCATTTAAAAATTTTAATCCCTCCAACTCTTCATGAGATAACCATTATTGTTATCTCCATATTACCTTGAAGAATAGGAGACTCAGAGAAATTAAGTAATTTTTTCAGTCTTACATTTAGGATACAACTGAGTGGAAAGCCAGAAAAGTGTCCCTAGGTGAGAAAAACCAAAATTGGTGGTGAAATCGGTATAGTTTTGTCCATGGATCCTGTGGTGGTGTCTCTGCCTGTGTTACCCAGACAGCAGAGCTGGAGGCAAGGAGCTTGGAATACTTCTCCTTGATTAGGGAGTGCATTTCCAGCTTGGGGAACAAGAGGCTTGAAGCAGAAAAGGAGGAGCCAATATAGGACCACAATACCAAACTGGCAGCTGTCAAGTGAGACTGACTGTTCAGAGCCACAGGACCATCCTTCCGGAAGTCGCATACACAGCATCCCAAAAGGGACCATCCAGAGGGAGAAAGAGAGATGAGACTATCTATTAGCTGTCTCCTTCTGCAAAAATTGCCTCGTGGGGCACCCACTCCCTGCACTTCAGGGCTTTACCAGCAGAATCCTGTAGCGCTCTTAATTAACACCTCCCTGGGGCTGGAGATGAGAGGCACGTGGTGCAGCCCAGTGTGAGGCGCTGTCAGCAGGAGCCCATATAGAACAGCTGGTATTAAAACAAGAGACAGGTAAGTCTGAGAGGCTCTGACACCTCTGAGGTGTCTGAGCCATGTGTGTCCTTTTTTGCAGGATAGAACTCAGTTCTAGAATGTTACAAGTGGTTGGGATGCTTAATAATGACTGAAATATAGGAAGTTAGTTTGTAATCTCAGGTAGACACTGAAGCGAATTCTTATGCTCAAGTCCAGAAAGCAGAGTCTCAAGGCATCTGGACAAACAGCAGTTATAAAGCACAAAAAGGGTCAGGGTAGAGAAGAAGAATATAAGAAAAGCTACCTAGTCATGAGCTCTTCCCAGAAAACTAACCACTGGGGTCCAAATACATACATGGAGGATCTCAAGACATGCACCCTCTTTCCTGGAGGAAACAACCAACTGTGGTGTGATTCCATCTGGGCTGGACCATCTGGGTTGAGACCATTGGAGTGCTTAGAATACCACTGCACAGTCCTCTGACCTAGAGTCTGATACAGCATTTTGCTCTCGTGCAATGACTTCAGAAAACAAAATCCCCTTTGTTTCGGACTCAACAAGATAATAGCCATAAGCCCACCTGGAGTCTGTGATAGTTAAAATTTGTTTTAGTTAAAATTAAAATATAGGTCTTTAGCTAAAATTAATGGTAAAAGCCCTTAGTGGATAACTCTGTATGTGCCAGAAGGGAATCCTCATAGTTCTAAGCAAAGTGGACCGTGACGAGGAAGGTACTTCTGATTGCTGGAGCCTAGGCCACCTGACTGTACTGAGCTACAGGGGCAACAGGGAAGCAATGTCATTTTCAACTAGTATAGCGGGTGGCAAACTTTGCCTCACAAATTATAAAAATTACCCAAACATATAAAGAGGTTCAGGGCTCCCCAGGTGGTGCTAGTGGTAAAGAACCTGCTTGCAAAAGCCGGAGACACAAGAGACTTGCGTTTATCCCTGGGTCAGGAAGATCCCCTGGAGCAGGAAACGGCAACCCACTCCAGTGCTCTTGCCTGGAAAACTTCATGGACAGAGGAGCCTAGCAGGCTACAGTCAGAGGGACTGCGGAGTTGGATGCATCTGAGCGACTGAGCGCACAGGAAGGAGATTCAGATTCTAGGTAACCAAAAAGAATGTCAGGTCTGTTTTTGTCCCCATTCCCTCTTCTGTTAACTAATTCTTTGCCTGCTATCAATGTTCTCCTTGTAGCTAGGTCCCTGATATTTTCTGCTAGACTTCCTTGACAGCTAGTCAAGTCAAAAGAACAAAATTATGCTGGACATAACTCTGCAGGTCTGCTCAACACTCCCTGACTGGCCTTCCTCAGTTTTCCTGGTCCAACAGCTGGCCAAGCCCAGAACATATCGCTCTCATTACAAATCTGTCAGAAAACCCTGCCACATGGAATCTGAACATTGGAACCACTAGTGGAAACAACCACGTCACACAATGTAATCCAGCTCCCCAGTAGAGTTAAGGCTGATGTGTTGTGATGTAACAGACCTGGATGCAGCCCTTGCTCTCCCATTAACCAGCTATGTGACCTTAAAGAAGTGACTCGAATACCTCCGTTTTGTAATCTGTTGCAGCTTTTTGTTTTGCTTCTGTTTGTTGTTCCGCTGCCTCACCACGTGGCCTGTGGGAATTTAGTTTCCCAACCAGGGACTGAACCTGGAGCCCAAGGCAATGAAAGCATCGCGTCTGAACCAGTGGACCACCAGGGGACTCCCCCTAATCTGTTTTTTTGTTTGCTTTATTCAAAGGTTTTCAATTTTATTTTTTTTAACAAACATACATGGGATTCAGTAAAGGTTACTAACTGAAGGAGATCTAACGCACAGATTCTCTGTGGCTTTGACACAACTTCTACATGATCAGCTAGCTAGTTAGGACGGTACACTTGGTACTTTTTGTTGTTCAGTCATCCAGCCATGTCCAACTCTTTGCCACCCCATGGACTGTAGCCCACAAGGCTCCTCTGTCCATGGGATTTTCTAGGCAAGAGTACTAGAGTGGGTTGCCACTTTCTTCTCTGATCCTAATCTGTTTTTCAAAAAGTTTTTTTTAGAGAAAGACAGAAAAAGCCATTGGACTTGGGATAGGGAAAAGAAAACTAATAAATGGGAGTACTGATAATGTACAAGGAGTTTTATTTTCAGTCTTTGCAGTAAGTTTCCTTGGATTAGCAGCCTTCTTCCCTGCTCATGTCGCCATATATAATCACTCTTACCATTGCAGTGTACCTCCTGCCAGAGTTTTTCTATGCATTTAAACACTATGCATTAACCTTAGAAATCATATAATAGTTCTTATATATATATATGTTCATGTGTATACTTTTCTATAAAAAATAATGGCATCTTTGTGCAGCTTGTTTTTTCCCTTAACAATAGGTCTTAGAGAGCTTTGATTTTCCCAGTGGCTCAGCAGTAAAGAATCTGCCTGCAATGCAGGAGATTCAGGTTGGATCCCTGGGTCAGGAAGATGACTTGGAGGAGGAAACGGCAACCTGCACCAGTATTCTTGCCTGGAAAATCCCAGGGACAGGGAAGCCTGATGGACCACAGTTCAAAGGGTCACAAAGAGTTGGACATGACTGAGACACACACACACACACTTGGAGACCTAGGTATATAAGTACCTAGAGAGCTATCTCATTCCTGTTCACTCCTGCATAGTATTTCTTAGTATGGAGATAATTGGTTTATTTATCCATTTCCCTGATGGTAGCTATTTCATTTGTTTGCTGTTAGCCCATGCTTCTATTCCCATCTTCTATAAATGAGTTCCCTCATGGCTCAAATGGTAAAGAATCTGCCTGCAATGTGGGAGACTAGGGTTTGATCGCTGGGTCAGGATTCCCCTGGAGAAGGGAATGGCTACCCACTCCAGCAGTCTTGCCTGGAGAATCCTATGGACAGAGGATTATGGTGGGCTACAGTCCATGGGGTCACAAGGAGTCAGTTACAACTGAGCAATTCTCACTTTTACTCACAGACTCTTCTAACTCAAAAATTCTGTGCCATGAAGGAAATGAAAATGTCTAAGGACATCATAATTCACTTCCAAACAACTCATTTATTTAAACAGTGCATTAACACCAAATTGTGAGATGTACGTTACCACTAAAATAAAAGAACTAAAGAGACCAAACAAAAGAATCTAAACAGGTCCAAGCAAGGATACTGTCTCTTTGGTAACTAGAGACAAACCAGAGTCTACTCTGTTTATTTAACCTTGTGACTCAAGGCTTTGCATGGATAATCTTGATTATAGCAGTTTATTCCAAAATACTTGAGGCTTAATAAGATACCATGCAATATACTGGATAGTACAGACATTATCTTTTTAATCCTTGATAATCCTTTAGAGAAGATATAATTGTCTTTGTTTTATTGATGAAACCCCTGAGGTTTAGAAAAGCTAAGTAATTTTGCCCAAAGTCACCAGCAAGTGACAGGACAAACTTGCCAACTTACGTTCCCTGACTCCAGAAGTCTACCTTCTTTCCGCTGTCTATCATCAATTCCTTCTCTCTAGAGTCAGTTCAGAAAGACCTGCTCCTAAAGAATGGGTTCTCAAAGAAAGAAAAGACCATGTTCTCCCCTGGTGTAACAGCTGTCAATACCCGGTCCTGTCCCCAGCTCATCTCCCACTCTCTTCCCTGCCCTGGCCCAAAATTACTTAGAGTCTCCTTGAACACATGACTATGAACTTTTACACATTTTACTTTTCTTTTCTTGGAACACTTCTAATCTGTGTCCAGGCAACTCCTACTTATCTCTCAGCTCAAACATCACTTCCTCCAGGAACCTTTCCTTGTAGCATCTCCAAGATTAGGTTAGGACCTTTTCTTTAGGTTCCTAGCTTTCTAGGACCTGTGCTTTGTGTTTACCTTTCATAGAGTGTTTGACATAATTATAAATATTACAAGTTTATAAATATTTATAAATATTCATAAATTATACATATTTGTTACCTGCCTGTCTCCCTGTATTACGCAGTGAACTCCTGTGCATTGGCAGGCCGATTCTTTACCACTAGTGCTACCTGGGAAGCCTTGAGAACAGATACCATAGCTTATTCATAATTAAATCTCTAACTCTAGCACAGTGTATATTACACAGTTGTTTAAGTCGCTAAGTCATGACCAGCTCTTGCCACCCCATGGATTGTAGCCCACCAGGCTCCCGTGTTCATGGGCTTTCCCAGGCGAGAATTTTGGAAGGCATTGCCATTTCCTTCTCCAGGGTATCTTCCCAGGGATCTAAGCCACATCTCTTATGTCTCCTGCATTGGGAGGTAGGTCCTTTACCACTGAGTCACATAATGCACGATAGGCATTCAATAAGGGTTTGAAAACTAAATCTCCTAGTGATGGCAAAAGTGAACTGGAAGTGGAGTTTCCAAGAGACCAAGACAGTCACCTTAGTCTCCCCAAAGCCAGACTGTTGACCTTCCCTGAGCGTTCAGGATTTTTTTTTCTGCATATGATAACATGGGAATATTTGGGGTCAGGAGGCCTGGGTTTAAGAAAGCTTGGGAATCTGAGAGATAAAGTCTGTAGAGACAAAGCAGCCCTTCCTTATGTGGAGTCCATATTTATGTTGCAGTCCTCTACATGAAGAAAGAAAAGAGAGCTGAATTCTACTGAAGAAAAAATAAGTTGTAGAAGAAAAATAATGGAGATCCCCTGGGAAATGTCATGGAAAATATATCGTTCAATAGTTTTAAAGAACAAGCATCAAAAAATCCGAACCAGAATATGTGAAACATAAACAGATTTTGCAGATGATAAATTGGTCTCTTGCGCACATTTTTCTCTTTTCAGTTACAGATCATTTGATGAAAAGAATGTGTTTAGTCCAAGTTTGCCGACAGAGTTTTTGTTTTGACAGTTGAAGGAACGTATCCACTTTCTCTAACTGCCTTTGAGCCCTCAAGATGTAGAAATTTTGTGTTCTAGACAATGTTTGAAAAGTATTCATGGAACTGGAACTTACAACTTGGGTTAACTAAATATTAGGAAGAAAAAATAGAATGTGGCACCAGAAAGAAACTGACCTACACTCCAGAAACGGTTGGCATCTTCGTCTGATTATTCAACTATCCTTAAAAGTAACAGGTAGTAATAATCGTGGCTGCCTTGTACTGAGTGGGGCTTCCCTGGTGGCTCAGAGGTTAAAGCGTCTGCCTCCAGTGCAGGAAACCTGGGTTTGATCCCTGAGTCGGGAAGATCCCCTGGAGAAAGAAATGGTAACCCACTCCAGTATTCTTGCCTGGAGAATCCCATGGACAGAGGAGCCTGGCAGGCTACAGTCCACGGGGTCGCAAAGAGTCGGCCACGACTGAGTGACTTCACTTCTTCACTTCTGTACTGAGTACTGACTGTATGCCAGCGTGTGTTAATGTGTGTGTAGCTTGTGCGCTCAGTTGCTCAGTCATTCAGTCACTCAATCATGTCCCACTCTTTGCAATCCCATGGACTGTAGCCCATCAGGATCCTCTGTCCATGGGATTTTCCAGGTAAGAATACTGAAGCGGATGCCATTTCCTCCTCCAGGGGGGCTCTTCCATAGCCAGGGATTGAGCCTGTGGCTTCTGCATTGGCAGGCAGTTTCTTTACCACTAATGCCACCCGAGAAGCCCCAACTATATGCTAGGCACGGTGCCAAATTATGCCAGTGCAGTAGGAAGCAAAACAGATATGTCTTGTTCCTGGATAAGTAGATAGTAAACAGATCATTACACATATACATATATAGTTCTGAAGGTTAGTACAAAGAGATTTTTTAAAAAAAAGAATAATAGAGGAAGACCTACTCTATATTGATAATCAGGGGAGACCACTTCAAGGAGACAATGTTTAAGCTGAGACTTGAAGAATCAGTCAGCCAGGTAGAACTGTGGGTAAGTGATTGTAGGCAGAGGTCAAAGAATATGTAAATATCTTGACACTGGGAAGAACTTGGCCTTTCCAAGGAACTGAAAGAAGGCTGTTGTTTTCCTGTTAGTGCCCAGATCAATTCCTTCCCTTGCCCCAGGAATGCTGGCATCACAAAGACCTAACTCTGCAAGTTGTTTTAGGCTGTCTTGCCAGATGACTCTGCTGAACAGAGCCAACAAAAAGGGCTGGTGGGAGATTGAGGTGAGCAAAAGGGAGAAACCAGGATACTTCTATCTCTTTTCCCTGTCTCAGGAAACCCTCTCCAGCAATGATGACATCTTCTCTGTGGCTTTAGAGGGTTTTGGCTTTGGGGAAAACATGATGATGAGCCCTTTCCTTTGTTTTAGGACTAGAATGGTTGGCTGGGGACAGAATTCTTATAGTTTAATGGTGCCTCCTTGTGCACAAGGGTGTAGTTGGTGGTTACAATCCCCCAGTTGCTTCTGTTTAGAAGGTAACAAGTTTATAAAAACGAAAAGGCTAAAACATTGCAGTACTCGCACATTAAAACCCCGTCTTTCTATTTTCCCACTAAAAGAGAGAAAAAAAATACCGTGACCCATTTCTGGAACATCTTGCAAAGTTATCAGAATTTTGGTCAGGGCAGCCAAGGTTTAGAACCGTGACTCACATGATCAGTAATCCACATGGAAGCAGCTGTCTGAATTTGCTTTTTCTCTTTTGGCTAACAGTAGTAAGTAGAAAAGCCTACCCTTCCACAGGAAAATTGCATGTGACCCAGAGTGAGTTGAGTGTGTTACTTATGCATTTATCGTAGTCGTTACCAGTAATTGGACATTAATTCTTCCCTGGCATCTAGATTCTTTACATATAATGATATGTTTTCATGACAGATCAAAATTACCCTTAAGATTGTTAGTATTATTACCTCCATTCTGTAGAAGAGAAACTGAATGTTGAGAATATTAGGAAATTTATTTAAGATCAAAAAGATGGTAATCTGAACAAATTCGCATCTGTTTGACTTTAAAATCCACAATGCTGTACTATAGTAGTATCTCCTTTTTTTCAGTAATCTCACAATAGCTCAATTTCATGGTAGAATTAAGTATTTTAAAAATGTGGCTTGAATTGTATACAGCTTTAAATATCACAAGTAACTGAGCCAGGACTGCAAATATGTAAATGGTGGCAGTGAGGCAAAAGCAACAAGGCTGTAAGATCCTATTGGGCTATGCTTTTATTGAGGAAGTGAAGAGATCTTCAAAAACCGTTTTGCTGTAGTTGTTGTTTTAAATAAAAATTTGAGATGTGTTGCACTGGCTCCCAGCGAGTCTTGGATGCCCAGGACTCCTCCCCTTTGAGTATGATGATCAATGCCTTCTTTATCACAGCAGGTATATATGAGGATGTTTGGTGCTAACTCTAACTAATTGCAGGGGTTTTCTGGAGTGCTGTGCAGAAACCTCTAGGAGTGAATCAGCAGAAAAGAGGGCCTTGACACCTCTGGAGTGCTCTGGGGTATGATGGATGCATAGGGATATTTATACTTGCAATTTCTGCCTTAGCAATCTATTGCTGGTGTCGAAAAATGCCTTAATGCTTTGGGTTTCCTTCTACTACTGGACTTCCCAGGCCAGTTCCTCAAACCCTTTCAAAACAAGTCATTATAAGACGTGATACTGGATGTATGGTTAGGGGAAAAGGCATCTTCTTTTTTTTCCTTTTTGTTCTTAAAATATGAGGCTAAGAAGAAGAAAAGAGGGGAGTTTGGTAATGTTTGCAGATAGAACACACATGGGTTGAATGACCTGATATCACACACACTAGACCTGTGTCAGCATTTATTCAGAGAAACTCACAGAACCAAGAAGCAAGCAGATGTACAGTTCCTCACTTGCCAGTTGCTCTCTGGGACAAAGCAAAGCCATCAACAGGACTGCCATCTACACTTTGGGCTGATAAGCTGCCTGCTTAAGGAAGTGCCTGCATCAGCTTCGATATGATGAGGGCCTTAGATCCAAGCCTTATGTTCTCCAGTCTCAGAATTTGTAGCTGGGGCAGCCTTTGGCATGAACAGCAGCTCAGGTATAAGCCTTGCAGTTTCAGATATCTGTGTGTGGAACCTTGGCCTTCTGTCCTATTCCACCACCTCAGTATTCTCTCAGGATATTTGCCAAATGGTCCCGCCCTGCAGGAAGACAACTCTTGCTCTGGGAGGCCTGCCAGGGGGAGGCTAGATAAATTAACCTTTATTTCTCACTGAAGCGTAAACCTGAAGCTCTCTGAGGACCAGGTAGACTCGAGACCATTTTCTTAGCATGCTTTATTGAGTCTTTACCAATGCATCAAGTGTCTCAGCCTGTAGTATTTCTATTATCATCCTAATTGATCAAAAGAAATCGATCAAACCAAAAGCCTTCATTTTATGGGTCAGAGACATTCCCTCCAACACTTCTCCTGTCTAAATTCTTGGTCATTTCAGTATAAGCAAATATGATTTTTCCAATAGCTTGATATATCTGTTTCTTTGAATTCTTATTCTCTAGTGATTTTTTTCCTCCTTCCTACCTCCCAGACACTCCCACAGTCCTATTGTAAATCTCATTACCAGCAACTGCCACTCCTTTGTTATCTCAATTTCACATGCCCACCTTTTATCTTTCCAATTCATGCCTTTTAAAGTTGAGCTTTAACCATCCTTTGACCTGATCAGAACTTCTAGTGCCTTGATCCCCGTGTCATTTTCCTGTCCCTCACCCTGCTTTCACATCCTTCGTTTCTGTCTTAAAGTCTGTGATGACCCCATCATCGTTTCTGTGCCTGTAGAGAATTGCCTCTCTCTCATATGAACTTGGAGAAACACAACCCTGACTAAATCTAACTCTCCGCCTACGCTGTATAATATGCAGCTGAAGGAAGCCATACTACCCTTTGATTAGCCCCATTTTAAATTCATAACTGCAAACATCAAATGGGTCTAATGCTGCCTGGCAATATCACTGTATTACCTGGTCCATTTACCATTCAACTTTCCCAAACAACTATTTTCCACCTTTTCCTCAAACTCTTTTTTTCCTTTTTTTTTTTTTTTTAAATGTGTGGCTTTCTGCTTCCTTTGTTTCAGGTTCCTGCTCAAATGTCACCTCATCAGAGAAGCCTCCTGTCATAAACAGTAACTGCTTTCACTCTTTGCACTGCTGCCTGCTTCCAGAGCACTAAAAACCATATGAGAGATATTATTTAGTTTATGCGTTTGTTGTCTGTCCTCTGTCTTCAGGTAGATGGTGTGCTACTTGAGCACAAGGACATTGTCTATGTTTTGTTTAATATTTATCTATTTATTTGGCTGTGCTGGGTCATAGCTGTGGCACACGGGATCTTTGATCTTCACTGTGGTATGCAGAATCTTAAGTTGCAGCATGCAGGATCTAGTTACCTGACCAGGGGTCAAAACTGGGCCCCCTGCATTTTGAGTGTGGAGCCTTAGCTCCACTACCAGGGAAGTCCCCCCAAACTCTTCACAAACTCCTTCCTCCATCTCTGCCCTCAGATAATAACCTTCCAGCCTACTGCCTTAAGAAAACTGAGGTACTCAGAAGGGTCTTTCTTTAGACTTTGCTACACTTCACCCTGTAGTAGCCTCTGTACCATGTACACTGCCTTTCTGCCTCTTCCCAGAGATGAGCTATTCATGCACCTAGCTAAGGCCAGCACCTCCAGTCCCTTTCATATGCATGCAAAGATTTTACTCTGATAAATTTTTTCCAGTAAATTTCTTCTCCTTCTGCAGCATTATATTTTTCTTCCTCTCAGGGTTATTGCCATAGAGGCTAAACATTTGAAAACAAAAAGTCTCTTGATTCCAGTCCCTCCTACAGTTACTGTTCCATTTCTCTGTTACTTTTAACAGCAAAATTCTTCAGAAGGATTGTCTCTACCTACTCTCTCTAATTCTTCTCCTCACCTTCTGTCCTGAATAACCCACTGCACTCAGGCTTTTACCCCTGTGATTCCATTCTAACTGCTCTTATCATCTTCTCCAACGACTCTTACTTGGTTAAATTCAGTGGTCAATCCCAGGAGCATTTGCCATCCTCTTATTTTTCTCCCTAACATACATTCTTCCCTTAACCTCCAGGACACTACATACTCTTGCTTTCTTCACACCTCACTGGTGACTTCTTATTTCACTCCCCACCCCAGAGTCCACCTTTTTCTTCCCCCGGACTTTAAAAAAATATTTATTTACTTACTTATTTGGCTGCATCAGGTCTTAGTTCTGGTATGTGGGAACTAGTTCCCTGACCAGTGATGGATCCCGGACCTCCTGCACCGGGAGCATGGAGTCTTCGCCACTGAGCCACCAGGGAAGTCTCCCAGACTTAACATTTGCTACTGACAGGGTCCAGTCTTTGGAGTGCTTCTCTTTTCTATCTACATTTACTATCCTGGTAATCTCATCTGGTCTCTGCAAGCTTTGTCAGCATGGATCTGGGTTGACCTATACTCTCAGTCTAGCTTAGTCCTTAAAAAGTAGATATTTTGGAGTCTTGACTGAATTCTTCCAGTGTCCACTCTGCCTCTCCATCTTAGTTGATTGGAACTTGAACATTTCCCAGCCAAGTGCAAGCTCTGGTCGTTGTTCAGTTTGCATGTGTGTGTGTGTAGAGTTGCTCAGTTGTGTCTGACTCTTTGCAGCCCCATGGACTAGAGCCCAGCAGCCTCCTCTGTCCATGGGGTTTTCCAGGCAAGAATATTGGAGCAGGTTGCCACTTCCTGCTCCAGGGGATCTTCCTGATCCCGAGATCAAGTCTGAGTCTCTTGCATCTCCTGCATTGGCAGGTAGGTTCTTTACCACCACACCATCTGGGAAGCAGTTTATTCTCCAGTAGTTAGAGTTGCCAGATAAAATATAATGAGTACACGTTGATACTCAACACTTATTTGCTGCTCACCTAAAATTAGAATATAACTGTGCATCCTATGTTTATATTTGTTAGATCTGGCAGCTCTAGCAGCACTTGGTTTCTGCGCTTCCTGTGGAATCTTACCCTGCATATGCATAACTTAGGGTTCAGTCAAAGACTCAAGGGACATCTCTGAAGATTTATGGAGATCTAGTTCTATAGGTAATTTTTCATCTATAGTACTCTGTCCTACAAATTCCTTAAATTCCAATCTCTGTCTTTTCAACAATAAAGACCTAGCTGTATCTGGGTGACCTCCCTCTTTTCCACAGTCATGAAAGGATGCCAAAGTAGGAAGCTGGGAGAATTGTAGGGCTCATTTAATTTGCTTTCCTTCTCCCAGGAATTCCAGTTCTAAGCTGCCCATTGTCCAGTGTCTGAAGACAATTGTTTATTTTAGTAGTGATGGTGAAGTACCATCTGCTCCTTCACAGACAGAAGCAAAAATCCATCTTTTGTCTTTTGAATTTTCTGGTGGTTTTCTTTCTTTCTTGTCCAGAAATTTAAGAGTTGTATAAGAAGTCAAATTTAGCAAATGTGTTGGTATCATTTAGTGCTATAAAAGACCCTTTCCAATAAATTACTATTAAATTTTCATGCATTTTCTTTTAATAATTGTTTTTTTTTACAGTTAAATCTTTGATTTCTCTGAATTTATTTTGATGTAAGGAGTGAAGGTCCAGTCAGTTCAGTTCAGTCGCTCAGTTGTGTCTGACTGTTTGTGACCCCATGGACTGCAGCATACCAGACTTCCCTGTCCATCACCAACTCCCAGAGCTTGCTCAAACTCATGTCCATCGAGTCGGTGATGCCGTCCAACCATCTCATCTTCTGTCATCCCCTATACAGATTTTTGTTGTTGTTGTTGCTTTCAGCTTCCTAGAGTAGAAGATTAAAGACATTGATAAATTCATAAATGTGTGGACCGCATTCCCAATGAGAGGTGGATTCTACTTCCTCTCTCCGTGAATCTGATCTGTCTTAGTGATTGCCATGGCCAGTTGAGAACGGCAGAGGTTATGCTTGCCAGTTCTGGGCTTAATATTTGACAGCAGTGATAACTTCCACCTTAGTTTCTTGGAGCTCTAAGTTTCCATGTCAGAGGATATTGCCATGCCTGTGGGAGAAGTTGTATGGAGGGGCTCTGGGGCCAGCTGGAGAGAGAGAGAGAGGAACCAAAAAGAACCCAGTCATTTGGCAGAAACATCTAGCTGTTTCTGCCAAAGTTCTAGGCATATGAGTGATGCTCTGTTGGACATTCTAGACTAACTCAGCTATAGCTGAATATCACTAAGTGACAGTCACCACCATGTGGAGCAAAATAATCACCTAGCCAGATCCTACCCAAATTGCTGCCCCCCAAATCACAAGATATAATCAGTGGTCTTGTTTTAGCCATAAGTTTTAGGGTAATCCATTATGTAACAAATTTTTAGTTTTTAGATTTTTGGTTAATCTATTTTTTCTATTCATGTGAATTATCACCTTCATCAGACATTAAATTTTCTTTTGTAGGTTTTTATTCAACTTTTGATTATGCTTCAGTGATCTTCTCTTTATTATTCCCTTACCAGTTCTGCAGTGGTTTACTATATAGCTTTATGACATATGTACAATGTGGTAGAGCTAACACTCTCTCATCTCTCTTATTTTTCAGAATGCCTCTGCAATTTGTGCATTTTCAGGTGAGGTTTTATGTATTCCTGACATGTAACAAAAAGTTCACTATTAGTATTTTTATTGGTACTAAATTATTCTTCAATCTAAATTTAGAAAAAATTAACATGAAATTTAGAGAAAATTTTCATTTATTTACTTTCTTTTATGAACCTCATTGGTTTAAAGCTTTTTAAGTATGTAAGCCCTCTGCATCTTCTTGGAAATTTTTACATAAGTACTTGATCATTTTTGCTATCCTAAATAAAAATTAGTATTCTATAATTTTCCAGTTTATTACTGCTTGAATATAGAAAAAATTGATTTGTATATTAATTAGAAATTATTCAATGGTTGAGAGTTCTTGTTTCTCATAATTTGCATTTGAAATTTGTGGTTTTCTATGTATACAGTTATTCACATCGAATCATAATTTTGCCTTTCTTTCCAAAATCAGTCTTTACTGGTTTTACTTCTGTATTGTAAGCTCCGCAAGGGCAGGGGTTTTTGTCTTTTAAGTGCTATATCTATAGTGCCTGTAAGTCTGATACATGGTAGACATCCAGGACACGTTTGTCAGTTAAAATTAAGAGTGCATAATTTCAAGCTGGAGTCAGAGTGCCTGGGTTTGAATCCTGGCTCTACTATTATTGGGGTTAATCGAAATTTCATAAGTGGAGACCTGATTAAAATAGAAAAATGTTTATTTGGGGTTTGTTGGGACTGCAGCTTGGGAGACACAGATTCAATAAGCACTTGGATTGTGTTCCGCCAGTCTCCAAAATGGAGGAAACATAAAGGCAAAAAGCTGCAAGGCCAGTCAGTTACGTAAGTTGTTTGTCAAGAATTATAATTGGAGCTGGCAAGCAGTGACGGTGCCTGGTAAGCAAGGACTGGTTGGGGTTTGCAATGGTTGCATAGTTACAAGGGGAGACCTTGAGACCATAAAATTGTAGCTGGCAGGTGTTGTTCTGAATACGCCTGGTGGTGTCCTTGGGTCTGGTAGAGTTCAAAGAAAGTTCAAGTTCTCACTGGTGCAGGGACACGCCTCAGACCAGATCCTCAATAGCCACCCTACTCCATTTTTGTGTGCCTGAACTGTGATTACTCCATTATAATTTCAATTTGCCATTCCTGGATATGTTACTACATCTCTGAGTTAAATTTTCTTAGCCTCAGATTCCTTTTTCAACAGCAATTTGGTGTTGCAATGGCATTTATCTTATAAAATTGTGAAGATTAAATGAATAATCATAAAAACATCTTAATGGAATACTTGACACATAGTAGGTTCT
The DNA here is from genome assembly GCF_042477335.2 of Ovis canadensis. Classification (NCBI taxonomy): domain Eukaryota; kingdom Metazoa; phylum Chordata; class Mammalia; order Artiodactyla; family Bovidae; genus Ovis; species Ovis canadensis. Next base: position 155,378,656 of record NC_091247.1, read on the forward strand.
TGATATACTTTGATCTTTCCCATTATTTCTTATGTCTAACTGTTCTTAGTTATAGAATACAATAAAGTAATAGTAATTATAGTAAATAACTTTTGCACAATTAGGAATGCTTATAGAGTTTCACCATTAATCATAATGTCAGTTGTTGGTTTGACACAGAGATTTCTTAATGAGTTAAGGAAGATTAGATATACAAAATCCTGTTATTAAGGTTTTGATTTAGAGTATTTGTAAGATTTGGTTAAATTATTTATTGAAATAATCATGTTATTTCTTCTTTAACCATTTAATAGAGTTTAAAATTTTTAATAGAGTTTATAGCACTATAGTTTGAAAATTATGTTCTTTAGGCATCAGTTCAGTTTAGTTCAGTCACCCAGTCGTGTTCGAATCTTTGCGACCCCATGAATCGCAGCACGCCAGGCCTCCCTGTCCATCACCAACTCCCGGAGTTTACTTAAACTCATGTCCATCAAGTCGGTGATGCCATCCAGCCATCTCATCCTTGGTTGTCCCCTTCTCCTCCTGCCCCTAATCCCTCCCAGCATCAGGGTCTTTTCCAATGAGTCAACTCTTCGCATGAGGTGGCCAAAGTACTGGAGCTTCAGCTTTAGCATCATTCCTTCCAAAGCAATCCCAGGGTTGATCTTCAGAATGGACTGCTTGGATCTCCTTGCAGTCCAAGGGACTCTCAAGAGTCTTCTCCAACACCACAGTTCAAAAGCATCAATTCTTCGGTGCTCAGCTTTCATCACAGTCCAACTCTCACATCCATACATGATCACTGGAAAAACCATAGCCTTGACTACACATACTTTTGTTGGCAAAGTAATGTCTCTGCTTTTGCATATGCTGTCTAGGTTGATCATAACTTTTCTTCCAAGGAGTAAGCATCTTTTAATTTCATGGCTGCAATCACCATCTGCAGTGATTTTGGAGCCCCCCAAAATAAAGTCTGACACTGTTTCCACTCTTTCCCCTTCTATTTGCCATGAAGTGATGGGACCAGATGCCATGATCTTTGTTTTCTGAATGTTGAGCTTTAGGCCAACTTTTTCACTCTCCTCTTTCACTTTCATCAAAGAGGCTCTTTAGTTCCTCTACTCTTAGCAACTTTCAAGTATACTACAGAGTATTGTTAACTACCGTCACCATGCTGTATATTACACCCCCAGAACTTATATTATATATATGCATATACATATGTATCTTATAAAACTTGAAGTTTGTATATTTTGACCACCTTCACATAAACCCTTCTTTTGTATAGACCATTCCTTAGCAGTTTTGCTTGCTGTTTCACTTTACTTTCCAACTCAAACTGCTAGTATCAGCCTACCCATCTCATTAGTAGTAAAACGATCAACATTTATAACATACAGAGGCCATTAAAATGCCTTCCTGTTTATTTGGGTTCTGGCTACTACAGTCCTTAGAAAAAGCAAATCAAAGAACCACATTTTCCCCAAATCCCAACCCTTTAGCCTGATAAAAGTATTTTCCCCTAAACTTGTGAGTTTATTTATATTAAAAAGTTTCATAAAAATTAAATCATATTAAAAAAGAATAAACTACATGAAATTGGGACTATATCAGGAAACTTCCAATCCTTTCACTAAAGTTTGAAATGTGCTCTTTCAATTCATTCCTAGTTTAATTTCCATGTATATATTGGCCTTTTATACTTTTGACTATATTAAAAAAATTTTAAACCTTGAATAGAAATATATCTCAGTGCCCTTGGATATGGGATTTCAAAGATCATCCTTTTGCCCCCACAATTTCCCTTACATTTATGAGTTTTTCCACCCGGATGCAGTGGATACTTGATCTTTGTTTGCATATACGTCCTTCATTTTTCAAATGTTCATTCCAGGACCTGAGATGATTGTGCTCTTGTATTGCTGAAGCTGGAGTTCCAAACATGTTGGGTGATCATTCTGAGGGCCAGTATATTGTTTCACCAGAGCCTCGCATTCTGTGACTATTACTGCCCATGTGCTGAAGCTGACAGTGTTTTCTCCTCACTGATATCCTGAGTCAACCTAAAGCTACCCTCCAGAAAGCAGCAATAAAAGTTGGGTGGTTTATGGGCTTGTATATTTGCTTTACAAGTGTTCTCCAGTGCCACATTTCTGGGCTAGTAATTTTCAAACATTAATTTGTTATGGTAGTATAAGACTCTTCAAATATCATCTTACATGGTAGTCCACAAGGTAAACTAAATGAAAAGGTTGTTGCTCTGGCTGATGTAGGGATAGGGCCTGGAGTTCTGTGAGCTCAGAGTTCTGCACCTCCTGCTCGCTCATGCAGAACAGCACCTACAGGTCTCGGTAGAAGTCCTCGTGTGAAGGTCTCAAGATGGCAAAGTCACAAATAATAGACCCTAAGAGAAATGCTTCTGTTAGTGTGTTTTGTTTGACCTCTATAGTGTTCTTATTAACTGTATTTTTTTCCCAGCTGCTTTATTTTCAAAGAAATCACAATGAACTCTTTCAGCTGCTTAACTTGATACTGTACCTCTACACTTCTAAATGTTATGTGTTTGCTGCCATTTTTTTTCTTTACTTTTTACTGGTTAGTATTTATAAACATACCAAGAAGGTTGGTATTTGGAGACACAAAATCCAGAATCTGAACTATATGGCAACCAAAAGGTGGAAGGGTGTGTTTTACTGTAACTTGCCATCAACCAAGTACTTTCCCCCCTTAACTGAGAGAACCAGGGATTTAAGAATGTCTTCTACAGCGCCTCTGTAGATTTTCTTTGACCAGAAGACCCTAAAATAGTTTCAAAAAAGACAAATTGCTATATCTTCTTGAGCTTAGCAATTTCACAATTAAATTTTCATATCAATTATTTTTGACCAAAGGGAAACTATCCCCTTCTTGCTGCTGCTGCTGCTGCTGCCAAGTCGCTTCAGTCGTGTCCAACTCTGTGCGACCTCATAGACGGCAGCCCACCAGGCTCCCCCGTCCCTGGAATTGTCCAGGCAAGAACACTGGAGTGGGTTGCCATTTCCTTCTCCAATGCATGAAAGTGAAAAGTGGAAGAAGTCGCTCAGTCGTGTCCGACTCTTTGCAACCCCATGGACTGCAGCCTACCAGGCTCCCCCATCCCTGGAATTCTCCAGGCAAGAACACTGGAGTGCGGTGCCATTTCCTTCTCCAGTGCATGAGTATACATTTATTACATTGTGCCTTGTGCTCAGTTGTGTCTGACTCTTTGAGACCCCATGGAATGTAGCCCACCAGGCTCCTCTGTCCATGAAATTTTCCAGGCAAGGATATTGGAGTGGGTATTCATTTCCTCCTCCAGAGGATCTTCCCAACCCAGGGATCGAACCCATGTCTCTTGTTTCTCCTGCATTGCAGGCAAATTCTTTACCGGCTGAGCCATCAGGAAATCCCTTTCTTAAGTATACTTCAGGTTTTTTTCCTCAATATTTTCATTGTTACTGGCTGCAGTTTACTTTCTTTTAATATATATTCTAGTATCATTTGCATATATTGAAAGTATAATAAATTTTTCTGTAATAATTTCAATTGAATGAATTTTGTTTTGGCCATACAAGTAAATATTGTAAGTTTATGTGTATAAAATATGGACTATTTTGCCAATTTCCTTTTCTTCTTTTTCTGTGTTTGTACTGGAAAATTTGTATCTCCAATTCTTTGTGTTTTTTTGGTCTTTATGCCTTGGCTGGGACTTTCAGAGCAATAATAATACATAAATTTGATTGTGGCCACCCTTTGGTTGCTCCAGCCTTAATAGGAATTCTTTAATAGCTTGGGCTTCCCTGGTAGTTCAGCTGGTAAAGAATCCACCTGCAAAGCAGGAGACTCAGGTTCAATTCTTGGGTTGGGAAGATCCCCTGGAGAAGGGATAGGCTACCCACTCCAGTATTTTGGGGCTTCCCTGGTGGCTCAGCTGGTAAAGAATCTGCCTGAAATTCTGGAGACCTGGATTCAACCCCTGTGTTGGGAAGATCCCCTGGAGAAGGGAATGGCTACCCACTTCAGTAGCCATGAATTCCATGGACTATATAGTCCAAGGGATCACAAAGAGTTGGACATGACTGAACAATTTTAGTAATAGAGGCAGTGAGTTTTATTCCTGGTCTAGGATCTAAGACTCCCCAAATACCATGTGGCAAGGCCAGAAGATTTTAAAAAAATTGTTTCAGGCATATTCAAAATTGCTTGTTGAAGTATTTTTGTGATGGCTGTTTACAAATCTTGTCAGGTAACTCCAAAGTCTGTGTCATCTCATTGTTGACATTTGTTGACTGCCTTTTCTAATTCAAGTTGAGATTCTCCTGGTTCTCTGAAGGATAAGTGATTTCATTTGTATCCTGGAGATTACTGTTTCCTCTTTACCTTCTTTTGTGCAGGTATTCATACTGTGCAGGTTTGCATTTGTTAAATATGGACAATTACAATACGCTACACTTGTTGAAATGCTATCTTGGCATTTCACTTTTTCATACAAAGAGCCTCTCTGAGAAACCTCACATACTTTGGCTAAATTCACTGTCCAATTTATAATTACAATTTTTTTCTTACTGCTGTCATTTTGACTTTTAACGTCTCTTACTTTTAAAGTCCATATATATTTATTTTTTTAAAGAATATTTTATTATTTATCTTCTCCCACAGAGGGTTGCCCCAGGCCATTTCCATCTGTCCCACCTTTTCCAGCCATGTTCTCAGCAGCTAATTAGAATACAGGTATTTCGCTTGCTGTTTTTGTTATTCAGTCATTAAGTTGTGTCTGACTCTCTGCGACCCCATGGACTGCAGCACGCCAGGCTTGCCTGTGCTTCTCCATCTCCTGGAGTTTGCTCAAATTCATGTCTATTGAGTTGCTGATGCTATCTAACCACTTTGTCTTCTGCTGCCCCCCTTTCCTCTTGTCCTTAATCTTCCCTAGCATCACAGTGTTTTCCAACGTGTCTGTGCTTCGTATCAGATGACCAGAGTATTGGAGCTTCAGCTTCAGCCTCAATCCTTCCAGTGAATATTCAGGGTTGATTTCCTTTAAGATTGAGTTTGATCTCCTTGCTGTCCAAGGGACTCTCAAGACTCTTCTCCAGCACCACTGTTCAAAAGGATCAGTTCTTTGGTGCTGAGTATTTAATACTCCTCAGATCTTTCTGAGATATGAAATTTTACAGGGTCATCAGGCTCTCTCACCCTCAACTCTCATAGGCAGCCTGGGATTCTGACTTCCTTTCCCAGTCATTTCTTTCCCGTAGCCCCACCATCCTTTCTTCTCTAGGGCACCTGAACTGCCTTCCAGAGAGCATATTTGTACCCACACTCAGTTTAGTAACAACTGTTGCTGATTAACTTATTCAGATTATTTCTTCTAGAAGAGTGATGTGAAAGTGAAAGTTGCTCAGTGCGTCCAGTGCTTTGCGACCCCATGGACTATACAGTCCATGGAATCCTCCAGGCCAGAATACTGGAGTGGGTAGCTGCTCCTTTCTCCAGGGGATCTTCCCAACCCAGGGATTGAACCCAGGTCTCGTGCATTGCCGGCGGATTCTTTACCAGCTGAGCCACAAGGGAAGCCCTAGAAGAGTGATGGAATAGCTTCTAAATATTGGACAGAACTGCTTTTGAGCATTGGGAAGTTATTCAGCTGGCAAAGTAAGCACTAAAATCAAAGTTAAATCACTTTCTCACCTACACTTGGGCTCTAGACTCTGGAAGGCCAGTAGGGCTACAGGAAGAGAGGGTGGGAAGAGAGACTCAGAGAGACTCCAGATTGTCCCTGGAATGAGAGCCCAGAGGCCCCTGGAAATCTCCACATTTCAGAAAGATTCAGGGCGTATTAAAAAGTTAGTAAAACATGTATATTCTAATCAACAATTGGACCTAACTGGACCAGGTGGGGTGTGAAAATGACCGGACAGCATAGGTAGGAAAAGAAAAATAGTAAAACAATTGCAGAACTTGCTAAACAGAGAAGAGATGCTAAAAATTCAGTGATAGAAATTTAGTAAGCAGGTCTTCCCTGGTGGTCCAGTGCTTAAGAACCTGCCTGGCAATGCAGGGGACACGGGAAGATCCCACATGCTATAGAGCAACTAAGCCTGTGTGCCGCTACTACTGAAGCCCGGGTCCTCTAGAGCCTGTGCTACACAAGAGAAGCCACCGCAATGAGAAACTCACACTACACCACTCACCACAACTAGAGAAAGCCTGCGTGCAGCAGTGAAGACCCGGTGCAGCCAAATAAAGCAACAGCAAGCAAATGGATAATCTCCTAGCTTTCCTAATTTCAATTTTTTCTTACTTTATTCATATCCAGGATGTAGTTTTCTCATTTTAAAGTATGTGATAAGTGTTCCCTTCTTGCAGACCAGATAGTGGTGTCTTTGGGTCTGAATGTGTAAACTTGATAGGAAATGGAGGCCTTTTACATGGGAACCATTGTGCCAAGAGGGCCTCCTCCTATCTAACTGGGCTGGTGAGTAATATGTTGAGCAAGGTGAGCCTGCTCTTCACTGTTATTCATGCAGGAACTTGTTTTAACTGTGCTTCCCTCATTAGGCAGATCAGTGGCCTGTAGGTGGTTGAGTGCATGAGTAAATAAAATTATAATAATATGGAGGGCTTGGCCTACCACCTCAAACCTATTTTCAGACTGACTACATGACGGGTGATAGAGGGGCAGCAGGAATGGGAGGAGAGGAAAGTACTTTGCTGGGAGGAAGAAAAAAGGGTATAGGTCCCTAACAAACAGAAAGAAAGAGGTCCCTGGACTGTAGACTGATGGATGGGCTGCTCTGCTGGGCCTGCGCTGCCCAGACAGGTGTGCAGCTGTGTGCGTGCATGTCTATATGCTGCCACTGCAGCTGTCTGTGTTTCTCTAGCTTCATGCTAGCCTCTAGTTTCTTATCTGTGTTCTGCATGGCATCTCAACATCTGGCCTCTGCTCAGCTCAGTCTGTGTTTTTTTTCAATTTTTTAAAAAGAGAAGCCATTTACAACTTTAAAAGCTATTTTGATTTATTTATTTGGTTGCAATGGGTCTTAGTTACTACAGGTGGGATGTTTAGTCTCGGCATGTGAACTGTGCGTTGCTCATGGGTGATCCAATTCCCTCACCCGGGATAGAACCCAGGTCCCTTCACTGAGAGAGTGGAGTCTTAGCCACTGGACCACCAGGGAAGTCCCTCAGTCTGCTTTCTAGCCATCTTCTCACTCCCCCATCTTGTTTCTGTTAGTGGGCCTGGATGTTTGATTAAGGAGTTCTGAGGACAATCCATTTCTTTACCCATCAACCCCCTACCAATTCCTCTCATTATCTCCACCTGCATATCAAACCTGGTCCCAGAAGACCTGAGAAGCTGACTTCCCTTGAGGAGGCGCAGTTCCAAAGTGTTTGCATATTTAGATGCAACCAGGTGAAAGTGTTGCTCAGTCCTGTCAGACTCTTTGCAACGACCCCATGGACTGTGGCCCACCAGGGTCATCTGTCCATGGAATTCTTCAGACAAGAATACTGGAGTGGGTAGCCATTCCCTTTTCCAGGAAATCTTCCCAGCCTGAGAATTGAACCAGGGTCTCCTGCATTAACAGGCAGATTCGTTATCATCTGAGCCACCAGGGAAGCCCCTAAGAGGTAACAAACTTCACGTCAAACAAAGCAGTCTCTAATTATATTGCTTTAGGCATCAGTAGAAAGAAAAATGCTCTTTGGAGAGGATTGAAGGGAGAGATCCTATGGGTGTTTAGAATTTTGACTTAATAATTAATCACATTTTTCTGTCTATAAAATGCAGATTATAAGAATATATAACAGAATTTTTGAGGTTTAAAGTAAGAGTGCCTATGTCAACTCCCGTGTTACATACAAAAATAAGTGTTTGATAAATGTCTGCTGCTGCTTCTGTGGTGGCCACTATTCAGCTATGTCTCTGTACTGGGCACTGGGCCAGGCAGTGGGGAAGACCACCAAACATGATAATAACAAGATCATTCTCCAGACCCCTAGGAGCTCAACCCTAGAGATCATTAGCATTTTGACAGCCTAGTTCATTCTTCCCTAAAATGTTCTCATACATGTTACCTCACTCAACTCATTTTTTTTTTGCCAGGTATGTGTAATTTTCTTGGTTTCCAAGAAACTAGAAGATTCCAGATGACTTGCCCAAGTTCCACACCCAATCTGGAGCAGATTTTTTTTTTTAAGTGAACAGGACTCAAAGCTATGTTTATCACAGCAAAATTCATTTATTGCAAATAATCCTCACCACATTACTGAGCTCAGGACCATGGGAGGGGAGGACCCATGAAACCAAGAGAAAATTCTGCACATTTTTCTATTCAAAGCATGCATCTGAGTTATGGTTCAGAAAATATGACCAGTGTAAATGTAACATTAATGATAGGAAATCATCAAAAATGCTTCTTAAAGCAGATTTTATTCATGCCGTCACACTGGATCACACTGGAAGAGCCACAGGCCAGTTCTCTCTCCTCCTTACCTTCTGTATGTATCTTTAAATGGGGTAGAGGTTAGTGGAGGGTAGCTTAGCATGAGTAGACAGTCAAATAAGTTCCATGTTGCAGTATACCCTTCATAAAAGTGAGCACTTAATTCAGGAGCACACCTGTCACTTTAATTATGATTCTGTCAATAAATTTTAGTGCCTATGAGAGGTGCTAAAGTGAAATTACATTTCATCTTTCCCGGCACAATAACGAAGGAAGATGAAATCTGCAGTCAATGACTCTATCCCCCCTGCCTCCATAGGGGACCTGGATACCAGAGTCAAGATCTAACTAAATCTCGTGGTTTGTTCCTATGTGTTTCACAGCTTTTGTTGCTACTGTGATGAGATCTATTTTTCTATTTAATGATGAATGTTAACGTATACCATTACATTTTCATGGCTCATTTTGGCAACCCAAAATTTGATTGTCTCTTAAAGATCACTCTATTGCTCTGTCCCCTGGAAGATGGAAGGCTGACTGTCATGGTGATAGAGGAGAACATTGTGGGGAAAGTAATTTTGCATCAAGTGTTGGGTGGAGGTATCTGGGTCCTTCAGCGCGGCATTGGAGGAGCTCTGAGTGTGCAACCCTGAGCACCATTTGCCTGGGAAATGGTGGCAGTAGGGTCTCCACTATAGGATCTCCCCCTCCAAATTCTCACATATAGTATGAGTGGGCATTCCTGGTTGCACGGCTTCAGGCTCCACCCTGCTACCCTCCCACAAACTTTGTGAACTGGCCAATATCCTTTCATATGTTCCTTTCTTATTTAAGCCAAGCCTAGTCCCTTACCCACAATCTGTGGATTGCTTTGTAAAAAGCAATTTGATAGGTTATATACACTGACATGGCTTCCCAGGTGGTGTTAGTGGTAAAGAACTCGCCTACCCATGCAGGAGACATAAGAGACATGGGGTTTATCCCTGGGTTGGGAAGATCTGCTGGAGGAGGAAATGGCAACCCACTCCAGAATTCTTGCTTGGAAAATCCCATGGACAGAGAAGCCTGGTGGGCTACAGTCCATGTTGTTGTTCAGTTGCTCCGTCATGTCCAACTCTTTGTGACCCCATGGACTGCAGCAACCAGGCTTTTCTGTCCTTCATCATCACCTGGAACTTGCTCAAACTCATGTCCACTGACACAGTGATGCCATCCAATCATCTCGTCCTCTGTCGTTCCCTTCTCCTTCCTTCAATCTTTCCCAGCATCGAGGTCTTTTCTAATGAGTCTGCTCTTCGAAAGGTAGCCAAAGCACTGGAGCTTCAGTTTCAGCATCAGTCCTTCCAATGAATATCCAGGACTGATTTTCTTTAGGATTGACTGGTTGGATCTCCTTTCAGTTCAAGGGAATCTCAAGAGTCTTCTCCAACACCACGGTTCAAATGCACCAATTCTTCAGTGTTCAGCCTTCTTTAAGGTCAAACTCTCACATCCACACATGACTACTAGAAAACCCATAGGGTCGCAAAGAGTCAGACACGACTGAGTCATGTCTGACTGAGTGACTAACACACATTGACAAGGAATTCCCCAACATTATTATGTGATAAAAGCAAAATGCAGTATCACTGAACAAGGTGACATATTTCTTCATGTATGCATATATTTGTAACTGTGTAAAGAACTTCTGAGAGATAGCAAAAGCAAATGATAACAGTGGCCACCTCTGGGGAAGGCAGTGGGGGCAATAAGTGTAGACTTGTGTCTTTCACTCTGTACACTTTCTCTTGAATTTTTTGCAAAAGGAATGCTTTTAAGTATTGCTTATGTACTCAACACAGCAAAGCAAAACAAACAAAAAAGATAAAATCAGTGGGCCTGAGTATAGCAAATAGAGAACAGAAGGCTCCAGCTCATTATCACCCTGATTCCACTGAACAAATACTATGAGCACTGTGCCATGTACAGTTGCTGTTTAGTCACTGAGTCGTGTCTGACTCTTTGGCCACACCATGGACTGTAGCCTGTCAGGCTCCTCTGTCCGTGGAATTCTCCAGCAAGAATACTGATCTGTATGTTTAGAATACTGGAGTGGGTTGCCATTTCCTTCCCCAGGCTATCTTCCCAACCCAGTGACTGAACCCTCAGCTCCTGCATTGGCAAGCAGATTCTTTACCCCTGAGCCACCAGGAAGACTGGCAGTGAACCAGACAAACAGATAAATACCATGCAGTGTTGTAAATGGGAAGATAACAACATGAAGAAGGTTTGTGGGGAGCCCCTGCGCACCCGCCCCAGGAAGAACGAAAGAGGTAGGGCAAAAACTTCCTTGAGAAGGTGACACAATTCTCCAAGTCTTGAAGAGCAAGAGAAAAGAAGAGAAGGAAGGGTTCAGAGCAGGTTTGACCTTCTATGAAGTACAAGCAGCATTATAATTCCCCTCTAGCTCATCCTCAGCAAAGCTGCTTTTCCCCACCAGGTGAACAAGACAGCCAAAGCAAACCACATCAGAGAGAACTGTTAACAGGCAGCAGCACATCAGAGCATTCAATCTGAGCCCAAATAGCCACAGGCGGCACAGGCAGGTTCCAAGGCCATCTTGGAGACAGCTGTCTCCATCAGCAGGAGTAATGCAGAAACCAAGAGGCTTCCTTGGGACAACGATGTCATAACTATCACCAGCATGTTTTCCAGGCAGTGTGGGGGCATTTACTGAGTGTTTACTGTGTTATAAACTATTGAGTCCTTTATACAAAAATCACAGGATCAGGTTGCATAAGCTCTGATGGATAAATAGCTAATGCTTATCTTCATCGCCCTGCACCCTGAACCTGTGATCTTGTCCCACTTTCTTGTTATCTACCTCATTCCTTATTCCTTTCCCTCATGGTGCCTACTAGTGGCCACCCCCGTGCCTTTCAGTAGTCAGGACCTCCCAAACTCTTCTCGGTAACCCTACCTTTCAGCTTCTGTTTGAACATCCAGACTTTTCCTTTGTCTCAGCAGCCAATTTTTGACACTCCCAATATGACTTGTCTTGGTCTAGCTGAGTCTTGGAGCCAGTCTGGTAAAGTCAGCTTTCCAGTGTGATGATGGAAGATGATGGCTTGATGAGTAACTCCTTCCAGGTAAAAGATGCATATTTTAATCAAGTCTCAAGGGCAAGCAATCTCTTAAGCCCAAAGAGGAAAACCAATACATGGGGAATTTAACCACGGTATTGCCCCGCCCCCACCACCCCACCATTCTGGTCAGAATCAATCACCTGGGCTGTGCACCTGCTGTTCTAGGTCATCCTCTTTCCAGCCCAGTTAGGTGCCTGTGACTATCCCCACTCTAGTCTGTGAGCTTCCTGAGGGCAGCCCTCAACATGAACCTCCTGTTGTAGAGCTCAATGAAAGTCAGCTTGAGCTCACTCATCCAAAGAAGTTTTGAACTCCAACTGTGGGCAAGAAGCTCCTAGTTCTGGGGACCAAAGAAAAGAAATGCTCTGAAGGAGCCCACTGTATGTAGAACAGTTCTTCTTCCTGATTCATGAGGGTTTATATCCAGTGGGAGAGAAGAGATGGTCCAGGCATAAATAAACCCACTGCAAAGCCAAACACATACAACTAACAGTGTTTCTCACATCACAGCAGCAGTTAAGCTGAGTGAAATATATGGACAGGTCTCTGGTATTAGAAGAACAGTCTTACATTCAAATAGAATGGTGGGGTTTCCCCCTTAGTTTCCTATTTTATTATGAAGCATTTTGAATAATAAAGATACCAATATAGAAAATATCTTTACCACTGAGCCACCTGGGAAGCCCAGGAGTTGTTTTAGGTTCTTTTAATTCATGAGATTTCTTAATCTTTACTACAGCCTTTCGAGAGACACAGTATTGAGTTGGCCAAAAGGTTGTTCTGGCTTTTCTGTACCATCTTACCCCAAGCAAACTATTTGGCCAACCCAACTTTTTGGCCAACTCAAGTTTATATTTTGAGGCTATGGATGCTGGGATGAAGTATCCTAGCCAGGATGACAGAGCCAAGACACGGCACAGGCAGGACTTGAGACCAAATCTCAGGGGCCTCCAGAAACCATGGTGTTACACGAAGAGAGATGACACCCTCAAGAAAACACGCAAAACTAATTTCTGGCAAAAATTGTAACTTGAATTTCATCTAGAAAAAAAAAAATTGAGGGACATCCTTCAAAACAATTGAATTGCACTTTTCAAAAATATCAATGTCACAAAAGACAAAAACTAAGGAAACATTCCAGATGAAAGAACACTAAAGAGACATGACAGCTTAATGCAATGTGTTGCACTAGCAGGGGAGAACGTTTCACAAGGTATTACTGGGGCTACTGGCAAAATTAAGCAGATTGCATTTTAGATGATAGTATTGTTGTTGTTGTTCAATCACTAAGTTGTGTCCAACTTTTTGCAATCCCATGAACTGTAGCACTCCAGGCTGCCCTTTCCTTCACAATCTCCTGGAGTTTGCTCAAACTCACGTCCACTGAGATGGTGATGGCATCAAACCATCTCATTCTCTGTCACTCCTTTTGCTTCCTGCCCTCAACCTTTCCCAACATCAGGGTCTTTTCCAATGAGTCAGCTCTTCATGTCAGGTGGCCGAAGAATTGGAGCTTCAGCTTGAGCATCAGTCCTTACAGTGAATATTCAGGGTTTATTTACTCTAAGGTTAATTGCTTTGATATCTTTGTTGTCCAAGGGACTCTCAAGAGTCTCCTCCATAACCACAATTTGAAAGCATCAATTCTTCAGTGTTAAGCCTTCTTTATGGTCCAGTTCCCACATCTGTACATGACTACTGGAAAAAACATAGCTTTGACTATTAAATAGATGGGGAAACAGTGGAAATAGTGGCTGACTTTATTTTTCTGGGCTCCAAAATCACTGCAGATGGTGATTGCAGCCATGAAATTAAAAGATACTTACTCCTTGGAAGGAAAGTTATGACCAACCTAGACAGCATATTCAAAAGCAGAGACATTATTTTGTCAACAAAAGTCCATCTAGTCAAGGCTATGGTTTTTCCAGTGGTCATGTATGGAAGTGAGGGTTAGACTATAAAGAAAGCTGAGCACTGAAGAATTGATGCTTTTGAACTGTGGTGTTGGAGAAGACTCTTGAGAGTCCCTTGGACTGCAAGGAGATCCAACCAGTCCATCCTAAAGGGGATCAGTCCTGGGTGTTCATTGGAAGGACTGATGCTGAAGCTGAAACTCCAATCCTTTGGGCATCTGACGCAAAGAACTGACTCTGATGTTGGGCAAGATTGAAGGCGGGAGGAGAAGGGGATGACAGAGGATGAGATGGTTGGATGGCATCACTAACTCAATGGACATGAGTTTGGATGGACTTTGGGAGTTGGTGATGGACAGGGAGACCTAGCATGCTGCGGTTCATGGGGTCTCAAAGAGTCAGACACTACTGAGTGACTGAACTGAACTGACTATTAAATGAACATTAAATTTTCTGAATTTGATCTTAGTCATTATGACTTTGAAGGAAAACATCTCTGTTCTTAGGAGAAACATTTCTTTCATTTTTCATAAGACTGATCACTTACTTCTAACATACCTATAGGTTACTTGTAATTCTTTTATGAGTATCCTATTGTTATCTTTGGGCAAATTAAAATCGAGGATATGACTAGATTACTTTCAGTTTTGTTTTTATCTAATTTTTAAATGAAATTTACTGCCTGCATATTGAGTGGATCACAGAATCAAGGAATGAATTGGAACAACAAGGCTGGAGGAAAAAAGAACTAGCATTTGATAATGCCGTTTTTAAGGAGTTGGTGGGTCTCTTTGGTATGAGGCTCCTGGCTCTTCAATCATGAACTGTTCTCTAGCAGGGCTGGGACTACATTCTACCTCATTAAGTGCCAATTATACTCTCAGACTTCAAACATGACACTTGTGCCTGAATTCAAGCTGTCATTATACTAAAAATGCATTAGTATGCTTTTAATTTAAAACCTACAGCCTTCGACAAGTTTAGGGATAAAAGAGAGAAAATTCCATTACAAAACTGCCAATTAAATGGCTGTGGTAAGGAAGAGAAGTTTCAGTCAGGTCCTATAAATATAATCTTTGAGACTCACCCTGAGGAGGACTTCTCCGGGAGGTCAGACTAGGCTAAGGCTGCTTGTTGGTAGTCCAGCAGCATTTCTCTGGCACTTACTTAAAACATTTGATTATTGTCAGGGCCCATCATGGGTGTCTGTCTCCCCTGTGAACTATGTGTGTCCCAAGGAAAGATAGACTTATTTCCTTTGACATCAGTTATCTAACCCAGTTCCTGGCATTCAGATGAAGGTCTGTAAAAAGTTAGTGAATTAATCTAAATTTCTGTTTTTTTTTTTTTTTAAAGCATGTCCAAGTGCATTTATGTGTGTCTCTGCATCTATATCTAAAAGTCAGTGTCTGATGACACCAGGGGTCAACTTGCTCACCCTTTTGTTTTATATAGAGTTCTAATCAGCAAATCTAGTTTCATGCCTGCAGTAAGAACCAAAACGTGGAACAGAAAAAAGAGGTTTTGTAGTCTGCTTCTAGAAGAGAAAATTCACAGCAGCGACAAGTAATAGCCCAACAGAGATGAGAAACAGAAAATTAGGGAAAGTATAAGTCTGGAGATATTTACTATAATTGATGTCTATAAGAACAATGCTGATTCACCAAATGATGATTAGATTGTACTACGTATACTCTGGTTCAGCAGACAGCAAAATATATAATATTTTTAAAAGTTAAAATTAAAATGTTATGAAACATTTAAATTGTGGATTTTTTTTTTTTTGGACACATCACTCCTGTCCAGAGTTTAATAGATGGAGAACAGCTATACGTGCATTTTTAATTACTTGTTGTTTTTACTGAATGCTCACAGGGCTCCTGCTTTTAATTTTAAAGCAGATGAGTTAGGACATTTTGTATTTCTCCCTTCCAGAAAGACCCCAACAAAAATGAATTACTTTTGTGGCCCTTGACCAAATTTTGTCAGAAATGAAATGTGATTTCCCTCAGGCACCTTTGCAACCTCCTGGAGGAGGGACAAAAGATGAGCCAGCCCCTTCCCATCCTCCCACACACTTCCAGTGCTGTCAACACTGCAGCCGCCTGCGTGGCAGAGGCAGGTCAGAAAAGAGGGCTTTCCCAGCCTTCGGTCCTCTTCCTCCACCCGGGTTCCCAGCCCCCCACCTTTCTGAAGGGTGACATTCTAAGTACAAGCAGCCTTTGTCAGTTTCCATCAGCACAGGAAGCAAACTCCTGGGAGCCCCTGGGGTCACAGACCCAGAAGCATCAACGCATGACCAGGGAGCGGTTCATCCAAACAGTTTCACAAGGGCTCCTCGGGGAGCCCCTGCCTGCAATTCAGCACTGCACACCATGAGGTCCTTGTTTTCAGAGCTCAGAAACAGCTGTCCTGGCCACCCAGTTCCTAATTCCTTTAGCCAGAGGCCTTATACAGAACTTGCTGCCTCTGGAGATCAAGCTTCCAGCTTTCAAGGATGGGGCGGTGCTGCCTCCAGCCCAGCCACTCTTGCTAGCTGGCTCACCGCTTCCCTCTCAGCTCTCAGAGCCCCACCAGGGAGGGGGAAGCTGGGGGCTGACAAACTTTTTGGGTTCTGCCCAGTTTCTCAGCGCTTGGCCTGGCTCTAAGGAATCTGGCCTTATTCTTCTCAGCACATCCACCGTCCCTCTTTTGCTGTGCAGAGCACAGCAGACGCCTACTGAATTAGATTTATTTGTCTGTGTTTTCAGATAGAGAACCATAAACTGTTCCACTCATTCACTTAAAAAATTTTACTAACAAAGCTTGTGAGACTTGTGGAAAAGGAAGGCAAAAACAGAGCCTACCTTTGGGTCTACATTTTGGCCATTGGTATGAAGGGAAATATGAGGAAGAAAAAAGAAGATAACAGAAGAAGAGAAAGGGGCCAGGTTAAAAAGATATAAAGAGATTTAGATAGCAAGGAAGAGAAGAGCAGACATTAACTCATTGAAAAAGAAAGGACTGTCCACCTGCAGACCAGACCCACCTACAGAAAGAGAAAGTCAGAGGGAAAGAAAGCCACAGAAAACCAAAATACTATTCCCAGAAATAGAACGGCTCCCTGAGGACAAGCACTGTGTCTCTCTCTTTGTTTTTATTTTCCCCAGAACCAAACACAGTGCCTGACGTAGAGCAGGCACTCAAGAAATAGTTGCTGACTGTATAAACGAACAAATGAGACAAACGCATGGAAGGCAACAGATAGGAAAGAAGTCTGTGTGGTCACTAAGCACAGGTGGACGTAGGTTCTGATCTTGGCTTCGTATGTTCAGATTTGTGTAATTTGGGGTAATGCACTCATTACTTTTAAAATATTTTGTGTGTCTCAGGGTCTTAATATACCAAACAAAATTCTGGTATTTCACTATTTTTTTCCTGTCTCCAAACTACCCTTCCATGCTCTGCTTTGTGTCTCTGGGGCTGCAACCTTGCAGATTACACTCTGGCTTTGCCAACTGGCTGAGAAGGAAGAAGAGATTTGCTCCTCCCATCTGCTTCCGGTTCCTGAGCGTGCTTTCCCCCAGAACTTCTTCATCACAGCAGTGGCAGTTCTTTCCTGTAACAGCAACCAAACTCTGCTGTTTTCCTAACACCTGCAGAGTCAGCTTCCCTGGCGCCCCTCAGAGACCCCAGGCCCAGCAGAGGCCTGAGGTTCAGGTCTGAAGCTCTCCGCCTCTATATTTCTAAAGTTTAATAACTTCAGCTTCTCCTTTTGGTCCCCCCAGCCCCAGGGTGGTAGCTGCTTCCTGCTGCCTCTTTGGTACTCAGAGTTCTCTTTCTGCCCTTTTAGTTGCTATGCTCTGCTTAGTCGCTCAGTTCTGTCCGACTCTTTTTGACCCCATGGACTATAGCCCACCAGGCTCCTCTGTCCATGGGGATTCTCCAGGCAAGAGTACTGGAGTGGGTTGCCGTGCCCTCCCCCAGGGAATCTTCCCAACCCAGGGATCGAACTCAGGTCTCCTGCATTGTAGGTGGATTCTTTACTGTCTGAGCCACCAGGAAAACCCAAGAATACCAGAATGGGTTGTCATTCCCTTTTCCAGGGGAGCTTCCCAACCTAGAAATCAAACCGGGGTCTCCTGCATTGCAGGTGGATTCTTTACCAGCTGAGCTAACCCATGAGGCCCCACCCTTTTAGGTACTAGTTATCAATTTTATACCTTGTTAGCAATTATTTCCAATCCATTTTTTTCTGTTTAAATGACTGGTACTGTTTCTGCCTCCTGCCTGAATCCTGACTGAAACATGGTAACACTGACATCATTGAATTGTGAGGCTAGCTGTATGCAGTGCTTGGAATATGGCCTGGCTAGAGTAAGAACCCAGTAACTATGAGCAGTGTAATACATGGAGACACAGACAGCACATTTAGACCGTAATACTGGAGGTGACACAGGCGGGCTTTCATGGAGCAAGACATCGACTTTATGACCTTTGGAGACATTGACAGGTGTGCTCTGCCCTTACAGCTATGGCACAAAGTATCCAAGTCAAGTCACTGAATCTAACACACCACTGATTGTCAAGTGAAAAGCAAAAGTGTTAGTCGCTCATTTGTATCTGAGTAGAACACAGTCTCCTGCATTGCAGGTAGATTATCATCTGAGCCACCAAGGAAGCCCTATTGTTAAATACACCGTTCATTAATTATATGTATGACTAAGGAAATGAAAAAATCACTACCGATTAAACTAGGATTTTTCAGGTGGTACTAGTGGTAAAGAATCCGCCTGCCAAGGTGGGAGATGTAAGAGATGTGGATTCCATCCCTGGGTCGGGAAGATTCCCGGGAGAAGGGAATGGCACCCACTCCAGCATTCTTGCCAAGGAAATTTCATGGGCAGAGGAGTCTGGCAGGCTACAGACCATGGGACTGCAAGGAGTCGGAACACAACTGAGTGACTGAGTAGACAAAACCATTTAGCTGCGGGATATGATAGACTGTGAAGCTCATTCTGGTGCAGAAATATTAAAATGTGCTTTCGAATTGATAAAACAGTAGTCAGCCCTCCGTATCTGTGGGTACGGCATCCATGGATTCAGTCATCTCTGAATAAAAAAAAATTTTTTAATTTTAGAAAGATCCAAAAAGCAAAACCTTAATTTTCTGTGTGCAGGGAACTATTTACATAGTATTTACATTGTATTAAGTATTATAAGTTATTTAGAGATGATTTCCAGGATGTGCATAGGTTATATGCAAATACTACACCCTTGTGTATAAAGGACTTGAGAATCCACGGATTCTGGTATCCATGGAGGGTCCCTGAACCAGTCCTCTGTGGGTAACAAGGGACAACTGTATTCACATTAAACTGTGGTGAATTTTAGGTAACCGTTGAATAGATCTATAATCATTCCTTAACCCTTACTCTATACCAACATTAACAACACATACATGCACACACACAATTAGGAAAGGTGATGAAAAAGAAAAGAATTTCCTGGCCTTTCATGAATCATCATTTGAGGGTCCCTGAGGATGCCAACTGTTGGCAGTTGGCCCCAACAGACTAGATCTTTTGTTTGGTTTAGTCTGCCTATTCTAACTAAGGTCTTACCTCTCTTACCCAACAAAGCCTTCCAGTTTTCTGAGCAAAATAACCTGGTACACAAACCACAGACTCATCAGAAGTTTGTTTTCCATTCAAACTGAGAAGGAAAGAGAATTTAAAGTGGAAAATGTCCTTGCTTACTAGCATGACTAGTGGTACGAACTAAAATTATCCTGTGTTCAGATCATTCTGTGGGCTTTTATGCGTCATACTTAAGCTTCAGTCCAAGTATGTTTCTGGAGTATGGTTACAATCAGAAAAACAAGGAATGCGAAAATAGCACCTTATGAGTCAATGGATTTCCTGGCCCCAAAGAGTTGTTACTATAGCTGGCCTCCACAGCCCCGATCACACTGGGGAACAGCCTGGAACTGACTCCACATCAAGACCACCTATCCCCATATAAAATCATGAACTACAGAAAAGTGCTGAACGGATGGAACTTAAGGAAGGAGAGAGGAAGTAAGAGAGATGGATGAGTGTGAAACCAATTGGCAGTTAAAGAAGGAAACAAACTAAATGCAAGCTCTTCAGACAGTGTCCATTGACGGAGGCTTATTTTCTTTAATTTTCACACACTCGTTGTCGGGGGAACTGTAATCCATCTCTTTCCCTGCCTTCATCCTCTGACTTGATATGAAAGTAGAAAATCACAGTAGAGCCTCAGCCTCTTCTAAAGCTCTGTCCACTCTGCTGGCACACTTGTATAAAAATCTTTTCCATGCCTCTCTGTCTCAGCTTGCAATTTTTTTTCCTAACGAAGAAAATTCAGCACCGCCAGGTAAGAGTATTGGAAAGGAGGAAGTGTGGGCTGCAAAAGGGGGAGGAAATGAACCTACTGGGCTAGTGTTGTAAGATCCTCAGAAAGCGTAAACAAATTGCTGGAAGAACACCAAGAAAAGACACGGAGAGAGAGGTAGATTAATTGGGTGATGCATAAGGTGTCCTCTTTATTGCACACTTACTACATAACTAGCATTGTGCTGGGCCCCAGGGATGCAAAGACAAATAAGAGAATTCTAGCATCTAGGAACTCACAGTGTAATCAGTCAACCCCATACTTTCCAAAAGTTAAAAGCAGAGTTGATTCAGGGCCCACAAAAATGACAGAGGAGGAAGTGAATTAACAGGCAATCACCCCCAGGACCTTTGTAGTTGCTGTTCTCTCTGGCTGGAAGTTGTCTCCTGAGATACCTCTGTGGCCCACCCAGTCAGCCATGCTCAGAAAAGAGCTAGCATCAAGGAGACAAGGATGCGATGGGTGAATCTGTAGGGTCTGTGACACCCCTGAGATCCTCCTATCAAAGATCAAATCTCTTTCCATATTAGTCAACAACATTTTGCTCATAGCACTTTCTTTTCCCACATGTGTGTCAACTTTCCTCTGTGCTAAATTTCTCAGAGATAGTATTTCTGATAATATATTCTGGGATAAGTCCCTAACAGAAAGGTAAGTCGAGCCTTCTCCTTGGTGACTCGAGAGCAGTCATGGGCCCTGGAGCTCCAGGTTGCATGGCAGTAGTGAGGCTCTAATTGGAAGTCAAAGGCATGCTGATGCTGGCTGGAATGGGTCACAAGAACAGAAGACTAGAGTCTTAAGAATTTTGCAAACTGGTTAATCACGTTTATAGCTTGAAATCAGCCATATGTGAGTATTGAAACCATAGAGATTAGCCAGCAGTACACACCAGTCTTTTCCTTCTGTGAAGCTGGTTGTTATCTATTTACTGGCACACCATTGCTAAGGATGATCCTTCTGGATTGCAGGGAACAGATGTGACCAAATAGTTCCTTTAACAAAAACAAGACACAGCTTGTGAAAGGCAACAGAGAACAGTATCCTCTTCGATCCTGAGCAAGGATGAAAGTCCTCACATGCTCCGTGCTCAACAACTCCTTGGAGCAAGACTGGCAAACTTTGTAAAGAGCCATATAGTTAATATTTTCAGCTTTGCAGGTCATCCTGTCGCTGTTGCTACTATTCAGTTCTGCCTTTGTAGCACGAAAACAACCAAGGACAATACGTAAATGTTGGGTGTGGCAGTCTTCCAACAGAATTTTGTTTATGGACACTGAAATTTGAATTTCATATCATTTTCACGTGTCTCAAAATATTCTTCTTTTGATCTCTTTTCAGTCACTTATAAATGTAAAATCTACTCTCAGGCCATCAGCTACCCAAAATCAGACTGGGTCTGGCCCGTGGGCTGTAGAGTGCCCACTTATACAAAGTATAGCACCGGGGGCTATACTCTGCCTTGAAGTATCATCTTGTATGATACTGAATCGTACTGCAGAAGGAAAAGACATCAGCTTGTCTCAATGAATAGAAATAACAACTTTTAATTTTTTTAATTTCTTGGCTGTGCCAGGTCTTCATTGCAGCTCAGGGGCTCTTCATTGCTGCACACAGTCTTTCTCCAGTTCTCTTTCTTGAGCAGGGGCTACTCTCTAGTTGAGGCGTGTGGGTTTACTGTGGTGGCTTCTCTCGTTGCGGAGCATGGGCTCTAGGTGTTCAGGCTTCAGTAGTTGTAGCTCACGGGCTCTGGAGTGTGGGCTGACTAACTGTGGTGCCCGGGCTTAGCTGCCCCTCCTCGTGTGGGATCTAGTCGCCTGCTTGTGGGTTGAACCCGTGTCCTCTGCATTGGCAGACAAATTCTTAACCACTGGAACACCAGGGAAATCCCGACATCTCTCAGTATTGATTAGTGTATGTACCAAGTGCTGTCCTAGAAAATCTATATACTTTCACTCACTTAATCCTTGATATGATCAAAAAATAAATACTATTATTGAGGCTCAGGGAAGAAAAATATTACGACCAAAGTCCCACAGTGGGAACATGACAGAGCTGGCTGAGGTTTAGACTCAATTTTTCCCCTCATTTGAAGCTTGTGATTTTAGCCTATACCACCCCTGTTTGGAATCCGGGGTCTTATCACTAGCTCATTGATCTTCCCTCCTTCAGCCGGTCATTGGCAGCTACTCCCGCTTTCCTTCTTTCGTCTCCATTCACAGGACCTAGAAGCCATCTGGCAAACTTACTCCAGAAGAATAAGAAGATGGGCAAAGTCATCTGCAAGTGACTTTTTTCAAGAACTACATGAAATATGAAAGTAGATTGAATAGCATTTGCAATGTGTTTCTAAAACATTAGGCTAAAAGAGGCCTCTGGGTCACACGAGGATTAAGCAGAGTCCCTGGCTGGACCTCATCCTTGACTGACAAAAGGACCAGCTCATGTCTCAGGGGCTGGGAGGACAATGCTTCACAACATTTCAAAGAATAAGACAAAGAAAATGAATTCTTGAGAGGACGGTAACTCCTGGCAGGAAAAAAAATTATTTGGGAGCTATATGTGTATTAGTGTGTGTGTATTTAAGGAAATAATATTCAGAAATAAAAAAAAATGTAAATTACAAAGTTAAATTAACCCTAGTAGATTAAATATCGTAATTTTTGTAATTATCTTACCACTACTTTAGTAAAAAAAAAAAATCGGATGAATTTAATTTAAAATGTTAATATTTTTAGATCTAAATGAAATGTTTCACTATTAACACAATTTTTAAAATGCATAAAATGAATAGTATGACTGAATAAAAGAACATAAACAACTGTTTAACTGGAGTTCTAAGGTAAATCAGAGGGATGGTGACCTGAGTGCAATTGAGTGGTGTCCTGACAATGATTTTCCAGTTTAGGTCAGCTCTAACCACAGATGATCCTTCACTAGGACACTAATTTTACTCAGCTTTGAAATAAGCCCAATCTATCTTTGCCAATAAAACTCAGAAATCCAGGCACACAGTTAAAGGGAAACTTTGGTTCAACCCTGAAGACCAGGATATGCATTCACTGGTTTATGGAGAAAGTTGCTTTGTCTCCTTAGGAAGCCAACTCTTTAGATAATAAAATGCCATGCCTGCTTAACCTTGAAAAAGGTCAACCTTGAAATCCAGGCTTAAAAAAAAAAAAAGAACCAGATGTCAGAATGGAAATGATCAAGGTGACAGATGGTATCTAGTGCTGCTGAGGATTTGGGGAAACAGGCACAAGCATGTCCTTTTGAGGGCAGTGTAAACTGGTACAGCCTTCCTAGGGGAAAACTTGACAACATGAAGAAGAGCCTTTTTTTCCAAAAGTCTTTGACTTAGAAGTTCCACCCCTAGAAATTTACCCTAAGCCAATAGTTGAATAAATATGTTAGGATGAACAAACAAGATGTTAATTGCTGGAGAGATTATGGTACTGATAAATTTGAAATGACCCAAATGTAATCAAAAGAAATTTAGTTAAATGAAAACCATGAAGCCATTAACTAGAATGACTTGGCTATCAGTTTATAGACATGAAAATGTAGATGTTTATATATTGCTGAGTGGGAAAAAGTGTCCTCTGATTCTATTCACTTTGCTATACATCTAAGACTAACACAACACTGTAAATCAACTATACTTCCATGAAAATTAGAGAGAAAATAAAAGTTAATTCTGAGCCTGTGTTTTTCATGACATCTGCTAGTTAATCCTCTAACACAGGCTTCTCAGAGGTTGAGATATTCAAGCGATTTCCATTTTTCTAGGGTCTAAGCATGAAGTGAAGTGAAAGTTGCTCAGTCGCGTCAGACTATTTGCAACCCCATGGTCCATGGAATTCTCCAGGCCAGAATACTGGAGTGGGTAAGCTGTTCCCTTCTCCAAGGGCTCTTCCCAATCCAGGGACTGAACCTAGGTCTCCCGCATTGCAGGTAGATTCTTTACCAGCTGGGCCACGAGGGAAACCCAAGAACACTGGAGTGGATAGCCTATCCCTTCTTCAGCAGATCTTCCTGACCCAGAAATCGAACCAGGGTCTCCTTCATAGCAGGCAGATTCCTTACCAAAGGAGCTATCAGGGAACCTCTTAGCATATATGTGTATATATATTCACACAAATTTAATTTGTAGAGTACCACAGACTGTGTAGTCCTATAATAGGCCACAAGTTTAAAGTGGTATGGTGAAGTTCTTTGTCCCAACCCTTTCAAGCTATCTCTAGACCTGACTGTATGCTCCTTTGGCGATATCAGAAATCAAAATATCCAAAGCCAAAATCTGAGGCCTTTTGGCACATATGCCTTGAGTCTCTGGGCCTCCTGACACTCTTATAGGAGGCTCTCCTTCTGTCCCGAGCTGGATTACTTCAGCACAACAGCACACTCCGTTCTATCCAGCCCCTTCTTTTTCCTCATTCTGGGTTTTCTAGGCTATAACCTGAATCTGTTGGCCTACAACTCCCAAAATACATCCTCCTCAGAGTACCTCAACCCAATGGCTTTTACCCTGGAGAATCTGGCCTCTTTCAACCCCCGTGTGAGAAGTGCGGCTGCCAGCAGCAGCATAATAAGGGCCCAGCACCACATCATGGTTTCTCTGTGGTTTCTCTGTTGCCTGAAGAATGGAAAGTTCTAGAAAGAGTGATTTGGGAGCTTGGCAAGACAACGAAGTCACTGATGGGGGAACCGCAGTGCCAGGGGTAGACCCAGGAGCATTAGACACCTGCTTGTGTCCAGAGAGGGCAGCTGCACCGCGCTGGAGCCAGTGGCGGCTGTGTGGTGCTGGAGCGGCCACGAGGAGATACCCCATGTCCAAGGTCAGAGAAACCCCAGTAAGATGGTAGGCACTGGAGCGGCTGTGGGGAGACACCCACGCCCTGCCCAAAGGCAAAGGAGAAGCCCCAGCAAGATGGTAGGAGGGGCAGATTTGCATTTAGAATCAAACCCCATTCCCACCAGAGACACTCAGAGGGCTCAAACAAACCTTGTGTGCACCAGAACCCAGGGACCCCACAGAGACTGAGAGAGAACTGTGTCTGAGCATCTCCTGTGGAGGTACGGGTCAGCAGTGGACTGCCACAGGGGCAGGGGCTCTGGGTGCAGCAGACCTGGGTATGGCATAAGCCATCTTAGAGGAGGTCACCATTAACCCCACCATAGAGCTGCCAGAGCCTACACAGGACTGGGAAATAGACTCTTGGAGGGCACAGACAGAACTTTGTGTGCACCAGGACGCAGGAGAAAGGAGCAGTGACCCCACAAGAGACTGACCCAGACTTTCCTGTGAGTGTCCAGGAGTCTCCAGTGGAGGTGTGGGTCAGCAGTGGCCTGCTGCAGGGTTGGGTACTGAGTGTAGCAGTACATGAATGGGATATTTTGAAGGAGGTCACCATTATCTTCATTACCTCCACCATAGTTTGGCCTCAAGTAAATAACAGGGAGGGAACACAGCTCCACCCATCAACAGAAAATTGGATTAAAGATTTACTGAGCATGACCCCGCCCATCAGAACAAGAATGGTTTCCCCTTCAGTCAGTCTCTCCCATCAGGAAGGTTCCATAAGCCTCTTATCCTTCTCCATCAAAGTGAGGACAGACTGAAAACCACAGAAAACTAACCAATCTAATCACATGGACCACAGCCATATCTAACTCAATGAAACTATGAGCTGTGTAGGGCCACCCCAGATGGATGGGTCATGGTGGAGAACTCTGAAAAAACTGCTCTGAACAGTATGAAAAGGCAAAAAGATAGAACACTGAAAGATGAACTCCTGAGGTTTGTAGGTATCCAATATGCTACTGGAGATCAGTGGAGAAATAACTCCAAAAAGAACGAAGAGACAGAGTCAAAGCAAAAACAACACCCAGCAGTGGATGTGACTGGTGGTGGAAGCAAGTTCTGATGCTGTAAAGAGCAATATTGCATAGGAACCTGGAATCTTAAGTCCACGAATCAAGGCAAACAGAAGTGCTCAAACTTGGGAGATGGCAAGAGTGAACATCGACATTTTAGGACTCAGCGAACTAAAATGGACTGGAATGGGTGAATTTAACTCAGATGACCATTATATCTACTACTGTGGGTAAGAATCCCTTAGAAGAAATCGAGTAGCCACCATAGTCAACAAAAGAGTCCGAAATGCAGTACTTGGATGCAATCTCAAAAATGGCAGAACGATCTCTATTTGTTTCCAAGGCAACTATTCAATAGCATGGTAATCCAAGTCTATGCCCCAACCAGTAATGCTGAGGAAGCTGAAGTTGAACAGATCTATGAAGACCTACAAGACCTGCTAGAACTAACACCCCCCAAAAGTGTCCTTTTCATTATAAGGGACTGGAATGCAAAAGTAGGAAGTCAAGAAATAGCTGGAGTAACAGGCAAATTTGGCCTTGGAGTACAGAATGAAGCAGGGCAAAAGCTAATAGAGTTTTTCTAAGAAAACACCCTCTTCCAGCAACACATGGAGGAGAAGACTCTAACATGGACATCACCAGATGGTCAACACTGAAATCAGATTGATTATATTCTTTGCAGCCAAAGATTGAGAAGCTCTATACAGTCAGCAAAAACAAGACTGGGAGCTGACTGTGGCTCAGATCATGAACTCCTTATTGCCAAATTCAGACTGAAACTGAAGAAAGTAGGGAAACCCACTAGACCATTCAGATATGATCTAAATCAAATCCCTTATGATTATACAGTAGAAGTGAGAAACAGATTTAAGGGACTACATATGATAGAGTGCCTGATGAGCTTTGGATGGAGGTTCATGACATTGTGCAGGAGACAGGGTGCCGGGAGCCAGTGTGAGGAATCCCGCCCGTGACAAGGTCATGAGGAAGGAAGCTGACATACGCAAGGGGTGCTCAGACTTCAGGGACCCCTCTGGAAATTCCTAAGCATGTACTCCAACAAAAATCTGCCGGCTTTTGTGCTCTGCTTTTCTACTCTTCTGACATTTTCTGGAAAAAGTCAATTCAGGGCTTTAGTCTTCTGCATTTGAAAGAGTGTTTCAATCCAAAAAACCCTCTGATGGCTTTCTAGCCTGCCTGCAGGACTCGTACAGCTGCGCGTGTGATTGTTTGAGGCCTCCTGACCGCAGGAGGCACAGGAAGCTTAAAACATCCTAGGAATGTAGGAGCTTCCGAGGAGTCAAAATCTTTAGAATAGGACTGATTAAAGGTTTCATTTGTTGAGTCAATATTTGCTGCCAAATTTTCACATCCTTTAGTTGTAGATATAGTTAGAAAAACAAGTAGTAGACCTTGTGTTAGCAACATTAGATCTTTGAGTTAAGTACCTTCTTTGTTATATCCCACGGCACCTTTGTTCTATAGAGATGTAACTTTAATGCTTTAAGGAGATGTAGATTAAAGAAAAACACTTCAGGGGAAACAAGATTAACATTCATTAAGGAAGAGAGCCAAAAAGTGTTAACAAGCCTCTTGGCCAGAAGATAATGTAAATCACCTGAGACCTTTTGTATACCAAATGATGTATAGAAAGAGCCTGAGCTACATAATCTTGTGTTACTCATTGATCTCTGTGTTTTATCAAAAGTATAAAAGGCCTTCTGAACAATAAAGGATGGGGCCAGCTACTTGGACCAGCTTCTCTAACTAGTCTCCCGGCCTGGTTTCTTGGGACTCTGGCTCCCCCCGTGTCTCTCTCTCTCTTTCTTCTTCTCTCTCTTTCCCTCTCTCTGCTCTTTACTTTAACTTCAGGCTGAATCTCCACCTGGAGCGCGGAGGCTCGCCAGGTCTACTTACTTGCCCCGGCTGTTAAGACCCGCGAGAAAGGGAGCTTAAGGCGAGGCACCCTTAGATATTCAAGCGGGCGCCGGTGGCCCAACGTAGATGGTGCAAATTCCTTGTCTGGAATTTTATTGGCCTTCCGCGTAAACCAAGCTATTCAGCCCTCTTCCTCCACTTAATCTTCTTACTACACTATAGTTTCTTAATCTAATCTTACATTAATAAATAAACAAGTCTTTCCACGCCGACGCCGTCCACCCTTCGAATTCCCTGGATCCACCGGGGCTGGACCCCGGCAACAGGGAGCAAGACCATCCTCAAGGAAAAAGAAATTCAAAAAAGCAAAATGACTGAGGAGACCTTACAAATAGTTGTGAAAAGAAGAGAAGCAAAAAGCAAAGGAGAAAAGGAAAGATATACCCATTTGAATGCAGAGCTCCAAAGAAGAGCAAGCAGAGATAAGAAAGCCTTCCTCAGTAATCAGTGCAAAGAAATAGAGGAAAACAACAGAATAGGAAAGACTAGAAATCTCTTCAAGAAAATCAGAGATACCAAGGGAACATTTCATGCAAAGATGGGCTCAGTGAAGGACAGAAATGGTATGGACCTAACAGAAGCAGAAGATATTAAGAAGTGGTGGCAAGAATACACAGAAGAACTATATAGAAAAGATCTTCACAGCTCATATAATCACAATGGTATGATCACTCACCTAGAGCCAGACATCCTGGAATGCGAAGTCAAGTGGGCCTTAGAAAGCATCACTACTAGCAAACCTAGAGGAGGTGATGGAATTCTAGTTGACCTATTTCAAATCCTCAAAGATGACGCTATGAGAGTGTTGCACTCAATATGCCAGCAAATTTGGAAAACTCAGCAGTGGCCACAGGACTGAAAAAGGTCAGTTTTCATTTCAATCCCAAAGAAAGGCAATGCCAAACAATACTCAAACTACTGCACAATTGCATTCATCTCACAGGCTAGTAAAGTAATGCTCAAAATTCTTCAAGGCAGGTTTCAAGAATATGTGAATCATGAACTTCCAGATGTTCAAGCTAGTTTTAGAAAAGGCAGAGGAACAAGACATCAAACTGCCAATATCCACTGGATCACTGAAAAAGCAAGAGAGTTCCAGAAAAACATCTATTTCTGCTTTATTGACTATGCCAAAGCCTTTGACTGTGTGGATCACAGCAAGCGATGGAAAATTTTGAAAGAGATGGGAATACCAGACCACCTGACCTGCCTCTTGAGAAACCTGTATGCAGATCAGGAAGCAACAGTTAGAACTGGACATGGAACCACAGACTGGCTTCAAATTGGGAAAGGAGTATGTCAAGGCTGTATATTATCACCCTGCTTATTTAACTTATATGCAGAGTACATCATGAGAAATGTTGGGCTGGATGAGGCACAAGATGAAATCAAGATTGCCAGGAGAAATATCAATAACTTCATATATGCAGATGACACCACCCTTACGGCAGAAAGTAAAGAAGAACTAAAGAGCCTCTTGATGAAGGTGAAAGAGGAGAGTGAAAAAGTTGGCTTAAAGCTCAACATTCAGAAAATTAAGATCATGGCATCTGGTCCTATCACTTCTAGGCAAATAGATGGAGAATTAATAGAAACAGTGAGAGACTATTTTTTTGGACTCCAAAATCACTGCAGATGGTGACTGCAGACAAGAAATTAAAAGGTGCTTGGTCCTTGGAAGAAAAGTTATGACCAACCTAGACAGCATATTAAAAAGCAGAGACATTACTTTGCCAACAAAGGTTTGTCTAGTCAAGGCTATGGTTTTTCCAGTAGCCATGTATGGGTGTTAAAGTTGGACTATGAAGAATGCTGAGTGCCGAAGAATTGATGCTTTTGAACTGTGGTGCTGGAGAAGACTCTTGAGAGTCCCTTGGACTGTAAGGAGATCCAAGCAGTCCATCCTAAACGGAATCAGTCCTGAATATTCATTGGAAGGACTGATGTTGAAGCTGAAACTCTAATACCTTAGCCACCTGATGCAAAGAACTGACTCATTTGAAGAGATCTTGATGCTGGGAAAGCATCTCTACGAACAAAGCTAGTGGAGGTGATGGAATTCCAGTTGAGCTGTTTCAAATCATGAAAGATGATGCTGTGAAAGTGCTACACTCAATATGCCAGCAAATTTGGAAAACTCAGCAGTGGCCACATGACTGGAAAAGGTCCGTTTTCATTCCAATCCCAAAGAAAGGCAATGCCAAAGAATGCTCAAACTACCGCACAATTGCACTCATCTCACATGCTAGTAATGTCATGCTGAAAATTCTCCAAGCCAGGCTTCAGCAATATGTGAACCGTGAACTCCCTGATGTTCAAGCTGGTTTTAGAAAAGGCAGAGGAACCAGAGATCAAATTGCCAACATATGCTGGATCATTGAAAAAGCAAGAGAGTTCCAGAAAAACATCTATTTCTGCTTTATTGACTATGCCAACGCCTTTGACTGTGTGGATCACAATAAACTGTGGAAAATTCTGAAAGAGATAGGAATACCAGACCACCTGACCTGCCTCTTGAGAAATCTGTATGCAGGTCAGGAAGTAACAGTTCGAACTGGAAATGGAACTACAGACTGGTTCCAAATAGGAAAAGGAGTACGTCAAGGCTGTATATTGTCACCCTGCTTATTTAACTTATATGCAGAGTACATCATGAGAAACGCTGGACTGGAAGAAACACAAGCTTGAATGACGATTGCTGGTAGAAATATCAATAACCTCAGATATGCAGATGACACCACCCATATGGCAGAAAGTGAAGAGGAGCTAAAAAGCCTTTTGATGAAAGTGAAAGAGGAGAGCGAAAAAGTTGGCTTAAAGCTCAACATTCAGAAATCTAAGATCATGGCGTCTGGTCCCATCACTTCAAGGGAAATAGATGGGGAAACAGTGGAAACAGTGTCAGACTTTATTTTCTGGGACTCCAAAATCACTGCAGATGGTGACTGCAGCCATGAAATTAAAAGACACTTACTACTTGGAAGAAAAGTTGTGACCAACCTAGACAGTATATTAAAAAACAGAGACATTACTTTGCCGACTAAGGTCCGTCTAGTCAAGGTTATGGTTTTTCCAGTGGTCATGTATGGATGTGAGAGTTGGACTGTGAAGAAGGCTGAGCACTGAAGAATTGATGCTTTTGAACTGTGGTGTTGGAGAAGACTCTTGAGAGTCCCTTGGACTGCAAGGAGATCCAACCAATCCATTCTGAAGGAGATCAACCCTGGGATTTCTTTGGAAGGAATGATGCTGAAGCTGAAACTCCAGTACTTTGGCCACCTCATGCGATGTGTTGACTCATTGGAAAAGACTCTGATGCTGGGAGGGATTGGGGGCAGGAGGAGAAGGGGACAACAGAGGATGAGATGGCTGGATGGCATCACAGACTCGATGGACGTGAGTCTGAGTGAACTCCGGGAGCTGGTGATGGACAGGGAGGCCTGGTGTGCTGCGATTCATGGGGTCACAAAGAGTCAGACACGACTGAACAACTGAACTGAACTGAACTGAACTGATGCTGGGAAAGACTGAAGGCGGGAGGAGAAGGGGTCGACAGAGGATCAGACGGTTGGACGGTATCACTGACTCAATGGACATGAGCTTGTTGGTGATGGACAGGGAAGCCTGGCGTGTTGCAGTCCGTGGGTTCACAAAGAGTCAGACCTGACAGAGGGACTGAACTGAACTGAACTGAACTGTGTTCGGAGAAATATATAGATACAGATATAGACAAAGACCACAGCTGCCTTAAGGATGCAGCAAGCTCCAAACTGAAAGCAGGAGTTTTTTCAACTTTTCTGCATAACTAAGAGACGAGGCCCTGCCCAGACGCCACATTTGAATGACTGAATAGACAAAGCTTCCTCTTTCTCAACAAGACAGAGATGGATCACTCACATTGATTTTCTGGAGAGGAAGCAACTGAGACAACTGCGATGACACTCCTTGTTTTGCCACACCCCTTGTGAGATGGAGAGGAGTGACAGACACTGGGAACTCAGTGTATTCATGCAGTTACCATGGGCAGCTGAGGAAGGGTGACCATCTTGGAAGAAGAAACAAATGTCAGATACTCCAAAGTACCTCTGTAAGCTACGTGAGCACCAGGAATGGACACAACAGACAGACAAGTCTGGCAAGTGGTGCCGCAGACAGAGCAAATGCTCTGCAAAACACTTTTTTGGTTGTTTACTTTTGAACATTCTGTTCAGTGACATCAAAAGCCCACACAAGGCCTCTCCCTTATTTTACTTACAAATTAATTTATGTAATAGATTATATTATTAAATAATTATTACATAAACTAATTTCCATTTACTCCCATCACCAACATCATGCTTTCACCATAGATAGGCAGTCATTTTGATGTGTTTAGTGTAGATGTTTTTATTTGTAGGTCTTTTTGCAAAACATGTAATGCTTTGTGTTTATGCTTTTTTTTTTTTTTGCTGTGTATGTGGCTTTCTGATTTTAGTTCCCTGACCAGGTATCAAACCTATGCCCTCAGCAGTGAAAGTTGAGGGTCTTAACCACTGGACGACCAGAGAATCCCCCATCAATTTTTAAATTACAAAAGTGGTTATGTTAAACATCTCATTCTGTTTTCTACCTTTTCTACTAAATCACTAAATATTAGCATGGCTATTAGTTGGAGTATTCCATATTGTTGTATGTATATCTATTGCCATGTACATACATTTAATCCGTTTTTAACTTCCACCTCATGCCCAATCATGTACATTCACAGCATTTTTTCCATTTGCTTTCCCAGTCATAGACAGACACTCACAAACTATATTGCAATTAACGCTGTCGTATATGTTCTCTTGTGAACCTATGTGAGACTATCCTTGGCATGTGTACCCAGGGGCTATACTGTTGGAACACTGGGTGTGTATATACTTGGTTTGACTTAAATTCTGTAAGACTGCTTACCAGAATGGCTGCACCAATCTCTACCTGCATTAACACTGTGTAAAAATTCCTCTCTCCACATCCCCAGGGCAGGAATCATTTACAAGAGGTAGGTCACGCTATGGAGCCCTTCCCTTTTAGATAATGGACCCTGTGTGTCTTGCTCCCAGACTAAACACCTGAGCACAGCACTTGAGGAACTCTTGGGAGTTGGTACTGAGAATACTCATTGCTCAGGCTCCCTGGATGAAAAGTGTATTAATGAGCCTCACTGCTGTTCAGTCATTTTTTGAGTGTCTACTAAAAGCAAAGCTCCAAGATAATGTAGAAAATCTCATGGGGTCTGTGGCTTTTCTGGATTTAGGAATTAGTGGGGAAGAATGACATTAATTCACATTCCTACAAATAAGTAAACACAAGCTTGCAGTGTTATGAATGAGAATACCGTGGGGAAATTTACCTAAACAAGAGTGAAATTACCACAATGGAGGGAGTTTTTTAATACTGTATATTAGCTTCTAGAAGAGTGCCTGACACTGGTTGCCCTCATTAAATATGTGCTGAATAAAGGACTAAAAGAATAGAAAGTCAAGGCTGAGGTAAGACTTCCCCAAGAACGTGATGTTTGAACCAAGCCTTGAAAGGTGAGCATGGATTAGTAAGGGCAAGATGGCGGTGGCACTAGCGGTGGCACCAGGAGCTCTCCCAGGTAGGGAGTTGGGGAGCAACTAAACCAACCTGTGGAAATACCCTTACATGGCACCTCAGACACTTGTGTTCTGGAATGCTGATCCTTCTTCTCAACGAAGCTGTTGGGACCAAGTTCAGAGCTGTGAGCAGGGTCAAAGGCACTAAGAAACCCTGCAGCCATGGGGCGGCAGACACGTTTCCATAGAACGAGTCGGTGAATTTTTTTTGCAATGCAATGTAAAGAGAACAAATTTGGAATTAAGAACAACCTGAATTTAAAATTTGCCACCCTATCTCTTAGCAGCTAAGCAAACATGTGCAAATTACCTAACTTCTTATAGTTTCCACATGAGTGAAAAATGAGATGATGGCAAAAACCTTACAAGGGCTTTGAGAAAATTAAATGAGATATGTTATATTTATAAGCTATATAATAATAAGATGTATTATTATAATGATAACAGCTAACTACTGCTGAACATATTTGCAGAGCTCTTTACATAAATTCTTTTTTGCTTATTTCGTGTATTTATGTTGTAGGATTTTGTGCACACAAAAGCACTTAGAACAGTGCTTGATAACAAAAACATTCAAAAAGTGTTAGATATTATCACACAAGTATCCTCACTTTATAGATGAGGAAACTGGCATTTGGAGGGGTTAAGTAACTTACCCAAATTCCCGTATCTAATAAGTGGCAGAACACAAGACAGGATCAAACACAATCTCAGCTTCATAATTTCGCCAAGGGTGATGCTGACACGCAAGGGGTCTCAAAACACCTACCAGCCTCTCTCACCACCCACCCCCCCATGGATCTTCCCACCTTCCTCCCACCCTCCCACTTTCCTCTCTTGAGTAGCAGTTAGCAATGAGGAGCTCCAGAAAGGTCTTCAAGAGTGGACAGAACTATTGGTGATAGCATGAGGCATCTAAGCATTCCTCTGTATACACACACACACGAACACAGAACTTACAGATATTTCTGACAGGTGGAAGACAGCCCATAAGTATTGTAAACAGTCCTAGACAGACACAATAAAATGTGTCCAACTTATTTGTTGGCACTCTAAACCTATATGACAAATAGCAGTGGATTTCATAAACCTTATTTAAAATTGGAGGTAATTTAAATTAGAAGGTATTAAGTCATTTCCTCACTTTTCCTTGAAGAGACAGGAAATTTTCATGATGGTGTCTGACAATTACTACCTATTTAATTTTTTGGGGAATCCACAATTGTGCTGAATCCTAGATTCAGAATCTAGGTGGCTGAATTCCAGGTAGTCACTGGTATTTTGTTTTAAACAAAATAAACCCAAGGCATGAAGAAGTTCAGGTACTCTGGAGAGAGAATAAATCATTTGAAATAGACAAATGGAAGCCTGGAACATTCTTTTTTCTCTCTCTTTGTGCATTTTATTTTCCAAGGAAGATTTCACTCAGATGAAGTAATCTGTTTTCTGAGAAAGTCGAAGAATTCTCTTGGGATCTCTTGAGGATCTGGTAGAAGGTATAGTGATTAAGTAACTAAGTCCAGATGAAGAGCCCGAAGTTTTCTATCTACTTTTCCCAGGCTCCTTTCTCTTGCCCTCCCCTCCCACAATTCTTCACACTTTTAACCCTACGATCTCTCCGAGCACATGGATTTTGAAGAAGCATGCTCACCAGAGACAAAAGGGATTTATTTTAAAAGGTAATCTAAATATCTTGGGGTTTCCAACAGGCACAGAAAGGACTTCTGGCGGTGTGGAAATGTGCAGACCCAGGGAAGGGGAAGAAATCCTCAGACCAATGAGGAGTGATTCCTGACAGATTTGCAGAGACCTCAACCATGTTCTCAGGAAAAGGGATATGACTGAGTCTCTAACAAAGATTCATAGCATAACCATGCTAAAGGAAAACTGCTGGAAAGACACACACACAAACAAAATGGGAGGAAAGGAAATGGAGGGGGAAAATGTAGATGACTTAGACTAGGTGTGTGCATGCTAAGTTGCCTTCAGACTCTGGACCTCTATGGACTATAGCCCACCAGGCCCCTCCGTCCACGGGATTCTCCAGGCAAGAATACTGGAGTGGGTTGCCATTGCCTTCTCCAGGGGATCTTCCCGACCCAGGGATTAAAGCTGCCTCTCTTCTCTCTCCTGCCTTGGCAAGCAAGTTCTTTACCACTAGTACCACCTGGGAAGCCCCAGATGACTTAGATTAGGTGCAATTTATATTAATAACATGCTAGGCAGGACTTGAAGGAATTGTATGACAAGCTGTGAAAAGAAAATCTAAAAATAAATCTGAAAGAAGATACAGAATGTATTTTTTCAGGGAAAGTTTACAAACTAAGGAGATTGTGTTTCCTCATGAATAAAGATGGATTTCCAGCTGGGAATGATTCTATAGAACAAATTATCAACAAATCCTTCTCTGATTAGGACACTCCCTTTTCTCCTGAACTGGAACACCACATACAGTGAAAGGTGTTTGTGAGTGTGTGTGTGTGTGTGTGTGTGAACTGTTATCTAGATAAATGTGTGCTATGTGTCATATTGATTTTCTGGTAGTTCCTGGCAAAGCATCCTGGGAAATTCCAGACTTATGCTTTTCTGGAAGATCACAATCAAGTGTGTAGAAATCCAACTATATTTCAAACAGTTCTTGGATTCTTTTTGAAATCAGGAAACAGCACCCCTGTGTTATTTTTCTCCTCTTCTGGTAAGTACCATTCATTAAACTGCTAGTATTTTAAAATTTTGACCTAATCCTCAAAATACCTCAGGAGGAAATGTGACAAGTGTTACCACTACAATTCTCCAGAGATTAAAGAGAATGAACTTACCAGGCCAGTGGTGGAAGTGAACATAAACACCGGATTTCGTTACTCAGTTTAGTGAGAAATCCGTGACACAAGATCATTTTCTTGCCTCTAGAATTCAGAAATAAACTGTGCTTCATTTAAACTTTAAAACCTAAGTTTTCTTTAGCAAAAATAAAAAGAAACTATACTGTTAGAGGAATCAGAGATCAAATTGCCAACATCCGTTGGATCATAGAAAAAGTAAGAGAGTTCCAGAAAAACATCTACTTCTGCTTTATTGACTATGCCAACGCCTTTGACTGTGCAGATCACAAAAAACTATGGAAAATTCTTCAAGAGTGGGAATACCGGACCACCTTACCTGCCTCCTGAGAAAGCTGTATGCAGGTCAAGAAGTAAGAGTTAGAACTGGACATGGAACAACAGACTGCTTCCAAATCAGGGCAGGAGTACATCAAGTCTGTATATTGTCACCCTGCTTATTTAACATATATGCAAAGTACATCATGAGAAATGCTGGGCTGGAGGAAACACAAGCTAGAATCAAGATTGCCAGGAAAAATATCAATAACCTCAGATATGCAGATGATACTACCCTCATCGCAGAAAATGAAGAAGAACTAAAGAGCTTCTTGATGAAAGTGAAAGAGGAGAGTGAAAAAGTTGGCTTAAAGCTCAACATTCAGAAAACGAAGATCATGGCATCTGGTCCCATCACTTCATGGCAAATAATTGGGGAAACAATGGAAACAGTGAGAGACTTTATTTTGGGGGGCTCCAAAATCACTGCAGATGGTGACTGCAGCCATGAAATTTTAAAAGATTTTTGGTCTTTGAAAGAAAAGTTATGACCAACCTAGACAGCATATTAAAAAGCAGAGACAAAGGACTGTCTAATCAAAGCTATGGTTTTTCAAGTAGTCTCATGTATGGATGTGAGAGTTAGACTATAAAGAAAGCTGAGCGCCAAAGAGTTGATGCTTTTGAACTGTGGTGTTAGAAAAGACTCTTGAAAGTCCCTTGGACTGCTAGGAGATCCAACCAGTCCACCCTAAAGGAAGTCAGTCCTAAATATTCATTGGAAGGACTGATGCTGAAGCTGAAACTCCAATACTTTGGCCACCTGATGCGAAGAGCTGACTCATTGGAAAAGACCCTGATGCTGGGAAAGATTGAAGGCAGGAGGAGAGAGGGATGACAGAAGATAAGATGGTTGGATGGCTTCACAGACCCGATGGATATGAGTTTGAGCAAGCTCCAGGTGTTGGTGATAGACAGGGAAGCCTGGCATGCTGCAGTCCACGGGGTCACAAGAAGTCGGAGAGGGCTGAATGACTAAACTGAACTGATACTGTTAGATTCCTTTTTGCACACAGCACCAAATTATTCACTCAATTCAATGAAGGAAAAAGACACAATCTCATTCAGCTGGCATTAAATAGTAAAAATAACTTAAATTTGGGTCAATTATGAGATAAAAAGTGCTTCTTCCACCTGAATACTCTTCTTCTTTCCTTCTTGCCCGTCTAGGTTATTTGCTATAGAAATGGGTGTTACTACCATTCCCATTTTACAGATGAGGAAATTGCCTTGAGAGTGTTGAGTAATTGTGCAATGTCACAGGCCAGTAAATATGGAAGAGCAGTGTCCACACCCAAGGCTGTGCAAAGTTCAGATCTCTTTCATAGGCTCACAAACTGACCATCTGCTGCCTCTTTCTTATAATTAAACTGTTCATCAAAGTCTGACCCCTTCCAGGCTTATCTGTACTTCAGCAAGGACTTTTTTTAGAATGAACACTCTATCAGGGTAAGGACTTGGTTTATTTTGTTCATAACTACAGGTTAGCAGGTAGTAGATGCTCTGTAGTTAGTGAAACCCTCTCAGAAGAGCTCCACACTTGGGGTTAATGCTCTGTAGTCACCATCTTGAAATCCTTAATAATTTAACCTTTGAATTTTTGTTTTATGGATGATGACGTCTGATGGGACAATGAAACTTGAGCAGGGCACTTGGACTCTCAGCTCAGCTCATGTGTGGCATGGCAGCCCTGGAAGACGGTGTGCAAAGTGTTCAGAGGCCAGGCCAGAAAGGGCCAGGCTCCACAGGCCTGAGTGTGAGTAAATATGTGAAAGCAGTCACATGTGAACCAGTGGGAGTCACCGGAAACACGTCAAAACTAGAAAATGGCATGCAGATTCCTAAAAGCAATCAAACTGACTCTTAAAAACCCTATCGGCTAAATAATAACTATCTACAAGTAAACTTGTCCATTGAAGCCGCAGTTCTCATGTGGGAGACATCACCTAGATGTCCCTAAAGTGGCCTGTTCTAGCTCTGATTGTCAAGAAATTCAGGGGTATAGAGTGTTTCCTTAATTCTACCCACATCCTACTGGTCTGGACCCAGTCACAAGGTGCTACTTAACTGCAGAGGAATTTGGCAGCTCACATGAACTCTTCCTTCTAGCAAGGTCCTTTCTGAAATTCAGATGGGCATGAGATTTAAATACAGGCAACGGTCAGTGAATGGTCTGTTTTTCAGTCTATCGCCTACATTTGAAATTTGTTCTACCCTAAGTTTAAATCCTGCTATGAAACTTTACGAGCTGTATGACTTTAGGCAACTTATTTCACCTTCCCTCAGCTCATTTCCATCTACCCATACGCCAAGAAAAAAAAATAAGCGGGGGTCTTGCTGCTGCATTGGGATAGTTTTTGCTATTATAGTAAAGATTGTGTAATGTTTTCTTTGTATATATGATGACTGGCACCTAGGAAGTATTCTGTAAATATTTTCCAAATGGGGAAAATAAATGAAGTGGCGTTAATTGCATTCCTGTAGCAAAACAAAAGTCCTGATCTGAATATATTTAAATTGAGAGGACATGCTAAAAATAAAATAAGCTACAAGGATATATTGTACAAGTAGGGAACATAACTGATGTTTTATAACTATAAGCAGAGTATAACCTTTAAAAATTGTGAACCACTATATTGTATACTTGTAACATATAACACTGTGCATCAACTATACTGCAATAAG
Source organism: Ovis canadensis (assembly GCF_042477335.2). Lineage (NCBI taxonomy): Eukaryota > Metazoa > Chordata > Mammalia > Artiodactyla > Bovidae > Ovis > Ovis canadensis. The sequence continues at coordinate 155,417,819 of NC_091247.1, forward strand.
AAAAAATAAAATGAGAGGTGGTGTTGTTTACAGAAAATGAGAATTCAGGGAGTTGACTGGAACTGTTGATTTGTGTTTGTTCTCTGACCCAGCGACTAAGTGGAAGATGTGTGTACAGTCAATCTTCTCTACCTCATTTACTTTTCCTCTTTTAGTGAACTGCTTTTCTCTGTATTAGATTCCTTTCTGTTTATGTTTGTCCATTCTCCAAAGAATATGCCAAAGGTTTTCCAAATTTTGATCCTGCCCTTTTTGTGGTGTCATCAGTTGTCTTAAAAACACTTTTCTCTGCAAGACATTAATGGCTCAGCAGAGCATAATAAACTTCAGCTTGGATTTAGGACAGAACAAATGTCAAACAGATATAAACTTCAGTGGCACATTTTTCATAAAATAAGCAGTCCCCTAAACAGGAAGAATACAAATGCAGTACCCTTTATCCTAGTGGCAGACACTTACCTTAACCTATACATACTCGAGTGTGCCAGAATTATTCCCTTTGCATTTTCTCATTTCCTTTAAATCATTTTTATTTTTTCCTCTAAGTGTTCATTCTACTGTCTGGTGCAAAGTTTCATTTTAGACTTTACTGAAGCCTGAAACTGCTTCTGAGATAAAACCAGAAAGCAGGAGAATTAGGAGTCAGAACTGGGAGAAGGTCCTCTAATGTCTAGTTTAGCCCAGTTTCCTCCTGAGTTCCTCGTTACTCAAACCAAAGTCCCGACGCTGTCGGCTTCACTGTCATGCCTGTGCGTGGGGCCTCTTTGCCTGTGCTCAATGCCTCAGTGGTCCAGCCTTCCTAAGACTCTGTGTGGTCAACCCATATGGAGCTTTGTCTATGTAGAGGTGTTCAGGGAGTCGAGGTTGGGAGTTGCTGGTGGTAAGGAGTACAATAAATGACTCTTAGTAAGGTTTGGTGTCACTGCCTTGATTAGTTCTAAGGTACCATCAGTTTTATCCAGATTGTTTTTGCAGTCTCAACATAGTAACTGTACAGGCAGACATCAGCTAAATTAATCTTGCCAAGGAGTTCTTTAGACGAATTCCATTGCTCCTAAGAATCTAAGTTCACACTGGTGAGAAGTCTCAGTATAAACTATACGATGTTAAAGCAGGGAAAATCAATGCCCATTGGGATGGGGTCGGACACGACTGAAGCGACTTAGCAGCAGCAGCAGCAGCAGCAAGCGCAAGCCCAGCATGAGCGAGGAGCCTAAGAACCTTTAACCTGGAACTTCCCTGATGCACCAGTAGTTAAGAATCCACTTGCAATGCAGGAGTCAGGTATTGCAACTAAGACTTGATGCAACCAAATGATTAAACAAATAAATAAATAAGAACCTTTTACCCAACACCTAAACTTGGATTCCATGAGTTCAATATTCCCACTTGCTTTTCTGCTTCATTTCACTCATTGGTCACGAGAATTACAATTATCTAGTTATATGACATCACTGTTACCTAATCTAATTATAGTTGTCAGCTCTAAACACAAAAGTAGTAAGAACAGACTTCATAATCTCAGACATTACTCTCTTTACCCACAAAATAAATGTGGCCAATTTATAAAGAGTCAAAACTACTTCTCACAAGGATGTTGGATTTCAACCATTACCAAATGTTGCTGTGTAAAAATCTCACTAAAATTAGATTTCACACCCTGATCACTTGGTAGTAGTAGTAAGAACAACAATACTATATATATAGCAAAGCAACTATACACAAGCCAATGTGGTAATCGTCACAGCTCAGAGGAATAAGGATAAAACAGGGCTTCCCTGGTGGCAGTGGATGGGAATCTGCCTGCCAATGCAGGGGACATGGGTTGGATCCCCGGTCCAGGAAGATTCCACAAGCCACAGAGCAACTAAGCTCATGGGCCGCAGCTACTGGGCCCATGCTGTAGAGTCTACATCCTGCAGCTACTGGGCTCCTGTGTTGCAGCTGAAGCCTGTGCGCTGGAGCCTGCGCATTGCAGTGAAGAGTAGCTGCAACGTGCTGCATCTAGAGAAAGTCCGCATGCAGCAACAAAATCCCAGCTCAACCAAAACCCTAATTAATTTTTTTTAATTATAAAAGGAAAAGATAAAATAGCTTTTTATTAATCCCATTTTGTGGCTTCCCTTGGTGACTCGGATGATAAAGCTCCTGTCTACAGTGTGGGAGACTTGGGTTTGAGCCCCGGGTTGGGAAGATCCCCTGGAGAAGGAAATGGCAATCCACTCCATTATGTAATTTGTCCAATGTCATATATTTATTGGGCTTCCTTAGTGGCTCAGATGGTAAGGAATCTGTCTCCCGTTTTGGGGACCAAAACTCGGCTTTCAGTCTTTATTGTTCTCTGTTTATATGCATGTTGACTGTACTAAATTGTATTGTTTTTATTTTCCTGTTAGCTCAAGGACAACATTTTAATAGAACATCTGCCTTTAATATTCTTTCCACAAACTCTTCAGAGTCTATTCATTAGAATACAGGTTTTAATTGTCAACAGTTAACCCTTTGGACTGCCTCTCAGGAAAGCAAAGGCAAGCCAGTGGAATTGCTTCTCTCTGTGTGGGATTTCCCAGGCAAGACTACTGGGAAGGGTTGCCATTTTCTTCTCCCAGGATCTTTCCAACCCAGGGATCGAACCCAGGTCTCCCACACTGCAAGCAGATTCTTTACCATCTGAGCCACCAGGGAAGCCCCTTTCCTTTTTGGCTTTTTTCAGCCCTTTGGTCTGCCTCTCAGGAAAGCAAAGGCAAGTTGGTACAGATCTGGAACTGACATTTTTTAGTAGCTAGGGAATAGAAATCACTTTGTATTTCTGCAGAATGAATCAATTGCAGTCAAGATAGACCACTGGAGCAAACTTATCTGTCTTTAAGCACCAGCCATTTTCAGAAAACAGAACGGAGAAGGAGTCAGTCACTGAGACAGTATGTTTATGCCATAACCTTGATCACACATCAAGAAGATAGAGAAAGCTCAGGAAGTCCAGGATTCTAACCAGTTTTCAGGGCCTAACAAACACCTGGAGTCTGAACATAGTGGGAAGACCAAGGGAATATGTCTTTTGATGGAGAGTGCAGGTGGAGGGCAATGCAAGGGTTCATAGGTAGGTCTACAAACAGGCCCTGTTCAAGGAAATAGGACAGCAAGATGGGGTGCATCATAAGAAAATGGCTTAAGCCAAGATTTCTGTCTTTAGTCCCTTATAGTCTACTAAGGAACATGCAACACAGGAAGCAGGTGTTACAGCCAGGAGTGCAACATAAGCAATCTAGCTTCAGAGCTCCCTGGCACTTAATGGCCCATGGCATTATCGGCAAGGGCATTAAGAGAAGTACTAATTGAGTACCACTCAGGAACAGAAAGAGGGAGAGAGGCAGGCTTAGGCCATTCTGCCTGGAAGGAAGAAGGAAGGCTTCACAGAGAGTGAGATTGAACTGGGCTTGGACACTGCAGAAAATTTTGATCGATAGAGAATAGAATGTGAATAATGGAAACAACTCACCTAAAATAGTTTAGGCAAAACAAAAGTGTTTTGGCTTGCATGTCTGAAAAATCTACAGATAGTTTTGGCTTTGGGCTTAGCTTGATCAAGCTTTCTAATAGCATTGTAGAGGAGGAAAAGGAAGCTTTTTCCTCTGCTTCCTTAGGTTCTCCAGCTGGAGCCAACAAATTAGACTGAAGCACACACGCACGTGCACACATACAAAGATTAACAGAGAAAAACAGAGGTTATTAATATGTGCAGTGTGCTTATAGGTGGTGAAACTCAGTGACGGGTAACTCAAAGGCGTGATTAGAACTCGAGGCTTATAGAGCATCTTCACAAAGAACAATGCATCTGTAGAGATGCGACAAGAAAATGGAAAAGGTTTTAGGCTTCCAAGGGCAGCAAACTCTTGGAAGGTAAATATAGGAAAACTAGTGGAGGAAGGTTTGCTTGTGCAGGTCCATCCCGATTCCAAGTTTCCATCTTCATGGCCATAACACTTCCCCCTAAAGAGATTTATGGCAGCTTTGTTTCACAGCAGTTTCTGCCTTTAGTCAGAGACGGTTTCTTTCAGCATGTGTTGACTCTCATTTTCCTCCAACTCAAAACAACCCTGATGCCAAAATGGCATGCCTGAGGATGGGATATTTTGATTCCCCCACTGTATCTTCGGGACCTGGTTTCTCACTCTGTTTCAGCTTTGCTTTTGGCCATCTTCACCCCACCCTCAGCGGACCCTATTCTCCTAATAGTTAGATGGCTGCTGTAGACCAATTGCTGGGCAGACTGTCTCCAGGACTGCATACTTAATCACTGCACCAGACTTCCTCTTATGTAAAGAAGCCTAAACTATCCTGAGGAGAGAAGGTTTGGTGTGGAAATAGTAAATCAGTTGCCTGTATGTTTCTGTACCCCGATATTCAGTTCACTTGCTCAGTTGTGTCTGACTCTGCCACCCCATGGACTGCAGCATGCCAGGCTTCACTGTGCATCACCAATGCTCGAAGCTTGCTCAAACTTAGGTCCATTGAGTCAGTGATGCCATCCAACTGTCTCATCCTCTGTTTTCCTCTTCTCCTCCTGCCTTCAATCTTTCCCAGCATCAGGGTCTTTTCTAGTGACTCAGTTCTTTGCATTAGGTGGCAAAAGTATTGGAGCTTCAGCATCAGTCCTTCCAATGAATATTTAGGACTGATTTCCTTTAGGATGGACTGGTTGGATCTCCTTGCAGTCCAAGGGCCTCTCAAGAATCTTCCCCAACACCTCAGTTCAAAAGCATCAATTCTTCAGCACTCAGCTTTCTTTATAGTCCAACTCTCACATCCATACATGACTACTGGAAAAACCATAGCTTTCACTGGACAGACCTTTGTGGGTTGTCATGCCCTCATCCAGGGGACCTTCCCAACCCAGGGATCGAACCTGCATCTCCTGTGTATTCTGCGTTGGCAGGCAGGCTCTTTACCACTAGCACCACCAGGGAAGCCCTTTGCACACGCTGATTATCTAATAAAGCCAGATTCATTTCGGTTCAGTTTAGTCGATCAGTCACGTCCAAGTCTTTGCAACTCCATGAATTGCGGCACGCCAGGCCTCCCTGTCCATCACCAGCTCCCAGAGTTCACTCAGACTCACGTCCATAGGGTCGGTAATGCCATCCAGCCATCTCATCCTCTGTCGTCCCCTTCTCCTCCTGCCCCTAATCCCTCCCAGCATCAGGGTCTTTCCCAATGAGTCAACTCTTTGCATGAGGTGGCCAAAGTATTGGCGTTTCAGCTTTAGCGTCTTTCCTTCCAATGAACACCTAGGACTGATCTCCTTTAGAATGGACTGGTTGGATCACCTTGCAGTCCAAGGGACTCTCAAGAGTCTTCTCCAGCACCACAGTTCAAAAGCATCAATTCTTCAGCGCTCAGCTTTCTTCACAGTCCAACTCTCACATCCATACATGACTACTGGAAAAACCATAGCCTTGACTAGACGGACCTTAGTCGGCAAAGTAATGTCTCTGCTTTTGAATATACTATCTAGGTTGGTCATAACTTTCCTTCCAAGAAGTAAGCGTCCTTTAATTTCATGGCTGAGATCACTATCTGCAGTGATTTTGGAGCCCCCCAAAATAAAGTCTGACACTGTTTCCACTGTTTCCCCATCTATCTGCCATGAAGTGATGGGACCAGATGCCATGATCTTCATTTTCTTTGAGCTTTAAGCCAAATTTTTCACTCTCCACTTTCACTTTCATCAAGAGGCTTTTTAGTTCCTCTTCACTTTCTGCCATAAGGGTGGTGTCATCTGCTTATCTGAGTTATTGATATTTCTCCCTGCAATCTTGATTCCAGCTTGTGCTTCCTCTAGCCCAGCATTTATCATGATGTACTCTGCATAGAAGTTAAATAAGCAGGGTGGCAATATACAGTCAAAGGCTTTGGCATAGTCAATAAAGCAGAAATAGATGTTTTTCTGGAACACTCTTGCTTTTTCCATGATCCAGCAGATGTTGGCAGTTTGACATCTGGTTCCTCTGCCTTTTCTAAAACCAGCTTGAACATCTGCAAGTTCGTGGTTCACGTATTGCTGAAGCCTGGCTTGGAGAATTTTGAGCATTACTTAACTAGCGTGTGAGATGAGTGCAATTGTGTGGTAGTTTGAACATTCTTTGGCATTGCCTTTCTTTGGGATTGGAATGAAAACTGACATTTTCCAGTCCTGTGGCCACTGCTGAGTTTTCCAAATTTGCTGGCATATTGAGTGCAGCACTTCCACAGCATCCTCTTTCAGGATTTGAAATAGTTCCACTGGAATTCCATCACCTCCACTAGCTTTGTTCTTAGTGATGCTTTCTAAGGCCCACTTGACTTCACATTCCAGGATGTCTGGCTCTAGGTGAGTGAGCACACCATCGTGATTATCTGGGTTGTGAAGATCTTTTTTGTACAGTTCTTCTGTGTATTCTTGCCACCTCTTCTTAATATCTTCTGCTTCTGTCAGGTCCAGACCATTTCTGTCCTTTATCGAGCCCATCTTTGCATGAAATGTTCCCTTGGTATCTCTAATTTTCTTGAAGAGATCTCTAGTGTTTCCCATTCTGTTGTTTTCCTCTATTTCTTTGCATTGATCTCTGAGGAAGGCTTTCTTATCTCTCCATGCTATTCTTTGGAACTCTGCATTCAGATGCTTATATCTTTCCTTTTCTCCTTTGCTTTTCACTTCTGTTCTTTTCACAGCTATTTGTAAGTCTTCCCCAGACAGCCATTTTGCTTGTTTGCATTTCTTTTCCATGGGGATGGTCTTGATCCCTGTCTCCCGTACAATGTCACGAACCTCCATCCATATCCTAAAGACTTTTTAATGGGCCTAATCATTTTTCAACCAGTCCATTCTGAAGGAGATCAGCCCTGGGATTTCTTTGGAGGGGATGATGTTAAAGCTGAAACTCCAGTACTTTGGCCACCTCATGCAAAGAGCTGACTCATTGGAAAAGACTCTGATACTGGGAGGGATTGGGGGCAGGAGGAGAAGGGAACAACCGAGTATGAGATGGCTGGATGGCATCACTGACTTGATGGATGTGAATCTGAGTGAACTCCTGGAGTTGGTGATGGACAGGGAGGCCTGGCGTACTGCAATTCATGGGGTCGCAAACAGTCGGACACGACTGAGTGACTGAACTAAACTGAATCATTTTTTACCCCATTTTGTAGTAGTTTTGTTTGATCTACAAAGAAGAGCACCTGTCTGCCAACATTTTCTCACAAAAAAAAAAAAAGAAAAATTTTTTGTGTTTCCACAAACAGGGAACCAGCTATGCCAAGTGCTAATGACAGTTTCTGACCTCCAGTGGGTAAACCAAAGAGACAGGAATGACTGGTCACTATGGAATCACAGTTGAGAGTAAGTTCAAAGGCTTACTTTGGAATTTCAGAACATGCTTCCCCTCTTACTGTACTGAAAATCTGTCATCTGGCACTATGTGGTGAATTCCTTTAAACAATGGTGAGTTTCTCCCTCACCTAACACTTAGAACTGGAATTTATTTATAATCCTGGCTGTGTCCACAGAGAACTTCAGGGAGGGTGAAGCCTGCTTCTAGACTTACAGGAACTAGGTTTGATCCCAACTTCCACCACTTACCAGCTGTATAAACAAGGCAAGTATCTCCTTTCTTTAAATCTCAGATTCAGTTCAGTTCAGCTGAGTTTCTCAGTCGTGTCCGACTCTTGTGACCCCATGAATTGCAGCACGCCAGGCCTCCCTGTCCATCACTAACTCCCAGAGTTCACTCAGACTCACATCCATCGAGTCAGTGATGCCATCCAGCCATCTCATCCTCTGTCATCCCCTTCTCCTCCTGCCCCCAATCCCTCCCAGCATCAGAGTCTTTTCCAATGAGTCAGCTCTTTGCATGAGGTGGCCAAAGTACTGGAGTTTCAGCTTTAGCATCATTCCTTCCAAAGAAATCTCAGGGCTGATCTCCTTCAGAATGGATTGGTTGGATCTCCTTGCAGTCCAAGGGACTCTCAAGAGTCTTCTCCAACACCACAGTTCAAAAGCATCAATTCTTCAGTGCTCAGCCTTATTCACAGTCCAACTCTCACATCCATACATGACTACTGGAAAAACCATAGCCTTTACTAGATGGACCTTAGTTGGCAAGGTAATGTCTCTGCTTTTGAATATACTATCTAGGTTGGTCATAACTTTTCTTTCAAGGAGTTTTTAGTTTCATGGCTGCAATCACCATCTGCAGTGATTTTGGAGCCCCCCAAAATAAAGTCTGACACTGTTTCCACTGTTTCCCCATCTATTTCCCATGAAGTGATGGGACCAGATGCCATGATCTTCATTTTCGGATTACTGGAATATAAAATGGAGACTGAAGTGGCACCAGATAGAGCAGTCACTGAAAAATAATAAGGTGATAAGACTATGCCACCCCAAATATGCCACTTTGGCATAAGGATTATTTTGAGCTGAAATCAGTTGAGGAAACAGACCCAGAACAAAGAAAGCTCTCTAGCTTTGTCTAACTTGCATGAAAGCAGGACATAAATTTCCCTCATCACGGTGTCCTTCCTGCCCAACACTCTCATACCAGGAGGGGCAGAGTGGTTCTTAATCGCTAGAGACAACTCTGGACTCTTAGCTCACAGATAGCACTGAGAAGAATCTGCCTTACAAACCATACTAAGATGAACAACTCTTATCTTCTATTAGCTTTCTCAGCTATTTACATCTCCACCATTCACTACTCCTGGAAGCTCAAATCCTTTTTCCTGTCATGTCTGCACATCCACCACTCTGTGTTAAGATGCTACATAAGCCTCCATGTATATGTGCCTCTTTGGAGCTTTCACTTCGTTTCTGTGAAAAGTGAAAGTGTTGGTCATTCAGTCATGTCTGACTCTTTGCAACCCCAAGGAACATAGCCCACCAGGCTCCTCTGTCCATGGAATCCTGTAGGCAAGAATACTGGAGTGGGTTGCCATTCCTTTCTCCAGGGGATCTTCCTGACCCAGGGATCGAACCCAGGTCCCCTGCACAGCAGGCGGATTCTTTACTATCTGAGTTGTGAGACCTCCCCTGCTCACTTCAAAAGTTCATAAAACATTTTCTTTTGCTAATCTGTCTTTTATCAATTTCTGTATCAGGGTCTCGGTCACCAAACCTAACAGGGTAGAGGAAAATGTTTTTTTCCTCCCCAACCAATATCTCTTATTCAAAAAGTCTTATTTTTCTCCTGTAAAGGTATATGCTCAAATTTGCTGGTTTCTTCATGCTCAAGAAATACAAAGCATTGGAAATTTAAAAAATTATCCTTGATAATTATCCTTGATAATTCTGGCAAATGCTACTTTTTCTTAAAGTTGCCTCTAAATTGGTTTCAGCAGGCCTATGAGGCAAATTATCATTATCTCTTTTATAACCTTTTTTTTAATATTTAACATTTATTAGTAGCTTACTATCTGCTGAGCCATCAGCGTAAGTGAAGCACTTCCACTATCCCTATCTTACAGATGAGGAAACCAAGACTCAGAGATGTGAAGTAACTTCCTCTAGACTGCATAGCCTGCATGACTAATTATTCTGAAAAACATGCTCCACTAGAGAAGAGAATGGCAAACCACTTCAGTATTCTTGCCTTGAGAACCCCATGAACAGTATGAAAAGGCAAAAAGATAGGACACTGAAAGAGGAACTCCCCAGGTCAGTAGGTGCCCAATATGCTACTGGAGAAGAGTGGAGAAATAGCTCCAGAAAGAATGAAGAGACGGAGCCAAAACAAAAACAAAGCCCAGTTGTGGATGTGACTGGTGATGGAAGTAAAGTCTGATGCTGTAAAGAACAATATTGCATAGGAACCTGGAATGTTAGGTCCATCAATCAAGGTAAATTGGAAGTGATCAAACATAAGATGGCAAGAGTGAACATTGACATTTTAGGAATCAATGAACTAAAATGGACTGAAATGGGTGAATTTAATTCAGATGACAACTCAATCTACTACTGTGGGCAAGAATCCCTTCAGAAAAATGAAGTAGCCCTTATAGTCAACAAAAGAGTCCAAAATGCAGTACTTGGGTGCAATCAAAAACAAAAAAAATGATCTCTGTTTGTTTCCAAGGCAAATCATTCAATATCACAGTAATCCAAGTTTATGGCCCAACCACTAATGCCAAAGAAGCTGAAGTTGAATGGTTCTATGATAACCTACAAGATCTTCTAGAACCAACACCAGAAAAAGATGTCCTTTTCATCATAGGGGACCAGAATACAAAAGTAGGAAGTCAAGAGATACCCGGAGTAACAGGCAAGTTTGGCCTTGGAGTACAAAATGAAGCAGGGCAAATCTAACAGAGTTGGTCATAGCAAACACCCTCTTCCAACAACACATGGAAGAGAAGACTCTAACATGGACATCACCAGATGGTCAACACTGAAATCAGATTGATTATATTCTTTGCAGCCAAAGATGGAGAAGCTCTATACAGCCAGCAAAAACAAGACTGGGAGCTGACTGTGGCTCAGATCATGAACTCCTTATTGCAAAATTCAGATAAAATTGAAGAAAGTAAGGAAGATCGCTAGACCATTCAGGTATGACCTAAATCAAATCCCTTACAATTATTCAGTGGAAGTGACAAATAGATTTAAGGGATTAGACCTGATAGACAGAGTACCTGAAAAACTATGAACAGAGGTTCATGACATTGTACAGGAAGCAGTGATCAAGACCATCCACAAGAAAAAGAAATGCAAAAAGGTAAAATGGTTGTCTGAGGAGGCCTTACAAATAGCTAAGAAAAAAAGAGAAGATAAAGGCAAAGGAGAAAAGAAAAGATATGCCCATCTGAATGCAGAATTCCAAAGAACAGCAAGGAGACATAAGAAAGCCTTCCTCATTGATCAGTGCAAAGAAATAGAGGAAAACAATAGAAAGGGAAAGACTAGAGATCTCTTCAAGAAAATAAGAGATACCAAGGGAACATTTCATGCAAAGATGGGCACAATAAAGGTCAAAAATGGTATGGACCTAACAAAGCAGAAGATATTAAGAAGAGGTGGCAAGAATACACAGAACTATACAAAAAAGATCTTAATGACCCAGATAACCATGATGGTGTTATCACTCACCTGGAGCCAGACATCCTGAAATGCAAAGTCAAGTGGGCCTTAGGAAGCATCACTGCAAACAAAGCTAGGGGAGCTGATGGAATTCCAGTTGAACTATTTCAAATCCTGAAAGATGATGCTGTGAAAGTGCTGCACTCAATATGCCAGCAAATTTGAAAAACTCAGCAGTGGCCTCAGGACTGGAAAATGTCAATATTCAATCCAATCTCAAAGAAAGGCAATGTCAAACTATGTTCAAATTACTGCACAATTACACTTATCTCACATGCCAGCAAAGTAATACTCAAAATTCTTCAAGCCAGGCTTCAATGCTACATGAACTGTGAACTTGCAGATGTTCAAGCTGGTTTTAGAAAAGGCAGAGGAACCAGAGATCAAATTGCCATCATCTGCTGGATAATAGAAAAAACAAGAGAGTTCCAGAAAAACATCTACTTCTGCTTTATTGACTATGCCAAAGCCTTTGACTGTGTGGATCACAATAAACTATGGAAAATTCTTAAATATCAGACCACCTTGTGTGCCTCCTGAGAAATCTGTATGCAGGTCAAGAAGCAACAGTTAGAACCAGACATAGAACAATGGACTAGTTTCAAATTGAGAAAGGGATACATCAAGGCTCTATATTGTCACCCTGCTTATTTAATTTCTATGCAGAGTACATCATGCAAAATGCCATGCTGGATGAAGCACAAGTTGGAATCAAGATTGCTGGGAGAAATATCAATAACCCCAGATATGCTGATGACACCCTCTTTATGGCAGAAAGTGAAGAGGAACTAAAGAGCCTCTTGAAAGAGGAGAGTGCAAAAGCTGACTTAAAACTCAACATTCAAAAAACGAAGATCATGGCATCTGGTCCCATCGCTTCATGACGAGTAGATAGGGAAACAATGGAAACAATGATAAACTTTATTTTCTTGGGCTACAAAATCATTGCAGATGATGACTGCAGCCATGAAATTAAAAGACACTTGCCCCTTGGAAGAAAAGCTATGACCAACCTAGAGAGCATATTAAAAAGCAAAGATATTACTTTGGCAACAAAGGTCTGTCTAGTTAAAGTTATGGTTTTTCCAGTAGCCATATGTGGATGTCAGAGTAAGACCATAAAGAAAGCTGAGCGCCGAAGAATCGATACTTTTGAACTAAGGTGTTGGAGAAGATTCTTGAGAGTCCCTTGGACTGCAAGGAGATCCAACCAGTCCATCCTAAAGGGAAATCAGTCCTGAATATTCACTGAAAGGCCTGATACTAAAGCTGAAGCTCCAATACTTTAGCCACCTAATGCAAAGAACTGACTCATTGGAAAAGACCCTGATGCTGGGAAAGATTGAAGGCAGGAGGAGAAGGGGACGACAGAGGATGAGATGGTTGGATGGCATCACCAACTTGATGGACATGAGTTTGAGCAGGCTCCAGGAGTTGGTGATGGACAGGGAAGCCTGGCGTGCTGCAGTCCATGGGGTCACAAAGAGTCGGACACGACTGAGCAAATCAACTGAACTGTCATTCCTGGTGATGAAGTAAAGATGGGAAGTAGAAGAAAAGATAAGAAAGGAAGCAAAGGAAAAGTGTCTGTAGAAATGTTCTCTTGAACAACGACTCGCATGTGGCCAGTACTTAAATATTTGCTGGGCTTCCCAGATGGTGAGGTGGTAAAGAATTTGCTTGCCACTGCCAGAGATGCGAGAGATGCAGGTTTGGTCCCTGGTTGGGAAGATCCCCTGCAGTACGAAATGGCAACCTGCTCCAGTATTCTTGCCTGGAAAATTCCATGGACAGAGGACTCGGGCTAGAGTCTACAGTGTCACAACTAGCTGGACATGACTAAGCACACTCACACTTTACACACACCTCCTAAATATTTGCTAGATGAATGACATACAGGAAATAGAAAAATAAAATTATATGAACAGCCAATGAGGTCAGTCCTCCTCCCGGCCACAGGTCTTAGCTATATGGATATTATCAGAAAGGTCAGCTATTCATCCCACCCTGAACTCTGTAAATAATGATTTCCCATCCATTTACCTTGAAGACATCTTCTATCAGGTAATCACATGAAATGTCTCTGTGTGTCACATTATGTTTACAGCTTTTTCTTTCTTCTCGCCGCTATAATCTACATGATAGACCAGCTGGGTGAGTAGATTAAAATCCTTTTCAGATCCACTCTTAATGCAGCTCTATGGTTCAGATAGGATGGAGTGTTTGTGAAAAAGCAGTGAAATCTCTTGGAACAAAATGTGATCATTTTTGCAATCATTCTGCCCCAAAGCACATTTATAAGCCAGTAAGTTCCCTGTTGTTCATTTCAAATTCTCATTTCCATCAGCCAAGCACAGAGCTCTGGAAGATTAGATTATTTTAAAACTATTTGAATGTCATTTGCTGATGCTCTGTGCTAATTTCCCTGGGCCAAGTGTTTCTAGTTCATTCCGATTAAGGATTTCCATTAGCAGGTAAGCCAAGTCTCCTGTCCTTGACCCTGGAATTGAGAGTGATGAGGCTGTGACCAAGACCTCCACTTCAACCTAGGTCAGAATTCGGTCTAATTGTCTCAGGAGCCTCTATAAATGTTAACAGAGAACCCCAAAGTTACTTCCAGTTCTCTGAAGAGCAATTTCCAACAGCATATGTCTTTGCTTATCATCCACAGGCTTGAGTCAGATCCCTTGGATCACAGTTTGGTAAGTTACATTCTATTGAGAAGTCTTGCAGTTTTAGAGAGCTGAAACAGAGTGGTCATTCCAAGAAGTAATGTGGTCAAGCGTGAATGTCCTACTAGTGGGGAAAGGTTGGTCACGTGGGCAGTGTCATCCTTAGAGCTAGCCAAGTATGTCCCCTGGCCTGCGCCCCACCCTGGTGTTCCTCTGGGCAAACTCCCTTCCAAGTAATGAGGAGCCATGAAGCCAGGGAGATGTGTCTGCCCTGAAGTCAACCCCCAGCCCCAGATCATCCTCGCCAAATGGCCTGTAGCAAATGCCAGCCTCTTCCTTGAATCCATCTCCCAAAGATAGTGCCACATGCACTCGCCGAGATAAGGCCAAGGCGTGACTGTTGGGTAGGCAGGGGCTGGCAGATTTTAGACTTGATAACTAGGGTGCTCTTATAGTTGCTCACATAAACCACTTTACCCCACCACCTCCCATTGTGATGGGGGCTTGAGTCCTTCATTTGTACTTTTGACCTGGGCTCTGCAAATGGCAGGAGAAGGGCCACAGGAGGAGAGGGGAGTGAATTAGTTGGATCACCTCAAATCTGCAGATTAATGAATCTGATTTGTATACCATAATATGCTAGCTCTCTAGCAAACACAGCCCTCAAGAAGGTGGTACACAAATCAGTGGCCAGTTTTTCTGCAATGAGAACCAAAGATGCCAGGCTAACTGGGATGTTCATACCAGTTGATCAAATATTTGTTCACCAGAGGAAACTCTGTACGGAAAACCAGATTATAATCACATGTGTTCTTATGAAATGTGGAGTCAGAGGAATGGGAGTCAAGAGCAAGGCCTGTGCTTCAGGTTGATGTTTTCTGAGATCCATCTCCAGGTTTGGGGATGCGCCTCCTATGTGGTCCCCGTGCTTACAAAGCCAGCTTCTTAATCAAACATTTCTTTTCTTTTTAGACAAGCTCTGAATGCACTTCTCCTGGAGGAGGGCATGACAATCCACTTCAGCTTCCTTGCCTAGAGAATCCCCATGGACAGAGGAGCCTGGTGGGCCATGGTCCATGGGGTCACAGAGTCAGATATGACTGAGGCGACTTAGCACACAGCACACATGAATGCGCTTCTGGGTTTGCTTTCCCTGCTTGGAATTTACACCTCTCATTTATCTACTGTAATTTTGGTTGTGCTAGGTCTTAGTTGCTTCGCACGGGATTTCTCCAGTTGCAGCAAGAAAGGGCTCTGCTTCATTGCGGGGACTGGGCTTCTCATTGAGGAGGCTTCTCTCTTTGTGGAGCACAGCCTTCAGGCACATGGGTTTCAGGAGTTGTAGCACACAGGCTTAGTTGCTCCTCAGCATGTGGAGTTTTCCCAAACCAGGGATCAAACCTGTGTTCCCTGCGTTGGCAGACAGATTCTCATCCACTATACCACTAAGGAAGCCCAGAATTTATACCTTTTAAAGTGAAATTTTCAGAAAGAAAATCTTGGTGGATGCTTATTGGACTAACCACCAGTGATAAACTTGAAAGAAAGTGTAGGAATCTTCATCGGTCATGAGAAGACTGACAACTAAATACATTATTTTAGAGTTGTTCCCATTCTGAGCAAGGACATGGGAAATTCTCAGTTTTTATTAAAATTACTTACCAGAATTTTACTTTTCATGTCCTTTGCTCATATTCTGGAGTAGCTTGCATTGGTTGTTCTAAACGATGTCTTCCTATATCCTGGATTTGAAATAAAAAACACAGCAGGGATGGTCTTCAAGCTTTCCATTAGCCCTTCCCTGCCAATTCCTCCATCCATTATTACCTTTTCTATTTTGCTAGTTACCCAGAAACAGAATAGACAGTACAGAGTGGTTCTCATCCTCATAGATAGGAATAAACATGAAGTCTGGCAAGTATGTCATGGGATACCTCCATCTCAAAGCTTAAAACGTGTGGGGATGTCTGTACTCAAGGTCTTATAAGAATCACAGAGGATTAAAATTCCAGAGCAGAGCACATCAAAAATGTGCGTGTGTGTATATATGTGTGTTTTGTTGTTTAATCTCTAAGTCATGTCTGACTCTTTTGTAACCCCATGGACTGTGGCCAACCAGGCTCCTCTATCCACAAGATTTCCCAGGCAAGGATACTGGAGTGGGTTGCCATTACCTTCTCCGGGGTATCTCCCTGACCCAGGAATCAAACCCATGTCGCCTGCATTGACAGGTGGGTTCTTGTACTACTGAGCCACTAGGGAAGCCTGAATATGTACGTGCATGTGTGAATATATGTGTGTGCATGGGCATTGGTTCCCTCTGTGCTTGGTGCTTCTAGGGATCTGTGATAGAAGCTGGAGTGTAACTGCCAGCAGATGCTTGGCTTTCCTCAACTGGCGATGAGAAAAGGAGGAATAGGAAAACATTGTCAGAAGAACCTGCTGACTAAACATGGGATGAGTGATGCCAAGTTTTGACAGGCAAAGAATGTGTTTCTGAATGGAATCGATTTTCAGGCTGTCCAAATGTACACAGCATATTTATGAAGAGCATAGATAACCAGCCCACTTGATTCTAAAGCTATATGGAATTTAGAAAGATGGTAACGATAACCCTGTATGCAAGACAGCAAAAGAGACACCAATGTATAGAACAGTCTTTTGGACTCTGTGGGAGAGGGCGAGGGTGGGATGATTTGGGAGAATGGCATTGAAACATGTATAATATCATATATGAAATGAATCACCAGTCCAGGTTCGATGCATGATACTGGATGCTTGGGGCTGGTGCACTGAGATGACCCAGGGGGATGGTGGGACGGAGGAGGAAGGGGGTTCAGGATGGGGAACACGTGTATACCTGTGGCGGATTCATGTTGATGTATGGCAAAACCAATACAATATTGTAATTAACCTCCAATTAAAATAAATAAATTTATATTAAAAAAAAATAAAGCTATCCCCTGATTCGGTGTCCACACTTACACCCTGGTAAGATTTTTGGCCACCTAATGTGAAGAACTGACTCATCAGAAAAGACCCTGATGCTGGGCAAGATTGAAGGTAGGAGGAGAAGGGGATGACAGAGGATGAGATGGTTGGATGGCATCACTAATTCAATGGACATGAGTTTAAGCAAGCTCTGGGAGATGTTGGTAAGGAAGGGAAGTCTGGTGTGCTGCAGTCCATGGGGTCACAAAGAGTTGGACATGACTGAGCAACTGAACACCAGCAAAAAGATTTTATAGCACACAGTATTTAAAGATCTCAGAAAACCCTTTCTAGACAATTGTGTGCTCAAGAATGCCTCTTGCCTTTATTTACATTCTTCTCTCTTCCTGCCTCCTTATGAATCTTAGACCATTGTGGGACCTCATACTTTTGCTGCTCAATGAGGAAGCCAGAAGGAATCAATCTAGATATATGTGTTGTCAAAAGGGGTGCTGGTCCTGGAGAGGTCTGTCAACCACAAACCCCAGCAAACTCTGATCATCAGCCTCACAAAATAAGGGGACAGTCTGTTTGACAAAAAATACCCCAAAGCTACAGAAAACTGGACTCAGAAAACAGTAGTAACAGCAACAATATTTACAGAAAATATAATCATACTTGAAGGCTTGGCAATGAATGATATTTCCACTCAGAATAATGAAAATGCAGTTCTGAATTGTTATAAAACTTTGATGTAAATATATTGCAGGATGGCGTTGAGGGTAGGGAAGCTAGAATCCTCACACACTTTAATGTCTATGTGGATGAACGATAGTAGCATGTGTGTATTATTTAGAAAAATGAGCCACATCCAAGAATCAGGAGCTTAAATAACAGAAAATGGTTGCCTCTGGAGAGTGACATGGGTATGCGTGAGAGAATTGTAGCTTCAGCAATAAGCTTACTGGTCCCGTTCAACTTCTGAAATTACATTCATGTATCACTGTGATAAAACAACATTTTAAAAAATTGAACTTTGTCTAACTCCATATATCACTGCACAGGGAAGTCAGCACAACTAACTTCTCATTCCCCGTGTAATGGCAGAGGTCCACAGTTTGCACACTCCTCAGTTTGGAGCCCTCTCTGCCTTGCAGTCCAAAAACACTGTAACAGGGACAGTGAATTTCCCTGGGCTAGAGTGACTCTGAAGGTCTGTTTTCAACATTCCTGGTTTTCTGCACACACAGGCTTCCTATACAGGCCATATTATCGATAGTTTAGTTGAAGGAGGGCTTGTTAGATAACATAGAAATAATTTGCAAAAAGAGACAAATCTGGCAGTTAGAGGCTGCTTTTAAGGGAATGCACCCTTCCCATTGCCACTGGTGACCATACATTTACATTCTAAATGAAGGGGCAAACAAAGCAGTGAAATGTTAAGCAACTCTTGGTTTGAAGGGACTGTTACTAGTCCCTTGGGAGTTTACACCATTCCCCTCTAGAATTCACTTGCACTTTTTCAGTGTTTTATTTGCACATGCATAAAAGATATTTCTTTCTCTCTGTGCTTATCTTTTAGTTACACACCAGAGGCCTTACCTGAAACTTGAACATTCAGGAGAGGCTGTTCTAAACAAAACTACCAGAGCTCAGAGCCAGAGATTCCCTGGTGACAAAGGCTTTTAAATCCAAGAGAAATGGAGAACTGCACAAAGCAGCAGATGGTCAGCTGTGAGCGGTGCCCTGCCACCCAACTCAGGGTAACCAGACTCCCTACTGTTCTTGGGGAGACAGCACCACCTTCGGCCAGGTAAACGATACTGATTTGATTCTAAACCCAACCATCTCTGGGTGGGGGAGGAAAGTTCTTCCTGGAGTGAACAGTACCGAACAGTGAGCTGCAGCAGCATTCCTGAAGTGCATGGCAGGCACGGCGCTAGCCAGCGCTACAGTGCCTGCCCCTTATCTCCAGGGCTCCTGCCTTCCCGTGCACGCACCCAGTCTCAGCTCCTTTGTGTCAAGAAGACAAACGGGGACAGAGAGACAGTTTGGTGACCACTGCAGTCACCACTGCTGGTGGAACTGTTTGAAACTGATATCGAGGAATCATGACAGACCCAGAGAGTCAGTGAGTGTGGTGAACATACACTCAAGCATCATAAGGGACTAGAAATCAGAGGATCTGTGTCCAGCTATCAGCTCCACTAATTCCCATCTTACAACATTAGTCTAGTTACCAACTAGTACATGTCTGCTACGAAGCAAAAACTCCTTAATGTTTTGTTAGTAAATGTTGAAGTCACTGGAACTTTTTGGGCCTCTGTTGCTCTGTATTAAAAAATAAGAAAGTTTCTATGTTGGTAATAACGATACCTGTTATTTATTGATCAATTACTATGTGTTGGGCACTGTTGTGAATTAATTAAATCCAATTAATTAATCTAAGTAATTAATTAATCCAATAAGCTAAGCTAATGAAAAGGCAAAGTTAAAAACCTTTTAACACACAAGGGAATAAAAATACAGAGAGGTTAAGTAACTGGCCCCAAATTATTCATTTGGTAAGAAACACTATCAACATTCAAAACTTCAAAGCCCATATGTTTACCCACTTTGCTTTTGTCAACTTCTAGCTGTATTATCGTTAATATTATTCTCATTTTTCTCAATTGTTATCATCAATGGGAAAATGTTTAATCTCTTCTTCCAGTTCTATGTATATTTCTTATATTAGTTCTCATAGATTGATCTTCCATGTGTCCATCAACACTTGAGCCTCTGAACGTCACTGAAAAGCCTGTATTTATAATCCAAATATAAGAAATCAGGAATTTTGTACCCACCTGTGGATATGGTGTGAAGTGGAAAGGGACAGCAAGTGTTTAGACAGAATCTCCAACCAAACATGCTAACAGATAATATAAAGGAGCAGACATAACGGGGTGCGTGGACTGGGATTATGCACAGCTGTGTACTTTCTGAAGTGGAAAGACTTGCTATGTGATTTCCCTAAGCAGTGTTACGGGCCAAGAGCTGCTATGTGCAGAGGAACCCTAGTTGTGGGGGAAGAAAAGCACAGGGCTTGGATTTTGACAACTAAATGGCTACACAACCCTGGGCAAGTCTGTTTACTTCATTGAACCTGCCTCCACTTCTGTAAAACGGGGTTGTGTCAGGTACCTCACAGGCTTCTTGTAAGGACTGAATGGGGTTACAAGGAAAATGCTTGGCCAGCTCTTAAGACTGGCTATACAGTGTGGTGCCCACCACAGAGCAGTGGCTTCAGCGCCACTTAGGAGTTTGTTCGAAAGGCAAATCTCAGGCCACATCCCAGCCCTACTGAGTCAGAATCAGCATTTCGACAGGACACCCAGGGTAGTCATAAGCACATTAAATTTGAGAAGTTCTGCTGTAAGACACCATATAAATGCAGCCTGTTGTAATTTGGGGCTCTGTTTTCCTTGCATATACTGCCAATGAACTATAACACGGCCACATTTCAAGGACTGGGCCTGCTCAAAGGCTCCACATCCTCCCTGCCTGGGTCCTGATGAGTGGGCCTAGTATGCACGTGACCAACCAAGCAGGTTATTCTTAGAGAGAAGTTCTGTTTTTTCAGGAAAGGACCACCCAAGAGAGGCATTGTCTTGTGAAACCCTTGGTCATTTTTGAGTTAGGAGAACCAATAAAATGCATACCCACATGTTCAAAACTGTCTCAGCCCTGGGAAAGGTTGTTAAACATGAGATTGAAGGGGCGTGTGTGCTCAGTTATGTCCGATTCTTTGTGACCCCATAGCCTACCGGGCTCCTCTGTCCATGGGATTTCCCAGGCAAGAATACTGGAGTGGGTTGCCATTTCCTCCTCCACAGGATCTTCCTGACCCAGGCACTGAACCCACACCTCCTGCATTGGCAGGCAGATTCTTTACCACTAAGTCACCTGGGAAGCCCATGGTTGAAGGGAGTAGCAGCCAAAGTGGAGGTGATGTAAATTTTAATCTTTCAGAGTCCCTGGGAGCAGCCGCTAAAGGAAGCCACTCAGTGGGAGGGCTTCTTGTCATAAATGTGTCTTTTATTAGATCCCTGTTGCGTATGGGAGACATGGAACAGGTGCTTCACGACTGCCTGTTAACATGGATTTAATACAGTATCTATCAGCTTCCTACCTGTTAATACAACTGTGAACACATGCTGTCCTGAAACATGGATATTGAATATTTTAAACTGAAAGAGTCTGAGAAAACAGCCAAACAGGATCTCTCCCCGCTTCCCCACTCTGTCTTTCTTCTCTGAAACATGGCACAAGAACCCCACGTGAGACGTGACCTCTCTAAGCTCTAGGGAAAGGAGAGTCCTTGTCTCAAAAACAAGAGACACTGCCAGAAGAATTCAAACAAACAGGTCTCACTAAGTTTTCCCCAGTTTACTACATTCCCCTCATATTTTTTGACCTAAAATATTTCTACATGACCACCCGCTCTTCATCAAACCCAGCATAAAGATAGTCAGGTTTAACCATTTCTTCAGGTCTTCATTTTATTAAGATTCCCATATCACACAAAATGGATAGTAAGTACACTTGTATGCTTGTTTTCTCTTATTTGTTTTTGTCATTTGAATTTTCAGACCCAGCCAGGGGCCCTAAAAGGAAAACGATTTTTCCTCCCTTTCACTAGATTAACTCCATTTTATGTGTATAGACGCAGGCTTACATCACCATTATTCCTTTTCGCCACTGTGATCTTCTTCACCTTCCATTCTCCTGGTCAAAGATTAACCAAGTGAACACATAAATTTTAATAACCTGTCAAAATGTCATAATAGAAGTGGAATGATTCTGTTTGTAAATCACTATTGACAAAAAATAATTCAGCATTTCAATAGATACCCTAAATTTGGTTTAAGAAAAGACTATGACTAACATATGAATGATGAACTAAAGTGAATTAATGAAGTATTAGTGCTCAGACAAATCATTGCTCATTGTTCTAAAATGTCAAAGGTCGGAGTCCTTTGCTGTGTAGAAGTGGGTCAGGGGAGGGAAAAACCTCCCAGGTGGAGAAAATCTCAACTGGAGAACGTCCCAGTTGAGCTTATGTGCTCCTCAGGACGAATACAATTCCAAATAGCTTCCTTTAGCTCCCATAATAGAGCACGGAAGCAAGCACATTGGCACCCTCTCCTTGAGCAGTGATTGTCTGGTGTGAGCCATGGAAGTTGCCTGGGAGGACTTGACCATCAAGATCCTCCGAGGCCCTTAACATAAGAAAGCTGTGTGTGTCCTGGGACACATTCGCACTCCCCAAAGTTTCAGCATGAGCTGACTTTATCACAGTGGTAGGTTTATATAAAACACTATTCAGTAACAATGGAAAGTTTGTCAGAAGGTGCCTATACATACGCAAGTATTCATTTACATTTTGTTCTAAAAGCTCCATCACTTAAGAGTCAAGCATCTCTATAATCAGATGGGGTGGGTCCTCAAGGTCTTTTAAAAGAGAGACAAAGAGGCTCATCCCAGGGGAAGCAAGTAAAGCCCCACAAGCTTGTTCTAGGACAAAAGCAGCCTCCCGGGAAGTGTTTTTAATAAAATCCAACGTTCAGATCATCCCCTGATCAATCTTCAAGTCATAGCTGACTTCTCAGAAGAGGAGGCTGCCAAAAAAAAAAAAAAAAAAAAAAAGCTGCCTCAGCACAGGTTCCATGGAAGACAAGTCCCTTGGTGGCAGTGGTGACAGAGCTCTCAACACAGGCTTGGGAGGCTGTGAAGGCACAGACACTGATGGCCAGAATCAGCAGAACCTTCAGCGGCTATCTGGGGCATCAGTGGTGAGCCACTAAATTTGGCGGTGCTGATGACCACAATAACAAACCAAGGAGCCACAAACGAGAAAAGAATGGCAGCTGTCACATGGCAACTAAGGATGATGCTGTGCACAGTGTGAACCCTCAGCGGCTCTGAGAACTGTCTACGGTGGAGTTTAAGTTGGGAGTGGCGGGCCTCCCTAATAGCTCAGTTGATAAGGAATCCACCTGCAATGCAGGAGATCCCAGTTGATTCCTGGATCGGGAAGATCCTCTGGAGAAGGGACAGGCTCCCCACTCCAGTATTCTTGGGCTTCCCTTGTGGCTCAGCTGGTAAAGAATCCTCCTGAAGTGCAGGAGACCTGGGTTTGATCCCTGGGTTGGGAAGATGCCCTGGAGAAGAGAATGGCTACCCACTTCAGTATTGTGGCCTGGAGAATTTTCCATGGACTGACTGTATGTATAGTCCATAGGGTCAGAAAGAGTCAGAGAGGATTGATCAACTTTCACTTTCATTGGGGGAGGGTGGTGGCAGGTGGTGGGGGTGGGATTGGAGGCGAGGGCTAAGTCCTGCACAGCAGGTCACATCAGAGACAAAGAAATACAATAAACTTTTGCTTCCCTCTCCCCAGTTCAAGACTGGTGGGATATGGGAAACAAAGGACAGAATAGAAAAGTCCAAGTTTGTGGAAATTCGAGCTATAAATCTGAGATTCAGTCATCCGTGCTTACAGAAAGCCCAAATGGGAAAATTTTTAACAACATGCCACTATACAGTTGGCAACATTCTCTACTCAAGCTTGTAAATTATAAATTTTTTTGTTGGACTCAATTTTTTTCTTAATTCTTCTCCCCTAGAATGGCACTGCTTGTCTCCATAAATATTATATGCTAATTTAGTGCAATTAAAAATGATAAAATAATAAATTAGATAAAGTAGGTAGTATGAAAAATAGTAGTACTATAGTATTATCATTTGAAGGAAAAAATTTGGA
This sequence comes from Ovis canadensis, assembly GCF_042477335.2. Lineage (NCBI taxonomy): Eukaryota > Metazoa > Chordata > Mammalia > Artiodactyla > Bovidae > Ovis > Ovis canadensis. The sequence continues at coordinate 155,441,337 of NC_091247.1, forward strand.
TTTTGCACCACCTCAGCTACTGCCAAAATCTCTGCAGCAGCTGATAAGCCCCACAGATGCCAAGAGCACAGGGTCCACTGATTTTCAACTGTGTTTCCTGTTCAACTTTTCCTGATAGAATTCTCACTCCTGCTCACTTCTTCACTGACGGGTAGCAGTGCATTCTTCAAGACCCATAGTTAGGTTAAATGGGGGTAAGAATCAGTTCTATCTCTCAGAAGTACAGGCATCAGATGAGACCAAGAGACTATACTGAAGATATATGTGAGTTCCTTCCCCCGACACTTCCTAGTTTTAAAGGTATGATTGCGTTTATGTATTTGGTTTCGGCTCTGCTGGCTCTTTGCTGCCGCGCGGGCTTTCTCTGGCTGCCGCGACGGAGGCTGCTCTAGCTGTGGCCGTGGGCTTCTCACTGCGGCGGCTTCTCTCACCGTGTCGCATGGGCTCTCGGGCTCGTGGGCTTCAGTAGTTGGGGTGCGTGGGCTCATTAGTTGCTGTTCCCAGGCTCTAGAGCACAGGCTCGGTAGTTGTGGCTCACAGCTTTAGTTGTTCAATGGCAAGTGGGATCTTCCTAGACTAGGGATTGAACCCGTGTCTCCTGCATTAGCAGGCAGATTCTTTACCACTGAGCCACTAGGGAAGCCCATATTCCATGCTTTAGAGTATCTATTCACCACTACCCCCAGCTTAAAAGTAGTAGCCCTGTAGGCCACATGACCCTCTTCCCTGGCCTTAGCTGATGAAATGCCAGAAGGACAGCTGAGCCAGGCTGGACCAGCCAGATTCTCTTTCACAGGAATTTGAGAAACTGAGTCATGTAACCCTGGAGAACCAAGCTGGAAGTTGATGGAGACTTGGGGTCCAAGATTATACTCAGGCGTAGCCCTGATGGGTGTAAGCAAGTGAGTGGATGGAGAAGCCAGCCCACAGAAAGAAGAATGAAGTGGCCTTTCAGATAGAAACAGGCAAGAATCTGCATTCCCCCGAAGAGGAGAGATAGTGGGAGAAACTTCTAGTAACTGCCTAGGTCCCATACATTTCAGCTCAAAGGTACTTCCTATATTTGGTGTATAATTCTTCTATGAGTGAGTGAAAGTCTCTTTGCGACCCCATGGACTGAGGCTCCATGGAATTCTCCAGGCAGGAATACTGGAGTGAGTAGCCATTCCCTTCTCCAGGGGATTTTCCTGCCCAGGGATCAAACCCAGGTCTCCTGCATTACAGGCAGATTCTTTACTGTCTGAGCCACCAGGGAAGCCCAAGAAACCTGGTGGGTAGCCTATCCCTTCTCCAGAGGATATTCCTGAATATTCTAATATAATAAACCTACTGTTCTTGTTTCAGTTTAGTTACTTTAAGTAAGTTTTTGTTGCCTGCAAAAAAATAAAATAATAATAATGAGAGATGATTGTAAGATCATAAGATGGAAAGCACCATGTAAGATTGATTTTGTCTTTGAGTGTCACCTAGGACATAGCAGCCGTGAGGGAAAGGCAAGAGCAGTCCAAGTGTGCTTTCCAGACCCCGAAAGTGACTGACACCCTCATAAATAAGGTATCAGGATCTGGAGACAGCCAGAGGAACACCCTGTGTGGAAAAATGTTCAGATTCTTGACAAGGGCTGGTATTCACCACAACTCTTGTTGGGTATGTGGCAGAATCCAAATGTACTCTACTAAAGCAGATGGTGACTGCAGCCATGAAATTAAAAGACGCTTACTCCTTGGAAGGAAAGTGATGACCAACCTAGACAGTATATTCAAAAGCAGAGACATTACTTTGCCGACTAAGGTCCGGCTAGTCAAGGCGATGGTTTCTCCTGTGGTCATGTATGGATGTGAGAGTTGGACTGTGAAGAAGGCTGAGCACCAAAGAATTGATGCTTTTGAACTGTGGTGTTGGAGAAGACTCTTGAGAGTCCCTTAGACTGCAAGGAGATCCAACCAGTTCATTCTAAAGGAGATCAACCTTGGGATCTCTTTGGAAGGAATGATGCTAAAGCTGAAGCTCCAGTACTTTGGCCACCTCATGTGAAGAGTTGACTCATTGGAAAAGACTCTGATGCTGGGAGGGATTGGGGGCAGGAGAAGAAGGGGACAATCGAGGATGAGATGGCTGGATGGCATCACAGACTTGATGGACGTGAGTCTGAATGAACTCCTGGAGTTGGTGATGGACAGGGAGGCCTGGTGTGCTGCGATTCATGGGGTCGCAGAGTCGGACACGACTGAGCGACTGAACTGAACTTAACTGAAAGCAAAGGGAACTGTATTAGACCCCCAAATGCTAAGTCCATGGGAGGAGGCAAAGGGAAAGGGAGCCAATATCAGGCTTGGAAATCTGATCTTGGAAATCTTATCTCAGCCCCACTTTCCTTTGTATTAGCTTCATTCTCAGGCAAGTAACCTACCATGACGATAAGACAGCTGGCTCCCGGCAGCTCCAGGTTTAGTCCTGCCAGCTTAGTAACTCCTACCAAGAATGCCTTGTAGCTTATAGTTCCAGGCAGACTCCCAGGGATGGTTCTGATGGGCCTGATTTGGGTCATGTGCTTACCCTGAGCCAATCTCAGCTGCTGAGGGAATGCAGTATTTTCTTTTCTTGGGCCTGGGGTGAGGGAGTGGTGCCAACCTCATCTGATTCACACAGACTGAGAGCTGGGTCAGTTAGCTGCCAAAAGAAAATCAGTGGGTGGTGTACCCCAAAATAAAGAGGAAGTCATCCCAGGAGATGCCCTGAGCTTGAGCTTCTGAGACTTGAAGGGAGCTTGAATGAGAAAGGAGCTTCCTTTAGAAAGGAAAACCTCTTTATTTTAAAATGGGCAGAGGGACCAAAAGACTGATGGGCATTGGTTACATACAACTGGCCCTTACCCACTGCACAAATATTTATCAAACCCCTACCACAGAGAGAGGGAAAGAGGTACCTGTGGATGAGTTAGTCACTGTCCTGAGGCTCAGCCTCCCCACCCAGTCTCATCACCAGCTCCCTGAGTCATCCCAGGCCCCACCCAGTGAGTTTTGCCTTTCCCACAGTTTTCCTGAATCTCCTGGGACAGATGGCCAGCTCTTGGAGCTGAAAAGGAAAAGGGGTGTCTTTCAGAAAGAGGAGTGCCTCTCCCATAAGCAAAGCTCACAGAAGAGCTGGCTCAGATGGGCGGGGGTGGTGGTTATTAACTTAGCAATTCCTGATGTATTTAAAATCACATTTTCTCTCTTATAAAAGACTGATTCATAGGTAACTTCTGCCTTTTTCCATTTCTGTTTAAAAACACACACACAGAACACTTATCATCCTTTTAGATCCATACAGCTCAGATATCTCTTCCTGCTTGAAGCCTTTCCTTTTCCTCCCTTCAGTCTTCTTTCTCATTTACCTGAGAGGCAGAATGTATCACCTCCTGTACTCTTATAGCACACTATCAATGTCACAGTTACAGCACTTTTCACACTGTGTGATGGCTAGTCCCTCAGGCGGTGGATGCCTCAGAAATGTCAGGAAGGATGCCAGGCTTTTCTTGGGCCCCAGCACTGGACTGAGAGTCTGGTACATAGTCCTCCACAGATGGCAGTGACTGAAAATGAGCAAACTGTTACAGAGCTCGGAGGTGGGAGAGGTGGGAGATCCTCTGTATCAGAGTGTTTTCTTAGAGGTAAATGGACCTCTGTGAAGTAACTAAGAAACTTTTTCTTCTTAACACAATCTTGAGTAGCTCTCTGTGGTAGATAATTCAGGGCCAAGAATATACACACTAAAAGGAACTGTTTTTCAGTAATTGTATAGGATGTGAAGCCTGAGATCTTACAACTCACTTTAAGGGAAAACTACAACAGCTTAATTACTATCGTAATGCATGCAATGTTTGGATACAATATGAAACCCTTATTATACACTTTACAATTAATTTGCAATTAATTTAGATATGCAGTTGTGCTGTACGGAATAAAATGCAGAAGTGTAAATATAAATGATGAATAATAAGCCATAATGGACTATCAGGATCTGGGATCCTCTAAAGAACAATAGGCCGTTTGACTTTCTAGTTGGAAGTCATTTGCTGCTGCTGCTGCTAAGTCGATTCAGTCCCGTCCAACTCTGTGCAACCCCATAGACGGCAGCCTACCACGTTCCCCCATCCCTGGGATTCTCCAGGCAAGAACACTGGAGTGGGTTGCCATTTCCTTCTCCAATGCATGAAAGTGAAAAGTGAAAGGGAAGTCGCTCAGTTGTGTCCGACCCTCAGTGACCCCATGGACTGCAGCCCACCAGGAAGTCATTTGGGGGTGTTTAAATGGCAGCCCACTCTAGTACTCTTGCCTGGAAAATCCCATGGATCGTGGAGCCTGGTAGGCTACCGTCCATGGGATCCCAAAGAGTCGGACACGACTGAGCGACTTCACTTTCTCTTTCACTTTCACTAGATGTGTTTGGAGAATTAAAAACACTCTATTATTCCAAATAATAGCAAAAAATCACAGTTAAAAAGGGAGAGGAATTCCAACCTCTTTCAGTATGTCATCTTGCCACTCTCCCTGGTGAATGAGAGGCAATGTTCCCATTTACTCACTTTCCATTTAACAAGTGCTGACTGGGCATCTGTTGTGTGCTACATGTTTTCCAGGTGAAGAAGATGGTGGATGGAAATGTAAGTAACTTGCCCTAAGCACAATGGACTGAAGCTCATTAAAGAAAGTGAGGAGGACTTCCCTGGTGGTCTAAGGGCTAAGACTCCACACTCCCAATGCAGGGGGCCCTGGTGGTCTAAGGGCTAAGACTCCATACTCCCAATGCAGGGGGCCCTGGTCAGGGAACTAGATCCCACATGCTGCAATTAAGAGTTCACATGCTGTAACTAAAGATCCTGCATGCTGCAACTAAGACCCAGTGCAACCACATAAACATATATATTTTTAAATGAGAATTTCTAACTCCTTACTTACTCATTCAAAATAACATCTTCCCAGGGACCATTGCTAAAGACTCTTGTCTTTGTACACTTTCCACTTTACAACAAGGTTTTCCATAAATATCTCATGTAGTGTCCACAGTAACCCCTAGTGTAGATAGGACTATTATAGATTCAGTGTTGCAACTGAGGAAGTGAAATAAACTATCCAAGATGACACCAATGGTCAGTTATTGAGCCAGGACCAGGACCAAGGTTCCTGATTCTGAGTCTAGCTCTTTTCCCAGTTATTCTGCGTTTAAACAGGAGGTCAGACTAGTGTAGCTAAAAATGGTTTTAGAATTCAACTCTGGCAAAGACATGCCATCAAGAATCTTTCTCAAATGTGATCTCATCTATATTTGCATGGGGCCATGAAAAAATACCTGCCACCCACTATCTATTTTCTGGGCCTTCCCTGGTAACTCAGCTGGTAAAGAGTCCACCTGCAATGCAGGAGACCCCAGTTCAATTCCTGGAAGATCCCCTGGAGAAGGGATAGGCTACCCACTCCAGTATTCTTGGGCTTCCCTGGTGGCTCAGACAGTAAAGAATTTGCCTGCAATGCGGGAGACCTGGGTTCAATCCCTGGGTTGGGAAGATCCCCTGGAGGAGGGCATGGCTACCCACTCCAGTATTCTTGCCTGGAGAATCCCCATGGACAGAGGAACCTGGCAGGCTACTGTCCATGGGGTTGCAAAGCATCAGACATGACTGAGTGACTAAGCACAGCACACGTAAAAAAATGGAAGGAGAGATTGTGGTCATTGGTATCCATCCCTTCCTCCAATAATATCTCTTAATAACTGTTAAAGACTTTCTCCATTCACAGAATCCAGCCATGAGGAGATGAAACTGTATGTGGAACATTGTTGATAAACTGGAGGCCTCTGAAGTTGTGCTTCTGCAAGCTTTCAACAACCACATCAAAAATGCGCTAGAGTTTAAATCCTTGGGTGCTTCTTAGGAGCTCAACCGGCTGCTTAGAATCAGACACAAAAATCAATGACATATGTCCTTGAAGAAATGAAAACCAAAACACTTTTAGCTTTGCCAAGTGAAGTTTTTCCTGAAGTGTTCCTTGGAGTGAGGTTGATATTTAGCATTCTCAAGTGAGCTGTTAAGCCCTGATGCAATATAAATAGATATAAGTTAGTGGCTGGTGACAGGGGATTTTACTCACGTCTGTCCCTCTGCCCTCAGTCTAGTCTGTATTATGGCCAAACAGCCTGTAATAAATCCTATCCGCTCACAGGGCCTGGTGAGTGTAAGTATCTCTCACCAGAGCCATTAATGTGTTAGTACCTTTGAGGTAGGTCATTATCTGTGTTGGTGGTCTTTTGCAAACTTTGAAGAGTTGTGAGGAAAGGAAAAAATCTCCGAAGAGTAAGTGATGCAATTTTCTGAACTGAATTGTCTCACTGTTGAATTCATATTACTGAACCGAACTGGGGTCCATTCACCTGACGTAAGCAAAGGCAACCTGACACCAGTTGTGGTGAAAGAAAGTACAGCGTTTATTGCAAAGCCAAGCAAGGAGAATGGCTGGTTCGTGCTCATAAATCTAAACTCCCCAGTGGCTTTTAGGGAAGTGTTTTAAAGACAGTGCGAGGGGTAGGGTAGCAGGTGCCTGATCAGCTTGTGCACAATTCTCTGGTTGGTTGATGATGAGGTAACAGAGTGATGTTTCAGGAATCTCATGTTTGACGATGAGATCATAGGGTGATGTTTCAGTAATCTCAACCATCAAGCTTCTGGTTCCAACCAGTTTGGGGTCTACATGCTGATGGTCAGCATGTCGTTAACTTCTTCCACATGATAGGGATTTTATTATCTGCAAAACAGCTCAAGAATATGACTCAGGATATTATCAATAGCCCTTAAAGAGAAACTGAAGATCCTTGACTTGTTTTGTGGCAAACTATTATTTTTGTCTTGCTTGACAGTTTTCCTTTGTTCCTGCATTTTCTCAGTTCTCCAATTAAATTTGCTCTTTGGAATTCCGAGAGGGCCTAGGAGACTAAAACTTTTCTACAAACAAGAGGGACATGAGGAGTGGGCCTTCCCTTGAAAGTTTCCCTCGGGGTCCTGCCAGTTTTATGCTGAAGTCCAGTCCCTAATATGATGATGTTTGGAGATCTGATTTGGGGTGGTAGTTAGGTATAGACAAGGTCATGAAGATACGGCCCCCATGATGGGATTAGCGCCCTTATTTTTAAAAAGACACCAAAGAACTTGATTTCTCTCTCTCTCCCTCCCCCCATGTTCATGTACTAAGGAAAGATCATGTGAGGACAGAGCAAGGAGGCTGTCTCAGCTAAAGGATACAGCTCTGACCAGACACTGAGCCTGCTAATCTTAGACTATCCAGCCTCCAGCACTGAGAAATACATTCCTGTTGTTTAAGCCACTCAGTTTTAAATTTTGTATGATAGCCCACGCTGAATAAGATATGTGTATAGTGAAAGTGGATTAAATTTAACACCAGAAAACCTGGCTCATCTCTTATCCTCACTTAACCTCTTCGTGCCTCGGTCTCCTTATCTGTAGAATGGGGAACTATGAATAACTCTCACTCCACACATCACAAGGTTTTTTTTTTAAAAAAAAAAACAAACCAACTTTTAATTTTGTATTGGAGTTTAGCTGATTAACAATGCTGTGATAGTTTCAGGTGGACAGAAAGGGACTCAGCCATACATATACATGTATCCATTCTCCCCACCTCCTTGGGTTTCCCTGGTGGCTCAGTTGGTAAAGAATCTGCCTGCAATGCAGGAGACAGGTTCGATCCCTGGGTTGGGAAGATTCCCTGGAGAAGGAAATGGCAACTCACTCCAGTACTCTTGCCTGGAAAAATCCCATGGACAGAGGAGACTGGTGGGCTATAGTCCATGGGGTCATAAGAGTAGGACATAACTTAGGGACTAAACCACCAAATTCCCCTCCCATCCAGGCTGCCACATAGCAATGAGCAGCTTTCCCTGTGCTATACAGTAGTACCTTGTTGGTTATCTATTTTAAATACAGCAGTATGCGCATGTCCATCCCAAACTCCCTAACTATCTCTCCCCCTCTTCCTTCTCCCCTGGCAACTTTAAGTTTGTTCTCTAAGTCTGACAACATCAGAAGGTTCTTGTGAGAATCCAGTGAGGGAAGATTTATAAATTGCCAATAGAATTGCTTTTTTGATCTACTCTTGAGGATCTTTAGTTTCATGACTCAAATGATGTGTTGTTGAGAATCTGTCATTAAAGTTGAAATGGTAAAATTGTGTAGGAAAAATAAAAATGGAAAAAGAGATTAAGAGCTCTACAAAATATTTTTATTTTTAAAATGCTGGAGGTCTGAACCCATGCATGCTAATTGTTTTAAGTGAATGAATTTTTATGGTTTGGTTGTTTAAAAAAAAATCTGAGCTAATTTGAATTCCCGTATTAGAACTCAAGAAAAATCATTGTAATTCTTTTTGCTATGTTATGTGTTATTTTATATTTTATAGTATTCTTTAAGGTATTTGAAAGCTAACCCACCAAGCTCTTCTATCCATGGAATTCTCCAGGCAAGAACACTGGAGTGGGTAGCCATTCCCTTCTCCAGTGGATTTTCCTGACCCAGGGATCAAACCCAGGTCTCCCTCATTGCAAGCAGATTCTTTACCATCTGAGCCCCAGGGAAGCCCTCTGAACTGAACTCATGTGATCACAAATGGCACCTTGTGGTACATGTGATATTTTAGCCTAGCTGTTATGGACTGCATTTCTTACTTTTTGAAAGTATTTTTTTTAATTTTAGAACAATTTAGATTTATTTAAAAATAATGAAGCTAGTACACAGAGTTCCAATAAACCCCACACCTAGTTTCCCCTATTATCAATACCTTAACATTAGCATGATATATCTGTCACAGAAAATGGACCAGTATTGACACATTATTAATAACTAAGGCTATACTTTATTCAAATTTCTTTAATTTGTATCTAATCTCCTTTTCCGGTTCCAGGGTCCCCTGTAGAATATCACATAACATTTAGTTACACCTTTTTTTATGTCTTGAGAATTCTGGGCAGTGGTTAGTACTTGGCACTTTCACTACTATGGGCTCAGGTTGGGGAACTAAGATCTTGTGGCGCAAAGTTAAAAAAGAATAGTACTGGGTCAGGTATTTTGTAGAATGTCCCTCAGATGGGATTTGTCTGATGTTCTGCTCATGAGTGGGGCTTCCAAGGTGGTGCTAGTGGTAAAAACCCACCTGCCAATGCAGGAGACGTGAGAGGCACGCGTTCGATCCCTGGGTGGGAACAATCCCCTGGAGGAGGACGTGGCAACCCACTCCAGTATTCTTGTCTGGAGAATCCCATGCACAGAGGAGCACGGCAGTTCACAGGGTCATAAAGAGTTGGGCATGATTGGAGCAACTTAGCACGCGCACACACACACACACTGCTCATGGTTAGACTGGAGTTATGGGCTTTTGCGAGGAATACTGTTACAGACATTCCAATCACATGAATTTGGGAATACTCTAGGAGAGAGTCAGGTAATTCTCTGGCGTAAGGGAAAATCTTTGTCCTGAAGCACCATGGTCTGCAGTGGACATCTAACACCTAGAGAAGTGAGAAGTGTTATCCATACAAAAAGAAACTTACAGCAAGATCTATTCTAGACCTAACTAATCCCAAGAAGCCATAGATTGCCACAGGTCTGTTCTCTATCTTAAATCCTCTTGTTCTGAAGTCTTTCAACACATCTCCTACAGTAAGTTATCTGTGGGGAAAAGATATTCAGTTTATTATGGAATTTAATGGGAAAGAAGTGTTTATTCATTTTCTAAGAATCATTACTCACCTAGATATCTGAAAGCTCTATAGTATCCTGAACACAATAATGTACTGAGAAGAACTCATAAGTTTGCTGCTGACAAGCATGTACCTGTGTGTGCTAAGTTACTTCAGTTATGTCTGACTCTCTGCTACCCCATGGACTGTAACTGGCCAGGCTCCTCTGCCTATGGGATTCTCCAGGCAAGAATACTGGAGTGGGCTGTCATGCCCTCCTCCAGGGGATCTTTCTGACCCAGGGATCGAACCTGTGGCTCCTGAGGCTCCAGGATTGCAGGCGGATTCTCTACCAGTGAGCCACTGGGGAAGCCTCAGGTACCAGAGAAGAGTCAAATTAATGATGTCTCTACCACACCAAGCACCTGGGACATTTTAAAAATGGAGTGGCAACTCCAGTATCCAGACCAACGTCGTGCTGTGGTCAATTCAGAGAACCAACTCTGAATTTGAATCTAAGAAAATGTAGGAATTCTGAACTCCCAAGACTTAGCTACCTTACTTAATTTCCTGCAAAGGTTGTGCTATTAGTGAAGGGAAAACAATTTTCCAAACATAGAAAAAAATATGAATGTTATATAGTACACATGCATATGTTCTATCTGCAGTTTGATTTTTGCAGTTGACAGAATGTCTCCATGTATGTGAGTGTTCAGCTACTCAGTCTCTTTATAATCCCACTATAATCTTTATTCGGTTCTGTATAACAAAGCAGATTTACTTATTTATTTAGATTCTATCTGTGCATTATTTTATCTCATTTAATCCTATCTGTTGCAGGTACTTACTGTCCTATAAAATAAGGAAATTGAGGCTTAGAGAAGTTAAGTAACTTGCTCAAGATACACAAATAAAGTCAGGATTCAGGACCAAGGCAAGGACTATTTGACTCCCGAATCTCAGCTCCTACAGGGTTAAACTACATTTGTGTCCATAAGTTATTTCAAAATGCCTTCTGTGTAAGTAAGCCACATGTCTTTTCTTAGAAGCTCTTGTAATTTCCATCCACATGGCATGTGCTTAATCATACTTGAAAATAAGAAAAGAGGGATTTATTATTCCCACTAATTACCACTGTCAAGGTAATAAAAAAAATCCAATTGTCTCATAATAATTGACTCACAGGCTAAAAAGGATTCTGGGACCCAAGTCCACTCTATGGAGGAGTCTTACCCCCATCAGTTAAGTTCAGTTCAGTCGCTCAGTCATGTCCAACTCTTTGCAACCCCATGAATCGCAGCATGCCAGACCTCCCTGTCCCATCACCAACTCCCAGAGTTCACTCAGACTCACTTCCATCGAGTCAGTGATGCCATCCAGCCATCTCGTCCTCTTGCCCCCAATCTCCCCCAGCATCAGAGTCTTTTCCAGTGAGTCAACTCTTCGCATGAGATGGCCAAAGTACTGGAGTTTCAGCTTTAGCATCATTCCTTCCAAAGAAATCCCAGGGCTGATCTCCTTCAGAATGGACTGGTTGGGTCTCCTTAGAGTCCAAGGGACTCTCAAGAGTCTTCTCCAAAACCACAGTGCAAAAGCATCAATTCTTTGGTGCTCAGCCTTCTTCACAGTCCAACTCTCACATCCATACATGACCACAGGAAAACCATAGCCTTGACTAGACAGACCTTAGTCGGCAAAGTAATGTCCCTGCTTTTGAATATGCTATCTAGGTTGGTTATAACTTTTCTTCCAAGGAGTAAGCGTCTTTCAATTTCATGGCTGCAGTCACCATCTGCAGTGATTTTGGAGCCCCCCAAAATAAAGTCTGACACTGTTTCCCCATCTATTTCCGATGAAGTGATGGGACCAGATCCCATGATCTTCGTTTTCTGAATGTTGAGCTTTAGGCCAACTTTTTCACTCTCCACTTTCACTTTCATCAAGAGGCTTTTTAGTTCCTCTTCACTTTCTGCCATAAGGGTGGTGTCATCTGCATATCTGATGTTATTGATATTTCTCCCAGCAATCTTGATTCCAGCTTGCGTTTCTTTCAGTCCAGCGTTTCTCATGATGTACTCTGCATGTAAGTTAAATAAGCAGGGTGATAATATACAGCCTTATCCCCATATCACCAAACAATTCTCAGATACCAGCTAGGTGCCCAACAACTCAACCCAATTCTGGTACCATCTGTCAGGAGACAGCTTCAGATTCCATAGGTTGAAGGCTGAGTTCTATAGGACTCCCCTCAACCCCCAACTTCAGATGCCAGATGCAAACCTAGATTATCAAGTGTGCTTCTGACCTATCAGCTGTAGATTAGTATTTCCCCTGTACCCCCTCTCTGAGTTTGATTAAATTGCTAGGGTGACTCACAGAACTCAGAGAAACATTTTACTTACTAGATTATGTGTTATAAAAGAATGTAACTCAGGAACAGCCAGATGGAAGAGATATCCAGAGTAAGGTGCAGGGAAAGGGTGTCTTCTCCCCAAATACCCATATGTTCACTGACCCATAAGCTCTCTGAACTCCATCTTTTTGGATTTTTATGGAGGATTCATTCCATAGGCATGGTTAATTAAATTATGCCACTTGTGATTAAAATCAACCTCCAGCCCCTCATTCCTCCCCAGAGATCATAGGTGATGCTGGAAGTTCAAATCTTCTAATCACGTGATTGGTTGTCCTGGTAACCAGCCTTCATCCTTTGGTGCCATGTAGATGTCACCCCATTGACAAAACCAAAGACACCTTTATCTCTCTCAGCACTTAGGGAACTCCAAAGGTTTTAGGAGCTCTGTGCCAGGAACAAGACATAAAAATCAAATATACATTTCTTATTATAAATTACAGTATCACAGATGCCAACAGTAAGATAAGGGAAGGCCAATCATTCAACAGCCCCATTACCTGAAACTAGAGTGACTTGAACCTTCATGTCCTAAAACAGCATATTAATGAAAAATCTGAGGTATATGGAGGTCAACAGACAGAAGATGATCCCCACTGAAAGATAGTTTGTTACAGTTCCCAAGGGGAAGGGATATGACACTAGGGAGCACCAGGGTCAGTCAGGAAGAGGAAGGAGAGGGAAGAACTGTGGGCAAAAGCCTTTATGGTCATTTCCATGGAAGAAACAGGTGAGGCAGGGGAGACAGGCTTAGAATCTGCTAGTGTGAGTACTTTCAGCAGGCTCTGGGCAAAAGGGGCTGTCCCTAGGTGTCCATAGCCCTGGAGCAATCAGGGCAGGGGGATAGTAGTCCCAAATATGAGAACTTGATAAAGGAGGTGGTTGGGGGTGGGGGCTCTGGGTTGGCTGGTTGGTATTTGAAAATCATTGGTGGGCAAGTTTACTATCTCTAGGACTAGACTAAATCTAGGAGCTAGAATCCCATGAGGGTCAGCAAGACCCTAAGATATCAAAACATCAGCAAACAGAAAATAAAAGATACGTAGTTAGTACACTCTAGCTAGAGGATCTCCAGCTCTTCTAAGTTGGGAAGGGCATTCAAATCTACCCATAAGCTAAGTAGAAGTATCCAAAGCTAATTCAGCTGCAAACAATGGAGATGGGTCTTAATGCCCTGTACGAGAAACTCTTACATGTAGAGGAAGAACAATAAAAACAAGGCAATGTGTCTCTCCTCCTGCCCTGCAGATAGGTTCATGTGTACCATTTCTCTAGATTCCATATATATGTGGCAATATACAGTATTTGTTTTTCTCTGTCTGACTAACTTCACTCTGTATAACAGATTTTAGGTCCATCCTCATCCCTACAAATGACCCAATTTCATGCCTTTTTATGACTGAGTTATATTCCATTGTATATATGTACCATGTCTTCTTTATCCATTCATCTGTGATGACCTAGAGGGGTGGGATGGGAGGGCTTGGGGGGAAGCGCAAGAGGAAGGAGATATATGTATGCATATAGCTGATTCACACTGTTGTTCAGCAGGAACTAAAACACCATTGTGAAGCAATTATACTCCAAAAAATAAAAATAAAAGAATTTTTTAAATAACAAAAACCTAAATACAGGTAATGACAACTGAAAGATCAAATGCAACTATCTGAGCCTAGACTGTCTGGGTTAATTTAGAGGACTTGCCGCAAGCCAGTGCTTCCCAGAGGACACAAAATTTAGCACCCATCAACCATTACAAATTAACATTACAAAGATATCATTTTTTTAAAATCCAGTTTATTAGCAAGTTACAGTCTCTACACTAGCGTATGTAGTTCAAGTGCACGCACACACATACACACATAGTAATAGCTTGCCTAAATGTGAGCTCAGCATCAGATACCACCCACCCCTCCCCCAACACACACCAAACCACAGATTCTCAAGAGTCTGTGTTCAGTGGGTCCAAGTTGACATGGCTCAAATGGGTCTTTTGTTTTCCTCAAAAGCAATGAGATATATGAAGACAAAGTAAAGTCAAACCTGCCCATTTTGACTTCACAGCTTCCTTAGGAACAGAAGCAGTATTTTCAAATCCAACAGTGCTGTTTACTCCAGGAAATGTTTTCCTCATAGTCACGGCAAAATCAAACACCACAGTATCTCAAATCCAGCAAACACTTTATTCTCCTCACTAACGTCTCAAAACCTTTGGTAGCCAAAGGCTGGAAAGCCCTTTGGCAATAAACGTGAATGTTTTACAAAGGGTAGAGAGAAGTTGCAAGAGGATAAAAGTTTCTGTTAACTGCATTGGAGTATTTTTCTTTGGTAGAGTCCCCAAATAAACTTGAATAAATTATACACAATGTCGATAGAAGTAAAAGAAGTAGTCTGTAAAGAATTTCCCGGCAAAATAAGGGTCCGTTGAACAGTCAGCTAAGTCCTGTCAGAAGGGGAGTGGAGGGAGAGAATGATTAACATAAGAATTAGTTGTAATTAAAATTATCTACTTATCTGTTTGGAAAAGGAAATGGCAACCCACTCCACTATTCTTCTCTGGGAAATCCCATGGACAGAGGAGCCAGGTGGGCTACAGTCCATGGGGTCTTAAGAGTCGACACAACTTAGTGGTTAAACCACCACCACCACCATTCACCTCTCTATTTATTTAATGGTCCATTTCTTTCTCACTGAAGAGAAAAAAAAAAAAAGAGAGAGCTTACCGGTGCAGCTACCCGGAAATGGTACCCACTGTCAAAGAGTGGTGCTACAGGGAGGCTCCAAATGTGCTGATATCCCTAAAAGATGAATGAAAGAGACACCCATCACATAACTACATTTTACTCTTCGCTGGAAAAAGCCCAGGCTGAAAAGCATTCCCACAGCTTTTGATGGTGTTGCTGGAGAAGTCTGCAGCTTCCAAAGGATGCACAGAAGATGCTGAACCAAATCCTGTGACCAGAGTCAGCAAAGGGAAACACTGACATGTGACTCATGGCATCTCTTTCTTTTTGTGAGGATCAGAGGCTGTGCCACCATTATAGATGCGCTTCTGGAATGCAGAATGCCGAGGAGCTGGAAACTGTTACCTGTGTCATCTCCTGGGAGACTTCCTGTTGACTTTCCATCCCTTTGGCCTCGATTTTACTACGGAAACACATATTTCCAAGGGTGAACTTGCACTGAAAGACTATCAGCGGCTCTGTTGTGCTTCAAGAGACAAAGGGAAGAGCAAATGGAAAAGCAGTTATCAGCGCCCACAGGCTACACCTTGAGAAGAAGAGGGGCTTATGGGAACTTAACTTTGAAATCCATTCAAACTTCCAAATAAGCCTGTTATTACACGAAACTCATGAATGCCAATATACTAGTTCACATCTCATTATAATAGAAAGAAACTCAATCTCAGATCACTACTATTGTCGACTAAATGCTGGTGTCCCCCACCCCCCAAGTTCGTATGTTTAAATCCTAACCTTCAATATGATGGTGTTAGGAGGTAGAGCCTTAAGGAAGTGACAGATCCTGATGGTGAAACCCTGATGAGTGGGGTTAGCGCCCTCATGAAAAGGACCCCAGAAAGCCCTCTGACCCCTTCTGCCATGTGAGGACATGGAAGACGGCTACTTATCAACCAGGAAGTGGGCTCTTATCCTATATCAAATCTGCCAGTGCCTTGATCTTGGACTTCCCAGGCTCCAGAACTATGAGAAACGAATGTCCGTGGTTTAAGCCACCCAGTATTGCATCGTAGACTGGAACTGACTAAAACTAAAACTGAGGTAACATATGACAGTCCTGAAAATCTAGTGTCCTGACTTAAGCCACTTCAACATTAGAACTTCTTCTCTCCATAGATTTTAAAAATAATTTTGAGGTATGTCCCTTGTCTTTTCACTGGCAGCTGAATTTGCTTTCATCTGACATTTCCAGGATTTGAAATTCTGCAAACTTCTGGTCTGGATACGTCTCATTTGAATCAGAGAGGCAGACAACACAGGTATGGGTGTGGGGAGAGCCCCATTAGGAATTATCAGTCCTTATCCCTGGTGGCTCAGAGGTTAAAGCATCTGCCTGCAATGTGGGAGACCTGGGTTCAATCCCTGGGTCAGGAAGATTCCCCTGGAGAAAGAAATGGCAACCCACTCCAGTATTCTTGCCTGGAGAATCCCATGGACGGAGGAGCCTGGTGGGCTACAGTCCACAGGGTTGCAAAGGGTGGGACACAACTGAGCAACTTCACTTTCAAAGCTATCAGAGTGGAAGGCCTGTCAGAAAGAATGGTTCTTCTCTAGAGGTTGGCCCGGGAATCATCATCAGGAGGTCGGCCCATCTCTGGGACAGCCTACAATCTTGGCTGAGTATATGTGTTACTTTTAGATCACCACTGTTAGGAAAAAAATGATTCCTAAAGCCTGATTTATTGCGGGAGAGCCAGTTTCAATCCCTGGGTCGAGAAGATCCCCTGGAGAAGGGAATGGCTACCCACTCCAGTATTCTTTCCTGGAGAATTCCATGGACACAAGTTATAGTCCATAAGGTTGCAAAGAGTTGATCATGACTGAGTGACTAACACCCACTTTTCAGTGGTTCAAGATGGCCTTCTGCCACTCCAAGGGATATACTACTTCAGCTTACTTCCTTCCATCGAAGCTAGGGACAAACGAGGAAACGCTGTCCCAGGCAGCTCAGAGAGTGCTAGAGAATAGTATACTTAGATTTGCCCTGCCTGGCAATATGGTGGATTCTGAGTCATGAAATTTTAGCTGCTTGAAAAAAGACCATTTCAAGGCAAGCAGTTGGCTTGTGTTATTAGCTCATTGTAGAAGCAAAGTTGATGAAAGAAGGAGTATGAAGTCTGAGTGAAACAGAGGAAGAGGCCAGAGTGGAGTGGGAGGAAAGGATGGAGGAAGAATAACAGAGCTGGGGAAGCAGAGGGAGAGAGGGGAGGGCAGAGGAAAGGGAAAGAAAGGGAGAAAGGAGAGAGAGGGGAATGCGGAAGGGACAGAGGAGAAACTAACATCAAGAGACGCAAACGCCATCTTCATGGTGAGTACCTCACTTCATAACGTCCGCGGTAGTCTTCTAAAGCACCATGATTATTCAAAATAGCTGATAAAATAGATTCGAGTTTTGTGATTTTGGAGGAAAGGTAGTCATAATGTGAAGTGCCTGCTGTGTGCCAGGACGGGGCAATGTTCTTACGGGTCTCACCTCACTGGGGAGGCAGGAAAGTGATGGTCGAATGGAAGGGCTGATTGGAAGCCCATCTCCACCACTTATTTGCTCTTTCAGGACAAGCTTTTTGACCTCTCTAAACTAAGTGCTCCCATCTGCAAAATATAAACTAGAAAAAAACACCAACCTCAGAGGGTTGTTGTGAGGACTATATGACCCAGTAGTAAAGTGTAGAGTGTCTGGCATATAGTCTGTGCTCAGCAAATGGTAGTAATTAATTTTGCTATTATTATCACTGATTCTCACAGAGGCTCTCCATGTTATGGTATAATGTCAAATTCATCTTATAGATGAATAAACAGGAGTTCAGTGAGGACAAGTGGTTTTTCCAAGATTACAGAATTAATAAGTGATGGGGACAAAATCTGAACCCCAGTCTGCCCAGCTCCAAACTCTGACTCCATTTTTTAACTCCCCTGGGGGGAAGTAGATGGTGTCTGCATCAGCATTGCTCCCAGGAGCTCACAGAAATGTGCAGCCCCCGCGTCCAGGGAACATGCTATTACTCTAGCTCCCACCCCAATTCAAAGGGACACAGCCAAGGGCAGTCGGCAGCCTGAGAACATCAAATCCAAGGTCAGGCTCACTTTGCAGGTGTGAGCATACAGCCCAGAGCCTTTCTATCCCTTGGAAGAAGCTTGGAAGGCCCCAGGCTTCATTTTGAAAATCCCTCCCTCAAACTGGCCCACCTCTCAACCCAATTGTTGTTCTTTAACTGAAAACTTTCTACCTCCTAAATTATTAATAAAATTGTGAAGGAAACTCAGGCTTGGTATTCAGATAATAAAAACATAATTATAATATATTAAAAACAGAATTATCTTTTACAGCTATGAACTTACTTGATTTCCAGAGAGAATTTGACATTGGTAGGTGTGTACTTATTAACAGGAATATGGTAATAGTAATTTCCAGACCTAATTAAGGGAAAAAATAAAATCACAAATCAAAATATGCAGGGAAGGATTCAGTCTTTTTTCTATTTTTGTATACTACATAAACTGTGAAATAGTCTATTATATGTGATAGATATAGAAAATCAAGTTTAACATGGCATAGTTTCATGTTTTTCAGAGATATACCTGTCAAATTTCAAAGTGATCTCTTTCAGATTCAAACTCTATCAAATATACCACAAACAGATTCATGGTTTCTTAGAATACACAGAAGAAATGATGGAAAGTCAAATCCTCAACCAAATGCACAAAACTAAACCAATAGGAAATGACTTCAACTTCCCTTAAGGAGACAGAGATTTCAGAAAACAAATGAGGCAAAGGCCTCAAACTTAACAGTCCCTCTGGAAAGAACTGGAAATAATAACTACCAGCTTTGATACAGTAAATCACTCCCTTTTAGACAACATCAGCAGGAAATACCAGGTACTTTCAAAAATGGAATCAAGTAAAATTATTACAGTCCTAATTATCATTGAGTAATGGAGAAAACCACAGGATAGAAATGCTTATACAGGGATTCCTCCTACCCTTGGGGAGGGATGGTTGGGGAAAAGGGGGAGTTCCTTTGATTCATATTGCAATGAAAACTCAAGCAAAAAGGCACATTGTATCTAATACAAGTTCTTATGACTTTCCTATCCCTTTAATTATATACAGAAATAAAACCAGATAAATGGGGGAAAGGGCCAGTCATTTTAAATTCTCTTTAATGAATACTAAACTGAGTTGTTACAAATGAGAAAGCAAAACTAAAAGCAATAGATGTGAATTGGGACCAGGAGGACTTTGTCCTCCTAGAGGAAGCTTAGATAAATACAAGTCATTTCCTGCTATGTGCCTCCCAGTATCTGTGTGCTTCCCTGAAACCCAACTACTAGGTAGTAAATATGCTCATCTTACAGATGGGAAACAGGTACACAAGGAGAATGGACTTCTTGTCAGTTGGAATTTGAACCCAAATCATCTTACTGTTCATCATCACATCATTCTACCAAACCAATTAATGTCTGTCTCTGACTTGTTCAGGCTCACTGAACCTCAAGTTCTTTAACTTCAAAATGGGGATAAGTAATACCAACCTTGTGTGATTTTGTGAGAATTCAATGAGATAATGAATGTAAAGGTCATAAACAAATAATAAAGTGTCATACAGGTTATTTTAAAAAATCAGGTCCAGGAAATTCCCCAGTGGTCCAGTGGTTAGGATGCCCGAACTCTCACTACATGGGTTCAATCCCTGGTCGGGGAACTAAGATCCTACAAGCTGTGTGGCACAGCCAAAAATGAAAAAAAAATATATATATATAAATGTTTTTATAAAAGTCAGGACCATCAGCCTGAAGACTAAGCTATATCAAGCTTAAAAAGAAATAAGGCTGAGAGGACTTCCCTGGTGGTCCAGTGGATAAGATCCACCTGCCAGTGCAGGGGACATGTGTTCAACTGCTGGTCCGTGAAGGTTCCGTACGTGACAGAGCACCTGAGCCTGTGTGCCACAACCACTCAGCCCACACGCTGTAACTCCTGAAGACTAAGCACCTAGAGCCTGTGGTCTGCAAAATATGCAGCCTTGCCTGTAGGCTGAAATATGAGCAGGCTTAACTAAACCAGTGAATACTTATCAAATAAAGCCTCTCCATTCTTAATACCTTCAACTTGCATATTGTGTTTACTGAAGCTTCTGTGCTTGCCCTCTATGCTTCTAGATTCATCCTTACCTTGATGCATATGATACACAAGAGATGAACGTTGCTGTGAACTTCTGCAATGCCTAGATTTTTTTCCTCTTAACTGAAAAGGTTAGGATACGCTCTGTTTTTTCAGCATTTAAAATAATGATATCCCTTGTTATTAAAATATATAAATGTCAGCTCACTCGTAACTCAGAGCCATCAGTAATAATGTCTTCCTTTTCTATAAAATTAACTAACAGCTCTGTGCCTATGGTATGTGGCCTCCGAAAGCTGCCCCCTAAGCTTTTTGCTCTGGACTTACCCATTAAACCAGGAGATTTTAATCTTTGGAGCCATGGCTTATTGACATTTGCTAATACCAACCATTTTACGATTCCCTCGTCCACCATGTAACAAATGTGTTTTCCACTTGAGGAGCCATGTAAGCACACATCGATTTTGCCATGTAACATCAGCTTTCATTCCAATCTCCAAAGCTCTGAGCCCTGAGTAAATTCCAGAAACAATGGGAGATAGTGGGGAGGCTTACACACCCGCACTGGAGGCTTCTACTGCAATACCGCTGATCTATTATTTGCTGGATTTCCATAATCTGAATAGAACTGATGGTTGTATCAATCCCTGAATTGAGAAGAAATAAAGAAAGTAAACTCTTCTGCAGAGGAAAAGAGCATTGTGCTCCAGTGCAGGCTCCAAATTACCGAATGTGAAATAAGAGTTTTCTAGATAAATAGATTCCATTTGCATTCAAATGAGATAAAAAGAGAAGGGGAGAAGGCTTTTGTTGCTGTTAGGGTATATTTTAAGAAAACTGAAAAAATAAAATAAAACCCAAGCTCCAATAGATAGCCCCATAACATCCAAAAGAGAACCTGGATCATTGAAGTCCTACTAAGTTGAAATTTATTGAAAATGGACAGTGCAATGGGACATGCGATCTGGCCAATAAAGAAAGATATATTTTTTCAAGAAAACAGAAAATCAACTAAAAACTTAGCAGAAGAATAGGAGAGCAGGAAGTTCAAATAAATTATTAAAGATCAACCACAATGAAGATCAACCACAAATGCCTAGCAATATGCAACCATTACCAGCGCTTCCTTAATAGTTAGGTTGCCATTGATTACAAAACAATGTAATCCCCACAGGCGTTTGGGGCGGAGTGCAGCCTCTGTCCCTGTGCCTCTCTCCAGTGTCGCTTTCGTAGCTTGTTGTTACTCTGCCTTGCTCCACAAAGCCAAAGAAGAGGGTCACTTCAATCTGAACTTACAATCACTCCTCCAGTCGATGTTGGTTTGTGCCTCTGCTGCCAAGAATGATGCACTTCTGCCTGTTGAAGAGGAAAGTGTCTGTCAGTCTTAAAGCTTGTTCAGGATGAGAAGAAACCCAGCGTGTGCCCTAGCTTGTCAGTCAGTCGAATCTTTCTCCACCCTTTCTCTCTCTCACTTTTCAACCCATCACATCCCTATGCCACTATTTGTTTGTTTGCTTTAATCGATGTGACTGTGCCAAGTCTTAGTTGCAGCATGTGGGATCTAGCTCCCTGACCAGGGATCAAACCTGGGCCCCGTGCACCGGGAGCATGGAATCTTAACCTCTGGGCCACCAGGGAAGTGCTCCCTATGCCATTTCTTACAGATCTGGCTTATTGTCACCCTTCTCCAAAAAGCCACCTGTTTTGGAATGAATTAAAATCCTCCAAATTTTCACACATGTAGCCCTAACCTCTGGTACCTCAGAGAGTGACTGTGTTTGGAGCTGGGCCTTTAAAGTAATAATTACATCAAAGTGAAGCTGTTAGGATGGGCCTTCATTCAATTTGTGTGGCAGTTTTATAACAAGAGGAGATTAAGACACGAAAAGCCTTGTGTGTATGGAGGAGAACATTTGCAAGGAAGCAGAGAGAAGGCATCTCTCTACACCCAACTGTGAGCTTCTGGAACACGGCCTCTTGTTCACTGTTATATTCCCACATTCGACAAGGCCACACTCAGCTGTGATGCTCAGTACATAACTGTGAAAGGATAGAAGGGGGGACGTCAAGAAAGAGGGAGGAAGAGAGAAGAGAAAGCCAACTGTGTATCTTCTTTGAGCCCAGGAGTGGGACTTCAAGGAATCAGACCTGGTAACCCTTGAATCTTGGACTTCTAGGCTCCAGAACTGTGAGAAAATAACTTTCTGTTGTTTAAGCCACCTAGTCTATGGCATTTTATTTTGGCAGCTCCAGCCAGCTAAGACACCATCCTGAATCAGATCACTGCAGCTCAGAGCTCCAGCCTTTCCAGTGAAGGGTGTATTATTATTATGCTGTAGTGTGTATTATTACTGAATCCTCAAAGTGGTGACCAG
This sequence comes from Ovis canadensis, assembly GCF_042477335.2. Taxonomy (NCBI): domain Eukaryota; kingdom Metazoa; phylum Chordata; class Mammalia; order Artiodactyla; family Bovidae; genus Ovis; species Ovis canadensis. The sequence goes on from NC_091247.1 coordinate 155,463,713, forward strand.
TTAGTGATATCTTCTCTATCACTGTACCAGTGGGCTATTATCTCTGTTTTGTTACTTAACTTTCATGTATTTTTGGCCTTTCTCAACACCTCCAGGGCTTCCCTGGCGGTCCAGCAGTTAAGACTCTCGCTTCCACTGCAGTGAGCATGGGTTTGATCCCTGGTCAGGGGAACTAAGATCCCATGTACTGAGTGGGGCAGTCAAAGAAAAGAAAAGAAAAAAAAAGAACTCCAGAATAGGGGACCTTTATTAGCATTCTTTGAATTATCTATAACTCCAAGCATAATGTGATCCACACAGAAAAAAAAAGCGAGCTTAAGCTTCCCAGGTGGTGCTAATAGCAAAGAACCTGCCTGTCAATGCAGGAGATATAAGAGACACAGGTTTGATCCCTGGTTTGGGAAGATCCTCTGAAGGAGGGCATGGCGACTCACTCTAGTATCCTTGCCTGGAGAATCCCACAGACAGAAGAGCCTGTTGGGCTGCATTCCACAGGATCTCACAGTCAGACATGATTGAATGGACTCAGCACACACACAAAGTAAAAACTGAGCTGAAGTCATCTGAGAAGAAGAATCAAATCACTGCTGTGGGGCCAGAGTTTACTGATGGGGAAGGAAGCCAGGGGAGTAGTTATGATCGTCAGAGCCAAAAAGGCATTTTAAAAGCAATTTTGAAAAGGTAACCATTCAGATAATAGTTGTTAAGGCTGTGGAAAAAAAAGTGTATTTTTTAAAGTGGATTGTGAAAGCCATCATTTAGTGAGTTGCTAAGCTAACCTCACAAAAGAATTTTAAAGTGTTTTCAATAATTTCTTTAAATTTGCAGATTTTTTTGAGTAAATGTCCTCTTTATTGCAGTCCTTTATTTGCATTAAGTAATATCTATGTTTTTCAGTATAATTTTGGGCAAAACACAAAGACATTAACCTTATTTAACAAGAGATATAAGTTAATACAACATGTTCTGCTTTCATGGGAATGAAAAAGAAATAAGATGTGAACGTATGAAATTTCAGGAGAGAAAGCAAAGCTACTGTGTATTCCTGAGTGTCTCTGCCTGTCCTGGTTAGTACTTCTTACATGAAGTGGAATGGCTGGTTTACTTATCCAGTCACCCAACTGTGAGCTTTTGGAACACTGCCTCTCACTCATTGTTGTATTCCCACATTCGACAATGCCAGTCTCATCTGCGGTGCTCAATACATATTTGCGGAAGGATAGGAGGGACGTCAAGAAAGAGGGAGGAAGAGAGAAGAGAAAGCCAACCATGTCTCCTGTAGAGAAATGTTTTCTCTTCTGCATTCAAAGGAGAAACCCCCAGGGGCTGGGTGCAGAGGGATGCTGGGGGTAGATGAGGAAGCTGGACTTTTTCATCTCATTAGCAAGTGGGAGTGAGACAACTGGAAGGCAAGGCCAATTTGCTGAGAGTCTTCCCCAGTGCGATACTTCTCTTTAAGAAGAAATGGACCTTAATATATACTGACTTTCTAGAAAATTGAATATTTATTTCCCTTTACATATAAATATATGTGCTGTCTAAAAAGCCTCAAGATTACTTGGATTCCAGCTCTTCAAATAATAATTTTCAAGCACATGTTTCCTGCTATGAGTTTTGTTTAGGATTACTTCCACAGAAGGCTAATTTACAAGGCAAATGAGGCATAAAGAGAAGGGGAAACCAGACTTATGTATCCTGTTTTTTTCCTTACCTTTTATTCTATTTTCCTGCTGAATTTGCAGGAAAACAGCTCATTTATAAAGTCTGGCAGCCGAACTACAGAGTTGCCTTATTTTATACAGAAGCGTGTTTCCACATTCCTGGAGACATAGAACCCTAGAATAGGATTTAGCTTCTGACGGGATAAGGTATTTTTTAATGGTAATAAAAGGGTGAAGTTGAGCTTGCAGCTTAGAATTATGAAAATGGCTTTTCAAAAGCAAGATTGGAACTAAGAAATGTTGTCTCCTATAAAACACCTCTACTTTGTCACTTTTCTGAGGCAAAACTGTTCAATTCTGAAAGACTGGCTATTGGAAAACTATAAATTCTCCTGTAGTCATACAGCAGTAGCTCTCGTTTTATAAGAGCCTTCTAGCAATATTCCCTATAAACTTAATATACATTCCCAATGGTTTTCATCATAGAGTTGGAGAGGTATTTCACAATCAGCAGATGAGATCTCCCCATAAGCTAAATTAGAAACTTCTGGAGAAGAAAGATTTAAGATGGTGTCCAACCAAAGCATATCCTGTTGTGGTAGAATGTGTATATTGCATTACTTGTAAATCCGTACTGATGGCTGAGTCCCAGTACAGCATCTTGGATACCTTTCTCTTCCCTGATTGAAATAGACTCAGGCCAAGAAAAAGTCAATAAGCCCAACCAATCCATGACTGAGTCCTTTAACACAGGGAAACATTTTCTTTCAACCACTGGCTCGTCTCAGACCTGGTCTCCAAATCAAAGTAAGCATGACTTACAGATGTTTCTTGCTGTGTGAGATTTTTAAAAACTTTACCAAATCTCCTAAAACCTATATAATTCTGTTGGTGCTTTTTGCCATAGGCGCTTAACTTTTCAATATCTAATTCTGTTGCCTATTTAAATCTTTATTAGTTCCATAGATTAAAGTCTACTCCATCATACTCAGTTCCTCAGAAATAAGTTGAATATTTTGAAGTACCTGCTTTCCACTTGTTAGTTTTACTCAAACCTTTTATTAAGTATGGGAAGAGGGGGTATAACCTTTCTGAGACACTTAAAGCAATCAACTCAGGCCCAAAGGAAGAATAATGGCTTGAGCTCAACATGTCATAAAAATGTCAATTTCCTTTTGTTTATTTTACTAGTATTCTTACTCTTCAGAAAGGAGGCTCGTAAGTGTCTTATGGGGCTTGGTAAACTATGAGATATTACTCCACATCCTACTGAAGGTTATTCTACATTTTTTTTAATTGAAAAATGTATTTGTAAATTTGTAGTTGGTCTAAATGCCCCAGAAACACCTGGTTGAAACAAATATTTGCCTGACTTTCTCCGCTGTTGAATTTAGAAACATGGTGCCCTGGACAGAGTGGGGAGATGGAACATCAGCAGGGGGGGAAATACCTTTCTTCAGACCCCCAAAAATATCCTGAAGTGGGAATGACATCTCAATGGCTATAGGCACACAATGGGATACTACTACTACTACTAAGTCACTTCAGTTGTGCCTGACTCTGTGCGACCCCATAGACGGCAGCCCACCAGGCTCTGCTGTCTCTGGGATTCTCAAGGCAAGAACACTGGAGTGGGTTGCCATTTCCTTCTCCAATGCGTGAAAGTGAAAAGTGAAGTTGCTCAGTCGTGTCCAACTCTTCAGGACCCCATGGACTGCAGCCCACCAGGCTCCTCCGTCCATGGGATTTTCCAGGCAAGAGTACTGGAGTGGGTTGCCATGGGATACTGCTGCTGCTGCTAAGTCGCTTCAGTCGTGTCCAACTCTGTGCGACCCTATAGACAGCAGCCCACCAGGCTCTGCTGTCTCTGGGATTTTCCAGGCAAGAACACTGGAGTGGGTTGCCATTTCCTTCTCCAATGCATGAAAGTGAAAAGTGAAAGTGAAGTCGCTCAGTCGTGTCCAACTCTTAGCGACCCCATGGACTGCAGCCCACCAGGCTCCTCCATCCATGGGATTTTCCAGGCAAGAGTACTGGAGTGGGTAGCCATGGGATACTGCTCAGCCATAATAAGAATAAAGTAGTGCCGTTTGCGGCAACATGGATGGACCTAGAGAGGATCATACTAAGTGAAGTAAGCCAGGAAGAGAAAGATAAATACCGTGTGATGCCACTTAAATGTGGAATCTAGAAAGATGACACAAATGAACTTACTCACGAAAGAGACTCTTAGACATAGAAAACAAACTTACAGTTACCAAAGGGGAAAAGGGAGGAAAGGGGAGAAGAGATAAATTAGGAGACTGGGGTGAAAATACACACATTACTATGTATAAAACAGATAACCAACAAGGACCTCCTATACAGCACAGAAAGCTATAGTCAGTATCTTATAACAACATACAGTGGAAAATAATCTGGAAATTATATATATATATTATATGTATATTTCATATATATATATGTAACTCAATCATTTTGCCGCACACCTGAAACTAACACAATCTTGTGAATCAACTGCAATGGTAGTAGTGTTAGTCGCTCAGTCATGTCCAACTCTTTGCGACCCCATGGACTGTAGCCCACCAGATTTCTCTGTTCAAGGGATTCTCCAGGTAAGAATACTGGAGTGGGTTGCCATTTCCTTCTCCAGGGGATATTCCCAACCCAGGGATCGAACCCATGTCTCCTGTGTCTCTGGCATTGCAGGTAGATTCTTTACCATCTGAGCCACTAGGGAAGACCTAATTAGCTGTATTTTCCTAATTTTTTTTTTTAATGGCTATAGGCAAAGGGGAGGAGGCATAGGGAGCTGAAATTGCTTTCTAGAACCACAGAATAGACACTTTCTGCATCTTCTGGAGTTGATCTCAGGTAGATGCACACACAAGCCCAAATAAACAAAGGTTGAATGGTGGAGATGGGCACCTAGATATCGATTTCAACTTTACTCGTGATTCACAGCAGAATCTTAAGAAAAGTGCTAAGCTTCTGTTCCATCAGCAGTAAAATGGATAAGCTGGTACAAATCAGAGATCCTCCTGACCTGGGGACTTTGGAACCCCAGGTGACTGCATAAAGGGGTCTGTGGTATTGGTTGTGAACTTAAAAAGTAACATCTCTCCCATAGATATATACTGTTTTTCAAATGTTGCTGTTAGATTAACAAAAACAATTCATTTGAAAGCTTAACTGAACTTACATTCTCCCTCTATATATTAATACTTTTTCAGTCAAATAATTGTAAAAGCATAATGGATTCATAATCTCAGGGTTAAAAAATCAGGGCACCACTGGAGTAGCTGCTCTGTGACCTTCTATAACTCTAAATCCCCCAGAGTTTTCAAGTTTCCTGAAGGTGATAGTAAACAGAACATTTCAATCCTTTCCATTTTTTTTCTCAAGTGGAAAGAGAGAAGAGGAAACAGTTGCCCAGGGTGTCAGAGAACTTGATAAAGCAGAACTTCAACTCCATTCTTAGCCAGAGAAGTTGACTGCTGTGTCTAGGAGGACACAGCCAGACGCCTGGGGCAGATCTTCTCTCCAGGAGGCTCTCCAGTGTTTCTCGTCACTATGGAAATATAAGGTGAGCAGATAGTCATTGGGCCAGAGCAGAGAGCAGCAAATCTTCATCTGATTTGATAAGGTCTGTTCTTCCCAATCTCCCCTTGATGGGAAGAGATGGTGGCTATAGGAGTGAATTTGCACAGAAGTCAAAAAACCTTTTTGGAAGTGAAGATCAGGCCAGTGTCCAACCTCTTCCTGTTCAGAATCCATGATTATCTACCTCACAAGAGTGAGATGGTCTCATCTGAGCACTGCTCTCAGAAAAGGACACCAAGTGTCCCCAAGGTAGACTCCCACAGTAAGGGAAAATTGACCAGCCACAAGGTTCCATGTGTTCTAAACAAGAGATGAAGGTTCTGGGGGATTTTTGTGACAGTAATGGATTTTTCCATATTTAAAACCATTGAGGATGTGATGACTGAAATTAATTTCTTTCTTTAAAATGAACTTTTATCTTCATTGTAAAGTGATGCATCTGTTTCCAAGTTCAATCAAAAACTGCTTTCATGAGAGAATCAGTATAAACATTGCTTCCCGTAGCTTTGAGGAAAACTCTCTGTGCCTTAGCTCCCTTACTGGGGGAAAAAAGATCATAAAGCTGTCTATCTTTCAAGCTTTCAAGAACTAAACAACTTAGTCACGTAGACTACTTATGACGGTGCCTGGCCTACAGTAGTAATACCTCATAATATGGTGTTACTGATGATGGTGATAACAATGGTTTGTAGAAGCTATTTATTCAAGCTTCAAATATAAAATAATAGAGGAAATTACATGGCTGCCCCCAAACTTCAACTGTTGACCATAATAATGTCATTCATAATTTGGACTATTCAAAAATATTCTGGTTCATCTTCTCCCAGGCATGTGTAGGTCTGCACTTCACCAACTACTTTTAAATTAGACATAACTAATGTCACTTGCTTTGGCAAATAACATGTAAGCAGAAGTGACTTAGTGGAAGCCCCAACAGCCAGTGCACAATTTGCCCTGTTCTTTTGCCACCTCTGTAGAGATTCTGGAAATATGTACTGAGAAGGAGCTTCATCAGCTGAGTCCCGAATAGCACGATGTACACGATCCCTCTTTTGATCCACATTTGATATATAGAGTCAAATAAATTTTTGTCACATTAAGCATTGTGATTTGGGAGTTGTTACCACAGTATTCTAATTGATAAGTCACACTGATATGTATGTATTGTTATTATTAGCATAATCACCATTGTTATATTGGGCTTCCCTGGTGGTCCAGTCAGTAAAGAATCCCCACAATGCAGGAGACTTGGGTCAATCCCTGGGTCAGGAAAATCCCCCTGGAGAAGGGAATGGCTACCCATTCTGGTATTCTAGCCTGGAGAATCCCATGGACAGAGGAGTCTGGTGGGCTACAGTCCATGGGGTTGCAAAAGGTCAGACATGACTGAGTGATGCACGCATTACTATTTTAGACACTTGCTAATATGTGTGTATACAGAAGGAATTTCTGAAAAAAATAACTTACTATACATTTAGATGTGCAGTATTTGATCTTTCAGAGATAATTTTGTCCTTAATCAAGTTTCCATATTTTTTTTTTTTTTTGCCCTTGTGGTATGTAGAATCTTAGTTCCCACATCACGGACTGGACCTGTGCCCCCTGCAGTGGAAGCATGGTGTCATAACTACTGGACCACCAGGGAATTCTCAGGTTTTTTAACATGAACATTCTGATACTAAAAGAACACCAGTATGTAGGTGTGTGTGTGTGTGTGTGTGTGTGTGTGTGTGTGTGTGTGTTTGTCTATGTCCCAAGAAGATAACCTGAAAGTGAAAGCTTTTTTTCATGGACTTAAAGCTTACCCTGAACTCATTAGAATCTTCAAAGCCATTTACATCCTGTCACACTTGGTTTAGATAGAGAGCCCAGATGCTAGGTCACATTTTAAGCTCCACCCATCTGCACATGATGACTTCACTTGTGCTACTGTTACTATCTTGTTTGGCAAAGAACAAATGAGACCCTTTCACATGAATCCACCAACACTTCAATATTTGGGGAATTCAATATTTTAAATGTAATCATTTGATGTGAAAGAAAGCTGAGCAATGAAAAATTGATGCTTCGGAACTGTGGTGTTGGAGAAGACTCTTGAGAGTCCCTTGGACTGCAAGGAGATCCAACCAGTCCATCCTAAAGGAAATCAGTCCTGAATAGTCATTGGAAGGACTGATGCTGAAGCTGAAACTCCAATACTTTGGGTACATGATTCAAAGAACTGACTCCTTGGAAAAGACCCTGATGCTGGGAAAGATTGAAGGCAGGAGGAGAAGGGGAAGACAGCGGGTGAGATGGTTGGATGACATCACGGACTCAATGGACATGAGTTTGAGTAAACTCCGGGAGTTGGTGATGGACAGGGAGGCCTGCAGGACAGGACGTACTGCAGTCAATGGGGTCACAAAGAGGCAGACACAACCGAGCAACTGAACTGAACTAAACTGAAATGATTGCAAGTTTGTGTATTTGTGTTTTTAAAGATCTTGCCACCCCTAACGGAGGAGTGGAACCATTATCTAGACTCATTAACAGTCTAACCAAGTAAACATTGGGAAGGGGAACAAACCCCTCAGATTCAAAGCACTAGTCGTTACCCTTTGGTTGTTCTTTACCTGCCCATGGCCCCTGGTGCAGCTCCTGCTCCTCCGACTGTCTTTGCATGGGGCTTGAGAGGCCGCTTCTTGTTCTCCAGATGGGGCAGCAGTAAGTCTGCTGACATGGCAGGATCTCACAGAAAGTGATCTCAGGTACTTGGAAGGAGGGCAGTGTGGTTGCCAGCGTTGTATTAGGTGCTGCAAAGCATCAGGCAGAGGGGAGGGAAGTGGCAAGGTTAACCTGAAAGGCTGGTTCTTCTGTTGACAATTCACATGAAACCCAGGCTGGGTTTGAAGGTGACCGATGCGGAGATCTTACCTGAGGGGGAAGCTGTGGAGGGCAGAGCTGGCTCCTGAGAGCTTGTGAGGTTGCTGGAGGAAGAGAACAAAACAGTTAACAAAAGGGGCCTTCAAGAATCCTCCCCAAAGGAAAACAAGATGGGAACTCTTACCCGGAAGGGGCACTTGGGGTACATCGGTCTTGATCTTTTAAGCTGAGTATGTAAAGGGAGATTATCGTCAAGCCACTGTTTAAAAAATGACAAAGGAAAGAGTTACGTGGCTGATTTGATTCCAGGTAAATCTCACAGAACCAGCTGCCAGAGATGTGCCCTCCCAGACCACTCAGATGAGCGAGCTGGGGGCGGGCGGCCATGGAAACCAGCACAGTTCTGCTTCTTTGCCCTGGTAAGAACAACCTCCCAGTCTTCCTGGAGCTCAGAGGCTCCTGGGGTAGGTGGAGCTGACGCATTTTTCCACAAGCAGCCCCCTGACGCTGGCAAGCTGTCTCAGAAGTGTCTGTCACTAGTGGAAGATTACAAGAGGAAGTGTGTCAAGCACTGGAGGAAGCCCTCTGCTCCTTGCAGGAAAAAGTCAGAGTAAAGTTCACATCCCCCAGTGGAGGCGGCTGCGTGGTGGTGCAGGGAGATGAAAGGCCACACAGATTTAGTCAGCGGTAGGTACCAATCCTTTTGGCCCCTTCTGACATCTTCCTGCAGCCTGTCTTTTGAGAGCGCAGTGCATCAAATTGGACAGAGGAAGGAAAAGCAGTGCCATAAAGTATCCATTTCCACTTTACGTGACTTCAAAATAATGAGTGTATCATTCCCCACAAAGATTGAAACTTATACATCCAAGTGGAGGCTTTCCTCAAAGATCCTGAGCTTTGGGAAGCTATTCCTAATACCACTCACACATCCTAACACTCAGCATCCTCCTCTCTGGGAGAGGGGGGGCAGTGACTGTAGACCTCTGCCATCCTACTGTGTGTGGACAGAAGGGGACCTCACGTGACCTCCTGCAGCTCGATGTCACATCTGGTTCCCTAGACTCAACTCCTCATTATTTCGTTCCCCAACAAAGGTAGTGGGTTTACCATCATTAAATACCTACAAAGAAATGTACCCCCCATTTTAATTCAGCTCACAGAGAAAGAATTCCCAGAGTTTTCTCCGAAGCAGCTGGTTACTACCCAGCGGGCACAGGGCTGCTTGGTAAAAGCCATGCTGAGTCCCAAAGATGCCGTCAGACAGAATCTGTTGTGTTGCCGTGGCAACTACTTGCTGTGGTCCAGTCTCCCTGACTTTGTTCTCCCACATTCCCCATTCTCTATCTCCCTACTATTAATCCTTAAATATGTTTTCTGATCCATCTGCCATCTGCGTCAATGCATGGCCCAGGCAGCTTCTAGGATCATACACCAAAATAGACATCTGCTTCTTTCTTTAGGGTTTTGACCCCTCTCGGATACACCACAGGCTGGAAACAAGCCTAACACCACCTATTTCTGGTCCTGGAGGTCAACAGCATTGGAATTCATAAGATCTGATGGGCACATTTAAAAAGCAGTCTCTTCATGTCAAAATTAGACTTCCTATACGCTTTGCATTTGGCTTTCATGGGAACCTGTGTCTCTAGAGAATGTTAAGCATGTCTGTGAAAGGTCAAGGTGCTCACTCTGTCCTGAACTGAAAATCCTAGCAGAAGACAAGTTCATTTAGGAGAGAGAAAAAAGTATACCAGCTTCTATGGAAATTCTATGTAGTGGTGTGAAAATACTTGGGTATGCTTCCCACAGTGGGCAGTAGCAGGGGAAAAGTTAAAATGCTGAGGGGAAAGAAGGGTACAGAGAGACCAACAATGTCTCCTATAACTAAGAAGTTGCCTTAGTTCAAGGAACCGGAAGCATCTTTGGGCCCATTGCTTACTTAGCCTCTGAGGATAATTGTCTCATCTGGGACATGGCCCAGGAGCTAGTCCTTTCCCACACTAACACAGCATTTTGGAGGGATAGATAAATACCCATTTTACCCTGTGAATGGTCAGACAGGAAACCAGAAGGCAGGGAAGACACAGGCAAGATGACCAGGGCTCAAAGGCTGAGGAGCCGTCATAGCGGCAACATAGGCCTGAAGACCAGAGGCCTGAGACACACCTCTTATCCCACAGAAGCACGACTCCTCCTCCTGTGGAGGAGGGATGGCAGGCCAAGGGCATCCAGCACTTGCCTAGCAAGTACCTTGTCCTTTCTGTATTTGTTTGCTTTAACTGCTTAGCATGTTTGGCTAGAATTTCGTCATATTGCATATCTTGGGATAATCTCATGGTCTCTTTTGGCACAAAATCCAGAAGAATCCTAACAAATGTAAGTATCCAGGGGAGAGCGGATTGTACCTGATTGTTTACTCACTCTTTTCCTCCAAGTAGATGGGAAAGGAGAGCAAAGATTTTGCAACAGTTATTTGCAGGGCAGGACTAAACAACGTACACACACTTATGCACACACATACGTGCCTACACACAAACATGAAAGCCACAATGAGCTAGTAAAAAATAGCCAGTTGATTATAAAAAAAAGATCATTTCATATTTAAGAGCAGAAAGCCTGTGCTTTTTTTTTTCCTTCAAAGAATGAGTTTACAAAGGACTCCCTCATCTCTACATGAAATCAAAGACCAACACCTGGTTTAAAGGGCTTCTCAGTCTTCAAAGTAAATAGAAAGTCAGTCCCCAGTTCATGCGTGAGAAAGGAAGATGGAAAGAGAAAAAGAGCTTGACGTAGAATAACACTGATGTTTTTCTTACCAAAATGCCATCACAGCAATGAGGGTTATAACCAAGCTCTGGAAAACCCAGTTAGGACATGACTGTTTTTTTCCTGAAAAAGAAACCTATAAAAAATTCAGCAATGAGAAATGACAAGTCAGTGACACCAACTTTGAGAAGGATGTCGGAAGACTCACTCCCCAGGGGATCTTTGCTGCTGCCTTCAGCCTCTCTCTCCCTCCTCCGCTCTGAAAACGAAGTTCTTTCAAAGCCAAGTCTTTCCCTTTCCTTGGCACTCCAGGCCACGCTCTCTTTTCCCTGCAGGACAATTGTCTATGCCATTATTTAGTGCTTATTCTTGAAGTTTTATGAGAAAAGAGGACCTGCCAGACAAGATACTGTCAGAACACAGAGGTCCGTTTCTTTTAATAAGATACTTTCGAAAAACAAAATGCCTTCAAGACATGATAGAATAAATCCCAATGGAAGAATTTCAGGCAGCATGACAAATTGCAGAAAAGGTTTTTGTGGCATGAAATACTATTAATTACTCCTTAAATCATATATATTAGTATCCAATTCTGCCATCTATTTTTGAGAACAGTTCTGGGCCTATGTCTTATTTATTCTTATATCCCTTCAGCAAATATACATTAAGTACTATGATGAGTAACACTATAGGGGGAAATGAAAATAAGTAAATTACACTTTCTAGGAAATGAATGAGGTAAACCTTTAGGACTGGTACATATTGGCATTAAAAACTTGCACATGAGGAATGAGCCAGAACTAGGATAGACAGCTGTGCAGTTGGTGAGGAATCTGACTAGAGACAGGAGAGGTTTTCTGCCCAGCTAAATATAAGCTCTTTAAATACAAGTTTTCCTACTAATGCAATAGAAAGTGTTATGTTTGCTTCCTCCTGGGGGTCCAGGGTAAGAAGGGAATTGAAGGATGGCAGTAGACAAGAAAAAGCTTAAATTGGTCTTTGAATTTCTTGGGCAGATTATCTGCATAGAGAAACTGTTCTTCAGTGTAATATTGTGGGTGGGATTATCTGTACCCTTTTTAACAATTACCCAAATCTTGACGGCTATTATATATATAATATACTATATTATATATGTTATAATATATATATATTATAACTGACTCATTCATAGGTGCAATAAGAAGTCTCTTTGAATACCAATAGGCTTCTCTTGTGGCTCAACTGGTAAATAATCTGCCTGCAATGTGGGAGACTTGGGTTCAGTCCCTGCGTTGGGACGATCCCCTGGAGAAGGGGAAGGCTATCCACTCCAATAGTCTGGCCTGGAGAATTTCACAAAGAGTCTGACAAGACTAAGTGGCTTTCACTTTCACAGAATATCAATAGCTCAGTTGCTAAAGAATCCACTTGCAATGCAGGACACCCAGGTTCAATCCCTGGGTGGGGAAGATTCCCCTGTAGAAGGAAATGGCAACCCACTCCAGTATTCTTGCCTGAAAAGTCCCATGGACAGATTAGCCTGTTGGGCCACAGTCCATGGGGTCACAGTCAGACACAACTTAGCGACTAAACCACCACTGAATACCAAGAAGTAGATGGTTTACACCATTCCTACATCTCACTGGAACAGTTCTGAGGATGCTCTGCTAGTGATCTGTGCACAGAAAGAACTCAGCGGAATTTACTGAATTGATTAGAATTAAATAGTATTAATTTCAGGATAGCAGCTTCCCTCCCAGCCTACTCCCTAAAGGTGTCAGACTGTTTTACATCTCTGTGGTTTTGTTCCAAATCCTTTGACCTCATATAGGAAAATCCCCCAAGACCTGGAGTCAGACTTGGAGTCAAGCCCTGAAGAAGTCATCGAAGTGTCATTGATCCTCATTTCTCCATCAATAAAACAGGAAGGATGAAATCATACCTGCCAACTTTACAGAGTTATTGGGTGGATCTAATTAACAGTGTAATGGTTCTCAATTCAAGTTTGCATGAAGATTACTATGGAATTTGTCAAAAATCTAAATGCCCTGAAACATTCTGATTCAATAGGTTTCCATTCAGACTGAGATGGGGGCTGGGAATCTATAAGAAGCAGGATAATGAAAAGTGTCTGCATCAGTTCCTTCCCTTTCGCCCTCCTTCTCCATGTTCTCAGTGAATTTTTACTTGAACTCTGAGGTTTTTCCGACTTCACCCAAGTCAACAGCACACATTGGTATTTTACCAAGCTCCCTGGAAGACTCTGATACATGCCAAAGTATGAGAATCACTGAAAGAGTGGGTTTGAAAATACTAATGGTGAACACTTTTATGGCACTTATGTGCCACACCCTCTTCTGAGTGCTTTATGTATACTAATTTATTGAACCTCACAATAATTCTCAACAACCCTATAAGGCAAGTACTGTTCTCATCCCTGTTTTAGAGATGGGGAAAAATAAGGCTCAGGGAGCTAAGTTCTTCACTCAAGATCACACAGCTAATAAGTTACAGAGCCAGGCTTTGACCCAAAAAACACTTGGCTTCAGAATCTGTGGGGCTTCCCTGGTGGCTCAGACAGAAAGAATCTTTCTGCAGTGCAGGAGACCCGGGTTCGATCTCTAGGTTGAGAAGATCCCCTGGAGGAGGGAATGGCAACTCACTCCAGTTTTCTTGCCTGGAAATTCCATGGACTGAGGAGCCTGCTGGGCTACAGTCGATGGGGTCTCAGAGTCAGACACAGCTGAGCAATCAACACTTTCAGAATATATGCTGTTATTCTCAATGCCATGCTGCCTCCCTTTTACTATCTGTAAGGAAAGGAGACACTGCACAACCTATCGTTATTATTCAAAAGGTCTTCACGGCTACCAAATGAGCTCCTTAACTGCTGATCCAGAAACTGAGACTAACTCATTTTCAGCCTTAACCTCTCTCCTCCCTAACAAACTCCCACCTAGTCCCTGAAGCCAGCACCGGCTCCCAGGCCTTGGCTTGTGCCATTCCATCCTGCTCTGGCAGCTCCTGTCACTTTCCAGCCGAAGCTTTGCCCCCTTGAAGGCCCAGCTCCCATGCTACTCCCGCAGTGCTCTGAGCTTCTACATTATTTATCACTTCCAGGTATAGCTGTTCTTTTTATTCTCTTCTGATTTTCCCTGGCTACTTTAAACTTCTTTTCTCTTTTCTTTCAGATTTTTAAAAAATGTAGACCCTTTTAAAATTTTCACTGGATTTGTTACAATATTGCTTCTGTTTTCTGTTTGGGGTTTTTTGGCCCCAAGGCATGTGGGATCTTACCTCCCCAAACCCCTGGGTGGGGGAGACCTGCACTCCCTGCAATGAAAGGCAAAGTCTTAACCACTGGACTACCAAGGAAGTCCCTAGCTTAAAATTCCTTAGAAGAGGCGACATCTTACTCACCTTTGCCTCCACAGGCATAAGACAGTGACTATAAGAGGTCTTTGAATTGAATGGATGCTCTTCAATGTCTATACAAGTCCTGGACTCTGTGTTCACACCCCAACACCCCCGCCACCCATGCACCCAAGACATTAAATCTCTTAATGTTTTAAATTTAGATTGTTAGCCTACAGTGAATATTTTCAGACTGGGTCTCCATTCATGCATTGATTTAACGAATAGTTCTTGAGTACACACTATGTGCCCGTCCCTGGGGACAGAGAGTGAGGAAGGCAGACACAGAGTCTGTTCTCATTGACCATATATTGTAGTTAATATCCTGACAAAACTGTGAAGGAAAGAGATCCCTTAGGTACAAGATGGTTGCCACAAAGGTCACACAGGAACCAAATGCATGTGTGCTTGCTAAGTTGCCTCAGTTGTATCTAACACTTTTTCAACCCCATGGACTGTAGCCCACCAGACTCCTCTGCCCATGGGATTGTCCAGGCAAGAATACTGGAGTGGGTTGCCATACCCTCCTCCAGGGGATCTTCCTGACCCAGGGATCCAACCTGAGTCTCCTGCAGCTGCTGCATTACAGGTGGATTCTTTACTGTTGAGCCACCAGGGACGCCCACAGGAACCAAACAGTACCTTCCAATCAGGGCCTCCATTGATGTAGATACAGTTTCTTCTTTTCCCTTGCAAACTGGTTAGTACAAAGAGCACCTTCCCTACACAATATTGTTACTATTTTGTGTTTATTGAGTAACCTGCTATGTGCTAGGCATTGTGCTGAGGACTTTGGATCATTTAATCCTAGCAGTTATTTTTGTAAGGTAGCCACTACTATTATCTGTTCAGTTCAGTTTAGCTCAGTTTAGTTGCTCAGTCATGTCTGACTCTTTGCAACCCCATGGACTGCAGCACGCCAGGCTTCCCTGTCCATCAGCAACTCCCAGAGCTCACTCAAACTCATGTCCATTGAGTGGGTGAGGCCATTCAACCATCTCATCCTCTGTCGTCCCCTTCTCCTCTTTCCTTCAATCTTTCCCAAGATCAGGGTCTTTTCAAATGAGTCAGTTCTTCACATCAGGTGGCCAAAGTACTGGAGTTTCAGCTTCAGCATCAGTCCTTCCAATGAATATTCAGGAC
This sequence comes from Ovis canadensis, assembly GCF_042477335.2. NCBI lineage: Eukaryota > Metazoa > Chordata > Mammalia > Artiodactyla > Bovidae > Ovis > Ovis canadensis. The sequence continues at coordinate 155,479,147 of NC_091247.1, forward strand.
TGATTTCCTTTAGGATAGACTGGTTGGATCTCCTTGCAGTCCAAGGGACTCTCAAGAGTCTTCTCCAACACCACAGTTCAAAAGCATCAGTTCTTCGGTGCTCAGCTTTCTTTATAGTCCAACTCTCACATCCATACCTGAGTCTCCTGCAGCTGGAGACTACTGGAAAAACCATAGCTTTGACTAGACAGACCTTTGTTGGCAAAGTAATGTCTCTGCTTTTTAACATTCTGTCTAGGTTGGTCATAATTTTTCTTTCAAGGAGCAAGCATCTTTTAATTTCATGGCTGTAGTCACCATCCTCAGTGATTTTGGAGCCCCCCAAAATAAAGTCTCTCACTGTTTCCATTATTTCCCCATCTATTTGCCATGAAGTAATGGGACTGGATGCCATGATCTTAGTTTTCTGAATGTTGAGTTTTAAGCTAACTTTTTCACTCTCCTCTTTCACTTTCATCAAGAGGCTCTTTAGTTCTTCTTCACTTTCAGCCATAAGGGTGGTGTCATCTGCATATCTGAGGTTATTGATATTTCTCCTTGTAATCTTGATTCCAGCTTGTGATTCATCCAGCCTGGCATTTTGCATGATGTACTCTCCATAGAAGTTAAATAAGCAGGGTGACAATATACAGCCTTAATGTACTCCTTTCCCGATTTAGAACCAGTCTGTTGTTGCATGTCCAGTTCTAACTGTTGCTTCTTGACCTGCATACAGATTTCTCATGAGGCAGGTCAGGTGGTCTGGTATTCCCATCTCTTTAAGAATTTTCTACCATTTGTTGTGATCCACACAGTCAAAGGCTTTGGCATAGTCAATAAGGCAGAAGTAGATGTTTTTCTGGAACTCTCGTACTTTTTCAATGATACAAGGGATGTTAGCAATTTGATCTCTGGGTCCTCTGCCTTTTCTAAATCCAGCTTGAACATCTTAAAGTTCATGGTATTATCTGTTTCCCAATGCAATTAAGTAAACTTTCCCAAGAACACTTCTGCATGTTTATTTATCCATGTATTTATATCTGTTGGCACATACCAAGAAACTTGTCTGCACCATAGCATTTTAGTACTTTATAGTAGAATACTGAACTCTTCTTAAATCCTCTTAGAATAGTTCAGCGATGTACAAAAGTAGAGAGTAAACCAGGACAATGGCCCAAATATCAGGTCAGCCCTTAACAAGATATAGATGAAGGTCATAAATACCTTCTTCTGGGAACATCAGTGGATCTGAGGCATAAGCTGAGGTTCACAGCTTTCTATGAATGCACCTAGGAAGAGAGGACTGAAGCTCCCCTCTCACTGACACTTCTCTGCCATGGAGAGGCTGTCCTTTAAGCTAATAAATGATTAACCTTCACTTTTTACTGTAAATGTTATCCTATTTGATGAAATGCTCCATTCATTAATAAAAAATTGCCACATTTTAAGCTTTGCAAGCAAGTGAATACCTAGTCTCTATTTGCATATAGAGTACCAAATATCAAAGGGAAAAGAGAGATTTAGAGATTAACTGACATCCCTTTGGGATCTTTTGGAACCAAAGATAAGGGACTAAGTTGAGTCAAGGAATATAACCCAGGGCCATCTGCTGATGAATTTCACTTGTTGGGGAATATACACACAAAAACTGGTAGAGTAATATTTCTGAAATGAATGTCCCTAACCTCCTCTTTGAAAAACCAATTAATATCTATTAAAGGAATAATATTTAAATGACTTTGTGCATAAGGATACATACTAGAGAACCCATCAACAAATAAACGATGAGAAAAATTCTTGATTAATTTTCATAAACTCCATTTTAATAGAAAATATCATCTCTGTTCATTATAAATTTAAATCTATTTACCTTGCTGTTTTTTTTGGAAATGGTCCTTTTTGGAGAAGATGCACTAAGAGCTCTGCTAAATTTGCTTTAAAAAGAGAAAGAGAAGATTAATTACAAATCCAATGCCTCTCTGGGAGCCACATGACAAAGGCCCAGGCTGTCACTAGCACAGCAGTATGGCTCATTTTTGTAACAGTGGTAATTTTAAAAAGGAAAGTCAAGGCAACTGAGAGTTCTTTTTGCGTAAAAGAACTTTAGTAAATATAAGTAAATGCATTAAAATGTACATTTCCCTTTTTCTCAAAACTATACCCCAGAAAATATGCACTTACCTCCTTAAGTAATAAGAAATTGAATAATTTTTTGTCCCTGAGGATCAAACATGGTTTTCTAAATTTAGAAATGGTCCCCTTTCCTTGTTAAAAAGAGAGAGGGTCTGTTTGCTAAAATGTAGCACATCCTATAATCACCACTCTTAAACAGATCCATTATATTTTGTTTCATCTTAAAAGCAGCAACAGAAAAAATAAGAAAATTATCACATAAAATAATTGTGTTTCAAAACATTCATTCCAAAAGAAGAATAGAGACTTAATTAAAACAAAGTAATGGTTGCTGCTTGGTAGACAAACCATTCAGATTGTTATAGAAAGGTCTTTCTAGTTATAGAAAGACCTTCATTTTCCCTTTCTCCAAATTTCTGCGGCAGTCGTGGACGTACCTGATTGAGCTCGCCTCACTGGCAGAGGACTTCGAACTACTGAGCCGCTTTAGCCTGGCCAGCTTTCTGTTCCATATTTCTAACTCTTCTATTCTTTCTTCAAGGTTGTTGGTTAATTTGCAAAGCTGCTTCACTGCACCCACATTTTCCATGAAGATCTGGTCCTAAAAATGAAAATAATTCAGAGCAGATAAGTTTACAGTTTGAGACCACTAGACAAGAGTCCACAGCCAATCTAAAAACAGTTCAACACTCCACTGAAAATGGTTATATATATACACACACACACACACACACACGACACACATACAACCTCAAGTTCATTCAAGACAAATCTGGAGGCTTGAAACTTAAAGTGATCTTGCTAAACTTCTGGTTGTGCAGTAAAACTGCTTATGTTCAATTTGCAATAAAATGGAAATATGTCCTTGCAATCTAACAAAGAGAACAGAGCTGAAGGACATTGTCAAGTTTTGAATCCAAAGATTTATTTTCAATGGCCATTATGCTCTATTTAAAACTCATAAAAAGAAAGTAAGAACAGGCTTCTGAATGTTGATTTGTGTGTGCATCACTAAATCATCATAAGGAATGACTCCAGTTTTCCCTGGTAAAATGTACATCAAATTGCTCAGGTGAAGGGGCTGTTCTCTGAGCTCTGCCACCTGCTAGATGTGAAGCCCCAGTTAAATAGAACAACTGCTCTGAGCTTCAGTTTCTTCATTTATAAATGAGAGAACAATTCTTGAGGTGTTAATTCTGTCTTGCTATTACATGTAATTTATATTTTAGCTTAAACACAATTTTTAAAATAACAGTTAATTCTTCCTAATCAGAGAAAGTTATTGACATGTCAGAAAGAGCAAGAAAGGAGAGACCAACCAAAACCATAGGGTGCCAGACATGCCTTTCCCTGTCCACACACTTCAGCCATCATAGGAACATGTGTGTCTATCCTGTGTGTGCATGCTCAGTGACTAAGTCGTGTTTGTCCCTTTGTGACCCCATGGACTATAGCCCGCCAGGCTCCTCTGTCCATGGGATTTCCCAGGCAAGAATACTGGGGTGAGTTGCCATTTCCTTCCCCCAGGGATCTTCCCAACCCAGAGATTGAACCCATATCTCTTGTATCTCTTGTATTGGCAGGAAGATTCTTTACCACTGAGACACCTGGGAAGTCCCATAATTAACAATGCTGCTGCTGCTGCTGCATCACTTCAGTCGTGTCAGACTCTGTGCGACCCCATAGACGGCGGCCCAGGAGGCTCCCCTGTCCCTGGGATTCTCCAGGCAAGAACACTGGAGTGGGTTGCCATTTCCTTCTCCAATGCATGAAAGTGAAAAGTGAAAGTGAAGTCATTCAGTCGTGTCTGACTCTTAGTGACCCCATGGACTGCAGCCCACCAGGCTCCTCCGTCCATGGGATTTTCCAGGCAAGAGTACTGGAGTGGGTGGCCAGTGCCTTCTCCATAATTAACAATACTATATCATATACTTGAAAGTTGATAAGAGAGTAAATCTTAAATGTACTCACCATACACACACACAAAATGTAATTATATGAGGTGATGGGTTTGTTGATAAACCTTATTATGGCAATCATTTTGCAATATAAGTGTATATCAAATCATCATGTCGTATACCTTAAACTGACATAGTGCTGTGTGTCAATTATATCTCAACAAAGCTACAAAAATTCAGTTGTGAGGGAGGATAGTTTGTTTAACTAAAACAAGATCGGAGATGAATTGATAACTGTGGAATCTGAGTGAAGTAGACAAATTTTATTACTGTATATAAAGTATATAAATTTTATTACTCTTCTCTCTCATTTTGTATGTTTGAAATTTTTCACTAAAAAAAATGTTTAAAAATAAATACATCACAAAATAATAACAATTTAAAAAAAAATTTCCTGACAAAGGCTCTTCTAAATTTTCTAATTCTGGTACAGATTTTCCTTTACTTCTAAATTTGTTTTATAAAAACAACTCAGAAATCACAAAGATAGGAATGACATTCTATGGTTCTAAACCATAATAAATGTCATATTACAATTTACTATAATGAGTAGAAAGCCTTAGAGTAGAATTATAACTGTATTATTTAGAGTGGGTCACAAGGTCATATGATGTCCACTTAGCAGTCCAACACAGGCTCCCAAGCATCATCTCTGACTCTCTCCCCCAGTGGGAAATCCATCACACAGGTCATCATCCAAAATCTCCAGAATCTACCTATTTCTCTCCATCCTCACTGGAATTACTATTTCTCATAATATTTAAAATAAAAATTTCTTGGCAACTGGCTTCATTTTTTCTCCTTAAAAAAAAAAAAAGCTTGCTTGATATATTAATCTGTGATTTAGTTCACACTAAAACAGACTGTGGAAAATGATGTTGATGTCCTCTCTAAACCACAGTCAGTTTTTTCTGCCATGCTTCCCCACAGGACTTTTCATGCTGCCTCAAGACACCTGAGTGATGGCTGCATTTGTTTGGTTACATGTCAATAATGAGGAAAAGCCAGCTCTGATCTCTCCAACTCAAATTTGCCAGCACCGTGCATCTTCCATGTAGATCCAATGGGCAAGAAGATAATTCATGTGTTTTCCTATTTAAGAGGAAATAGAGTTGGAGAGGGGATTTACTACTGCCTTTCGATAGTAATGATGGCTTTGACTTTATGGGTCCAAAGGCAGATTACCAAAAAAAATAAATTTCTAGGACATGACATGGGGATTGACTCTTATTAGAAGACTTCTGACTTATCCGATATCACCACAGTGAAGTCAGTACAAATGTATTATTCAAAAACATTACATTTTTAATCAAAAACGTAATCTAGAATTTTCTGAAAATGACCTTTTCTATGCAAGTGGTAAGATCTCCATGAGTTCAATTTAACTATAAATGTACACCTAGATGGCTGAGGAACTTTTTCTAAGTATCCAACTTGCATGTAGAGGTTCATATTCATTAGGACTGAGAAGTGCATAGGGTTGGGGAATTTTGAAAAGCTTCCCCATCTGATGCCCACTGTTGGTTAAGAACTATTTTGTAACTGAATCTAATTTAATTACTCAACTCTGTCCGGTTATTAGTGATCATTTCAAATGAAACCCACTACCTCAGCTGAAATGTAGCTTTACAATCGTGATATAAAAATGATGAAAATTAATATGTACATTATTATGTATGAGGTAGATGGTTGGTGAGAACCTACTGAATAGCGTTTGTGAGCGCATAGTTGCTCAGTCATGTCTGACCCTTTGTGACCCCATGGACTGTAGCCTGCCAGGCTCCCCTGTCCATGGGATTCTCCAGGCAAGAATACTGGGGAGGGTTGCCATGCCCTCCTCCAGGGGATCTTCCCAACCCAGGGATCAAACCCATGTCTCATATGTCTCCTGACTAGCACCACCTAGGAAGCCCATTGTATAGTACAGGAGAAAGAAAGAAGAAGGTACAATCTGTTTATAGGACATTTATTAAGTCAATCTTTAAAATGCATGCCAATATACATTAGGTGCAGAAAAATACCGTTTGATTCCACTTATAGGAGACACCTAGAATAGTCAAATTCATAGGATCAGAAAGTACATTGATAGATGCCAGGGGCTGGGTTGCATGGGGGAGGGAGGATGGGGAGTTAGTGTTTAATGGAGATAATTTCAAATGAGGACCATGAAAAATTCAGGAGATGGATAATGGTGAGAGGTGAATATACTTCATGTCATTGAACTGTGCAATTGTGAAGTCGCTCAGTCATGTCCTACTCTTTGCAACCCCATGGACTGTAGCCTATCAGGCTCCTCTGTCCGTGAGATTTTCCACGCAAGAGTACTGGACTGGGTTGCTATTTCCTTCTCCAGAGGATCTTCCCGACCCAGGAATCGAACCATGTTGCAGGCAGATGCTTTATCATCTGAACCACCAGGAAGGTAAATATGGTTAAAATAGATGTTTTATGTTATGTGACTTTTACCATAATTAAAAAAAAATTTTTTAATGATTAAACCAGATTGCCACCAAAAATTGCTCATAAGTCTGGGGGTAGGGGTAGTCTTTACCCAGCATTTAAAAGACTTGCTTTGGGGTAGGGGTATACATGGACAGTATGAGCATAGTTTTTGGAAGGACACTCAGGGCAGTTTGGCAAGTGTGTGTGCACAGAAAAACAACAGGAAGAGTTTGTGAAACCAGAGACCTTGTTTAGCTTAGACGTGCCTCTGTCTCAGCCTTGCCTTTCACACAATCCCCTTCGCAGGCTGCGCTCTAATCATACCTAACTTTGCGCCCCTCATGGAACATATATCATGTATCCCCTGGCCTCTGACTGCTCCCTCCGCCTAGACCAGCTGTCATCCCTCTTCACCCACCTGCCTTTCGCTTGGTGTCATGTTGACCAGTATTATAAACCCCTGGAGACAGGGCCTGCCTCTCGTCCACAGCAGGTTCTTCAGCACCGGGCATACATGAATGAGCGTTTTTACAGCCGTGATTCAAGAAGCCCTGAAGCACTGGGACAACACAGCCTTGCTCTCTGGTGAAACTGAAGGGAGTGGCCAGACTTCCAGTCTGTTTCTTTACCTGAGGTTTCTCAGAGAAGCAAAGTCTATGTTCCAAATTCCCTTTCCATGTTAGGACATTCGAGTGAATTAAGCAAACCAACACTGGTGTCTGATACCCTCGGTGGGATGGGCCAGTGACTTGCTGGTCACCTGCCATGTGACTTCCACTCTGGTGGTACACATCCTCGCACCGCCTCCTCACCCGCTAGGAGAGAGACTGCAGAATGCTCCCGGGTCCCTTGCAAGACTGACAGTAAATGAGCCCCACATGGTGGAGCAGCCAGGCAGTGGACTTGATTTCTCCTCTCTTTGGGAATCCCAGCTTGTCTCCTGTCTAAAAACACTAAGGAAGGATAACTAAGCCTGATAGCAGAGAATGCTTTGAGAGGTTGGAACAGACTCTTATTGCTTTCCAGGGAGAGTCACAGACTTGAAAAATCTCTCCTTGTGGCATCTGATGTTGCATAGACTGATGTTTTTATAATAAAATCATGGGAATAAAGCTGCCTATAATTGAGTATTATGAAAATGATTGTCCAAGGGAGAAGAACTGTCTTCTAGCCAATGGGTGTGCCTGGCAATTGTTTAGGCTTTGGATAAACTCAGCTTTAGATCTTTGTCCAAGAGTTTATTTGTGGACAGCTCACCAAGCTTTGATGTGGATTTAAAAAAAAAAAAAAAAACCTAGAATCCCCAAACCAGAAAAGCAGGCTCTGAGATGATGTGGGAGCTCAGACTTCAGCTCAGTTTCTAGCAGGTCCCTGGAGGCGAGGTTTCCCTCTTCCCGGGCAGTTTTCTCTTGCAAACAGGGCAACTCCTGGGCTCACTCCTCTGGATGTTGTGTTTTCATCTCTGCTTTACATGGGAGGAGCACAAGTTCATAAAACTGTTTACTATTATGTGTTTTATTGTTGCCCTTTGTTTGTTTGCTTTAGAATTCTTGCTTAATTTTAATTATCTCTGTTTCAATATAATTTTCTGTGGAAGGGCTTGAGTCCTTTGACTGAGATAAGTTTCCAGTTGAACAAACACATGGCACAGTTGGTTGCAGTTCTTTGATTTCTTGTCTTCCCTGGGTGGCCAATGAGCTCTTTCTATGGGCAGCGTCTTATGACTCCTCAGGGCCAATGCATGGCACATGCAGTTCAATAGCCAATTAATGAACAGAATCAATAGTTCTTTTTCAAGGACCTGGGATGTCTTAAGTGTGTGTGCTCACTCAGTTGTATCTCATTCTTTGTGACCCCAAGGACTGCAGCCTGCCAGGCTCCTTTGTCCATGGAATTTTTCAGGCAAGAATACTGGAGTGGGTTGCCATTTCCTTCTCCAAGGGATCTTCCTGATCCAGAGATGGAACCTGTGTGTCTCTTGAGTCTCCTGCACTGGCAGGTGGGTTCTTTATCACTGTGCCACCTGGGAAGACTGTCTTAAGCACAGGGAGAAAACAAAGTAAGATAAGGTAGACAGGATCTTTACCTTCACAGACCATGTTTTCTAGTGGGGAGATTAGCCAAGAACAAGTAAACCAGAAGTAAATAATATAGTTTTAAGTTGTGATTAGCACTAGGGAGGAAGCCATTGAAACAAAAAATAATTGTTCCTCTCTTAAGCCATTGGTATTGATTTGGTCTATTTTATTTAAGAGAGCAATGATGGGAAAAAAAAAAACACTTAAATAACAGCATCAAGTGGAAAAGTATATTCTTGCCCTGCAAAAGAAAGGTAATCCAATGGAAAACTGGGCCAGGCAATTCACATAAGGAGAAACCTAAATAGCTAATATAAGAAAGAGATGTACAACTTTATCACTCATCAGAAAAACACAAATTAAAACAGTAAGAAACCACTTTACCCACATTAGAAGTGAAAAAAATAGAAAGTCTGAAAATGTCAAGTATTGATGAGGACACAGAGAAGCAGTCAGCCTCATGTACTGCTGTTATGAGTTGGAGCTGACTAACACTCTGGCAGCATTTTGTAGAATTAAGGCTGTGCATATCCTATACCACTTCCGGAATGCATGCCAGAGAAAACCGCCCACATATTCACAAGGAGGCTTGTGTGAGAACATTCATTGCTGCATAGTTGTGGTCAACAGAGTTGGAAGAGTCCATCACTAGAAGAGAACGTAAGGATACAAGCCAAGGCATTTCATGCATCAGAGTATGAGCAGATGTATATAATTCAAAGAAATTTAAAACACATTCATGGAACACTAATAATATTCCAGACAGCCTGACTATCCAAGGATATATATGAAACACATGAGCATGGCTGCCATTGTTGTCGGGGGTTGCATGGAACAGGAGGATGCGGAGAAGAAAAAATGTAAGAAAGAAAAAGAGAAGCACAAAGAGGAAGGTAGTACCTGCACTCTAAAGTTCCAGAGATAAAGACAAAGAGGGAAATCTACTAGAGAAAAAACAAAGAAAAGAAACAGATTTTACCTCTTGAGAGATACCACTCTGAGTCCAAGGTTTCTTTACCTACTCTCCAGTGCTCTTAACTCAGTTTGTCGTTCGAAGGCAGAGTGATGGACTCTACGTGGTTGAAACTGAGCTCAGCAATCTAAGAGCTTCATGGATGAAGGCTAAGCAAACTGAACTATATCTACAGGGAAGAAGCTGTTCTGACCTAGTGGTCAGACTTTACAGGTAAAGAAAAGCCAGGACTCCTCAGAAAGGGACTGGAGGATCCTTACAGACTTTATTTTTTAAGAAACTGTTGCTGCTGCTGCTAAGTCGCTTCAGTCATGTCCGACTCTGGGCGATCCCATAGACTATTCAAAAACAGTCTCTTTGAAACTTTTGGCTAAGGTCCGTGTAGTCAAAGCTATGGTTTTTCCAGAAGTCATGTAGGGATGTGAAAGCTGGACAATAAAAAAGGCTGAGCATCAAAGACCTGATGTCTTCAAACTGTGGGGCTGGAAAACATTCTTGAGAGTCTCTGGAACAGCAAGGAGATCAAACCAGTAGATCCTAAGGGAAATCAACCCCAAATATTCACTGGAAGGACTGATGCTGAAGCTGAAGCTCCAATACTTTGGCCACCTGATGCCACTGGAAAAGACTCAGATACTGGGAAATACTGAAGGTGGGAGAAGGGGAAGACAAAGAACAAGATGGCTGGATGGTATCACCAACTCAATGGACAAGAGTCTGAGCCAACTCCGGGAGATAGTGAAGGACAGGGAAGCCTGGTGTGCTGCAGTCCATGGGGTTGCGAAGAGTCAGACACAACTGAGTGACTGAACCACCACCACCACTTTGGTAAATAAAATGTGAAATTCCAGGTATTGAATTAGTAAAGGCATGAATAAATGGGCTACCTGATCTTCAAAGCTTTGCCACCACCTGCTGACACAATATTTAAATTGCAGTTTTAGGTGTCTGGAACAGTGCTTCTTTTCCCAAAATTTTATTACAAAAGTTTTCAAGCATACAGAAAAAAATTCAAGCATGCATTAGAAAAATTTTAATTGCAGAGTAAATGCCCACATACCACCTCCCACTTTAATTTCATAATTAGCATATTGCTCTAATTCCTTTGTCACACATCTGTCCATCCATCCATCCATCAACCCATCTTGTTGAAGTGCATGGAAAAAAATAAATGAGCAATTACTTTTTAAAGATATAGCTACAAAAAGAAACTTTCCAAGAAAACAATAAATGTCTTGCGTGTATGTGTCTGTGTGTGTTAGTCGCTCAGTTATGCCCGACTCTTTGCAACTCTGTGGACTATAGCCCATCGGGCTCCTCTGTCCATGGAATTCCCCAGGCAAGAATACTTGAATGGATAGCCATTCCATTATCCAGGGGATCTTCCCAACCCAGGGACTGAACCTGAGTCTCCTGCATTATAGGCAGATACTTTACTTTCTGAGCCATCAGGGAAGCTTAGTACATGGCATATTTCTCTCTAAAATTAAGAAACAAGAGAATTTTCTCCCTGGTCCCAGTGTAAAGAGCTCCTGGGAAAGATGATCTACATGGATTTCCCTAGTAGTCCAGTGGCTAAGACTCCATGCTCCCAGTGTAGGGGGCCTGGGTTTGATCCCTGGTCAGGGAACTAGATCCCACATGCTGCAACTAAGAGTTCACATACCACTTCTAAAGATCCCACACACTACAACTAAGACCTGGCACAGCCAAATCAATAACTTTTTTAAAAAGATAATCAACAGACAAGTGGTCAGTTGTTAAAATATCCAGAGTTAGTTGCAAAAGCATATGAGCTTCAATCATTCGGCTTGGAGTCAAGTCAATCAGTGAGTGCAACAGGGTGTACTAACTTCTATGGGAAATATCACTGCAAGTAAGGACAGAATTCTATTCCTCTCTTGATGAGAAAAGAAGGGACTTTTAAACTAACTGCTGGGACAGGGCAGAGCAGAGGGGTGGCACTCCTTAGTACCACATTCCCAGATCTGATATCAAGGGAACCAGAAATCTGGAATTTGTGTGAAGATCTCCTCATTTTATTTATTTGTTTATATTTTTGGCATGCAGGATCTTAGTTCCCTGACCAGGTATTGAACCCATGTCCCCTGCAGTGGGAGTTCTGAGTCCTAACCACTGGACTGCCAGGGAATTTCCATACTAATTTTTAAAAGCAAGCAATGAATTTGAAAATTTCTTAAACATGGTGAGGTAAAAAAGTATCTGCAGGCCAGACTTCACCACAGCCTTCCCATCTGTGACCTGCGACCATAACCTTTTCCTTATGAATTAATACCTTCACCCCTGTCTGCAGCTCCCCCTCAATCCCCTAATTGCTCACTCACGTTCTATACTTTCAGTCACCTCCATATGTCTTCATCTGAAAGTTCAGCTGGCATCCCAAACTTGAAACTGAACTCATCTTTTCCCCCAGAAAAACACCTCTCCTTCTGACTTCCTTATGTGAACAGAACCACGTCTCACTGCGATTCAAAAACTCATGCATTAATATAAGCAAAGTCTTATTGAGAACCCACAAGGTATCGGATACTGTTTTAAACAACACAGGATGGGGACTTCCCTTGCAGTCCAATGGCTAAGGATCCACTTTCCAATGCAGAGGATTCAGGTTCGATGACTGGTGGGGATACCAAGATCCCACATACCATGGGGCAACTAAGCCTATGCACCGCAACTACTGATCTCACAACTACTGAGCCTGGGCACTCCAGAGCCTGTGCTCCACAGCAAGAGAAGCTCACACAGCACAGTGAAGACCTAGCACAGCCAGAAATAAAAAAATAACCTGAACATACCCACATACACAAACACACACACGAGATCGAGGAGGCACATTCCTAACCTTGAGAAACTCTCAGTCCAGTGGAGGAGACACTGAACAGAAAAAGAAGGATAATACAATGCGACAAATACTCTAGAAGATGTCTATCCAAAGTGTGTAGACAGGAGCAACCCAGGCATCATGGAATTCATTAACTCAATCACCCAAGATCTCTCAAAATCCTAAACCCTGGGGTTAATGCCACATAGAACGTATTGGAGATAGAGTTTGGAAAAATATAGAAAGATTTGCTCTCACACAACCACCCAGGGAGCTTGGCAAAGAACAAATAGGCAAATAAACGAGCTCATGTCAGATAGGGACAGAAGTCTCCAGGATGCTGGGAGCAAGTCTGCCGTGTGTCCCCTGTTAGAGGCCCCGCTGAGGGGGAGCACGAGGCCTGCGCCAGCTAGAGGGAGTGCCCTTTTCAAATCACTGCCAAGGCGCTCTGCACCCTCACAGCGGCCCTGGATCTTAGAAACAAAGTGAAGTCAAGCACCGCAGACTCTTTTAGCCAAGGTGGTCAGGGAAGGTCTTGCTTTGCGATCCAAGTGATGAGATCATCTGAAGGGAGGGTCTTTAGGGCAGAGACCAGTCCACAGAACACCTCCCAGGCAGAAACAAAACTTGGAGTGTGAGGAGCTGAAAAAAGGCTGGTGGGGAGGAGCTGGGAACAAGACATGCGTGCGTGTGCAGATACATCAGATTCTGAAGGTCTCAGCTCATTCAGATGGTGTTTGGGGGCTGAGGGGTGTGAGTGTTAGGAAATGAGTTAGAAAGGGAAGATTCCATCCAGATTGTGGAGGGTTGTAGTCATAAGCCAGTGGAGATTCAACAATGGGAAAAGGGGATTATAGGATGAGATATTTGTTTTGTTTTTAAGGAAAATGATTCTCTTGGCATCTAGTAGGTCAGTTACAGGGTTGCTATGATAGCCAAGGAGAAAAATGGAGAGAATAAAGAAGGGAGCTGACACGCACGAGATAGTGCCAAAGTGAGAACAGCAGGACTGGGTGTCAGACAGATACTATGGATGAGAAAAAGGAAGGTTGGGGGCCCTTTATGATCCGCTTCCCCCCTTGGCCACACTGAGTCCCCACAACCCACCAATGCCTCCCTTTCTTTGTCTCTCAGTCTCATCACTTCCCTCCCATCTGAGAACCCCTGCCTAGTCTCCAGGGAGCCCCTCTCCTTCCTATGAACTGAGGTAACACTTCATCTATGCATTCCACAGATTCATTACATCTCATGTTTTAACTTGGAGCTTTATTTCTTGTACCTGGCACATCACCCTGCTTAGACTGACAGCTACTTGAAGGCAGGAACCAAGTGTTGTTTTTCTTTGCCTGACTCAAATAGATAATTCTTGCCACACTGCAGTTGTAGGAAAAATAGAACCCAAGAGAAAAAGTGGCCACAAACTAAGTTATGGCACGGTGGCTTCTAACGTGCAGTCTTAAACACACACAAACAGATTATTCAAGAACCAGTGCTTCATAAGATGAACCTCATCTTTATATAGACTCCATTGTGAATTCCTTTAAGGCAGTTGTTACATTTATTATGGACATTTTTATTTTACCACGTATACCTAATAACAAAGCTCAAGAAATGGAACCAGTTGTTCCCAAAGAATCATGCAAGCCAAAAGGCAGAGCCCCAGTAGGCTAGCTCAGGAGACTATGGTGTCCACGCTAAGACTCCCTTGCTCTCAGTATGAACCCCGAGTCCTCTTACCCCATCTCCCATGGCTGAGCTTTCACTGAGCCAGCCAAAACATGAGAAATTTGGAGAAGCAGCACATCACCCCAGGAGAGGTTTATCTCACAAGGTCATCTCTCCTGTTGAGAAGAGAAAGGTTACTTCCCTGGCCATCTAGGGATTAAGATTCACCTTCCAATGCAAGGGATGTGAGTTTAATCCCTGTTTGGGAAGATAACATCTCACATGCATCATGACCAAAAAAAAACAAAACATAAATAAAGCAAAATCAATGCTGCAACAAATTCAATAAAGGCTTTAAAAAATGGTCCACATTAAGTGAAACTCATATGTAAAACAAAAAAGAAAGGAAGAGAAAGATGAGTGGCTTACATCAACTTTGGCTGACATCCCTAATCTCCAACTTTGGTTGGTTGTATGGACAATCTGTAAAGATCCAGAATTCTCTTTCCTACTTCAGCTTCAAGTTGCAAAGTCTAGGTGAAAATGATATAGCAATCACGGAGCACAACATTTCAACATTTCCAGGTTCTAGTTTGCATTTTAGCTCCAGTGAGAATTTCTTTATAAAAGAGAAGAGCAATGGAGTGCAGAGGGAGAGACTTGTATCTTAATTGGATCTCCACCTATTATTATAACACACAAAGCCCAGGAAATGCTATAGAAGGTCTTGAAAACAAACAGGCCTGGACAAAGCAAGAAAGGTTGCCATGGTGCGACATGAATAGGGAGGAGCCCAGGAAAGCAAGAGTCTGTCTGTACATCTTTCTCATTGCACAGCTAAGAAAGAGCCTGGAGGTACTTCCCTGGCAGTCTAGTAGTTAAGACTTTGCCTTTCAGGGCAGGGGGTGTGGATTCGGTCTCTGGTCAGGGAACTAAGATCCCACATGCCTTGCAGCCAAAGAGCCAAAACATAAAACAGAAGCAACATTGTAGCAAATTCAATAAAGACTTTGAAAATAGTCCACATTAAAAAAAAAAACAAAACTTTAGAAAAAAGAAAAAGAGTGTGGACAATAGGAATCACATATCCTATGCCTTTTTTTTTTTTATTTTAACATGCATGCACATTTTATTTAATGCGATCTCATGGACTGTAGCCCGCCAGGCTCCTCTGTCTGTGGGATCCTCCAGGCAAGAATACTGGAGTAGGTTGCCATTTCCTTCTCCAGGAGTTTTTCCATATGCATGGGCAATTTCACAAGAGAATGAAGACTTGAAAACATGACCAGAGCAACAAGCTAAACTTCTAAACTCGTTAGACAAAGAGACAATACATTTGTGAAGAAGCGACACGACAGAGAGATTTGGGTTAGGGATAGAACAAAGTGAAGAAGTACCTAGTTAAGGTTTAGTTAAACAAGGTTTATTTATGCAAAATTCTTTGCCCGCAGTTCCAAAGGGCTTCCTTCCTCCTGGTACAGGGAGCTGCTGCTGCTGCTAAGTCGCCTCAGTCATGTCCGACTCTGTGCGACCCCAGAGACGGCAGCCCACCAGGCTCCCCCTGTCCCTGGGATTCTCTAGGCAAGAACACTGGAGTGGGTGGCCATTTCCTTCTTCAAAGCATGAAAGTGAAAAGTGAAAGTGAAGTCGCTCAGTCGTGTCCGACTCCTAGCGACCCCATGGACTGCAGCCCACCAGGCTCCTCCATCCATGGGATTTTCCAGGCAAGAGTAGTGGAGTGGGGTGCCACTGCCTTCTCCAGTACAGGGAGGGGACCTCTCATATCACCCTGTGCTACTTCACTACAAAAGATAATCTGGGATGAACTTATAATGTAGAAGAGGGATATTCCAGAGCTTTGAGGTTTAAACCAGCAATTCAAGTCTGTCCTCAGAAGTGAGTCAAAGAAGAAAGCCGGGCTTTAGAGTGTGGGGATGTTCATCTGCTCTTGGTGTCACTGATGCTGTAAATGACTGTGGCCTTGGTGGCGTTGCCATAGACCACATCACTACAAGGAAGAGAATCGTCCCTTTTCCTTTCTGGACTCTTGTCAGTTCTAATTATTTATAAACTCAGTGCCCCCTCGGCATGGATGGCTTTTCAGGTGATAAGTGAACCTGGTTGCTTGGAATAGGAATGCCACCCCCCTGCCACCTTCCTAGGATTCTGGGCTTGGTTTCCTAGCAATGAACTTGGGGTATAGCTTCCCCACAGGAAGTGGGGCATTGGCCCTCAGAACTGCTAATCTTCTTGACTGTCTCCATTCAACTCATCTGGGAATGGGAAAACACTAGGCCAGAGGGAGAACTATTAGGCTGGCCAAAACGTTCGTTCGGGGTTTTCCATACCATCTTACAAGAAAAACCCGAAGACATTTTTGCTGAACAGTGACAGGCCTAAGGTCCTCTGCAGGCGCTACCCACACAGGCAACATAGAAATCTCTATCCTGAATGTTCCAGGGAAGGACTGGAGACAGAAGTAAGACAGCTGCTACCAGACGAGACCCCGGGAGCCCCCACCTTGGCAGCCTGGTGACGTACTCCAGGACCCTGAGGCTGACAGCTGGGCTTCTGCTCTTTCTCTCACCCCAGGAAGCAAGAGTGTGAGGGTGACTTTATTTTACATATACCTCTAAATATATTTTATGTTTTCATATATTTTTAATGGCTTCCCAGGTGGCATAGTGGTAAAGAAACTGCCTGCCAGTGCAGGAGATGCAAGAGACGCATGTTCGATCCCTGGATCAGGAAGATCACCTGGAGGAGGAAAGGGCAATCTGCTCCAGTATTCTTGCCTGGAAAATTCCATACGATACCTCTGAATATATTTTATATTTTATTATATTTTAAAATATATTTTATAACATTTTATTTTATACATAAAATAGTTTGTAAATTAAATAAATTAAGTAAATTAAATACAAATTTTGGTGTTGTTTTTATTATCAAAAATAAATTTCTGGGTAACTCCCTGCTGGTCCAGTGGTTGGGATTCAGTGCTCTCAGGGGCCCCAGGTTCGATCCCAGGTCGGGGAACTAAGAAGCCACAAGCCATGTAGCATGGCCAAAAAACTTTTTTTTAATTTCTTCAAATACATTTCTGATGATAACACCTCTCAAGTGAACCTACATCTGAGAGACTAAAGAATTTCTCCTATGGAGGATGTGGTCCTAAGAGGCAGGAAAGTGAAATTGAAAGTTAAATTGAAGTTGCTTAGTCGTGTCCAACTCTTTACCACCCCATGGACTGCAGCCCGCCAGGCTCCTCTGTCCATAGGATCCTCCAGGTAAGAATACTGGACTGGGTTGCCATTTCCTTCTCTAGGGACTCAGAGGCAGGAAGAAGTATTAATAACTCAACTTCTACTACTCGGCCCTTGCAGCCCAGTGAACAGGCCATCTGATGCTGTTATCTAAGAGACTGTTGTCTAAGAACTTGTAGGTAGAAGACTGAAAGGGCCTACCTGGCTACTCCAGATGTGTCTTGCTGACCGGCAGGACTGGCAAAATAGGTTTTACCTGGAGGCTGGTTAGAAATCCAGGTAAACCAAATCCAGGCTGAACCAAAACCTGCATTTTAATAACGCCCCTACCAATGGCACCCCACTCCAGTACTCTTGCCTGGAAAATCCCATGGATGGAGGAGCCTCGTGGGCTACAGTCCATGGAGTCACTAAGAGTTGGACACGACTGAGCAACTTCACTTTCACTTTTCACTTTCATGCATTGGAGGAGGAAATGGCAACCCACTCCAGTGTTCTTGCCTGGAGAATCCCAGGGACAGGGGGAGCCTGGTGGGCTGCCGTCTATGGGGTCGCACAGAGTCGGACACAACTGAAGCGACGCAGCAGCAGCAGCAGCAGCCACTGATTCACGCTCACTTTGAAGTTTTTGAAGCACTGCCCCGATGAGCTGACAAATTACAAATTAGTCTTCACTCAAACATCTCTTCTGACTACCATGAAATCCCCATGTCAATCAGCCTTCCCTCTAGCACCAAATATTATAATGCGATGGAAAGCAAATCAGCCACAGAGTGAGTCTGCAAACCTTGTGAAAGATGCAGGATTTCACAGAATTAACAGATGTGATCTGGGAGAACCCCTCAAATCATAACCAAAGCATCAGCTCGTAAGGAAATGGCAGACTCCTTAACAAGCGAAGAGGAACTAATCTGCAAGGGTGGTGACTTTCCTTCACAAGAGAACGATTTGAAAAAAAGAGAGAGAATGATTTAAATATCAAAGAATTTCAACAGGCCCTTGGGAAAGAAAGATGAAGCTCATGAATATCTTTGTAAAAATGACCCACTTTATGATTGTGCTGTGAAAGTCAAACATACAGTTTTGTTGAAAACCTATGCTGAAAAAAAAAAAAATTCAACATTTCATTCAGTCTTCAATCATTCTAAGAGGAGCACATTGTGTTAATTATAACGTAAAGGATATCATGTGAGAGAAATGACACATTTGCAAGGGTTAGTCTCATTTTTCAAGACAAAGTCTAATCAAAACTGGCTGTCACTATTTCTCATGAGGATGAAGGGCAGTCCGGGTGAGTGGACTTTCCCAGGCCCACTGCTCCTCGGACAAGATCCGTGGTCTCCAGTGTTGTGTGTGGTCTTTCCCCTTTTTCCCTAACGTGACTGCTTTTTTGGTCCCTACGACCAGTGTGAGACAATTAATACCTGCTTACTCTACAGCTCAGTGAAGAATTCTTTTTACTGTCCCATTTCCTGGTTGGATATTCAGGGCACAGTGAATATCAAACATGGAATAATCTGGCCACAGAACCAGATTAATAACCAATAATCTGGTTCACTTGTGGGGTTCAAGTCCTAGGGGAGCTATCTGTTCAGGGGTTACCTTATCCACCATGAGGAAGTTCTCCAACGTCTCTCCGTTTTCACAGGTGACATCGCCAACCTCCCTCACAGCTCTGGGCAGGATCTCTCGCACCTCCTGGGCGATCATTCCTAGACACAAACACTCCATCAGGTTTCGTCAGGAAAAGACCTTTCCCCGAATGGGAATGGTGAACAGGATGACTTTGCAAATAGATACTTATCAGTGTTGGCTTTGATCTACAAGGCATTTGAAGCAAAAGAGGAATTTGGATCCCAGAACCACTCTAAGATTAAAATATGCATACCTATGACTGATTCATGTTGATGTTTGGCAGAAACCAATGCAATTTTGTAAAGCATTCATCCTTCAATTAAAAAATAAATGAATGTTTTAAAAAGTGGGAGTGTTGTTTTCTCCACTCTTTCTTGAGACTCTGAGCCCAAAGTTGGAAAGGATAAGTGCCTTAAAATCCCTGTGCATAGACGTAAGGCTGGAGCTTAATTTTCTCTCTTTTCCTACAGGCGGACTCTGATCCCTAAATGGTCCTTGTTTCTTTAGAATTCCTGGTCTGGAGTATAGACACCACTCTGCCTTTCCTCTGACTGGACCCACCAGCCTGGCCACATTCCCCCTCTACCCAGAGGCTGTCCAGGGCTGTTTGTTCTGCCATCTGCCCCTTAGCCCTCATCCCATGAGCAAGAGGACTCTGGGGAAGAGAAACAACGCATTCAGAATCGTCCACCAGTACCTTGGGGTGCAGGAGTTGGGGCGGGGGGTTGTTGAGTAAAGATGACACAGCAATTTCTTTAGCCTGCCCTGTTCTGGTGATTATAGCTTTCACAGGGGACATGTTAGAACGACAGGATGCTGTCAAGAGCTATGGGCATACAGCCTCTAGATGAAGTGGGAATTAAAACGTGAATAGTCAAGCACATAAAATCAAGAAGCGAGTTTGTGTGTGTACCTGTCTGATGGGCAGCATTTATTCCCATTGCAGATGCAAATTCAGGCTTGTAGTCATATTCAACAATCCTCATTTGGGCTATTCTTCTCAGCTGTTCGTTTGTGTCAACCTAATGAAATTAAAGAGCAGATTTCACGCACGTAGATGTTTGTTATTCAAATTAACACTCAGAGTGACCCAGAGAGACAAAGAATGTTGGCAGTGGGACTGTCCTTTCCTTTTGCCCAAACTATTTTAAGAGAAATTTATGTTTTTCTCCTCCAAGAAGCGAAAGTTTCAAAATTCATGTCAGTGACTTCCATCCACTAGTTTATAAAATTAGCCAGAATTAAATGGCTAAATTACAGGGGAAAACATTTTTAAAGACATAAAGGACTTCCCTGGTGGCTCACTGGTAAAGATTCCGCCTGCCAGTGCAGGAGACACGGGTTCGATTCCTCATGGGGAGGAATAACAGAGCTCCTGCACCACCACGACTGAGCCCACGCTCTAGATCCTGGGACCGCAACTACTGAGCCCAGGTGCTGCAGCTGCTGAAACATGAGTGCCCTGGAGTCTGTGCTTCCACGAGAGAAGCCACCGCAATAAGAAGTCCACACACTGCAACTAGAGAGCAGCCCCTGCTTGCCGAAACCAGAGGAAAATCCCATGCAGCAGAGAAGAGCCAGCAAAGCCGAAGACAAATGAAAGTTAAACAAGTCACAGGGCAAAGGCTCCCTCATTCACTACTCTGGCCTCACCTCTCTCTGCTAAGAGTTAACCATCTTTTTGAGAATGGAGCTGGCTGACCTTGGAGAAAAACAAGTGCTGTCCAAAATGGCAAGGTATCATTTCCAAAGGAGCACACGGTGTAAGCACTCAACAAACACAGCCAGCCTTGTATTTATAAGTTAAAAGAGCAGGGCTTGGTTCAAGTAACAACATTTGAAGAATGGGTATATAATATATCATTGAATTGCTGGTGGACATCTTGCTGGAGAAAACTTCTTCAAGGGGCAGTTTGCAAGCCCAGATGACCCACCAGCAGGTCCCTCAAAATTCAGGGTTCCTTCCTACAGATGACTTCTCCCCTAGACCACCCTACCCAGAGGTCCTCCTCTGAGCTGACCACTCTTACAGAAGTAGTTCAAACACTCCCAACTGTCACTGCAAGCTGCTCAAAATAAATTTCATGGGAGCTAGCAAAACGGTAACGATAAAGACAATATAGTGGAATTTTCCCAGGGCTAAATGTGCTGATTCAAAGACTTCTTTTTCAATTAGAGTTTTTAAAAAATGAATTCATAGTAATAGCATGATCGATTTTTTTAATGACCTAATTTGACAAGTTAAAAAGTTGGCAGTACTATGTGGGTCCCTAAATTTTCTTTTAGGGAACATAACTTGATTATGAAACCAGCATCTCTTGGCAATTAAAAATATACCACCTGGACATCATCTATACGTTGGAACAACTAGAAATGCTTTTCTGTTGTTTTAAGAAATCCCTGCTTTGGCCCTTAACTCCTCCCTGCACTCACTCTGTCGAGTGAGCAGGAAAATTCTTCCAACATCAGAAAGGCTCTCTGTTCATCCATTTGGCTGGTATCAGAAGTTGTGACTTGGTGCTT
Source organism: Ovis canadensis (assembly GCF_042477335.2). Classification (NCBI taxonomy): domain Eukaryota; kingdom Metazoa; phylum Chordata; class Mammalia; order Artiodactyla; family Bovidae; genus Ovis; species Ovis canadensis. The sequence goes on from NC_091247.1 coordinate 155,500,638, forward strand.
AACTGGATAAATGGACCAACTTTATTTCAGGTACTTGTCAGGGAACTCACAGCTGTTTTGATCATTGCTGTCATCAAAAGCTTAGTTCAGTTCATTCATTCACTGCTTCATTTGACTAATATTCACCAATCACCTTTGATATAGCAGGTACTACACTAAGCGTTGGAACTTCAAAATGATTGCTCTTTTAAAGTCCATGGTCTAGACAGACTCATCCCATAAAATTATATTACAATGTGAAAAATGCAGGTGAGGATGGAGTTATGAAAAGAGAATCCCATCAACTCCAAGGAGGTACCTAACGTATTCTCAGGGGACTGTGAAAAATGGCTTACCAGAGCTGCTGAAGCCCAACAGAGACCTTGGCTTATTTCAGTTCTCAAACACACTCTGCCCCTCCACAAGGTCAAGACCTTTGCTCAGGGCATTTCCTGCCTCAGAAGCTCTTCCTTCCTGCTCCTCTACCTCCATGTCCCCAATTTAAAACACCCCTTCACCAGAGAAGCATTGCTTGACCTCCAAGACTAGGAAGGCTCCCTCTGCCTTACATGCAGGCGTTAATCAGTTCATCACCAAACAACTAGTGAGTCACCTCTACGGTCTTATTCTATTGAATAGATACCCTTGTGAGGGTGAGGATGTATTTGAGCCCATGGGTTTCTGTTTGTCACCATATCACCAGTTTCTATAACGATTCCTTGCGTGTAGTAGGTGCTTAACTAATATTTATTAAATAAATTAATAACTTTAAGATAGGAGTGGGATTTCACTGGTGGTCCAGGGCCCGGGACTCTACACTCCCAATGTAGGGAGCCCAGGTTTGATACCTGGTCAGGGAATTGGATCCTACATGCTGAAACTAAGATTTCTCATGCTACAGCTAAGACCCGGTGCAGCCAAATAAGTAAATAAATAAAAGATAGAAATTAGTCAAAGGCAGATGTCAGCTAGGGAAGGGAGTGGAAAGGGTAAGAATAAGACGGAGATGCTGGGCAGAAAGAACACCATAAGCCAAGTCCTGAGGCAGCAAATCCCCTGAATTATGTCTGCACGACCGAATGCAGAGTTTGGTGTGTCTAGACTGTACAGCTGAAGGCCAGAGCAAGGAGAGCCTTGCCAGCTGTACCCAGATGGAGCAGTCAGAGTCTCACATTGCCCTGTGTGTACATGTCACTGTGAGCCACTTCATTCATTCAACAATATAAAATGAGTAGCTACTGTGTGCCAGATACTATGCCAAGCCCTGGAGACTCAAGGAGTAGTTCTTATTTGGAGCTTAAATTTTCATGAAAGTTCCTTCCCTGAGGCTGAGACCTGGATCTTGACCATCTAAGAACCTGCAGGGCACCTGGCACAGTGTCTGATAGGTAACAGGCACCCAGACTTTGAAGGAAGGAAAGAAGGAAGGAAAGAATGGAGGTAGTGAAATGGCAGAACCATCACTGACACCAACAGAATCGAAGGCAGGGTCAATCAGGAGACAGTTAGCCAGGCCCTGCCCTGGCCCTGACTCCCTGCACTCTTGGGAGACCTGTGCCCACTTGGCCTACTTCTCATTATCCCCTTGGTTCCTGCATGATGGCCCATCAGAGAGCAAAGCGGAGGCAGTGCCAGTCTCTTTGTTGCAGAGGGAATCCAGAGGAGAATGTGCCCTCATGCCAACAGTCCAGGCTACACAGAGGGAAAATAACTCCTGCTGTCTAAGTGGGATTCTTGACTTTGTTTTCCCCGAAGACATATTCCCAGACATAGCAATTAGATTCACTAGGACTACTACCATTGTATTCAGACAGATTTTTGGCCAAAGAAAATTTTAAGGGTTGACTTGGGGAGCTAAACACCTTCTAGAACAATCTTTATCTAAGAAAATGCTCTCATGACTTCTAATGCTGGATTGTAGACTTTCCAAAGCTAAATATACACAGCTTGAGTTGCATGTTCCCTGTGGCATGTACAGTGGCCCAGGGAAACCCCCAGAGACAAGGGCTGTGCCTCCTTGGAATCCTCTGCTAGGAACTATACCCAGGCCACCATTCAACCCCATGCCTTGCTCAGCAGTGTGTTGAGTAACAGCCTAGTGAGTGAATCTGGGCGTCTGATCTTGCCCACAGCAGCTTTGGAAAGTTTTGACTGTGAATGCAAATGGTTGTCTCTGTCATGCTATCTCACACTCAAGGTTTCCATACCATTAACTCAAGCATTGTACCGCGGAGAAGACATCACAGACCGTGGACTCCAGTCTGTTTAGGGAGGGAGATCTCGTTACACATGGCCCACAGCCCAGGCTATCAGTCTCCCATCAGGAGCAGCTTGAATGGCACCAGCTCACCCTGAACTTCTGATTTGGCTCATGGCCCTGAAGGGAGACTTTGCATGTTTGGCTGTCTTGAGCTCATCACACTTTTTCTTTAACTAGCACACTGCTGGTGCAATTGGGAGAAATGGTCTAGACCATTGTTCTAGACCAACTGAAATGGTCTGGATCATTTCACCTTAACTGATTTTTTTTTTTCTTGGCTTTTCTTGTTTAGGCCTTTGCTGCCTTATTTTCAGCCTTTACCACAGAATTTGACTGATGCATTCTACATTCAACTTCTTTATTTATTTATTAATTTTTTGCATTGACATTGCTGTTCTTCATGCCCCTTTGGTTCGCAGCACACCCTTTCCACCCTAATTTTGCTCAGTTTCCATTGTAAAAGCTGTGTTTCTTCTCCAGGTTATTATCGCCTCAGTAAACACCATGTCTAGGTAAGTGAAACTGCTCTTTCCAGAGGCCCATCTCATTTTCCAGAGCTTCTGTTTTGCAGGTTTTAGTCACATCTGCTTTATCGTCTCTGTGTCTTGGACGTGAGTCCACATGAGTCCAAGAAATCTCCTCCAGGCCTCTCCACACAGGGTGCCTGTGTGCTTATTATCTGCAAAGCCCCCTCCCCACTGCCTGGAGTGAGGAGATGCAGCCAGGCACTCAGCAGCTGCCATTTGTCCTCCCATCACAGCACTAGGCACAGGTGTAGCCACAGCAGTTGTTTCACAGCAGCTAATCCAGAAGCCAACTCTGGTTATCATGCCTCCTTAAAGAATGGGAAAAAGCCTCCAGCCCTATGCTTCCAATCAGATCAACCAAGCTTCACTTCCTGGCATGTTTGGAAGAATGACCTTCTTTTTAAAAGTTGGGAAAATTGAGTCAGGGAGAAGTGAAGATGAAGTTCACATATCTGTCAGCACCATCATCAACATTACCATCATCTCTCTTGCCTATAATGAATGGCGAATGAGACAGATAAGAGTTTTAGAGGTGTGCGTTTTATAAGTGTGGATAGACTTATGAAAGACAAAAATATTAATGTGAAATAATGGATGAATTATGTATATAACTTGCATTTTTATGTCAATAATAGTAATATCCATTTATATCTGCTTAGCTGTATACATCTATAAAATGTTTCCCATATATGAGCTTAGAAAAATCCTTTAATGTGAGTGAAATGAATATGTGTATTCCCCATTCACAGAATAATAAATAGAGGCATAGAGCATGTCTGGGCCAAAGTTCCTGGGCAAGTAGGTATCAGAATCAGGGCTCAGACTAGCCTTCTAACCAGGGACTTGCTTTTCTTTCTTCCCTCCTGCTGCTCTGGGCAGGAAGGGGACACAGGAACATCTCATCTAGAGCCTTGATTGGGTGACACTGTACTTTATGGAGAAGCTTCCTGGAGGGATTTGAGAAGTTCCAGGGAACCTTGTTATTTTAAGACAATATATTTTCTTCAAAGCAAGGAACATCATTCGATGAAGACATTTGATAAATGGTAGCAGGAGGGATTATGGAGGACTCTCCCCACTTGTCATCTTCCGCTTACATTTAGATAAGGCCTGGTGGGGGATTGTAGATCCAGTTGCAAGGATGAGTTTGAGTTGGTGTGATCTGAAGCACAAACAGTTCATCTCTTTTTAAAAGGTAGAAGCATGGTATCTAAGGCTGGTATCTGGAAATGTATATGAGAACCTCCCAGCCCTGAGAGTTCCCATCCAGCTAATATGTCACAGATCTTCTAATATGAACCACAACTTTGCAATCAGTATAAAAGTCTACTATTACAGCCTTTCTCTGGGATTCTCTCAGCCAACGAGGACATTCCTTGGCTAGTTTAGAAAAACCCGTGCAGATCTGCACTGGGAAAGGAATGCAGTCTGGTAGCATGGCCAGTGATTTACAAATTAAGTCTCCTATTAACTGAGAAAGAATACAGAAAGGAGATTTTAAAACACCATTCTGCCACTGCCTCAAAAATATTTACAGGAGACGCAGTATGTGTGAGAAGGTGGGGAGGGGGCAGAAGCAATGAATGTGGCAACAGAATTAAGGTTGGAATGACCTGGCATTTTCATCCTGACCCCTTAGGTCTTCACAGCATTTGTGACTCTCCAAGATGATTCAGTACTTATTGTCTCCATGAGTTAAAAATTATGGGGTTAGGCAGAGAAGCATCATCTCTACCTTATAGACAAAGACACTGGCATTTCAGTGAGGTTAGGCATTTTTATCCAGGCAAGCCCAAAGTGGACAAGTAGCCTCCTGCTTTCAAGGCCTGATTTCTGATTTTTATAAGGCATGCACGCCTCATTACAGAGGGGAAAAGTCTTGACCTGGAAACTGGGGATGATGGATGGGGTTGCCTGAGTGAGGACTGAGGAGGTGAAGTTTCTCTAAGTGTTCTCAGAAGGATGCTGAGCAGGGAAGACAGTGGAAGACAGATGCTGCCAGGCCTGGTACCAGGGACTCTGGGAGGAAGATGGTGGAGAGGCCCAGGAGAAATATGAGCAAGAACGGACCTAAGACAGCGCTCAGAAGATGAACAGGAGGATGAAAGTGTGGAGATGAAAAGGAAAGGCAAGTTCTAGTGGCTGACAACAGAAAAGCAGCAGCCTGTGGAAAATAACTCAGAGACTTCTTGCTTGTGAAGACAGTGTCACGCTGTCACAGCCCACTACTCCTGGGAGGTAAATGCATTCTCTCGGGTAGGAGCTGCATTATAGTTTCAGCAGAGATACCTAACGACTCCAACGCTCATAACTGTTAAGCGCCGTGTTTATCTCACGCCCGCAGGTGACGTGGAGAGCTGCCTCGTGCCCAGCGTGTCAGAGGCCAGGAGAGCCCAGAACTCCTGACTAGGGTGTCAGAGGAGGTGTCCGAGGCCTGCCCCCTGCTCACCTCCTGGACGTTCTGCTTTGCCCGGCTGTCAGAGGGATGCATAATCGTCCCCATCACTTTCATGTTGCCACAGACAACCAGAGCTTCGTCCGGTGCATCTGTGTTTATGCCCACTCGACCGTGACAAACGACAGACTCTGGAACTTGTCCTCGCTGCCATAATGCATCAATGTCATTTTCAAATTGCCCAGGGTTGGAGGCCTAGAAAAAAATACATGAATACATTACAATTAAAGTTATGGACATAGGAACAAATGATTGCTTTATTCCTCAAAGGAAAGCAGAATGTTAGCTAAGTTTTTCACTTGAGAATCATTTGTCAGATGGGACATTCTGATATATTCTAATAATTGCAGCCCAGGAGAACAAGGAAGTCTCCTTTAAATGCTCTGTATCCTCCACAGACCCCCGCCCCTGCCTCCACCAGCAGGAGCTCAGCATGTGATGGTTTGCAACATCCGGTCTCTATATGGAACTAAAAACGTGTCAGTTATAGTAGGTGGATGATAAAGAAGAAGAAAAAAACCTCAAAATGAATATCTTTTTAGGGAAAATAATAATGATTTAAAACCAGAATATTATGTCAGAAAATATTACAAGTTTATTAAAGCTCAGATAATTTTTAAAAGCCCTTGCATTTAGCTAGCCCTTTTATAGTTTCAAATCACCTGCATGTTTATGATTTCATATACAGTTGACAAGCAAATGACAATACAAGCATAATTCATACACCTCTGCTGCTGCTGCCGCTAAGCTGCTTCAGTTATGTCCGACTCTGTGCGGCCCGGTAGACGGCAGCCCACCAGGCTCCCCCGTCCCTGGGATCTCCAGGCAAGAATGATGGAGTGGGTTGCCATTTCCTTCTCCTCCTCAGCTATTCCCTAAGCACAAATGATACTGAAGGAAGCATTGTAACAGCTACATTTGCTGAGTGCTAATCCACACCCCAATTCCATGAGATAAGACCATTATCTTCCTTTTACTATACTGAGACTCTAAAACAGTAAGCCTATTTCCCAAGGTCACAAATCTAGTAAGTTCTAGAGTTGCGGTTATACTTCCTTTGATTATTAAACAATGATTCTAACTTTGACTTTTGTGTGGTATTGCATAGAAGCAGCCCTGGCTGAATGCAGTCTTCAAGGAAAATCCAAGTGGATCTATCAGACTAGAGAAAGCTTTGGAGATTTGTTTTATTGTTATATAAAAATTTTTTGCCAAATAATTTTCTACTTTACTGCTTTCCCTCTGCCCCATTTCCCTGTGGCCAGTGAACATATTTCCACATATCTTTTCAAAAACTATTTATTTATATACTTGGCTGCACTGGGTCTTACTTGTGGCATTCAGGATCTTTTGTTGCGGCACGTGGACTCTAGTTCTCTGACTGGGGATTGAGCCCTGGGCCCCCTGCAGTGGGGGCATGGAGGCTTAGGCCCTGGACCACAAGGAAAGTCCCATGTTTCCATATATCTTTGAGTAGGGAATCAACGAATCCATCAAAATCCTCACAACAAAATTAATGTTTTAAAAATTATGACCTACCCTTCTCTACCTACTCTCTTGGTATTATTTGAATGTTTTTACCGTAGTCATGTGTTACTAATTTACAAATAATAATGAAAAGAAATCTCAAAGTTTATTGCTAAGTTCAGGTTCAGTTAGGAAACCTAGGTGCTTTCTACTTCCGGTTTCATTGCCACCTGTCTGAACCCTGATCTGCCTGGAAGACTCAACCACTGACCCCACACAGACAAAAGCAGGGAAAGAAAACACAGCAACTTTGAACAGTTTTTGGTGTGAATTCACTTGAACAAAGAGCTTTTCTGGAAGGTCCCCAGAGCCTCCTTGGTTGTGAATGGCAATTTGGCTTTGACTCAAATCCTCTTATAGTGAGCAGTCAACTAAATCCAAAGGTATGCCATATAAAATGCTGATGTATTTTCCTCTACTATGAACATAATGAGCCACTTCAAGGAAACAAAACAGGACAGTGATGGATTTTCTTTTTCTTAATGAGCTCTGGGATAATTATTATCCTGTTGGTAACCTGATAGTACTGGAACAGCAGATATAAGTAGGCTCAATTTTGGGGGAACAATTATAAGAATCTCACTTGGCTTTCATCAAATGAAAACTCAAGTTCCTAAAACATATTCAAATCATTTTGGAATGGTCCATAGATCTACAAGGTTCAAAATACAGAGCCTTGAAGAGGATTCCTCCTTAGCAATGTGTGTGTGTTCAGTTGTGTCTGACTCTTTGTGACCCCATGGACAGGCTCCTCTGTCCATGGAATTCTCCAGGTAAGAATACTGGAGTGGGTAGCCATTTCCTTCCCTGGGGATTCTTCCTGACCCAGGGATCAAACCTGGGTCTTCTGCATTGCAGGCAGACTCTTTACTAATGGAAAATGTTATTATAAAATCTGTGAACTGATTTCCCTTCTCTAGTAACAGGAGTGTTAATGTATCAAAGCAAACTGAAATGGAACCACAGAAAAACATTCTGGGATCACAAATTTGTGCTTAGATGTGACCCAATAGTGGTTGATTGCTCTCAAATGCCAAAATAAAGTTTATAGAATACTTTTATTTGCCACAGCCTTACATATTTAGGGATGACCTGAACATTTTAGTTTGTGTTGTGACACAAACTGGCTGTGTGACTTTGGGACACTTACTTAAAGTTTCTCTACAAGTTTTCTCTGACGAATACAGATAATAATGTCTTTACCTATCTTGTGGGGTTGTGGGAGTTAATTGAAATCATGTATGTATGAACACTTTGTAAAAATGAGGATGAATGGTCTCAAATTCATGCTCAATACAATCTGCTGTGCATAGTAAGCACCATCCAACCTGTAGTCAATCAATCTGTCCCCTCAGTAGCATCTGCAGAGCTACACAATTCCGAGGGAGCTCTGTTCACAGAGAATACAATGGAAATGGCGCCCCCTGCAGATGCTTGGAACAGGAACCATCACTAGTAGCAAAGTTGGGAAAGGAAAGCTGAATTTCTTTGCTTTATCAGTTTGGGCTTCTAAAGAGCAGCCAAAGAGCGTAATAGAAAAGCTTGAGCTGAGGAAGGCAAGAAACTTTTGAAAGGACTATTGAAAATGGGCCTAGAGATGTGATCTACCAGGGCTACTCAAAGTGTGGTCCACAGGCCAGCAGTATCAGCATCTCCTGGAAGCTTGCTGGAAATGCATAATCTTGAGAGAGTAGCACTGAAACATATACATTACCGTATGTAAAATAGATTGCTAGTGGGAAGCTAGTGAGAGTCCCTTGCACTGCAAGGAGATAAAACCCATCAATCCTAAAGGAAATCAGTCCTGAATATTCATTGGAAGGACTGATGCTGAAGCTGAAACTTCAATACTTTGGCCACCTGATGCAAACAACTGACTCTTTAGAAAAGACCCTGATGCTGGAAAAGATGGAAGGCAGGAGGAGAAGGGGATGACAGAGGATGAGATGGCTGGATGGCATCACCGACTCAATGGACATGAGTTTGAGTGGACTCCAGGAGTTGGTGATGGACAGGGAAGCCTGGCGTGCTGCAGTCCATGGGCTCACAAAGAGTCAGACATGACTGAGTGGCTGAACTGAACTGAAGTGAGCAGGAAGTTGCTTTACAACACAGGGGGCTCAACCCGGTGCTCTGTGACAACCTGGAAGGGTGGGATGGGGTGGGGGTGAGAGGGAGGTTGAAGAGGGTGTACATACATAAGTATTCATATGTATACTTATGGCTGATTCACATAGCTGTCCAGCAGAAACCAACACAATATTGTAAAGCAATTGTAAAATTAAAACTGAATTTTAAAAGATAAATTAGAAAAAAAGAAGTGCATATTCTCAGACATCTCCAACCTACTGACCCAAAAATTGTGGAGGTGGGACCGAGGCATCCGTGTTTCCACCAGCTCTCCAGGGGATTCTTATTCTTAACATAGTTTAAGAATAACTTCTTTAAAAAAAAAAAAGAATAACTTCTTTATGTCATACACTAGTTCCATACCACTATGAAAGGGCTCATGAGTTACCCCTTCTATAGTTAGTAGGCTGTTCTGTTGAACTCCAACTGCACAGTGAGACAGACATTGCTCTACCCACTGATTCCTTTGGGTAAATAAAAATTCATCTGAACTTCAGAAGAGGGGTGTGTGTGTGTGTGTATGTGTGTGCGCACGCAGCTCGATTGTGTGTAGGGGAAGGGAAGGGAGGTTTGTGGTCAGAAATGGGCAAGGGCCAGGGAAAACAGAGATGGCACCTGGCGTGGCTCTGCTCTCCCCTCATCTCTCACCATCCTTGCATCTGCATTCTTTCCCTTGTCTTTCCCAATCCCGGGTGTGGCTTTCCCACCTTGTGGTACTGTGGTTGCAGAGCAGTAAAAGAGAATTTGTGGGGGGGGGCCTGCCCATTTCTATTCTTCTGGAAAAATAAGCTGGAATAAATTAGTGGTTTTCAAAACTAGGAAACCCTGGCATGTCTTGGAAAGGTGGACGAAACTGATCATTCCTCCTGCTCGCAACATAGCCCTTCCAACCAGGTTTAATTATGTGTTTTAGGAGAAGAATGGAGCTGAAGGAAAGTCTAGCTGTTAATAAGGAGAATCCGAAGGAGCTCTGCTGGGGAATGCTCCCCAAAACAAAGAGCTGGGAAACAAATCTGTTCTTTGGAGTGAGCTTTAATTTCCATTAAATTGGTCAATTTACAGTATGGGACCAAAATATCTTTCCAAAGCTGTTTTGATTGACAATCTGGATGAACAATTGCTGGATCCTGCCCCTGTTTCTCTCTCCTCAGAGAATTCTGACAAGCTTGGTCTCCTGAACTCCCCCTTGAGGCCTGAAATTCATCGACTGCAATCTTCAAGCTGTGTGTGTTGCGCTTAGTCATTCAGTCGTGTCCAGCTCTGTGACACCAGCGACTGTAGCCCACCAGGCTCCTCTGTCCATGGGGATTCAGCAGGCAAGAATACTGGAGTGGGTTGTCATGCCCTCCTCCAGAGGATCTTCCCAACCCAGGGATCAAACTCAGGTCTCCTGCATTGTGGGTGGATTCTTTACCATCTGAGCCACCTGGGAAGCCCAACCTCCCTCCATACATTCACCCTTATGTTAATTTCTGCTATGGGAAAAATGACTCAGTTCTCAAAATGAATCTGGATTTGCTAAATGCAATTTTCAGGTCTCCATATAATGTGGTCAAGTCTTATCTTGGTCACATTTCTCTTCCTTCATTCTAGAACTCGAACTAACAGACCCAGGCCTTGGCCCAAGAGGGCATATCTGGCTTTTTTGTAAAATATAGGCTGGTCTGCCCTCTGCTCAATCCATGGTACATATACCTGTTTAGTACCCTTTAGAATCTCAAGGGCAGGAAACGTGCTCTCTAAAACTCACTGATTCAAACAATAATGCCATTTCTTAAGTTCAGTTTTTCTGCTAGTTGGTTTAAACATTATATGCTTAAATAATGTAAAAGTCTGCATTCATTTTCACTCTGCATTTGGGGTTAGAACAAAATAATCTCAGTAAGATATTTCCAGTGTGAGAAAAGATATTATTGCTATCATATTTTTTTCTCATTGTTGTTAGGGTAACCCTTGAGTTATCCAGCATACATATAGAATAGGGTATTCTCTTTAACCAAAAATTATGGGTAGAAGAAAGCCATTGAATCTGGAACATTCATTTTTAAAAATAAAAACTTAGTGAATAATATGACATCCAATCTATACTAAGCAGAATTTTTTCAATAGTCATACTTAACATGAATTGCAGAAACTTTGGACTTCTCAGGGTCATCATTATGAGTTAAATTCCCTTTGAACTTTGGGTACGAGAAAGAGCCCATTAACAGAGAGTTCTGGGAACAGCGTGTCCGGCCACGTTCCCCTCTCACATTGCTGCTGTGGAGACTTGCACGGCAGCCTAAGCAGAGCTTTGCAGGGGCTGTCGGCAGGAAATGGAGAAATCTCAACACCAGGTAAATTATTTAAAGTACGCAGGTGACTAGCAGACTGCCTGACTTAAGCATGAATTTGACCACTCAAAGCAGCAGTTTCATGGTATCTGATCTACCCTACCATTAAAAAGAAAGGCATTGCCTGTATTTGTTCCTTCCTGTGAGGAATCAGAAAAAATAAGCAACCTAGGTTTCCAGACTTGACTTTAAATCACAGGTATTAGCACACCAAAGCAATCCCAGATGACAGCAGGTGAGGTGTCAGAGACCACCCCGACCCTGGGTGAGGTGTGGGCTTAACCTCTGCCCTTGGCTCATAACCTAAGGAGGGGCCCCACCTGCCTTTGCCCCAGAGGATGCTGTTTTGCCGAAGCTTAGATCTGGCCCCACAGAAACACAGTCCGGTATGCGTGCTGGTGGGCACACAGCCGGCCTCACCCACGGATATCTGGACGCACCAGTGTTTTACTTCATTTCCATCATTACTTTGCTTCCAATAAAACCCTGAGATGTAGTTTCAAGAGTTCCACTAATAGATGGCTTGTTATTTTTTATTGACTAAAAGAATTACACAGAGGGCCCTTTGTTTGAGAACAGTTCAAGGCAAGCTGTGGAAGACTCACTTCCCCAAATGGGCAGCACTTGTCCCCAGGCCTAAGTTTAACAGCCAGTTCAGTGGGCATGCCCCACTGTAAACCAGTTTCCCTACTGGAGTGTGCACGTCTCCCTGTGACACTTCAAAGACCCATCACCAAACAGCCCCTCCCAGGGCTGCCAGGCCTGTGGTTACCTGTTCCCTCATGGCCCTGGCATTCTCTGTGCTGGCCAGCCTGGCCTCACGCAGCTGCAGCTGCAGCTGCAGCTGCCAATAGCTTTATGTTTTTGTGCCTGCCAAGACTCCCGCCCAGAGCTGTGACCAATCATTCATTCAGCAAAACATGCTGAGCCATTACTATGCTCTGGGCAGCAGCCTAGAAGTCCCTGGGGTCACCGATCAGTCTGGGGCATGGGATGCCTTCCTGCCTATTCCCCCACCCTGTGGGCTTGGGGTCAGAGGGAACTGGGTTGTAACCCAGGCTCCATCATTGACTTACTAGCTTTGTGCTCATGGATGACTTTCTCTCCCTCTTAAGCCCCTCTTAAGAACTCTTAAGTTCCTCTGGGTGCAAAGAATGTAATGTAAATGTGAAACAATGTAGAATGATGTCATACAGAAATTATGTAGCCCAGTGCCTACAACATACAGCAAAATCCAGGGCTTCTCATCTACGGCACTACTTACATTTGAGGAGGAGTAACTCTGTTGTGGGGGCTGTCCTGGGCATCGGAACGTGTTGAGCGGCATCCCTGGCCTTAACCCACTAAATGCCAGTAGCACCCCCAGTTGTAACAACCACAAATGTTTGCAGACATTGCCAAATGACCCATGGGAAACAAAAGTTGTGGTTGAGAGCCACAATGTAAAAACTAAAATAACAATATCTGCTATTACTATCATTATCTTTGTCATCACTGGCAATTGAGAAACTTCATGCATACTTCATGCATTCCACTGAATATGTAAAGTCTACTTACAGGGGAAAACAAACAAACAAACAAAAAAAACCATGGGATCCTGAAAAGTCAAAGAACCGCACTTACCCTTACAATGATCCGTTCAGAGATGTGGGCAGACAACAGGTAGAACTGGCCTTGGTTAGCAGCATACAGTCCAACCACCAACATGAAGTATCTAGTTCAGAAACAACAGACCAATGCCCGCACATCAGGAAACAAGAGACATAGTGTGTGCCATCAAACTGATTAATTAACAGAGAATTTACCCAGATGGGTTTACATATTCAAAGATTTTCTCTTCCACTCTAAGTTGCCCCTCTTGTGAAACCACAGAGGAGTTGGTTCACTCACTGTTGTTCTGGGTCTGCCTTTCACTCAGCTTGAGGGATGAGTGTGCTGTTTTGCACACCCACAACAGCCATCACTGGGCAGACTGGGCTTGGCCCATCAGTGCTGGCCTAGTGCAGGCCTTACCCTGCTGGATCCCAGGGCCCTCAGCACAGCACTGCTCACACACACTGCTAAGTGCTAAGTCGCTTCAGTCATGTTTGACTCTGTGCGACCCCACAGACAGCAGCCCACCAGGCTCCCCCGTCCCTGGGATTCTCCAGGCAAGAACACTGGAGTGGGTGGCCATTTCCTTGCACATGCACAACAGAAAGTCACCTTAGAGGTGTGTTTGTCCAGAGCCATCCAAGCTACACATCCTAGGCCCCAAGGCGGGGGGGTGGGGTGGGTGACCCCGCAGGGCTGGCCCAGCCGCACAGGTTCCTTCCCATCCTGATCTGCTCTTGGTCATGTAACCTGCCCATTTCACAGCCTCCAGTCATGACTTCAGTCAAAAACCAGAACCCTCTCTTCCGACTGTTATCAAGGCGATCTTCCTCACTATTTTAAATGCTTCTTCATGTGTACCACTGATGAGACACTTCTAAGATTAGACCATTTCTTCTTTTTTTTAAAGAAGCATGATGTGTTTTTAAAACTTTTTATTGAAGTTAGTTTCTGCTATACAGGAAAGTGAATCTCATATATATGTCCACTCATTTTTAGATTCTTTTCTCACATAGATCATTACAGAGTATTGAATAGAGTTCCCTGAGCTATACAGTAGGTCCTTATTAGACCATTTCTTGAAAGTCAAAATATAAAGTATCCCTACCAGAAAAGCATTTACTTTAAGAATTGCATTAAAAAAAAAAAAACTTTGCCAACTTCTTCTGTAGCACTCTAAACAGTCTCCAGTCCTTAGGGAGTATGACTTTTCCCCTGTAACTAAAGTATGTCAATAATAGTAACAACTGTTACAATGATGATAATAATTAGCTATCATCCACTGAGTGCTCAAAATGGGCCATGTGCTGGACTAAGCAGTTTATCTACATTATTTCATTTAGAACCCTAAAACAACCTTACTGGAGAAGGGTATGGGTATTGAACCGTTTTTACAGAACAGGAAAATGAATCTCAGGGAGGTTAAGTTCCATGCTCAAGGTCACCCAGCTAGTAAACGGCAGTATCAAATAGTCAAACTCAATTCCGTCCAACTCCAAAACCTTTGTTCTAAAATCAGTGGTTCCTAAACTTGAGCATGCATCAAATCAGCTGGAGCGGGGCCTGTTAAAATATAGACTGCTGGACCTCACCCCAAATTTTTGATCAGGTAGGTTTTTAGTGAGTCCCAACAACATGCATCTCTAATAAGTGTCCAGGTGATACCATCTCTGCCGGTCCTGGGAGCACATTCTGAGAATCACAGGTGTAAATCTTTAATGCAAATGTACTTTCAGTCAAAAAAGGATACAGCAGAGCTTAGGAGCTCAGGGCATTAAAGTAGTGACCAGCACACAGAATTCGAGAAATGCCATCAATCCTCAGCCCTCAGCCAGTCACAAGACATGAACACATGGTCCCTCCAGATGCAGCTGTCTCCAACCTTCTTGGCACAAAGGGCCAGTTTCATGGGAGACAGTTTTTCCACGGACTGGGGTGGAAGGGGCATGGTTTCAGGAAGATTCAAGTGCATTACATTTATTGTGCACTTTATTTCTATTATTGTTACATCAGCTCCACTCCAAATCATCAGGCATTAGATCCAGGTGGTTGGGGACTGCTGCAGAAGGATCATGGGGAGAATGAAAACAAGCCACCCGGAGGCTGGGCAGGAGAGGAGGCATCGCAGGGTGTGAGGAAAGGACAGTGTCTAAGGGTGAATGAGATGTGGCAACAGCAGAGTCAGAGAAGGGAAGAAAGCAGCTGAGGAAGGCCAAGGGGATCAGAAGGGGCTCTGGGGGCCCTGGGCTGTCAGGTAGCATAACCAGCTACCCGCCCCCCACACCCCACCCGCCCAAGGCATACACACCACGCCAGTACCTCTGGTCAGGGTTTGGCTTCCCCTTCTTTCTCATGTTATTTGCTGTGGTTTCACTGAAGTGTAACCGGCCCAGAGTTACTTTGGTGACCTGGTCGGCCAGCAGGTTAATTCTAAAGCAAACAGCAAAAATACCAAGAGACTGTAAGAGAACATAGTTCTTGATCATATCTGATTCATTCTTAGATTCTGAGGTATGTTTAGTCCCCCATTCTTATCACACTGTGGAGGACACTGATTTTTGAGATAATACCCAGCCTGGTCCGGAATGGCTGCCAGGGAGTTACTCTTTGCTTAGTCACTAAGTCATGTCCAACTCTTTGAAAACTCATGGATTGCAGCACACCAGGCTTCTCTGTCCTTCTCAATCTCCTTGGCTCAAATTCACATCCATTTAGTCAGAGATGCCATCCAACCATCTCATCCTCTGTTGTCTCCTTCTCCTCCTGCCCTCAACCTTTCCCAGCATCAGGGTCTTTTCCAGTAAGTTGGCTCTTTGCATCAGGTGGCCAAAGTATTGGAGTTTCAGCTTCAGCGTCAGTCCTTCCAATGAATATTCAGAGTTGATTTCCTTTAGGGTTGACTGGTTTGATTTCCTTGCAGTTGAAGGGATTCTCAAGAGTCTTCAGCACCACAGCACGAAAGCATTATTTCTTTGGTGTTCAGCCTTCTGTATGGTCCAGCTCTCACATCCAAACATAGCTACTGGAGAAACCATAGCTTTAACTATATGGACCTTGATCAGCAAAGTGACGTCTCTACTTTTTAATACGCTGTCTACGTTTGTCATAGCTTTTCCTCCAAGGAGAAAGTGTCTTTTAATTTCATAGACTAGAAATGCTCATTCAGCAACAGTTCAAGCCCAGAGTACCTGGCTCTGAAGGGCTTGTGCTCCTACACTGGGGCTCTTTGATCTCGACAGCAGGAGAGAAGCCCTGTTATCTGCGTCACTTCCGCTACACTGCTCTCCTCCTGACAGAAGCAGATCCTCTAGGTTCCTGGTGAACTCCTTCTCATCTCCTTCATGCATTTGCCCTCTCCTGACCTGACTGTGGGAAGCTGTCTGCTCCTAAGGTAGACCACACACAGCCTCCCAGCAAGGGAAACCCAGAGGTACCAGGCAAGTTCAGAGCTGTCTGTACACGCTGGAGCTGCAGGCTGAGCTCACACCTGCTCTGTCCAGGCTCTAGCACCATCTTCTTCCCCAAATAGGACTGACTCAGGCTCAAATCATCCCCAACCAGTCAGTCAAAAAGCAAGTCTCACTTATTTGATATGGCAAGGTCCACCGTATTGTTTTGGATGATCCCAGTCCTGTGGCTTTCTTTTTTTGAAATATTATTTTCATTTATTTCTTGGGCTGCACAGGATCTTAGTAATGACATGTGGACCTGGTTTCCTGACCAGAAATTGAACCCAGGCCCCCTGCATTGGGAGCACAGGGTCCTAGCCACTGGATCACTGGGGAAGTTCCCCGCATTCTTTCTATTTTAGGGCTCATTAAGCAATCTAACAGCAGTGCTTTAAGAAACAAGATAAATGAATTATAAGCACAGCATGGATCCAGAACCTTAATATCAATTCAATCAATAGCATGCTGATTTAAATGAAAAATCGAAAGAAAGATCTAATTATAATCTGTCTCAGGAAACCGAAGTTGTTAGCAAGGTTGTCAGTAATAAATATTCTGTAAATAATGATGACCTAAAAGATGGGGCTTTTATACAGATTTTTTTTGCAATCATTTCAATATATCTTACCTACTTTTGTTGATAAGCATGTGTTCATAATACTAACACATTATTACTAATTTAGTTTGTATCATGGAATTCTTTTAAAATAAAATAAATTTGGCAATAGATTTTCTTCCCAAAATATGTTCACAAGAGAATTCAGAAAAGAAGTTCTTACTTAACAGGATTGAAAATCTTTTTGCTTCTGTCTGCTTGGGACTGTTCAATAGCAATTATTTGATTGGTGGCTTCTACCTATGTAGAATAACAAAAAGTAATTACTTCATAATTAATTTCTTTATTAATTAAAACATTCATTAGTAAATAATTTTCAATTAATTAAAAAATTTCCCAAGGCATTATGTTAAGCACTTGGCAAGAGGCACAAGTCACTGAAGGAATGTATAAGAC
Source organism: Ovis canadensis (assembly GCF_042477335.2). Lineage (NCBI taxonomy): Eukaryota > Metazoa > Chordata > Mammalia > Artiodactyla > Bovidae > Ovis > Ovis canadensis. The sequence goes on from NC_091247.1 coordinate 155,517,903, forward strand.
AAAGACCCTGACCTTAAAGCAGTGTGCTCTTGGAGAGAAAAGAAACAAACACCTGAAGAGCTAAACAAAGAAAACACAAGACAAGAGAGAACTTCAGGTTAACAGGGAGTATAGAGCAGACTATGGATCTTCACGACCCAGGGATTGAACCAGGGTCTCCTGCATTGCAGGTGGATTCTTTACCCACTGAGCTATCAGGAAATCCCCCAAACACAAGAGCAAGGCAGCTCAACAGCTCCATGCACTCATTTATGCATTCATTCTTTCACTTCGTACATGTTTGCTGAGCATCTGCTTTGAATCAGGCATTGCATTAGGCAATAGAGGTGAGAAGACAACACTAACAGAAATCTCAGCCCTTTCAGAGCTTATTAATAAGAAATAACAATAAACAGTAAAAATGAATAAAACATAGGAAATGACATTTATTCAATAGTTGCTACAAAGTCTTCTTGTTATTAGTGAAGAGTAGCAAGTGTCTGCTGGTATCTGCCCTATGGCTTGTAGGTATTTGCATAGTCACTATCTTTCTGGAAAGCAATTAGGCAACCAACATCAAGAGTTTTAATACTGATTATATGTTCAATGTGCAATGCCTATTCTGGAATTTATTCTCATACAAAAATGAATATGCCTGGATGTTCACTGCAAAAAAAAATTTACAATAAATTTGTATTACCAAAAAATTTATAATAATACAAGAGTTAATATGGTATCTTGATATAATGGAAAACCATATCATCTTGGTAAATAATATTTTATAGTCTTTAATGATATTATATAATGCTATTTATTTTAATAGTAGAAAAAATAAGGAAAAATTAAGTTATTAAATTGTGGATCCCAAGTATGAATGAATTTTATCTCTTCTTTCATACTTTTCTATTATATTCCATAATGTCCACAATGGACTCATATTACTTCCATAACCAGAAATATATGTTTTATTATTGTGTGCTTGCTGTTTATTTTATTTTGGTTTGGTTTGCATTGGTTTTATTTAAGAGCTTGGTTTGGAGCAAGAGCAGCTGATATGTTTAGCTGTGAAGCACCACTTTGGGAGACTCGGTGCCTGAGCCCAGGTTAGTGATCAGAAAAACATGCATGCAGATAATGGATATTCCCCACCCTAAGGAGCTGGATCTGAGGTAATAATGCAATAAATCCTTGTTGACCCCTCAGAAGTCATCCTATCTGCATTCTAATCCCAGCTCTATTATTTACTATTTCGGGTGAATGGTGTGACTTTCCTGGGCCTCAGTTTCCCCTCTGTTAACTGGGAAAGAGGGAGCGTCGACTAGATTAGTGGTTCCTTGGCTTTTTAAGTTGCAGACTTCTTTGAGAATTTGGTGAAAACTATGAACCAACTGCATATGGGAACACACCAGCCTCAAAAAGAATAAACGAATTACACTCAGCAAAAGAAGTCCAAGATTTATGCACGAAAAACTTTAAAGCTGTAGTTTGAAGTGATGTTCTGCCAGATTCTGAATTGGCAGCTTCTATTTCCTATGTCTTGAAGTATTTATTCTTAGAGCCCATTCACCATGCTGTGAGGAAGCACAAGCTGTCCCACAGAGAGGTCTACATGGAGAAGAGCCCAAGGCCTACCAGCTACAGCCCTCTTTGAGCTCCTGGCTGATGGCCAGTAGACTTATAGACACTCACGTGAGCCATCTTGGAAAGTGGATCCAGCTAATGACTCCTGGGTAGAGCTGAGCCCTGAGCAAGGGGCAAATTTTTGATCCAAACCAATGAGTGTTATTATTTTCAGTTGCGAAGTTTTGGGATAGATGGTTATGTAGCAACAGACAACAGGGATACTTACTAAACGTTGGCTGAATGAGATGAAACTAAATAAAGGACTTACCTTAACCCCAAAAGGTTTCAAGTAAAACATTTCTATTGGCTTTAGACCCATTTGGGTTTTGACAAATTTTGGACTTCCCCAAACTTGAATATGGATGGTGATCTGAAAATGGTTCTTCTTTTGGCAAACAAAAGCTTCATCTGCTGGCGAAAAATTAAATCCTTTGTCTGTGACGACTCGATAGCCTACATCGGGTCTATGAAAAGTGGAAGCAAGAAACCAGTCTTACAAATATTTTCTACACATTTTCTTTCATGAGCAAAATTAATTATACAAACATTTTAGCAAAATACATTTTGGAAAGTATCTTTTGCTATATCTGAAAAATGTGAAAGTGTTAGTCACTCAGTTGTGTCCGACTGTTTGCAATCCCATGGACTGTAGCCCGCCAGGCTCTTCTGTCCATGGAATTTTCCAGGGAAGAATACTAGAGTGGGTTGCCACTCCCTTCTCCAGGGGATCAAACTCGGGTCTCTGCATTGCAGGCAGACTCTTTACCAACTGAGCCACCAGGGAAGCCCTCTTGCTATGTTTAATCAATCAATTTTGTTAATTTTCACCAAGGAAATGAAAATGGTATTTCAGAACACAGCTGGCTATCTCACAGCTTTTTTCCTTCATGAGAAGGAAGTACAATTCTTCCCAAATGGAATCATTGTCTCCTCAGCCTGCCTTTTCGCTTTGTGTTTCCTAGATTTCTAACTTGACTCCACTACACAATAGAAAGACATTGGTTAGAAGTTGAGAAATTACTATATTACTCAGACATATCAAATATCTGGGATAGAATTCATTTTTTTCCTTCTTAAGAAAAATCTCTCATTTCATCAGCATCACCACACTGAAATAGTCCCTCAGATGAATGACTACTCAGCTTCCTGGTAGTCAGATGAAAAAAAAAAGCAGACTGGTCAGAACTACCAGGAATAGCTTTCAACCAGATTAACCAGAGTCAGTCAAACTACTGATTGAAAACATGTTTTCACTAAAGTATGGCCATTTCCTTTTTATCCTTCTAATCTGATCATAGCACTGAATACCTACCTATGTTGTTTACTTCTGCAGAAAAAAAAAATAATAGGATGATGGTGGGTTAGCTAATCAGACTCTTGCTTTATTTGTTTTATCAAATCATGTTCAAGAGCTATACTTTACATATACGTACATGCTAACTTGCTGCAGTAGTGTCCGACTCTTTGCAACTCTATGGACTGTAGCTCACCAGGCTCCCCTGTCCATGGAATTCCCCAGGCAAGAATACTGGAGTGGGTTGCTATGCCCTCCACCAGGGGATCTTCCCAACCCAGGGATCAAATCCACATCTCTTATGTCCCACAGGTGGGTTCTTTACCATTAGCACCACCTGGGAAGTCCTTGTGTATTACATGCTTGATTAAATACTTTTTAATGTTAATAAAAATAAAACCTATTAAACATGCAACATTATCAAGTAGAAAAGAGAACATAAATGGTGAAAATTTTGGTAATTTTTTCTGTGTGTGTTGTAAGTATGAAACTTAATTTTTAATGCATCAAGTTTCCTAAATGTTCCTCAGGAAAAGAGCTCCTTCCTAGAACAACACACAGAGATGGCAGTTCTTCCTGCTTTGCTAGCTCTCTGCTGCTATGTGGGTCTTTGCTTCCTGGGATCTCAGTTTGGATGGCTGCCATTTAATGAACAACACAGACTTTCTAAATTTTTTTCTAATTTCAGTGACAGAAATATGAATGGATCTCTTGGGAAAAGAGCATTCATGTTCTTGGCAAGCTAAGCACCTCACCAATGGATCAAGTCACTAGGTCACTGAGTACCCTCAAAGTCTTCTCAGATGGCACAGTGGTAAAGAACCTGCCTGCCAATGCAGGAGACGCAGGAGACATGAGTTCTGTCCCTGGGTTGGGAAGATCCCCTGGAGGAGGAGGTGGCAACTCACTCCAGTATTCTGGCCCAGAAAACTCCATGGACAGAGGAGCCTGGGGGCCTCGTGGCATCTCGAAGAGTCCGACAGGACTGAGGGACTGAACAGGAGCACGAACTGATCACAGGCCCCACAGTCACAGCGCCCTCCAGCAGCAACGGGAAAATCCACCGAATGAAGGGTGTGATAAAAGCAGGTATTTTAAGGCATCTGGGACTTTACACTGACTCAGGTTTCTGTAATTTGCTTGTCAAAAGGCTAGATGGATTGAATTGTATAGATTTTACTACAGAGGGTAGTAAGAACAGTTTTGATTAAGAAAAAAAAACAAAGGAAATATGTTTGTGTGTGATCGTCTATGTTTCACTGTCAAAAACTCTGAAGAAAAAAGGTAAGATTTGCAGCTCAGGTACGAGCATTAGCCTGAAATTTAAAGACAGCTGTAAGCAGACACTATATCAACCCATAAAAATTATACAGTTGAAGAGTATTCTGAATTTTTAAAAAATGTCTGATTATAAAAATTATGCTATTTACCTAAGAGTAGTGATTCTGCTTTTGATATCAAAAGTTAATTATAAAATCAACTAAACTGGCCTTTTTAAAGGTCTTTAACACAAGTTGTAAATATCATTCAAAAAATGTAATAAAATTTTAATCTCCTAACTTTATAACTTTCAGGTTATTTAGAAAAATTATGCTTTTGTAACGAGTTACATCTACTAATCTAAGCAGAGGCAAGTGATTTTCCGTCTCAGCGATGTGAGTAGTGAATTTAAGACTTCCTGAGTTCTAATCCAGATGAATATCACCTATCTTTTTTGCTTAAGAAAAGTGAGTTATGGCTAAGCATTCAAAATAAATCTGCTTCTACATCTTTAAGTTGATACTATTCATGTATCTTTTTTTTTCCAGATCAGTGAAGCATAGATGGACTGCTCAGATAAAGTTAAAAAAAACCTACTCAAGTAAGAAAAGAGATAACAGTTACCTTGAAAACTTGATCAACTCAGATACATTACAGACTAGGAAGCATTACAGGTTTTGATTAAAATACTGTGCTTATGTGTGACAGTTTCATATCTGGGTACTCATACGTAAGATACTATATGGAACAACTGCCCCAAAACCATTAAATGAAGTCTGACTCAAAACCAGGACCTTTGGATCCTTCTTTTCTTTCTCTATTGCACACAGCGGCAAAGATACAAGTTGCAACATTTCAGTGATACAACTAGCAACTTGCTTGTTTTTGTCTCCTATTAAACACATTGAGTCCCAAAGTCTAACTCCTCAGATTTTAAGGAGAAGATTTCTTCCTTCTAGTTCATCCAACATAAAATTCCAAGTGATAAATTTTGCTCTTAAAAAACTGTTGGGATTAACATATATACACTACTGACACTATGCATAAAATAGATAACTGATGAGAACGGACTGTAGAGCACAGGGAACTCTAGTCAGTGCTCTGCGGTGACCTAGATGGGAAGGAAATCCAAAGAGGGATATATGGATAAGAATAGCTGATTTACTTTGCTGTACAGTTGAAACTATAAGCAACTATACTCCAATAAAAATATAAAAAATAAAAAATTATTTGGAGTTTGAAAAATACCTTGAAGACCCTCAAGTTTGTAGCCCAGCATTTCTCATTTCATGTTTTATTTATTAATTGAAAATCATATTCTTTACCCATTAACACACTTTAGTGTTTCAAGAAGGCATTTACAATCAGTGAAAATTCTAGAAGAGCTGGCTAAGTAAATTATATCCTAAGGAATAAAGAGAAAGCTTAAAAGATCTTTAAGAGCAATTGTGCATAAGTCTACATTTATTTCTTGAAACTATAATGTCATAAGAATAGGATGAAAATTTTCTAGTTTAAGAATATTTTGTATGGTTTGATTTCAGTCTCTTAATATAAAGCCACCCTCAGCTCTGATCACTACAGGCTATATTGACAATAAACTAACAGTACTGAATTGCAACATTGATGCTGGGGGAGCTAACAATTTAATATGCCCCCCAAAATAATTCTATGAAATTTTCAATTGACTGCAGGATTAAATATAAGTGATTTGGGAAATCTCCATTTCCCAGCTTTTAGTTAAAACTGGGCATTTGATCTCAAAAAGATTCTCTCTTCCTCCATCATTTAGTGGGTAAATTATGAGTTAGAATTACAAATCTGGATTCTTGAAGACCAAAACTCATGTCCCAACTGTTTATTGTTAAAATGCAAAACATAAGAAGCAAGACACAATTTCTCACTGACAAATTCCATTTGATCAGAGGTAGCATCAAAGCCCAAATAACTTGGATTTAGCACTGCCTTGCTCCCCAGCCAACCATAGGGTTAGCCCTGCCTTGCTCTCCAGTCAACCACAGGGGTTCCCTAAGGCCACTTACAGCTTTTCATATTGACTGTTTAATAAGCTATGCCAAGGAACACTTCGGTACGGCTGCCACTTCAAAGCAGGAGAGGGCTGGTCCCCAAGCGTCATGTTCTGTGTCTCGCTGTCCAGGTCTTGCACTTCGATGCTGTGACTCCTCCCTGTCACTGCAAAGAAACTGGTATGTTAGATCTTCCCTCAGAGGCTGTTTTCCCTAGACTCACAGACAACTGCATGGAGCGAATGCATAGTCCACATATGAGGCAGAATGACCCTGTGGGGAATGACAAGTGTTGGGAAGCAGGGGCATGTGGCTAGGTTTGTTTCCTCATCTGTAAATTGAGCAGCTTGGGGCAGTGATTCTAAGGTGACAAGGTGAGCATTTGTTGCCCTCAGTGTCTATCTACTCTATTTCCGATATGGCATCTCTTCATTCCCAGCCTATTTGGTTCTAGTGAATCCCATTCCCAGCCCAAAGAGGTGCAGTTTGAGTGAAGTCCATTCCCAGACTGAAAGGGTAGGGAACCCAGACTTAATCAATAGAACTACAGCGTTCACTATTTGCATCAGTAATTGTACATACATGGCCTAATTCAATCCAAGAAACGTGGGCCTCTGTGCTTTAGGGGAGATAGGTTCAGAGATGCTGACTCTTTTCCATGAGGTTTGAATCTAAGACACATCCCCCCAAACTCCTGGCACCATTCTGGGACAAGAGAGAAAAGCCTGTCTGGAAATGAACCGGCACAGCAGAAGGTAGAGTTGAGAATGAACACACCCAGTCCCAAAGGCATAGTTTGAGTTCTGGCACCCAGTACTAAATCTTGGGTTACAGGAGCCAATAAAGCCCCTCGTTTTGATTTTTTGTTTGGTTGCTGCTTCAGGCAGTTTGAGGGTTTGTTTTTAAATTGGTTTTGTCCTTTGCTTCTTTCTTTTTGCTCTTTACAACCAATACATTCTAATTTGTTACAGGTCCCTGGTGACACCAAGATTCTGTGGTCTAGCTTTTTTAAGTTATTTATTCACTTAGTGTCTTACTTCCTTCAATTGCAAAACAGAAATTAAAACAAGTGTCCTGCCCGTCTTGCAACAGCACACAAGCAGAATATCATAACACAAGTGAAAGCACTTTTAGAAGCTAATATTAAAACCAAGATAAATTAGCAGAGAATGCTTTGTTAGAAGTTAGTATTAACTATATGAAACTGCTTCTTTTGTACATCAAAAATGGTCCAATAACGACAATTTCGCATATGCAAGTTTCTAGTTTTGCATAATGCTTGCAAGTTGTCTAATTTGAGTATGCCTCCAAAACTTATGATTCAACCACAGAAAAATTTTATGTAAATCCTATTAAGATGTTTGCTATTTCCCTTTTCTGTGAGCTCCCTACCATCACTCATGCCTCATACCAGGAGTGAAAGGGAAATAATGTGTGTACATAAAAACTGGTGATGGCTATAAGCAACAAGTCAGGATGTGACACCACCTTCTATACAACGTGCACTTAGCCCACTCACCGTTCTGTCTTTCTTTATACTTTTATTGATGACTTCTTAAATAAATACCAGAGCTACTTCAGTTTGCTTCGTATCCCAAATGTCCCAGAAACTGTTTTTCATGAGATATCACTATTAGATGTCACCTAAGCAGAACATCTATTTTTTGAGTTCTGTGTACAATCATTTTGGAAAAGGATTTTCTCAAAATCCTGAAAAACTTTTTCCCAGCTAAGAATACATAAGGTCAGCAATCCTCGGAGTTCTTCACGTCCTCACTCCTCCAAAAGTCACCTGTCTTAAACTTTTCAAAACAACCAAAAAACCTTCTGTGGTTCTCCTGTTCATACCAAGTTCAAAGAAAGGGAGAAACTAGTTCTTCCATCTTTCCTTTCTCCCTCCTGCAGCGGAGAGAGGATAAAGGAAGTTCAAGAGCTTGGAGTTTGGAACCATATGGGACTGGGTTTGAATCACAACTCCACATTTTACTGGCCAATTAGGAAGCAGTCTAACATCTCTAGGCTTCAGTTGCTTCACCCGCAAAATGTGAGGAACAATATGATGCCTCCCAGAACTGCTGAAGGAAGTCAGTGAGTCATGTCTGCAAGTGTTTGCCAGCGTGTCTGCCTCCAGAGAGAGTTTAAACAACGGTGCCTTGGGTTAGTGTTAGCAGCGCTGTCCTTATCACAGGTACTAGTTTTTCTCAGGTGACTCAGTTCTTCCTAAGAAGCTTTAGCGAATACTTCTTTCTTGGCCTCCGTGGCAACTCTGATGTGAAATCATGTTGCGGGCCTGCGTGAATACCTAACTCAGACCCTTTCCTACTCAAGCGTGGCAGTAAGGTGGCAGGGGAAGCAATCAAAGGTCAGCTCTACCCCTCTGGGTGCTGGCAGGGAGGGTAGGCAGGGGGCAAGGGGTTGCTTACTACTAGTGCCACCCAGGAAGCCCTTACTGAAGTATAATATTCATGAAAAAGAGTGCACAGGTCATTAGTACACAGTTTGATACTTTTTAATAAAATGAGTTATACTGGGTAACTACCTCTAGATCAAGAAAGAGGATGCTTTTCAGCACTCTAAAAGACATGCTCATGCTCTCTCCTGGTGACTACTTTCTCTTGCTCAAGAATAATCACTATTCTGATCTGATACCATAGAGAAGTTTATAGAAATTATGTAATATCATATGTGCTGTTAGGTATTGCTTATGTGATCATTCGTCATTGTTGCAAATGATCGTAGTCCGTTCGTTTTTCTTGCTGTATAGTATTCCATTTGTGGCTATTATAACTAATGCTAGTATGAACATCTGTGGGAACTGTCTGTTATGGGCATTTGTATATACTTCTGTTCAGTGTATTCCTAGAAGGGGAATCACTGGACCACTGGATATGTTTCAGTAGATATAGCCAAAGAGATTTATAAAGTGACTATAAGGTAAGGATTCTTAACCCCATTTAACAAATGTAGAAATTGGGGTTCAAAGACCAGAAACACTTGTTCAGTGTCAAAACTGTTACCTGGGATAGATGGATTCAAAACTTCTCTCCATGCTGCACTGAGGAAGTCTTGAGAAACGTAACAGAAGAGAGAAGCGGAAGTGTGAAGGCAGCAAAGTCTCAACTTTTGGGAGAAAACTCACAGCTTGCATCTGAATGTCTTTCAAAATATTTTCTTTTACTTTACCTTTTTTTTTTTTTGCTGTATCGCATGTGGGATCTTAGTTTCCCAATCGAACCTGCACCCCTGCAGTAGAAGTGCAGTCTCAACCACTGGACCACCAGGGAAGGCCCTATATTACTTTAAAAAAAAAACCAAAACTCTTGGTGAAGTAGAAATTATGATTCTCATGTGATAATCAAGAAAGTCAGGCTTGAAAAGTCCATGATTCCTGGAGACATGAGACAGGTACTTTTCCTGATTCTACACTGGAAATTCTTTCTCTGTGGGCTAATGACCATGAGTCTATAGTTAAAAAACACTCATGCATTCGAAGTTTAAACCATAGAGGGCCATGAGCTCTCTTATATTTAGAATTTTCATCAGACAGGACCCGGAATCCTCTCATATTTGGGGTCCAGACCACATGGGGCCAGGAACCAGCTGGCAGAAGCCTGCCCAACACCTACTCTCTCTCTAAGCAAGTTTTTACATCTGCCTCCAGCAACCCAGTAATTCTACGTTGTGAACCCAATAAATGGGCATCTTGGAACCCTTGACCAACATGAACTGCTGAGAAGAAATTCACCATAAAAACCTTACTGATTGATTTAGGACATCTTCCTGCATCAAAAATTCTGCCTGTAAAACTAGCTCCTCCTTCCATTCCCCATATGCCATTTCTCCAGGACCTTTGTAAAACTCTTGGTCTCTGCAACAACAAATATGAGTTCCCCAGTGGAAGACTTCTGCTGAAAGCATAGCATTTGGATTAAGTGGGTTTTTTTTTTTAATTCCCCTGGGAACCTGCTCATTTTCATTCTGGAATTGCTATCTGGCGCCGATTATCTTTAGAAGGCTTTTCAGGGACCTTTGAATAGAATTTAAATAAGGAATGCAAGACTTCTGCTGTGCTGGGACATTTCAGTTACTTCTCTATGACTATTCTCCAGAGAGAGTGACACATCAATGCCCTCCCTAGGGACAGGCTGCAGCCCATCATCACAGGATGGAGCTGACTTCTGAAATGGCCAGGAGAATTTGAGTAGCAATCTAGCTGATGAGAAAGCTCTTGGAAGGTTTGGGTGACTTACTCAAAAGTACTCTCAGTGAGCTGGTGCATCTGTGGGAGAGTGAACAGATGGTCCCCTCATCTGGCTAGAAATTTACTCAGCTTTTGTGTTTAAGAAGCATAAATAAGCAGCAGGCAGTACGCAAGGATCCTTGAAGAAATCAGAGTAACCATGCATAGGAAGGTAGATGGAGAGCTCTATATTATTCAGAAACAAGGTTTTAATTAGCGTTCTGTGTTTCTAAGGTTGAATAAGGAAAATCAAGGCAGCTGCTGGCCATGATGGGACCATGCAAAAGACAAGAAGGCAGTAGAGGTTTGGTTTATATGATGGCTGGATGCCCGGGGCAGTACTACCACAGCACGTCCGGGGAGTGATGATGTGTGGGACTTGGCCAAGTGAAGTCATCATCCAGCGAAGGACTCCCACAGCCCGTGATGGAGCTGAGGCCAGATGTCCCTAAACAAACCATCAGGCTCCACGGGACTCAGAGGACCAATTCTCATCACGTGGCTGTGAAAGGCAAAGGCAGCAGTTTTCTCACTTGAGCAGGCGAGAAGGCCACGGGCACCTCCTGTCTGGGCAGCATAAACCTCTGGAGTGCGGGGACAAGAGTTGCAGGGGAGCCTTAAGAGGAAAATCTTGGGCTTCTGGCCAAACCGATGAGTAGGAATAAAAGAGACGTGATTTGGTATCCTGAGCTGGGGGCACTGTTCACACTGCCTACGTTAGCTATTTACAGTGGGTAGTAAGATTGGCATGGAATAGTGTCCTTTCCCCTAATAAGTGTCATAGCACTTACTCCAGAAATTCAGAAGTTCAAGGCTTCAGGCTCAAACACTTCAGTTTGTTCTCAATTTGATCAGGTCCCTAAGCTCAAAACATGATGCGCCACGTGATATATAAGACAGAATGAGGTGGGCTGACCACTTGGGCATTGTATAACCTGGTGCAGCCAAGAAATTAAGAGACGCTTACTCCTTGGAAGAAAAGTTATGACCAACCTAGACAGCATATTCAAAAGCAGAGACATTACTTTGCCAACTAAGGTCCATCTAGCCAAGGCTATGGTTTTTCCAGTAGTCACGTATGGCTGTGATAGTTGGACTGTGAAGAAGGCTGAGCGCCGAAGAACTGATGCTTTTGAACTGCGGTGTTGGAGAAGACTCTTGAGAGTCCCTAGGACTGCAAGGAGATCCAACCAGTCCATTCTGAAGGAGATCAGCCCTGGGATTTCTTTGGAAAGAATGATACTAAAGCTGAAACTCCAGTACTTTGGCCACCTCATGCAAAGAGTTGACTCATTGGAAAAGACTTTGATGTTGGGAGGGATTGGGGGCAGGAGGAGAAGGGGACGACCGAGGATGAGATGGCTGGATGGCATCACTGACTCGATGGACGTGAATCTGAGTGAACTCCGGGAGTTGGTGATGGACAGGGAGGCCTGGCGTGCTGCGATTCATGGGGTTGCAAAGAGTCGGACACGACTGAGCGACTGAACTGAACTGAAAAGACTTCTAAAATGGTTTTTGTTGTTGTTTTAGTAGCTCAGTCACGTCCAACTCTTTTGCAACCCCCATGGACTGTAGCCCTCCAGGCTCCTCTGTCCATGGAATTTCCCAAGCAAGAATACTGGAGTGGGTTGCCATGCCCTTCTCCAGGGGATTTTACAAAATGTCAAAGATCTATTGGGAATCTGCTAATTGGAAGCAAGTGCTAAGGAAGCTCAACTCTCTACCTTCTTGCTCCCCTGGAGAAATCCTCTCAAGTCCTGCTTCTCCCAGTAATTTCCTTTCCATGAGCCAGCAGCAGCAGCATCGCCCAGGAGCTTGTTAGGAATGCAGAATTTCAGCCCACACCTCACACGCACTGAACCTCAGCATCTGCATGTTACTAAGATCCCTGTTGTTTGCGTGCACATCTGTGTTGAGAAGGATTCCACTGAACGAAGCACTGAGCACACCAGCAGGCTCTGCAGGTGCTGCCACACTGCACAGCCTCCCCAGGCCTAGAGCCCGGGTCCCCCAAGACACAGCTGCCCCCAAAACTGAAAGGACCAGCATTTCATCTCTGCCAGAGAGACAGTGGCATCTTTTCCCAGGAGCACCTGTATGACCCCACCGAAGACTGCATGAAACATTACATCAAGAAGGAAGAAACAGGATTTCCCTGGCGGCTCAGTGTTAAAGAATCTGCCTGCCGATTCTGGAGACACAGGTTCCAACCCTGGTCCAGGGATATCTCACACACCGTGGAGCAATTAAGCCCATGTGCCACAGCCACTAAACCCGCGCTCTAGAGCCCAGGAGCCACAGCTACTGAAGCCCAAGCATTCCGGAGCCTGTGCCCTGTAACAGGAGAGGCCCCTGCTCACCACAACTAGAGAAAAGCCCGCATAGCAATGAAGACCCAGCACAGCCAAAATGTAAATACATAAATAGAATTATGAAGATGGAAGAAATAAACTCCCAGAGCATATCATCGCCCTTCTATGAGAGAGAAAGTGGTTTTTAGGGCTACTCCAAGGCTGGTAAGAGTCCCTTATTTAATGGCAGCAAGGGGCCCCGGGTTGGCTCACTGGGTCTGGAGTGGTAGGTCCCCACGTGACAGTCCCCGGAGTCCCCCAGCTCCTGTGTGCACTTTCTCTTCTTGGTTGGTGGCAATGAGACTCTAGAATCAAGAACCCAAAATAAGGTTAGGATTTTTCTTTGTTCTCCATGTCACATTAAATCAAATTAAATTTCCCAGGACTCTGCTCTTGACCTTCCTAATTCTAGTTCAAGTTTCTTGCATCCTACTTGTCTGTAATACTGGGTTGATACATGGAGTGGACGGAGCAAGCTCCTATTCCGTGAGCTCTACCAGTCTGAACTTAATTTTCCATTATCCAATGGGTCTGGAATTCCTGTATTTGAAAAAAATAGACAGACAACATTTCCAAAGGCAGAAACCAAGACAGAAGACAGAAGATACTTAAAATTTAAGGGTACATTTTACACCTGAAATTGTTTTTCACGTGGAATTTTGTCACAGTGTTGGATGGCCTTTACTCTTTTGATCATCCTCTAGACCCAGAGGAAGGAATGAAAGAGAGGGAAGGAGGAATGGAAGGGAACGAGGAAGAAAGAATATTGATTGACACATGAATACTGATTGAAAGACAATTGACACATGAGTTTCAGGAGCTTTCACAAATCACTTGAGTGGTCTAGCTGAGGCTTCAAACGCAAAGAGTGCTTTCTCATTCACCCAGAATTATCCCTCTACATTTCTGACATTTTGACTTTCCATCACACTTGGGTTCAGTGGGCTGTTATTTAAAAACTCGTCTAAAGCCAAGGGTACTGGGTATCTGATCTGTGTCTCAACACTGCCATCTACTGGAAAGGACTATACAGTTCATTCTACCAGCACTGGGGAGAGGGGCTGGCTGGACTTTCAAAACTAAGTATCTACAAACATCAACATGAATCAGTATACATAGGTATACATATGTCCCCTCCCTCTTGAACCTCCCTCTACCTTCCTCCCCACCCCACCCCTCTAGGTTGTTACAGAGTCCCAGTTTGAGTTCCCTGAGTCACACAGCAAATTCTATCTACTTTACATATGTTAATGTAAGAAGTAACACAATTCTGTAAAGCAATTATCCTTCAATTAAAAAATAAATAAATTTTCAAAAATTAATTTAAAAATAATAATAAAAAAAAGAAGACAAACAAGTAAACTAAGTATCTAGCCCTTTACCCAGGACTGTGGCACAGAGGCTGCTGATGGTAAGAACAACCAATTCCCCCAGACACAGACTGGTCCAGGGGGCTCGTGAGGTGACTGGCGTCTGGGTAGCAGTTGTGAAAGGCACTGTGGGGATGGCCAGAGCTGCTCATTTCAGACGAGCTGTGCAACTGGTGTGCAGGCGGAATCCCAGGTGCATTTGCCGAATGGAGGAGGCCAACTGGTGTCCCCGGGGCTGTAGGCGTCAGAGTCGGACAGCATGCACCTGGGGGAACACGCAAGTGAGGGAGGCCTCTCTTTCCCGCCACACAGGGCCCAGGAGAAATGCAAGACTTGTGAGAGGGAGGTGTGTCGCACTCACCTTTGACCTGTGGAGGATAGCAGGAATCTGATGCAGAATAGGGTGGGGTGTCCGGGAGCTGGCCTTGCCTGGGGATGAGAGACAGGCATTGCTTTTTTGTTGTAACCTATTTCATCATTATAGTTTTGTCACAAACTGGTAGTGTGTGCAGCAGCCCCCGGGGAGGGTTCTAGGTGCTCCTGGGGGCCAAAGCCCACCAGACCACGCCCAGCGTCTTGTTGACTGGGCTTCAAGTCAAGCAGACCTGGCTCTGAATCCCAGCTCTTCCACTTCCTAGCTGTGGATCCATGAACAAGTACTTATGCTCTCCAGGCCTCCATTTCCTCACCTACAAAGTGGGAATAATCATGATGCCTCTTCAGAGCATCATAGTGAAAATTAAATGAGATACTGTGTATAAAGCCCATAACATACACCCCAAACACAATGAGTACTCAATAAAGTCTAATTAACATTAGCGTTGCTTCTTGACATTCTCAAAGCACTTACACCAGAGAGACGGTTGGGCCAAAGCAGTATAAAATATCACTACTAAGGCCCTGGCTTTCCATCTGTGTTCTGGGGAATCCTAAAGGTCTTGGAAGGAGTTCAGGTGTTTTATAAAAGAAAAATTGTAAATACCTGGAGGGGAAAATATTACAACTTTTTTCTGTTTTATATATTAAGGTGCAAGTAAAATTTTATTTTTTAAAAAAATGAGTACCACCACTAAAAAAAAGTGTGAAAATTTCTGTTTAAAAAAACAACTCTACATATGTATACTTATGTATACCCACTGTTGTATGGCAGAAACCAACACAACATTGTAAAGCAATTATGCTCCAATTTTTTTTTAAAATGTTATTACAAGATAATGTCTATAAAAAGTAAAAAACCACAAACCTATCTTTTATGTTCAAAAAGTTTCTTATGGCTCTGATTCTAAGTGATGTATAAGCATCACCATCTTCCACCTGACTCCCTTGCTGGAGAGTAAACTATCTTGTTTTTCTTGGTTAAGATTTCAACCTCATGCAATAAAGAGAGAAGCGAAAGTTGCTCAGTCATGTCCGACAATTTGCTACCCCGTGGACTATATAGTCCACGGAATTCTCCATGCCAGAATACTGGAGTGGGTAGCTGTTCCCTTGTCCAGGGGAATAAAGTCAGAAGCCTGTCTTTATAAAGGTAATATAGAAACAATATAGAAAAGCTATATTTTCTCCTTAAGTTGGTCCTTTATAGTTTATTCATTTTTATTAATGAGAGAACATTCATTATCCTTCCTCCCAAAGCTCCACCCAAATGAAAGTAAAAAGGAATAAAGAAACACAAACATAAAAGGACACAGAGTCCATGAGTAGCGACCACAACTGACCATATTCCAGTAACAGTGTGGCAGACAGAAGTAGGATAGATGGTAACCGAATTAGCAGAAGGGAAAAGCAAAAACAAGACTGCCTGGGGATGGCAGAGGGGATGTAGGAGCCAACAAGACTTTTCCAAGTTGAATATAACTCCAGCAAAGCCCAAAACACTGATGTCACCAGCAGCCTCTGAACCCAGGGATAAGGTGGAGCTAAAAGTGAAAAAAACTGGGACTTCTCTGGTGGTCCAGTGGCTATGAATCTGAAGGTTCCCCACCCCTGGTGGGGGAGCCAAGATCCCACATGTCTCAGGGCAGCTAAGCCCACGTGCCACAATTCCAGAGCCCTCATGCCATGCTGTGTGCCACAACTAAGACCCTATGCAGTCAAAGAAACATATAAAAATATGAAAAATGAAAGTGAAATAAGTGAGTGAAAGTTTAAAGAAGGAATAGCTGGACCCTTAGATCAGCTTCCCCAACCTGCATAGTCTGGCAACTACCTCCATCTCCCCAACAGAAACTGGAAAGATTTTTATTCTCCAGAGAAACAGATCCCGGGTGATTGTAGAGCTTTGGGACCAAAAAATGGAAGGACTCATTAAAAGTCTAAATGCTGAAAGGTGAGACCCTTCTTCAACTTGGCTTTGCAAGCAACCAAGCTGATTTCCCACAGTAAGAAGATTGCTTCCTAAAAAATTCAGCGTCCTCAGGACAGGAGAGGGGGGAATGAGATTTGGAATTGAAAAGAAATAAAATGGCCAATCCCTGCCTGATCACCCTATAGTGAAACTCATTCTTTAAGATAGTGGTTTGCCAAATAAGTTCTTAAACAGGAAAAAGCACTAAAAGACCAGACATTTTTCAGAGAGCCTTAACCACTGAAGACAGAACAAACAACTAGATTCAAAAGGAATGCAAAAGAGTCACAGAGTTCTACATCTAATAAGACTGGTAAGCTCCAACCAGACTTGACCCTCCCAAAGATAAAAATATCAACTCTGGGAAATTTTATATATATATAGTTGTTGTTTTTCAGTTGCTTAGTTGTGTCTGACTCTTTGCGACCCCATGGACTGCGACATGCCAGGCTTTCCTGTTCTTCACCATCTCCTGCAGCTTGCTCAAACTCATGTCCATTGAGTCGATGATGCCATCCAACCATCTCATCCTCTGTTGTCCCCTTCTCCTCCTGCCCTTAATCTTTCCCAGCATCAGGGTCTTTTCCAAGGAGTCATCTCTTCACATTAGGTGGCCAAAGTATTGGAGCTTCAGCTTCAGCATCACTCCTTCCAAAGAGTATTCAGGGTTGATTTCCTTTAGGATTGACTGGTTTGATCTACTTGCAGTCCAAGGGACTCTCGAGTCCTCTCCAGCATCGCAATTTGAAAGCATCAATTCTTCAGCACTCAGCCTCTTTATCATCTTTGTTATGGTCCAACTCTCACATCTGTACATGACTGCTAGAAAAACCATAGCTTTGACTCTGCAGCCTGGTGGGCTACAGTCCAGAGGGTCACAAAGAGTCAGACACAACTGAGGAACTCAGCACACACTCATGCATATACCTGAAAATACTGAGAAGTAGACAACAGGAAGAAGATCTTGGAGGAGTTCTGAAACTTAGAAGAAAGTAATGGCATAGGGTGAGTTGGCTATTTACAGCTTTCAGCCTCAGGGCCAATCGAATAGCTAAAACTCCAATGTGTGTTAGTTGCCAGGTTTCTCTGTCCTTGGGATTTTCCCGGGAAGAATCCTGGAGTGGGTTGCCATTTCCTTCTCCAGGGGATCTACCTGACCCAGGGATCAAAACCCAGTCTGCCACAATGCAGGCAGATTCTTTACTGTCTGAGCCACCAAAACTCCAATAGAAACCCACAGTCTTTCAAGACTGAAGAATCAGAGAACAGAGCTGGGGGCAAACATAGCTACTGAAAGTGAGAGGGAAATCTTGGGAAAGAGGGATACAGAGAGGGGAAACCCTAAATTCTGTGTAAAAACCCTGGTCAAATGTGTGGCTGAACCATGAACCATCAACATGTCTTACAGAGGAATAAAAGTAGAAGAGACTTTTTAAAAGACAAATAATAAAGTGGCAGAATTAAATGCAATATCAATAATTGCATTAAAGGTTAATGGATTATATACTCCCATTAAAGGGAAGATATTGGAAGAATGAATTTTTAAAAAGCAAGGCCCAACTATATGTTGCCTGCAAGAAACACTTTAAAGACTGATTAGTTGAAAATTAATGGAGAAAGAATATGAGTATGGGAAGACAGAAGTGATTTCATGAATAACAGCTAAAATAGACTTAAAAAATAAAGAGACTCATTCAATAATAATAGAATAAATGGCAAAGTGTGGTCTCCTGGGGGTTGAAAGGAAGGCAAATTAAAAGGAGTGCAAAATAGATGTTCTCTTGAGCTGGTTGAAGTTAGTACATCCAGGACATCTGCATGCTGCCTCCAAAGCAGCCAGGATTCCTTTCAGATTGCAGCCAGGCTGGATTCAGCACTTACTGAGTGCCTAGTATGTGCTCATGACTCTACTAGACACCAGGCAGGACTTAACAGTGCTAAGATGTGGGCTTCCTGGGACTTCCTGGCGGTCCAGTGGTTAAGACTTGTGCTTCCACATCAGTGGGCATGGGTTTGATCCCTGGTGAGGGAAATAAGATTCCTCATGCCCTGCGGTAAAGCCAAAAAAAAAAAGACATGGGCTTCCCATGAACACCCAGCTGGGACTATTCACAATTCTACAACCCAGTCCTCAGTTTTCTCCAGTGACTCCACCCGACACCTTCACATGCCACCTGCATCTTCTCTAAAGCTCTATTGCACAGTGACATCACCTCAGCAGAGTGCCCTGTACAGAGTTATTACTTAATAAATATGAATTACTGTTTTTACCTGACATATGGCCATAAATATGTGTGTGTATATAAATTCATATATCAAGAGAATTTTCCTGACCACCAGTCTAACCTGGTAGAGTCTTCTCCCACCCCTTGCATTCTACCCTCCTACCCTACAGTTACTTTTCTTCATCTTACTGAACAACTTTATACAATCCGTCACTGTCTTTCTCTTCCCACTGGAGTCCGTAAGGACCTTGGAGTGCTAAGAGTGAATGCTGAAGGCATAGGAAGAGCTCTCCCCAGGAGCAGGCAATAAGGAAATGCATTGTCTTCTGAGAACTTAAAAACCAATACTTAAACCCACAGAAAGACAATTTGTTCTTTGTCATTATAACCACACACCACTAAATCAAAGAAAAGTGCCTGGGTGCCCTGCAGGGCAGACTGCTTTACCACACTGTCCTCGGTAAACTGTTAGCAGGAACTTCATTGTTTTGTTTACTGTTGTACCCCATCATGCAATTACAAAGATTGCTGTTACTGAAAGTATTTTCTCCAGATTTTCATGTGTATGATTCATGTCCTCCCACACAGACATTCACTTATGAGCGTGTCTTAATACTGTGTGTGTGTGTGTGTGTGTGTGTGTGTCTCCCGCATTGTGCCCGCTGGCAAGCATGAAGAAGTGAAGTCACTCAGGCGTGTCTGACTCTCTGCGACCCCATGGACTGTAGCCTGCCAGGCTCCTCCATCCATTGGATTTTCCAGGCAAGGATACTGGAGTGGGTTGCCATTTCCTTCTCCAGAGGATCTTTCCAACCCAGGGACTGAACCAGGGTCTCCTGTGTTACAGGCAGACTCGTTAAAGTCTGAGCCACCAGGAAAATCCATGTCTTAATACTGTGTGTGTATGTGTGCGTGTGTGTGTGTCTCCTGCATAGTACCCACTGGCAAGCATGTAGTAGGCACTTAATAAATAAGTATTTGATCAAGCTTGGTACCCCCCACCTGGAAGCTGGGATGGGAAAGGGCCTTGGCAGAAATGTCATCACCAGATAAAGTTGCCCAAGAAAATCATTTTATGATAGGGCAGTGGAAGCAAGAAAAGCATGGTGCAAAGCAACTATCCTACAATTAAAAAAAAAAAAGACAAGCAAGCTGCCACCCCTCATCTTCAGCCCTATCTTGGCAAACTGCAAAGACCCTGACCCTCTCACCACTCTCTCCTGCTGCTTGAGAAATAGACAACTTTTACTTTTTAAAAAATTTTTATTTTTACTTTATTTTACTTTACAATACTGTATGGGTTTTGCCATACATTGACATGAATCCACCACGGGTGTACATGCGCTCCCAAACATGAACCCCTCTCCCACCTCCCTCCCCATAACATCTCTCTGGGTCATCACCGTGCACCAGCCCCAAGAATGCTGTATCCTGCATCGGACATAGACTGGCGATTCGATTCTTACATGATAGTATACATGTTACAATGCCATTCTCCCAAATCATCCCACCCTCTCCCTCTCCCTCTGAGTCCAAAAGTCCGTTATACACATCTGTGTCTTTTTTGCTGTCTTGCATACCAGCCATATTTTTCACAGAACTAGAACAAATAATTTCAAGATTTGTATGGAAATACAAAAAAACCTCGAATAGCCAAAGCAATCTTGAGAAAGAAGAATGGAACTGAAGGAATCAACTTGCCTGACTTCAGGCTCTACTACAAAGCCACAGTCATCAAGACAGTATGGTACTGGCACAAAGACAGAAATATAGATCAATGGAACAAAATAGAAAGCCCAGAGATAAATCCACACACATATGGACACCTTATCTTTGACAAAGGAGGCAAGAATATACAATGGAGTAAAGACAATCTCTTTAACAAGTGGTGCTGGGAAAACTGGTCAACCACTTGTAAAAGAATGAAACTAGATCACTTTCTAACACCGCACACAAAAATAAACTCAAAATGGATTAAAGATCTAAATGTAAGACCAGAAACTATAAAACTCCTAGAGGAGAACTAGGCAAAACACTCTCTGACATAAATCACAGCAGGATCCTCTATGATCCACCTCCCAGAATACTGGAAATAAAAGCAAAAATAAACAAATGGGATCTAATTAAAATTAAAAGCTTCTGCACAACAAAGGAAAATAAACAACTTTTAGAGAGGACCTACTCTGGTCCAGTCACTGAGCTAACCCTTTGCATGTGTTGCCTCATCTAATGTCTGCTATGACTGTCTTTGCCCCTAACCCCCAGACAATGAAACTGAGACTTGATGAGGTTAAGTAATTTACCCGAGATTATTCATCTGGCAGCCAGTCAAACTGGAGTCAAAAGATCTAGCATCAGAGTTTATGCTCGAAGAGATCAAGGTGTTGGCGTCTCTGGTGGCTCTGTGGTAAAGAATCTGCCTGCCAGTGAAAGAGACGTGGGTTTGGTCCCTAATCTGGGAACATCCCACATGATGCAAAGCGACCAAGTCCGTGCACACAGCCACTGATCCTGTGCTCCGGAGCCCGGAAGCCGGCGGGCCTGGAGCCTGCGCTCTGCGACAGAAGCCCGTGCCCGCAACCATAGCGCAGCAACCAAGACCCCGCGCGGCCGAAAAGAAACAAATGAGACTATCTTTTAAAAAAGAATATGGTGTTTTTCGATACAGATATTTAAATATCTTAAACTCTTGACTGTAGGTTATGTCATTTTTTACAAATATCTTTAGAATTGATAAGTCATTGGTAATGCTTTAGCTCAGGATTCTGTTTAGCTTTCCTCCTACTGCATCCGTTTGAACCCAGAAATCAAACTGGTCGATGAACCCAGCCTTCAAAATGCTCATCTCACAGAATTACACAGACTATCCCACTCTCTTTCGCAACATCACAGTGAACAGTTGATCAGCCCTACTATACCAGTGGCAGAACTAAAACATGCAGCTGGTCATTGACTCCTAACTCGTTTTGCCATCCAACTCCAATAAGCCAAGTCCAAAGTGAAACCTGGGCTTCCCTGGTGGCTCAGCAGTAAAGAATCTGCCTGCAATTCAGGAGACATGGGTTCAGTCCCAGGGTTGGGAAGATCCTCTGGAGAAGGAAATGGCCACCCACTCCTGTATTCTTTCCTGGAGAATCCCATGAACAGAGGAGCCTGGTGGGCTACAGTCCATGGGGTCACAAAGAGTCAGACACGACTTAGCGGGTAAACAACAACAAAGCGAAACCCAGAATACCAGATGCTTAAACTCAACCCTTAGAATGAAATGACATGAAACCTGGCGTTGATTCTTCATGGGCCTAATATGTCTGTAAGTTCCTCTCCTGTGAAGTCACCCGTGGAAATCTGTGATTGGATGTCACCTCACTGCCCTAAATTAGTTCCCTCTTAACCCATCAGCAGCATCTCGAGGCCAGCCTAAAGCTTGGTGTGCCATTTACCTCCTTGAACACACTCAAACCAGACTGGATTACTTGGTTTGGGTCTTGGGAAGTGGTGGGGAAGGACATATATGCATGTGATCTAAAGTAGGGCTTCTCAGACTGTAACATGTATGTGAATCCCACAGGGATCCTGGTGAAAGAGCAGACTTAGACTCAGCATTCGGGGTCAGGGCTTGAGGTATGACATTCTTAGCTTTCAGGCGATGCTGATGCTATGGCAACCTCACCCACACTTTGTGTAAAGGAAGGAAGAAGGAAAACCTCTGGGCATTTTTGAAGAAAACAAAGCCTGTCTTGAAGATCCACTGGTCACTTTTCCAGAGTCTTCTTTCCTCTACACACATACACATACACACACACACACACACACACCACACACACACACACCACACACACCACACACACACACACACCACACACACACCACACACACATACCACACACACACACCACACACACATACACACACACACACACCACACACACACCACACACACCACACACACCACACACACACCCCACACACACCACACACACACACCACACACACATACACACACACACACCCCACACACCACACATACACACACACACACACCACACACACACATACCACACACACCACACACACACACACACACACCACACACACACACACACACACACACCTCTTGTCCTATCTCACTGTAACCTCCAGGAGTTTATGCTGCCCCCTAAGTCTCTAGCCTCCTGCTCTACAAGCAGTACTCTGTACCTGGACATTTCCCAGGGTGTTCAGCCACCACAGTTCACCCTTGTTTTTAGTGGGTAACTGTCAGGCTAACCTAGCAAATCAGAGGACTTCAGCCTGCTCCTCCTGCTCCTCCTGGTCAGACAGCTGCCCTGGACTCTCCACACAAGGAAACACAGGGGCGAGGGCAATTGTAAGAACGTCTCATCCTAACAATCCCCAGTTCAACATACCAATTAGAGTCACACAGAAAGATGAGATTGTCTTGAGCAGCACATTCCAATGCTTATATATGGGCCCATGCCTCCCAAAAGGGACTCCCAGCCATGTAAGTTTGAGAACACTACATACCATTTCCCTTTCACAGCTGCATATTAGCACAACAAAGGCTCTGAAAAGTCCTGCAGTAAAGAAATTTATCTAATTTTAACTCAGTAAGTCACAAGCTTATTTATTATTGACCATGGAATTTTAATTTTTTTCCCACAGCATATTATGGGACTACTTTTCCACAGAGCTTTTAGGGACAGCTGTTTCACATAGCCAAAATTTCATTTTTTAATGTATTTGAGATTTGAAAATATACCTATGAGATTCAAATTTGCTTTCAGAAATTGTGTAGCTTAATAGTCTCTTAAGTTGCTTAAAAGTTGTCATTGATAATTTTTAAAGTCACAATTCAAGGGCAATATGGTGGCTCAGACAGTAAAGCATTTGCCTATAATGCAGGAGACCTGGGTTCGATTCCTAGGTTGGGAATATCCCCTAGAGAAGGAAATGGCTACCCACTCCAGTATTCTTGCTTGGAGAATTCCATGGACAGAGGACACTGGCAGGCTACAGTCCAGGGGATTGCAAAGAGTCGGACATGGCTGAGTAGCTAACACTTTCACATAGTAGAGGGGAAGTAATACAGTGTTTGTAGTAAATTCATGCTTGAATCCCAGTTCTGCTACTTATTAGCTGTGAACCCAGGAAAGAAAACCTACATCCCAGGACTTCTGTGAGGAATACAACTAACCTGCAAAAAGAGAGCCTGGAATTTAGAGACACTCAACACTTGGGGTATTTGAATACATTATCCAGATTTATAATGATCACTGGACCAGCTCAGCAACTCCATGAGTACAGACTGGGGCTGCTTCCACTTGTTCTCTCTTGGATTTTTATTGCAGCTCCACTTAACTGCATGTACCTGAGCAAAGGTAGGTTATCTGATCATAGGACTTCTCTTTAACGTGCGAGAACTCTGACAGTCTTTGCAAACAATGGTTCAGGATCTGTCTGAGTCACAGCTTTCAGCACACAATTGTAGACACACTTCATGTGTTTCCCTGAGAGTCATGGAGTCTAAAAACATCTCCAAAATTATCAATTAATCCAAAAGATGCATGTAGAAGAAAAGGCAGGTGTTCTAGCGCCAGGCACATTTTAATTCCAGCTTTGTCTCTGATTAACCGATGAAGACTTACTTTGCATCTCAGCCTCTTCATGTCTAAAATATGGACAATACTGTGCCTATTTTGAAGAGTTAATGAAATGTGTAAAATCAAATATGTAATTAAATAAGTGAATAAATTACAAAGAATAACACCTAATAATTGGTGTATGTTCAACAATATTAACTCTCTCCTCTACTTCACTTCAAACTCTCAAAGGTAGAAAGTAAATCTGATTGAGCAAACTATGTCTGAATCTCAATAGCAATCATCCATGGCGAGATATCTGGTCTTGCTTGCAGGACCATTACTATCAGGGAGACTAAGATCCAATGACAGGTTTCTGAACACCCAGGTAGAAAGACAGCTCTTTGAATAAGACTTAAGACTTGTTCACTTTTCCCCACAAACAGCTAAAGTTCTTTCTGCTAGTTATAAAAGTGGTCCAGATGATTAAACAGATTCCGATGGGATAAGCTTTACCTTATCTTAAGAAGAAATCACGTGAGGGAAAGAAACTGGATAACTTCTGACGGACTATTTATAAGCAGAGATGGTTAGGGTAAACCCACTTGCCCATCCTTCTCGCAGGAATAATGGCAGCTACCTGGATGGACTGAGAGGAATATGAAAGCAGGCAGAGGGGCAATTTGTGTCTGGTGTCAGCCCATGCAGCCACCTGGAGCAAACAGCCAGCTCAGAGTGTGGGTCAGATATGTGGCAACCCATCAGTTGTGTGTGTGTGTGTGTGTGTGTGTGTATGTATGTGTGTGTGTGCTTAATTAGCCTGCAAAATGTTGAGCTTCCATTCTTCCCCACAGTCATTTTGGCATGGATGTTTTTTTGTTGGCAAAGAGCAACAAGAGCCAGGTACCAAAATACCTGCAAATAGCTTTCCCTGTTACTATTGAGATTCATGTCTTGTTTCACTCTCTGTCCTTCATGGGGGAGAGATGGAAGGGCATTTATAGGAACGTCGATGTGGGCTCAGCAACAGGAGGGAATGACAGAGGAGGGTCAGTGAACTTAAAGACAGATTAATAGAAATTATCCAATATAAAAAACAGAGAGGAAAAAAATGAACTGAGCCTCAGGGACCTATATACAACATCAAAAGTCTAACATATGCATCACTGGAGTCCTAGACAGAGGAAAGAAAGACATTGATACAGAAACATAAATGTGAAGAAATAATGACTAAAAACTTCCTAGATGTAGTGAAAAATAGAAATTTACAGTTTAAGAAGCAGAGCAAAACAGTATAATCTCAAAGAAAACCTTCCCGTATCCAGACACATTATAATAAGATTGCTAAAAATGTTATCTTGCAGGTAGAGAAAAATGATATATTATATATACAAGGAAGCAATGATTCAAATAACTGCTTATTTCTCATCAGAAACCATAGAGATCAGAAGACAGTACTGGGGGGAAAAGAACTGAGACCTCTAAATCCACAATCATTCTTGAGGACTTTGGCATTTCTCTTACAGTAATAGATAAAAGAAGTAGAGAAAAATCAGGAAAGTTGTGGAAGACTTGAACAACAATATTAACCAGCTTGAATACTTGACCCAACAACAGTGAATGCACAAAGCGCACAGGGAACATTCACAAGATAGATCGTGTCCTGGATCATAAAGCAAATCTTAACAAATTTAAAATAACTGGAATTATAGAATGTGTTCTCTGTCCATAAGGGAATTAAACAATGAATCAGTGACAGGAAAATTCCAAAATATTTAGAAATTAGATAAACCAATTCCAGCAACCCATGAGTTAAAGAGGATGTCTCAAGAAAAAATAGGAAATATTTTGAGCTGAAAGAAAACCAAAGAATAGCATATTAAAAACTGAGGAAGGCAGCTAAAGCATTGAATGATTAAATTAGAAAACAAAGAATGGTCTCAAATCAAGAACTAAGCCTCCAACTTGAGAAACTAAACAACAAGGAGCTGACTAAGCCCAAAATAAGCAGAAGGAAATAATAAGAATAGAAATTAGTGAAATTGAAAACAAACACAATGGAGGAATTCTTAAACTAATTAATGGCTTCATTAAGATTGCAGGACCCAAGCCCACTATATAAAAAACAAAAATAGTTCTATATGATGGCAATGAATAATTGGAACCTAAAATTTGGGAAAAAAAATTTAGAACCACTATTATTTACACTAACTCAAAGAAAAATCATGAAACACTTGGGTATAGATCTAAACAAAACATACAAGATTTGCAGCTAAAACTACAAACACTGATGAAAGAAAGCAACGAAAGCCTAAATAAACCGAGAGGTATAATATGTTCACAGGGCCTCCTTGGTGGCGCAGCAGTAAAGAATTTGCCTGCCAAGGCAGGAGATGCAGGTTCAGTCCCTGGGTTGGGAAGATCCTTTGGAGAAGGAAATGGCAACCCACTCCAGTATTCTTGTCTGGCAAATCCCGTGGATAGAGAAACCCAGGTGGGCTACAATCCATGGGGTCTCAAAAGAGTCAGACTAGACTTAGTGACTAACCAACAATTATGTCCATGGCTTCAGTCAGTTCAGTTCAGTCGCTCAGTCGTGTCCGACTCTGCGACCCCATGAATCGCAGCACGCCAGGCCTCCCTGTCCATCACCATCTCCCGGAGTTCACCCAGACTCACGTCCATCGAGTCCATGATGCCATCCAGCCATCTCATCCTCGGTCATCCCCTTCTCCTCCTGCCCCCAATCCCTCCCAGCATCAGAGTCTTTTCCAATGAGTCAACTCTTCACATGAGGTGGCCAAAGTACTGGAGTTTCAGCTTTAGCATCATTCCTTCCAAAGAAATCCCAGGGCTGATCTCCTTCAGAATGGATTGGTTGGATCTCCTTGCACTCCAAGTCCATGGCTTAGAAGACTCAATTTTCTTAAGATGTCGTATATGCATGCTCAGTTGCTAAGTCATGTCTCTTTTGAGACCCCATGGACTGTAGCCCACCTGGGTTCTTCTGTCCATGGGATTCGCCAGACAAGAATACTGGAGTGTGTTGTCATTCCCCTCTCCAGGGGATATTCCTGACCCAGGGATCGAACCTGCCTCTCCTGCATTGGCAGTCAGGTTCTTTACCACTGTACCACCTGGGAAGCCATTAAGATGTTGATTTTCCCCCAGATGGATCTCTAGACTTAATACAATTCTAGTCCACATCTCGGAGAAGGCAATGGCATCCCACTCAAGTACTCTGGCCTAGAAAATCCCATGGATGGAAGAGCCTGGTAGGCTGCTGTCCATGAGGTCGCTAAGAGTCGGACACAACTGAGTGACTGCACTTTCACTTTTCACTTTCAATCATTGGAGAAGGAAATGGCAACCCACTCCAGTGTTCTTGCCTGGAGAATCCCAGGGATGGGGGAGCCTGATAGGAGACCGTCTATGGGGTCGCACAGAGTCGGACACGACTGAAGCGACTTAGCAGCAGCAGCAGCGGTCTACATCTCAGCAAGATTGTTATAGATATAAACAAGCTGATTTTAATATTTATGTGAGGTCAAAGGAACTAGAATTATCAAAGTACTTTTGAAAAAGAAGACAAATTTGGAGAACTTATACTATATGGTTTTAAGACTTATGATTACAGTAATCAAGATAATGTGGTACTTGCAAAATAATACATACATGGCTCAATGGATCAGAATAAAGAGTCTAGATACAGACCCATACAAACATGGTCAACTAATTTTTTTTATAACAGCATAAAGACAATTTGATAGAGAAATATTATCCAACAAGGAATTCATAAAGCAACTGGACATCTATACACAAAGAAATTAATCTCAACTTGTATCTCAAAACTCGTACAAAAATTAATTAAAAATGGATTACAGGCCTAAATATAAAACTTAAACTTTTAGGAAAAAAACAGAAGAAAATCTCTAACAACTTGTTAGGCAATATCTATATTTCTTAGATATAAAACACAAAAGAAAAATTTGGTCTATTGGACATCATCAAAATTTAAAACTTCTGCTCTGGGAAAGACATTGTGAAGAGAATGAAAACACAAGTTACAGGCATGGAGAAAGTACTCATAATCACATATCCAACACTGTTCTAATATCCAGAATATTTAAAGAATTCTCTAAACTCCAAAATAAGAAAAATTCAGTTTTTCAAATGAGCAAAATATTTGAACAAACATTTTAACAAAGAAAATATATGAAAGGTAAACAACGACATGAAATAAGGCTCAACATCCGTTGTTGACAGGAAAATGCAAATTAAAACAAACCGGGATACCATGATAAACCTATTAGAATGGCTATAATAACATTTTTTTAAAAACCAATAATTCCAAGAACTGGTGATGAAGAGAAGAAATTGGCTATCTCATATATTGCTAGTGGTAATGCAATTTTATAAAGTTAAGCTTGTACTTATAACATGGTCCAGCAGACTTTATCCAAAGTGTTACCCTAGAGAAATTAAAACTTTTGATCATACAAACACCTATGCATGAATATTTATAAGAGCTATTTATAACTGTCAAAACTGGAAATAATCAAAATATCCTTGAATGAGTAACTGGACAAACTGCTACAACAGAGCTTGCTGCTGCTGCTGCTAAGTCACTTCAGTCGTGTCTGACTCTGTGTGACCCCATAGATGGCAGCCCACCAGGCTCCCCTGTCCCTGGGATTCTCCAGGCAAGAACACTGGAGTGGGCTTATCTCAGCAATAAAAAAGAATGAACAACAACAGCAAAAAGAATGGAAAAAAAAGACATTATGCTTAGTAAAAGAAGTCAGACTCATCGTATTATGTACCATAAGGCCTCACGTATATGACATTCTGGAAAAAGCAAAACTACAGGGACAGAAAAAGAAAGATTAGTGGTCAGCAGGGGTTAGGGGAGCATGATGGGTATGAGCACAAAGTGGAAATGTAGGGGAAATGTATCAGGTGAAGGAATGGTTGTGTGTGGTAACCATGGCAATAGTTACACAACTCTGTGAATTTCTCAAAATTCACAAAACCATACACAAGACAAAAATTGAATTTTATTGCTTATAAGTTGTTTCAAAAGAAAGTGGGCATGGCTATATAAATATTAGAAAATAAAAGCAGAAATCAATGACACAGAAAACAGAAAAACAATTAAGAATATAATTTTAACCAAAAGCTGGTTCTATAAAAGCTTAAGAAAACTGATAAACCTCTTGATAAATTATCAAGAAAAAAAGACATGAATATCAATGATATGATATCAATAATATCAATGACATGATATCAATGACAACACCTGTTGTTCACTATAGATTCTACAGACATTAAAAGTATAATAAGGAAATGTGATGAACAATTTTATGCCAGTAAATTTAATAGGTGATAAGTGAAATTTACAAAGCCATTCAAAGACATAAACTGCTTAAGCTGATAATTAATAATTGATAACCTGAATAGCCCCATGTCTATTAAAGATACAGAATTGGAAAAAAGGATCTTCCTATTAAAAAAAAAAACAAGCAAAACAAACCAAAAACCTCCAGACTTGGTTAGCTTCACTGATGAAATTTGCAGAAGGTTTATATTAATAGAAGAAATAATACCAACTCTACTTAAGCTCTTCTGAAAAGCAGAAGAGGAAGAAGCACTTCCCAGTTCATTTAATTATTTCATAATTTTTTAAACACCAAATGGAGAGCAGTGCTCTCATTACTTACAAGGCTCCCAAATCGAAGTCATTGCCCAAGAACTCCTCCAGTAGACTTGTATCCAGGGTGGGGTTCCCCAGAGTACCATTGGCACCTTGAGCTGCAAAGGCAAATTGAAAAATCTAGAGATTCATGAAGATTTCAGAGTGGTTGATCACTAACATTTCAAAGCAATTGAATGACATAATATATTTATTGAGAATGTAGTCTTCCTTCCATTCAAATATTTCCTTCAGAAATCTTTTTAGATGTTATCCTCTTCCAGTAGCCTTCCTTGACCACCCAAGGTTGGCTTAGGTGCCCATTTCTATGTGCTTTCATTAACACCATGTATTTTGCCTTATGTACTATTTTAATTGCTTGCTTTTGTGTTTGTTTCTATATCTAAATTCTCTAACTTCAGGGACTGTGTCTTTCTTATTGTATCTACAAGTATCTATGGTATAAAAAAAAGAAAAGATTTATTGGCTGGCTGGATGGACTGATGATTGGTTTGTTGGCTGGACAGTTTACTTCCAGTTAAGTCATCAAGAAGTTCAATATCTGGCCTCGTGTTTTTGTTAGACTTCCCAAATATAACACAACAGTTCTGTCCTTTTTCTGGATTTACAAAATGAAAATGAGCTTATTGATTTCCTTCTGATCTTTATAAAGATACCAGAATATTTAACAATACAAAATAGGTTATAAAGAAGACAAAACAATCTTTCTTTGCAGATAACATGACTGTATACCTAGATAATTCAAGAGAAACAATTGACAACACAAGGAAATGATCAGAAAAGTCAATAAAGTAGACAGTTAAAAATTAACTACAGAGACTAATTACTTTTGTATATACAAAAAATGACTAGTCAATCATTCAAATAAATATAATGGGGGAAAAGAAGATTTCACTCAAAATAATGAAAAGCCTAAAATATCTAAACATATATTTGGGGACAATATATTTTTTTAAAAAAACAGCTAAGAAACTCTATGAAGTATCATAAAAAGAAATTTGACAAATGGAAAGGCCATCATTATTCTTAGACTAAAATAATCATTATCAAAGAGCTTTTACTAGACATTATTTAGGATGTCTGCCAAACCCACAGTCATTTTCTAAGACATTTGCCCTTATAAAAAGTCTTGAGTTACCCTTACAAGTACCTGAATCAGAGAAAAAAAAATTGGTTGGACAGTGACCAATTCAATTATTTCTCCTAAAATTTGAACTGCTAAACTTTAATGCTGGTGGGTAAGATTATGTCGCATAATAGCTCTGGCAGAGGACTAGAGTGATAGTCTAAATATTTCTGCCAGGTTCTTTACCCAGATCCTTCACCCAGGTCCTTCATGATTAGAGGGAGGCTGGTTGTTCCCCTTTTCAAAGTCTTATATGCATGCAGTAAACCCTTTTGAATTGATTTGTATGTTATCTGAAATCAAATAATCCCCAAGGAAATGGTTCTGAAAATCTTCTGGAAAAGTAAATACATAAAAATGACCAGAAAACTTATGGAGAGGGGGCGGGGGGGGGGCAATAATTACTAAGAAATACACAGATGAACACATCAAAGGAACACACATGAGCCCAGGATATATCAAGAAATATTACATATGTATGGACTAAATCTGATAGACAGAGTGCCTGATGAACTATGCACAGAGGTTCGTGACATTGTACAAGAGACAGGGATCAAGACCACCCAGGTATAAAGACCATCCCCATGGAAAAGAAATGCAAAAAAACAAAATGGCTGTCTGGGGAGGCCTTACAAATAGCTGTGAAAAGAAAAGAAGTGAAAAGCAAAGGAGAAAAGGAAAGATATTCCCATTTGAATGCAGAGTTCCAAAGAATTGCAAGGAGAGATAAGAAAGCCTTCCTCAGTGATCAATGCAAAGAAATAGAGGAAAACAACAGAATGGGAAACGCTAGAGATCTCTTCAAGAAAATTAGAGATACCAAAGGAACATTTCATGCAAAGATGGGCTCAATAAAGGACAGAAATGGTATGGACCTAACAGAAGCAAAAGAGATTAAGAAGAGGTGGCAAGAATACACAGAAGAACTGTACAAAAAAGATCTTCACAACCAAGATAATCATGATGGTGTGATCACTCACCTAGAGCCAGACATCCTGGAATGTGAAATCAAGTGGGCCTTAGAAAGCATCACTACGAACAAAGCTAGTGGAGGTGATGGAATTCCAGTTGAGCTATTTCAAATCCTGAAAGATGATGCTGTGAAAGTGCTGCACTCAATATGCCAGCAAATTAGGAAAACAGCAGTGGCCACAGGACTGGAAAAGGTCAGTTTTCATTCCAATTCCAAAGAAAGTGAAAGTGAAGTCACTCAGTCATGTCTGACTCTTTGTGACCCCATGGACTGTAGCCCACCAGGCTCCTCAGTCCATGGAATTTTCCAGGCAAGAGTACTGGAGTGGGTTGCCATTTCCTTCTCCAGGGGATCTTCCCAACCCAGGGACTGAACCCGGGTCTCCCCCACTGCAGGCAGATGCTTACCATCTGAGCCACCAGGGAAGCCCAATCCCAAAGAAAGGCAATGCCAAAGAATGCTCAAACTAACACACAATTGCACTCATCTCACACGCTAGTAAAGTAATGCTCAAAATTCTCCAAGCTAGGCTTCAGCAATATGTGAACCGTGAACTTCCAGATGTTCAAGCTGGTTTTAGAAAAGGCAGAGGAACCAGAGATCAAATTGCCAACATCTGCTGGATCATCGAAAAAGCAAGAGAGTTCCAGAAAAACATCTATTTCTGCTCTATTGACTATACCAAAGCCTTTGACTGTGTGGATCGCAATAAACTGTGGAAAATTCTGAAAGAGATGGGAATACCAGACCACCTGACCTGCCTCTTGAGAAACCTATATGCAGGTCAGGAAGCAACAGTTAGAATTGGACATGGAACAACAGACTGGTTCCAGATAGGAAAAGGAGTACGTCAAGGCTGTATATTGTCACCCTGCTTATTTAACTTATATGCAGAGTACATCATGAGAAACGCTGGGCTGGAAGAAGCACAAGCTGGAATCAAGATTGCCGGGAGAAATATCAATAACCTCAGATATGCAGATGACACCACCCTTATGGCAGAAACTGAAGAGGAACTAAAAAGCCTCTTGATAAAAGTGAAAGAGGAGAGTGAAAAAGTTGGCTTAAAGCTCAACATTCAGAAAACGAAGATCATGGCATCTGGTCCCATCACTTCATGGCAAACAGATGGTGAAACAGCATCAGACTTTATTTTGGGGGGCTCCAAAATCACTGCAGATGGTGATTGCAGCCATGAAATTAAAAGACGCTTACCCCTTGGAAGGAAAGTTATGACCAACCTAGACAGCATATTGAAAAGCAGAGACATTACTTTGTCAACAAAGGTCCAAGGCTATGGTTTTTCCTGTGGTCATGTATGGATGTGAGAGTTGGACTGTGAAGAAAGCTGAGAGCCGAAGAATTGATGCTTTTGAACTGTGGTGTTAGAGAAGACTCTTGAGAGTCCCTTGGACTGCAAGGAGATCCAACCAGTCAGTCCTAAAGGAGACCAGTCCTGGGTATTCATTGGAAAGACTGATGCTGAGGCTGAAACTCCAATACTTTGGCCACCTCATGTGAAGAGCTGACTCATTTGGAAAGACCCTGATGCTGGGAGGGATTGGGGGCAGGAAGAGAAGGGGATGACAGGGGATGAGATGGCTGGATGGCATCACTGACTCGATGCACCTGAGTTTGGGTGAACTCTGGGAGTTGGTGATGGACAGGGAGGCCTGTCATGCTGCAATTCATGGGGTCTCGAAGAGTCGGACATGACTGAGTGACTGAACTGAACTGATGGACTAAATATATATATATGTGTGTGTGCTAAGTTGCTTCAGTCATGTCTGGCTCTTTGTGACCCTAGGGACTGTAGCCTGCTAGGTGTCTCTGTCCTTGGGATTTTCAGGCAAGAATACTGGAGTGGGTTGTCATGCCCTCCTCCAGGGGATCTTCCCAACCCAGTGATCAAACCTGCGTCTCTTGAGTCTCCTGCATTGGCAGGAGGCTTCCTTACCACTAGCACAACCTGGGAAGCCTCATAATACATATTATATTTACATATGTGTATATATATATACACACACACAATAGGTACATGATAAGCATATCCTTTCACACTAGTGAGGAAAGATTAATTATTCAATATATGTTGTGGGGAAAATTGGTTATACATCTGGGAGAAAAAAACCTGGATTATTTTCTTGTTCCCACGCCAAAATTCCAGATAGATGGAAAATTTCAACATAAATAAATAAAACCATAGAAAGAAAACATCAGTGACTATACTTATGATCTTGAGATAGAGAAGATTTTTTCAAGCATGGCACAAAAGTCAAAAATTATTTTTTAAAAAAACCTTGATAAAATTTCATTATATACATTTTTTTGTGCAGGGAAGAATTTTTAATGGATTATTTTAAAATAATTTCTAACCTAAAGAGAAACTACAGGAATACAAAGAAAGTCACACATAACCTTCACCCACATTTATCAGTTATTAACACTGTTAACATTTATTAACATTTTTATTATTCGTGCTCTCTCTCTCTCTCTCTCTCTCTCTCTCACACACACACACACACACAGATACATACTCACCTACACATATCATTTTGAATCACTTGAGAACAGGTGCCTTCATCCCTGACTCCTTCAGTATATCTTCCTCAGTATAACCATTATCTTTCCAACCACAATTCAATTATCAAAATCAGAAAACTTACTATTGATACAGTTTTATTATACAATCTACATTCCACATTCAAATTTTGCCAATTGTCTTAATAAATGTCATTAATAGCATTTTTTTCTGGTACATAATTAAATCCAGGGGAACGTAATACATTTAGTTTTCATGGTTCTATAGATATTTTTAAAGGCTATAGGCTGTTTTATAGAACGTGCTTCAGTTTTAGTTTGCCTCATGTTTTCTCAAGGTTAAATTCAAATTTTGTGTGTTTGGCAAGAGAATTACATAAATGATATTACATCTTTCTTAGTGCCTTATATCAGGAGGACCATAATATCATTATTATTGATACTAATTTTCACCTCTTGGTTAAGGTACTACCTGCCAACTTTCTCCACTATGAATTTACTACTATTCTTTCTGTAATTTGTGGCAAAATACTTTGAAATATGCAAATATTCTGTTCCTCATTAAATTTTTATCTAGTAGTTTTAGTATCCATCAAAGATAATAAGCATTTTAATCCACAAGGAAAGTTGAAAACAAAGTGAAGGAATATTTTCAGTATACATGAGAAAGTAACTATCCATAATACCCAAAATATTCTTTCAAATCAGTAAAGTAACAGCTACACTTCAATAGAAAATAGTAAAAGACTTAAAGAGGCAGTTCATAAAATGAAAAATCAAACTGGTTAATAACTGCACATAATATATTAAACTTTACTAAGAAACAATTTAAAATATAAGAAAATTTTCTTTTTTTCTTACAAAATTAGCATATATTCAAGGAATTAATAAAATCCACTGTTAATGATGATAGAAATAAGATGACCCTTTTATGCACTGCTGACAGGAATACATATTAAATAATCTATCTAAAAAGAGCTGGCAGATGTTTCAAAAAAGCTGAATGTGTGTATATACTCTGATCCCAAAAATTCACTTAATATGCTTATGATAATAGACCTGCTATAATAATAGAAAATTGAGAATAGATGACCATTAATTGACATTCACTTAATGAAATACTATGCAGTCATTTAATAAATTCTATAACAATTCAAGAGAAAGTAGTTTGCAAAATCTTTACCTACCCAATTTGTTTTCAAATATAAATGCAACAGACAGACAATTCCAAAATTTAAAAGTTTAGAGTAGAAAGCCTCATGACTTCCTCTTGAAAATAACTCCTTGGCAGTGAAATTCTACCAAGCAAAAATGATTCAAAAGAAAGAATGCAGAAATATAGAAATTGAAGGGGCAAAACAGTGATGAACAGTGAACACAGGACTTAAACTGAATAGCTGAGGGAAATACGGTTACAGATCACAACGGAAAAGTAAGAAGCCCTTAAAAAGGAAAAAGCATCAGCAACAAAATTCACCAGATAGGGAGGGGAAAATGGGAAGACGTGATAGCAATCTCTCTGTTATTCATATCTCAGAGTTCATCTTCATTACACTAAATCTCAACCATTGAGTAAAGAACTAACTGTTCCAGCTTTGTAGTGACTTTCAAATCCCCTTTCTTAATCTTGGAAGAATCATTTAGAACTATCTCTAATAGTAAAGAAACAATTATTTAAATTCTATAATTCCTTCAGTTTCCCTTCAAGTTCTTTTTATCTTATTAAATTCAATTTTAATTGAATAAAATTAACATTTATATTTAATATCAATATTTTATTTAAATAGTACATGTGAGCTAAGATCCATTTTTTACAAAATTATTTCTACCATCTATCTAGTTATCCTTCCATCTATAGATATTCATAGAGAAGATGAAACAATATTCTACAACTGTTGACAGTACGTAGATGGTAGGATTTAGAGTGATTTATAATTTTTTTTCAATTCCTATTACACACTTTGGAAAATTATTTTTCACTTTGCACAATTTTGAATAAAATGATTTTCTAAAACAAGTGAGAAATAAATTGCTAAAATAGATAAAAAACATAAAACCTAAACTAAACCAAAAGCCCTGGAGTAAATAGAGAAAATTTCCACTCATGACTATCACCCTATACTAGCATAAAAGATAAAAGTCCCAGTGGCATCATGAGTTATGTTCTAAAACATGATAATTCTTCTGCCTGCCATTTTCACAATTCTGGAACGTAAAGAAAGAAGTTCAGTTCAGTTCAGTTGCTCAGTCGTGTCCGACTCTTTGCGACCCCATGAACCGCAGCATGCCAGGCCTCCCTGTCCATCACCAACTCCCGGAGTCCACCCAAACCCATGTCCATGGAGTTGGTGATGCCATCCAACCATCTCATCCTCTGTCGTCCCCTTCTCCTCCTGCCCTCAATCTTTCCCAGCATCAGGGTCTTTTCCAATGAGTCAGCTCTTTGCATCAGGTGGCCAAAGTATTGGAGTTTCAGCTTCAAAATCAGTCCTTCCAATGAACACCCAGGACTGATCTCCTTTAGAATGGACTGGTTGGATCTCCTTGCAGTCCAAGGGACTTTCAATAGTCTTCTCCAACACCACAGTTCAAAAGCATCAATTCTTCGGTGCTCAGCTTTCTTCACAGTCCAACTCTCACATCCATCCATGACCACTGGAAAAACCATAGCCTTGACTAGATGGACCTTTGTTGACAAAGGAATGTCCCTGCTTTTCAATATGCTGTCTAGGTTGGTCATAACCTAGGTTGTGGACATTTCCCTGGTATAATTTCAATATGCATTATTTCAGCTGTCTATCCCACACACCCATATCCCTCATGTAATCCAGTGCCTTGAATTCCTCCTAGGGGTAGGGTACCTCGGTACTAGATCACTGCACTGTTTATATGAGTTGTCGGAGGGCCATTTCATCTTCAGCTTTGGGCTTGCTAATTCACCCATGGCATTAAAACAAAATTTTAAAAATCTTAAGCACCTCACAAATGGGAAAAATTGATGGGTGCTGAGACAGGCAGAAGAGAGGGAGGGGGAAAGGGAAGAGACAAAAGAGATCACCAGCTCCATTCAGTGACATGAACTCAGAGGGAGATGGACGGAAGATATCCCTAAAGGTCGAGATGGTCAGAAATGACCTCGTAGTGGGGCTTTGTCTTGAGCTAGACTTGGAGAAAGGATCAGATGGAGATGAGAAGAGACTCATTCCTTCTCTCATTGATTCAACCAGTACTTACTAAGCACCTACTATGCACCAAGCATTGTACAAGGTTCTGAGAACACAGCCTTGAGAAAAATTAACAAGATCCACTCAGGAGGCTTGCATTCGAATGGAGGGGAAGCGAGCCACAGTGGGGGAGGAGGTACATGACATATGAGAAACAATAAATAAATAGGACCTTTTTGGGTGGTGATGAAAATAAAATAGGATGGCATGATAGGCAGTTGAGGAAGGAGCTCCATTCAACCTGGAGGCTTTTCTCAGGAAGGCACCAGCTGTGAAGAATTGAGGGCAGAGTATGCTAGGAAGAGGAAACAGCCCCCAAGAGCCCGGGGGCTGGACTGAGATGGCTTGTCAGAGAAACAAACCATTCTAGTGTGGTCAGAGCACAGGAGCACAGAGGAGGAGGAAGGGAAGGTGCTCAAAGCAATGAGAAGCCTTTGGAAACTGAAATAATATGCTTTACATTTTTTTATTTGTTTGGCTGCATTTGGTCTTGGTTGCAGCACACGAGATCTTCGTTGTGTCATTGTGGGATCTTTCCTTGCAGCCCATGGACTCTCTAGTTGCCCCTCAAGGGCTCAGTAGTTGCCCGTGGGCTTGGTTGCTCTGTGGCTTGTGGGATCCTCCCAGAGCAGGGAATCGAACCCGTATTCCCTGCATCGCACAGTAGAGTCTTAACCACTGGACCACCAGGGAAGTCTCCCTCTAAATTTATAAAAGGTCACCATAGTTGCTTTGCAGGAAAGAACTATCCAGGACAAGAACAGTAGAAGGGAAATCAGCTTCAAGCCTGTCGCAGTTGTCCGGGGACTTTCAGAGGGAGTTTGGAGTTCTTACTCTGGAAAGGAGAAGCACTTTGCCTGACTTGACCAGTCCTCTTAACAGCTCTAGAGTGAGTGAAGTCACTCAGTCGTGTCTGACTCTTTGAGACCCCATAGACTGTAGCCTACCAGGCTCCTCCATCCATGGGATTTTCCAGGCAAGAGTACTGGAGTGGGTTGCCATTTCCTTCTCCAGAGGATCTTCCCAATCCAGGGATTGAACCCGGGTCTCCCACATTGTAGGCAGACGCTTTACCGACTGAGCCACAAGGGATTTCCAGTGTACAGAGAAGGCAACGTGATTACACAGGTTAACTAGCTCCCCCGGGGTCACACAGCTGTAAATGACCTGCAGCCAACAGGCCTGCCCTGATTTCCTGAAAGTGTTCTCGCTCCCATCCCCATCACTACTACCCCCAGCCTGTATTCCTCCTCCTCCCCAACAATGCCAGCCAACTGAGGGAAAGCAACTTGCTTTCAACTGGGCTTTGGTCAAGACAATTGCTAAGAGAAGCAGATGGAGGAAAAGATCTGTTTAGTTTTCCACTGAAGCCCCTGCTGGAGTCCCATCTGCTTTATACAGCCCACCCCACCCCACCCCCAAACACATACACACAACTCCCCACAGAGAAGTAGGAGGTGACCCATAGATTCTCAGACCTGACCTCTGTGCTGCTTGCATTACCTCACCCACCCTCCCCAACCTCCATCCCTAGGTAGAAATAGGAGATGGTCCACGGCATCCAGGACCTGCCTGTGTGACTTGTCCAAATTCCTTACTGAACCAAGAGAGATGAACCCCAGGCTAGCTGGCTTTCTCTAGGACTCCAAAACCACAGCTGTGCTTTCCAGACCCAAAGGAAATTATTCCACAATATAAATCTGTAGTGTCAGATAGAATTGTTTTCAGGAGGCTTTACACACACAGGGTGACACCCAAATGGCTCTTAAAATACATCACATGCTTTTTAAAAAATAATCACTTTGCTCTAAATGTCTTCAAAGCTGATCTATAACACCCAAACCTGCAAAGTGTGTGTTCTTGAGCATTCCACCCACTGTCAGGAAGGCTCAGGTCCAAACCTTGATGCCACCCTTTTCTAGATTTCTCTCTATGGCCCGGAAGGGCTGTCACCATCCTGCTCACAAAAGCTGAAACTGCCCAGGCCTCCAGGAGTCCCAGAGACCCACTCCCTTCATTGCTCTAAGGAAGCAAGGTCCTTTCACCCTAGCTCTCTGCCCCACTTCGAGGCACAGTGACAGCTGCAGGATGCTCACCTGTCCTGTTGCCCCTGGCCTCGGGCAGACCTCAATCCACCAGGGATGCCACAGACAAATCTAAGTTGCATCCACAAGACTCACTCATAGGCATACGTGTGCCTTTGGGGACACAGGGCTTCCCCGAAGTTATGAACAGGGGGCATACAGCAAGGACCTCCCTTTCTGTCTCCCTTCCACCCACCCAGCCACCACCAACCAGTCCTGTGTAAGGACCCTTCTTGTTTCCCTTCCAATATAACCCCCTCAAACCCAGGTGCCCCCTGTTCCTTTTTAACTACTCTTTCACTCTTTATCCCAAAACAGTGCTGCCCAGACTATTCAGACAACAGGTAAGATGACAAAATTTGTCTGTTAGGACAATTCTAGGATTAAAAAAAATTTTTTTTTGGCAGCCCCAGGTCTTAGTTTCATCATCTGGGATCCAGTTCCCTGACCAGGGATAGAACCAGGGATCAAACCTGGGCCCCCTGCACTGGGAGCACAGAGTCTTAACCACTGGACCACCAGGGAAGTCCCTTTAGGTTTTTTAGAGACTCTAAATAGCAACCAGTGTTCCCACCTCCTGCAACCCCCACCCTCATTGCCCTTTGAACTTAAACGTAGAGCTTCCCTCTGATGTACCAGTGCTCATGAGGAATTGTAGCATCATTGTTCGTAGATATGCCAAAGAAGGAGGGGGAGGGGAGGGAGAGGAAAAGATGGAGGATGGGAAGAGAAAGGAGACATCCATTTGCTTAAGGGTGTGTGCTCAGTTGCTTGAGCCACCCCTTTCGCCTTCAGTCTTTCCCAGCATCTGGGTCTTTACCAATGAGTTAGCTCTTGGCACTAGGTGGCCAAAGTATTAGAGCTTCAGCTCCAGCACCAGTCCTTCCAATGAATATTCATGGTTGATTTCCTTTAGGATTGACTGGTTTGATCTCCTTGCAGTCCAAAGGACTCTCAAGAAGAATAATAATCATAGAATAAAGATAATAAAAGCATTTACCTCAGGGAATTGTGAGGATTAAATGAGATAATGCATATAAAGGTATGCAGCATAGTTCTCAGCTCAGTACTGTCCTTTGTCATAACCATCCATTGCTGTGCTCAAGAAGTTCATAACCCAGTGAGAAAGACTGACATGAAAGCACACCATAGCAGCTTGATGTGGCAACTGAGTGTCACAGGGCATTACAGGTCACCTAAATGACTCAACAGGAGCAAAAAGGTGCCAGGGAAGTCTTCCAGGAATAGGGGTCCATGGAGCTGGAACTGTCAGCAGGGGCAAATCCGGGGGCTTTGAATGACGTGAGATTCTTTCTTTAATGTTCCTTACTGAAATTATTTTTTAAATTAATTTTTATTGGCATATAGTTGCTTTACAATATTGTGTTAGTTGCTGCAGTACAGCAAAGTGAATCAGCTATGTGTATACATATATCCCCTCTTTTTTGGATTTCTTTCCCATTTAGGTCACCACAGAACATTGAGCAGAGATCCCTGTGCTATGTAACAGGTTCTCATTTGTTGCTGACATGTATACTGTTTAGTCACTAAGCTGTATGTGACTCTTTGTGACCCCATAGGCTGTAGCCCACCAGGCTCCTCTGTCCATGGGATTCTCCAGGCAAGAATACTGGAGTGGGTTGTCACTTCCTTCTCCAAAGAATCTTCCCCACCCAGGGATTGAACCCGGATATCCTGAATTGCAGGCAGATTCTTTATCATCTGAGCCAGCTGGGAATGTCAATCCCCGTCTCCCAGTTTATCTCACCCTCCATGATGCCCTTAGTATCCATAAGTTTGTTTTCTGATCTGGTGCCATGGAGTTGGGGTCAGAAAAGTGGAGGAGTGTGCAGTGGTATGCTGGAGCCAGCTTGTACAAGCTTGGGCACGTCTCTTCCCAACTCCATAGTTAGAGTCTAGTAACTTGAAATTGGCAGTAGTGGGAAGATTTACACCATGGAAATTGGCAAACATTACAACTTAAGGAATTTCCTCCAAAGGTTTGTTAAACATTTACCAGCACATCCCTGGATGTGAGTAGTATTTGGGAAAAGAATCCCACTGAATTTAGTTACTGACTAGATCCTCCCATCTCTGTTTTGTTGGCTAGTTGGGAGGTGGTGTTGGTGGGTGGGGAGCCTGAGAAGGAGCTGGAGGGGTTCATCCACTCTAAGCCATGTAGTGTCAACCCTGAGAAGTGACCTGCAGGGCACTGCCCCCAAGAAAACCTCCACCTAATGACCTAGAATCCTGGGAGTCTCCCCAGTCTTCCTTGTACAAATAGTCCTGCACTGATCCAGGAAGAAAGAAGCTAATCAGTTCTTTCAGGTGGAGGTAACATGGCCCAGTGTGGAAAGCAGTCACCCAGTTAAAAGACTGTCTCTGAACTTTAACATGATATGAATCACCTGAAATTTATGTGTCTGATAATGAAAGATAAAATGAAAACCTTTATTCAACTTGAGTAAATAAATGAATCAAGCACATTGTGTAACAGGACGGCAATATCCACATAGCTTTTCAGAAACTGTCATGGATGCAAAATTCTAGAAAGGACTGCTGAACACTTGGCTGTTGGCCTCAGAGAACAGCAGAAGATTATCCAGGAGCCTGCATGTGTCCATCAAGAACTGGTCCTGTGGATGTACTTCATCTGCTTTCCTGACTAGATTAGGAACCTGTGCATGGAAATCTATATCTTGATTTCAATTAGACACTTAACAAAATTGTTAATTCACTCATCCAATAATAAATATTTTAATGAAGTGTTTGTGTTAGGCAGTGGGATATAACCATAAGTGACACTCAATCTTACCCTCGAGCCCCGGAATGAGAGTATAGACAGTAAAAAGGCAGGACTAAAGATGATACATAAAGCCCAAGAGACATATAGGAATGCCTTTCCCATTCAGCTGGGGGAAGGGCAGTCAAGGATGGCTATACTTGTAGCTCAAACACAGAAATGTAGAGGAAATTACATTAGAATTGGGTGAATTTGTATCTGGGAGAACAACTGAACTCCAGCACGCTAACCCAGAGAAAATCCTAAAATTTACTGTAAAAATGACTCTGCTCTTACCCTTCTCAATAAGGCTATTTGTAATTTGAACAAGTATAGAGAAGGCAAACCTGCCACATACACAGATGGCCCATAGGAGATGAGCAAGGTGCAAATACAGTATAAAGGAGTCAGGTCACTACAGATAGTCATACCGAGTGAGTTAAAGCCACTCAGTCATGTTTGGCTCTTTGCGACCCCATGGACTATACAGTTCATGGAATTCTCCAGGCCAGAATACTGGAGTGGGTAGCTTTTCCTTTCTCCAAGGATCTTCCCAACACAGGGATTGAAGCCAGGTCTCCTGAGTTACAGGCAGATTTTTTACCTGCTGAACCACAAGGGAAGTAAGACAGAAAAAGATAAATATTATATGATATTGCTTATATGTGGAGTTTTTTTAAACGGTACAAATGGTTCAGTTCAGTTCAGTTGCTTAGTAGTGTCCAACTCTTTGTGACCCCATGGACTGCAGCACACTAGGCTTCCCTGTCCATCACCAACCCCCAGAGCCTACTCAAACTCACGTCCATCACATCAGTGATGCCATCCAACCATCTCATCCTCTATCTTTCCCTTCTCCTCCTGCCTTCGATCTTTCTCAGCATCAGGGTTTTTTCCAAAGAGTCGATTCTTTGCATCAGGTGGCCAAAGTACTGGAGTTTCAGGTTCAGCATCAGTCCTTCCAGTGAATATTCAGGACTGATTTCCTTTAAGATTGATTGGTTGGATCTCCAAGGTACAGATGGACTTATTTACAAAACAGAAATAATAAAGTCACAGAAGTAGAAAACAAACTTACGGCTACCAAGGGAGAAAATGAGAGGATGGATAAATTGGGACATTTATGTACACAATTCTATATATAAAATAGGCAACTAATAAGAATCTACTGTTTATTACAGGGAACTCTATTCAGTAGTCTGTAATGACCTATATGGAAATAGAATTTAAAAAGAGTGAATATATGTATATGTACAACTGATTCACTTTGTTGTACAGCAGAAACTAACACAACATTGTAAATCAACTATACTCCAATTTTAAAAAGCCAGTCAGACTATACTACAAAGCTGCAGTCATCAAGATAGTATGGTACTGGCACAAAGACAGAAATATACATCAATGGAACAAAACAGAAATCCCAGAGATGAACCATGCACTTATGGACAGCTTAGCTTTGACAAAGGAGGCAAAAATATACAAGGGAGAAAAGACAATCTCTTTAACAAGTGGTTCTGGGAAAACTGGTCAACCACCTGTAAAAGAATGAAACTAGAACACGTCTAACACCACACCCAAAAATGAACTCAAAATGGATTAAAGATCTAAATGTATGACCAGAAACTATAAAACTCTTAGAGGAAAACATAGGCAGAACACTCTCTGACAT
The DNA here is from genome assembly GCF_042477335.2 of Ovis canadensis. Taxonomy (NCBI): domain Eukaryota; kingdom Metazoa; phylum Chordata; class Mammalia; order Artiodactyla; family Bovidae; genus Ovis; species Ovis canadensis. The sequence goes on from NC_091247.1 coordinate 155,562,313, forward strand.
AAATCACGGCAAGATCCTCTATGACCCACCTCCCAGAGTAATGGAAATACAAGCAAAAATAAACAAATGGGACCTAATTAAACTTAAAAGCTTTTGCAAAACTAAGGAAACTATAAGCAAGGTGAAAAGACAGCCTTCAGAATGGGAGAAAATAATAGCAAACGAGGGAACTAACAAAAAATTAATCTCAAAAATACACAAGCAGCTCCTGCAGCTCAGTACCAGATAAATAAACGACCCAATCAAAAAATGGGCCAAAGAACTAAATAGACATTTCTCCAAAGAAGACATACAGGTGGCTAACAAAAACATGAAAAGATGTTCAACATCACTCATTATCAGAGAAATACAAATCAAAACCACAATGAGGTACCATCTCATGCTGGTCAGAATGGCTGCTATCCAAAAGTCTACAAGCAATAAATGCTGGAGAGGGTGTGGAGAAACGAGAACCCTCTTACACTGTTGGTGGGAATGCAAACTAGTACAGCCACTATGGAGAACAGTGTGGAGATTCCTTAAAAAACTGGAAATAGAGCTGTCATACGACCTAGCACTCATTGAGTGCGTTCTAATGAGGTGGACAAAACTGGAGCCTGTTATACAGAGTGAAGTAAGTCAGAAAGAAAAACACCAATACAGTATACTAACGCATACATATGAAATTTAGAAAGATGGTAACGATAAACCTATATACGAGACAGCAAAAGAGGCACAGATGCAAAGAACAGACTTTGGGACTCTGTGGGAGAAGGTGAGGGTGGGTTGATTTGAGGGAATAGTATTGAAATACGTATATTACCATAGGTGAAACAGATCACCAGTCCAAGTTTGATGCCTAAAACAGGGCGCTCAAAGCCAGTGCACTGGAACAACCCAGAGGGATGGGATGTGGAGGGAGGTGGAAGCGGGGATTCAGGACACGGGGGACACATGTACACCCGTGGCTGATTCATGTCAATGCATGGCAAAAACAACCACAATATTGCAAAGTAATTAGCCTCCAATTAAAATAAATTAATTAATTTAAATTTAAAAACATTCAGGTCAAATCTCAGCAACTGAATTGATGGCTGACTTTGAAAAGATGAAATTTAGTAGGTTAAGCGTTCAGCTTTCCATTGATTTTCTCCATTATGTAAATATGAGATGGGGAAACCTGAATTTTGAGTAAATGGTTGATAGAGACATCAATTTAGTCTTGTCATCATGAAGAAATATTGGGAAAACAAACAAATTTCCTCCTGAAATCATTGAGGACAGAACTGGGAGGGTAGGTCCCTGTTCCTGTAGACACAGGTCCAATATTAATGACCTGGGCCCCATACCTTAAGAGGAATGTCCACAAATAGTAGGATGTCTGAATGAGAGCACATCAAGTGAGAAAGAATCATAAGTCAAGCCACAGACAAGATGATCAATGGAGACAAATATGAATAATAACAGTAAAACTTGGTAAATTCGCTGAGCATGCTTTATGTACCCACACCATGCGAAGAATTTTACATTTACTCCCTCACTCATTCCAAACAATAATTTTATTCTGCCAGGTAGGTACAAGTAGTATTCCTGTTTTTCAGAAGAGCAAATAGTCTCAGCAAACTTAAGCAACTAGCTCAAGTTGCAATAACACAGTTGTCGTTGCAGGGCTTCTTTTTGTTTTACGGCAGGGGTTCTTATTGCAGTGTTTTCTACTATAACATAATATACATGTTCCTGAACAAACTTGCACTCTTCAAAATCATGCGAAGTAATGAATGAGTAGGGGATAAATCACTCAAAAGCTAATAAAAGCAATAACATTCCTAGTAAAAATTTAAAGGACACATCAAGTTATAATTCATACAGTTAAGTACTTCAGAAAACACAGGGATTCACCCTTTATGAAAAGGTTGTTAGAAGGAAGAGTTGTGGCTACTGAATGCTGAGGAAGAGAAGAGGGAGGAGGCAAATGAAATTAAGATAACTGGTTTACATCACCTGCATTAGTGCCTACCCTTCCTGGGCTCAAGGACTCTCCTTTGTCTGAACACATTAAGCTTCTGTTAGGAGGAAAAAAGGTCGAGTGTCTGCTGTTTATAGGTTAGAAATATAGTTCTTCCAGCATTAACATTGTTACAATTCCACATGACTGTGTCCTGAATTGCTTTTTTCACAAACTCAGTGTTGTTCAGTGTAAATAATAAACGATGGCTGATTGGCTCAATACCTTTGGAGATCGGTCCTTGTGGCACAGCTTCTGGGAGAATCATCTAATAATTCACAGGATTTAAGGTAGGAGAGGGAACTGGTCTGTCTACTCAGTTTTCATGACAGTATTTCAGTGTCTTCACTAGCTGATTATCAAGTTCATACTTCTTTTCCTTTAAAATTAATTATTTGAAATATAAATTAAGCAAGATCCTCTGGCCTTTCTGGGAGCCTGGGGATCCATTTTTCCAGGAGCCTTCCAGCCTTTCAGCATAAGTATTAAACTTTTATGCTGTGTCCATTTTCTTTTAACAGCACATACTAATGTTAATACATACAGGAAAAATAAAACAAAAGAAGAGAAACAAAACACAATCAGCATGTTAACCATATTAATTTAACTGTGGAAGATAAATCTGGGAAACAGAGACCGATCACATTTCTTTTAAGTAGTATAGGAATACAACAAGGACTCTCTTTTATGTCCAAGATTTGAAGAATTATTGCTGTGGTTTATTCTGTGTGCACATGTGTACTCGATCATGTCCAACTCTTTGCAACCCCGTGGCCTGTAGCCTGCCAGGCTCCTATGTCCATGGGATTTTCCAGGCAAGAACACTGCAGTGGGTTGCTATTTCCCCCTCCAGGTGATCTTCCCGGCCCAGGGACAGAACTTGTGTCTCTTGCATCTCCTGAATTGGCAGGTGGATTCTTTACCAACTGTGCCACCTGGAATTCCCGGTTTGTTCTATTAGAAAGTCTAATTCTCAGCTCACTTCAGTTCAGTTCAGTCACTCAGTCATGTCTGACTCTTTGCAACCCCATGAATTGCAGCACGCCAGGCCTCCTTGTCCATCACCAACTCCCGGAGTTCACTCAGACTCACGTCCATCGAGTCCGTGATGCCATCCAGCCACCTCGTCCTCTGTCGTCCCCTTCTCCTCCTGCCCCCAATCCCTCCCAGCATCAGAGTCTTTTCCAATGAGTCAACTCTTCTACCGAGGGTCAAAATAGAGAAGGAAGGGAAAGCAGAAGGAAGAAGGAGAAGGAGAAGGATGAGGAGGAAGACAGCCCAAAAGAAGCAGAGCTAAAGTGGGGCTGCACACCCACAGTCAACAGGAGGGTTGACTCATCTACAAATCAGTGCCTCCTGGGCCTACTGCACAGATTCCAAAAAATGTGACCAGGAAGCTGCTTGTCCTGTGGCTTTCAATTTTCCTGCCTGTGTCAGCAAAGCCTTCCTTCCTGCCAGCCCAGACAAAGGGGACAGCCTGGCAGAGCACTGGCTGAGGGCTGAGTCTTTAGCCAGGTGTAGGACAGACTCATGTCCTCTTCAATGCAAGAAATAAAGGGGAGAAATCCAGAAGACTTAGGATCTTGAAGAGAGATCAGGCTCAGATTTGTTTATTTATTGATTTGGCAAATATGGTCAATTGCCCACTACTGTGCTAGTCCCCAGCTGCCAAGTCTATAGGAATGAATGAGACATAGTTCCTTACTACCAGGAGTCCACAGGAGATAGACACAGAAAAAGGTAATCCAGGCTTTGAAGGGTGAAATGCAAAGTGCCCTGGGATACACGGGAGCCCTGACAGGTGGATACTGAAGCAGGGACCCCGAGGGTGAACTAACTGCCCTTAGCCAGGTGAATGAGAAGGGGGAGGGTGTTCCAGAAGGAGGGAGCCCCATGTAACCTGGAGGTAAGAAAAGCAGGAGCTTTGGAAAATCACAAGTCAGTCAGACTTGGGTTAAACTCCAGTTCTTGAACCTCTTTGGGTCTGTTTCCTTTTCCAAAAAAGAAGATGGGTTTTACCACCTTAGAGTGTCACTTGCAAACTAAAAGTGATAACATATATAATCCCACTGCGAACAGACTGTACTCAGGCTCCCCTGTACTTTTCTCAGTGAGGTCTGTTTCCATGTTTCTCTCTTCATTTTGCAGTTTTAGCAAGAATCTTCATAAATCAGTTTAACCAGAATCCCTTGTCCTTCGGGTCTGATCACCCTCAATGTCAACCCAGCCCCTCATCCTCCACCATTCCCCAGGTCACCATCTGACTGCCCAGCCTACTTTCAGGATTAACCTGCTCCCTGACTATCAATTCCCACTTGCTGTATTGGGAGTTGAGCTCAGTCTCCTTCCCTCACTGAAAAATTTCACCCCAGTGGTTATTACTTGCAACAGCCCTTCTCTTGAATAAAGTCCTCCTTTATCATGCTTTGTGCTTCCCAGCTGGCTCACTGGTAAAGAACCTGTCTGCGAATGCAGAAGACAAGGGTTTGATCCCTGGTTTGGGAAAATCCCCTGGAGAAAGAAATAGCAACCCACTCCAGTATTCTTACCTGGGAAATCCATGGACAGAGGAGCCCAGCAGGCTACAGTTTATGAGATTGTGAAAGAGTCAGACATGACTTAGAGACTAAACAGCAACAATATCATGCTTTAACAAGAGGCATTGAATTTTTTTCCTTTAATACTATTAGTGTTTGACACATAATAAATATTCTTTCCCTTCCTATCCCTTCTGTTCTTCATCCCCACCCCCAAACACAGAATTTATGTAACTTGATAGATTTGTTTCAAAGCAACAAGATTCTCTAATCCACCAGGGAAGGAAAAAAGAGGATCTTTGTGTCCACATTTTGCCTCTATAAAGTCTCACACACAGAATGCATATGGAGCAAGAGGAGTAAAATTCTCAATAATGCTTTTTCACTATTTTAATATGCATAATGAGACAAATAACCATGCAGATTTAAAAAGCTTTTTCCATATATGCTTTTATAAGCTTTTAAAAATATATATTTTACTAGAGTATTTTACAGGATATTATATTTTTTTAATTCATTTTGGATTTCTAACCTTTACTTAAACTAATTCAGTTCAGTTCAGTTCAGTCACTCAGTTGTGTCCAACTCTTTGCTACCCCATGAATTGCAGCACGCCAGGCCTCCCTGTCCATCACCAACTCCCGGAGTTCACTCAAACTCACGTCCATTGAGTCAGTGATGCCATCCAGCCATCTCAGCCTCTGTCACCCCCTTCTCCTCCTGCCCCCAATCCCTCCCAGCATCAGAGTCTTTTCCAATGAGTCAACTCTTCGCATGAGGTGGCCAAAGTACTGGAGTTTCAGCTTTAGCATCATTCCTTCCAAAGAACACCCAGGACTGATCTCCTTCAGAATGGATTGGTTGGATCTCCTTGCAGTCCAAGACACTCTCAAGAGTATTCTCCAACACCACAGTCCAAAAGCATCAATTCTTCGGCGCTCAGCTTTCTTCACATTCCAACTCTCACATCCATACATGACCACAGGAAAAACCATAGCCTTGCCTAGACAGACCTTTGTTGGCAAAGTAATGTCTCTGCTTTTCAATATGCTATCTAGGTTGGTCGCAACTTTCCTTCCAAGGAGTAAGCATCTTTTAATTTCATGGCTGCAGTCACCATCTGCAGTGATTTTGGAGCCCAAAAAGATGAAAGTCTGACACTGTTTCCACTGATTCCCCATCTATTTCCCATGAAGTGATGGGACTAGATTATCTACATGTAAAAACAATAGAAGTAACTAAAACTTTGAAATCTTTCAAAGAAGTAGAGAATACAATTTTGTTAGGGGAAGCTCAAAGCCACCTTTCCAAACCCTGCCAATCCATGGCTGAATACCCTGTTTGAGGTCAGTGGTTACCAAGGTCATCAAAAAACATTTTTCATATGTATTTTACAGTGCCCCTGCCTTTTCCAAAAAACAACTGATAGATCAAAGAACTGCTCTTACAAGGAGAGCATCACAGAGCAGAAGTAAAATGAAACAAGTTCTCTCCTTAAAGTGAATTTGCAGTGCCCTAACTTCAGAACTTCTTACAGATTTATTGTGAAGTTAGCATAAATGCTTTAGACCATTCAAGAACAGACAATAATACCAATTTATTCCTTTTAACTTTGATTCTATCCCCAATCAAGGAAAGCCCACAAAACACAAATATGGTATTGTTTCTTTATTCTGTTTATTTTTTTTCTAAAATATGATGATTTCAAGATCAACATGGAAAAGCTGAACCTTTTGCAATAAAAGGAACTACTCAGTACTTTGTCCTTTGTTGCTTGGCAACTAAAGGCTATAAATGGATTTTATGATTATAAAGGCTCTGGAATTAATGTGAACATGTAAAAGTTGTAATAACTCCATGGGGACAGAAGTATTCCTTTGAAAAAAATGTATGTAGCTTTTACTCATTCTTGTTTCAAAATAAATAGAACAATTTTGTTCCTTCACACTTGTAAATGCTATAATTAAAAATCAATAACTATCATTTACCTCATCATTTCAATATTTTATCATTAATGCTCACAACCCCAAGAGGTAGGTGCTATTATCCCCATTTCACAGATGGAGAAAACTGAAACTTTAAAATATTAATTTAGGGGACTTCCCTGGTGATCCAATGGCTAAGACTCTGAGATCCCAATGCAGGGGGCCTGGGTTCAATCCCTGGTCAGAAAACTAGATCCCACATGCCACAACTAAGAGTTCACATACCACAAAGACCTCACATGCTGCAATGAAGATTGAATGGCTCAGCTAAGAACTGACACAAGCAGATTTTTTTTTAAGTTGAGATGACTTTAAAACAATATAAAATAAAGAGTATAAATAGTATGATCCGAATAAACACACCATAAGATCAACACCAAAATGTGAAGAGTTGTTATCACTAAATGGTGTGATTAACAGTGATAACTATTTCTTGTTTTAGGTTATCTGTCTTTCCCACAACTGTTCATGTATTCAATGTTTAGCTCCCAAGACATTGTGAAGTCTTCCAGAAGGTGACTTCTAACTCCCAAGTTGAGAAGTTTGACATCAATAACACCAAAGAAAGTGGTGGAGTCTCTGCTCAGAAGCATTTGTCTGAGTAATTTTATTCCAGGATTCCCTAGAGTTGCTAATAACGCTGGCAGGTCTCAAATGTAGGATGTGTGTGGTGACAGAAGTTAGCTCTGACCTAGTTACAGCACATTTTAAATTCTAATAAAATCGCCTTCACCTTAGGGATCCCAGCATGAAAGAATAAAGGATTTTTTTTTTTTCTTAATGGCAACAAGCCCATACCTCTTTGTTCTGGATGCTTCATGATAAAGAAACATAGTTTCTAACCACCTGCCAGCACCAGATAGAAGTGTTCAGATAATTATAAGCTGCTTGCATTATCTGGGTGGTTCTTCTTATCCTTGATGTGTTCTTGTTCCTAGTCTCCTGAAAAGTCTATACTGTTTCCAGACAGAAACAGAGGTGATCTCATCAATAAACAAGGAGCTGCTATCTCTGTGGGATAATTTCAGAGATACTAGGATGCAACATGATGTCTAAAATTCCACCATTAGAGATCAACCAAACCTACCCTTGGAGAAGGTAATCTTTTTGATTCATTTGATCAAAACAAATGTGTTCTATGAAAGTACATTGGATATGAAACGCTTTAGAGATGTCAGGTGGCATCAGCTCTTTCACCATTTGTACCTTCTGTGCAAGCTCAGGTTTTATTGGGACAGAAGGAAGAGGGAAGAAGGATGCTGGTTTGTGAGAGGTGAGAAAGGGGTCCTAAAGTGAATGAAAGACAAAGATTGAGAGACTGGTCAAAGATACCCTTTACCCACAAGACTCTTCCCCAGGGCCAGCCCTCTACACTGCATTCAGTTGCTCAGAGCTTCTGCTTCCAACCATAGGAATTCAGAAACATCAACCAATCAGAGTTGGTTTCACTTTTGGAGGAGTAATATCCAGGAATCACTTGAGACATTTATGACTTTACCTTTGGTAATAATGGAATCTGAGGCTTTCCACCAACTGGCAGCACTTCGTATAATCTGCCTCTGTTTTATTCACTGAACCTTTATGCTGTGTGTGTGTTAGTCACTCAGTTGGGCCTGACTCTTTGCGACCCCATGGACAGTAGCCCACCAGGCTCCTTTATCGATGAGATTTTCTAGACAAGAATACTGCAGTGGGTTGCCATTCCCTTCTCCAGGGGATTTTCCCAATTCAGGGATCAAACCCGCATCTCCTGCATTGCAAGCAGATTCTTTACCATATGCTAGTTTTTCTTCTTCTCATATCTGAACTTACTAGATGCTCCTAACCTAGAGTTTAAACTACTGAGTAGAATAGTCTTTATCCATTTATTCTATAAGTATTTCTGTCTACTGTACGCTGATACCATATAGGCACTTTTCCAAGCTACATTTCTCTTGTCTCAACAATTCTCCCAACACCTTGGAGACTTGAGGACTTTGGTGCCTTTCTAGACACCTTTCCAGATGCAGTCTATCTGGGGTCAGTCCCTTGAGTCACTGCTTTTCTGCTCCAGAGTTTTCAGCACTTTCTTCACTTCCAAGAAAACTTAGCACCTCCATAATATTCCTGTACAACTCATGGGTCGCAGATGTTTTTGCGTAAATCCCTACCACCTTACTTTAACAATGACTAATTAGAATTTTAAATCTTAAGCAGAGAGAGGAGGGCAGAAAATATTTTGACGCTTGTTTGACAGCAGCTTCCTGCAGGGCCTGTTCCTCCTCTTAGATCTCAGGAGCTGTTCAGGGCTTCCTGCACGTGCACAGCTTCTGGTTCTAGAAGATACCTTTCAACCCTCAAGCTTCAATAGGTGAGCAGGAGTTTCTTCAGCTAGTTTCCATCTTCTTCTTTTCCATGTGATTCACTCTTAGGAGAGTCGGCCCTCCATGTCTGCGAGTCACACATTTGCAGATTTCAACCAACCAAGGATGGAAAATATTTGGGAAAAAAGATCCCAGAAAGTTCCACAAAGCAAAACTTGATTTTGCCACATTCTAGCAACTACTCACATAGTATTTACCTTGTACTGGGCATTATAAATAATCTAGAGATTATTTAAAGTATGATGTACATAAGTTAATATGCAAATACTATTGCCATTTTATATAAGGGACTTGAGCATTTGTGGATTTTGGTATCAAAGGGGCTGGATACTGACGGACAACTGTATGTAGTTTTCTCATTTCTGCTCAGTCATGGCAGGAATCTCCTCTTTATTTCATGATAAGCCAACAAGCATTTGAGAACCTACTTCCAGACCCTATGAAGAGGATGAGCTAAACAGCTTCTCACCAACTTAGAAAATTTCTTCTTAAAGATTAAATTAATGAACTATAAAATATTCTCAAATTAGCTTTTATAAACTAAAAGCTAGTCTAAAATGATTCCCATGGGAAATATAAGATGAATCCTGATATCACAGTAGTCCAAAAGAAATACCCATAGGGAAACAAATTTAGAATGTAAGGTCACAGCTATCAAAATGAGTGAAGTAAACTGAGGGATGGGATATAACATACTTTATGTCATATTCATTTTTTACCCAGGGGGTTGTAAGAATTAAATGAGATAATGGTGTAAAGTGAATGCAATAGTACTTCAGTTCAGTTCAGTTCAGTCGCTCAGTCGTGTCCGACTCTTTGCGACCCCATGAATCGCAGCACGCCAGGCCTCCCTGTCCATCACCAACTCCCAGAGTTCACTCAGACTCATGTCCATTGAGTCCGTGATGCCATCCAGCCATCTCATCCTCTGTCACCCCCTTCTCCTCCTGCCCCCAATCCCTCCCAGCATCAGAGTCTTTCCCAATGAGTCAACTCTTCGCATGAGGTGGCCAAAGTACTGGAGTTTCAGCTTTAGCATCAATCCTTCCAATGAACACCCAGGACTGATTTCCTTTAGGATGGACTAGTTGGATCTCCTTGCAGTCCAAGGGACTCTCAAGAGTCTTCTCCAACACCACAGTTCAAAAGCATCAATTCTTCGGCGCTCAGCTTTCTTTACAGTCCAACTCTCACATCCATACATGACTACTGAAAAAACCATAGCCTTGACTAGATGGACCTTAGTCGGCAAAGTAATGTCTCTGCTTTTGAATATGCTATCTAGGTTGGTCATAACTTTCCTTCCAAGGAGTAAGTGTCTTTTAATTTCACAGCTGCAATCACCATCTGCAGTGATTTTGGAGCCCGGAAAAATAAAGTCTGACACTGTTTCCACTCTTTCCCCATGTATTTGCCATGAGGTGATGGGACCAGATGCCATGATCTTCGTTTTCTGAATGTTGAGCTTTAAGCCAACTTTTTCACTCTCCTCTTTCACTTTCATCAAGAGGCTTTTTAGTTCCTCTTCACCTTCTGCCATAAGGGTTAAGATGCCTAGTAAATGTTCAGTAATCATCATTAATCTGGTTTGAATTTAAGATAAAACAAAATCTAAGTTAACTAACTTAAAACTTGGCAACTGTTAAAGGATATATATTTTTAAAGATAAAATCATGACTTACACAAATAAAAGATGAACACATGTCAAAGATTTTCATTTACTTAATTAAGGAAATTAAGATGTTACAACTGATTCAAGGAATATTTAAACAGCAGACCTAGATCTAGGCATCTAGAAAGGTGAACAAAGACAGACAGATGGACAGATAGATAGACCTATATAGTATATAGATAGATAAGCAGATAGATAACCTGAGTCTAGCTATGCTATGGAATGAATTTAATAATAATTGGAAACCTGGGTTTTACTGATGCTGTTGTTTAGTCGCTCAGTCATGTCTGACTACTTTTGCAACCCCATGGACTGTAGCCTGCCAGGCTCCTCTGTCCATGGGATTTCCCAGGCAAAAATATTGGAGCGGGCTGCCATTTCCTGCTCCACTGAAACTCTACTGAAACTATAGATCCCCAAATGGAGATAATTGATTTACATATCTAGACAAAATTCATTGCATTGATATCAATTATCTACAATTTACAGAGTTTCAGAATAGCTCCAAAACAGTAAAAGGTGAAAATCCCATAGAATTTGATAGCCCAGAGGACATGGTGCAGGCATAGTTTTCTGTGGAAGATACCTAGTAATCTTTTTTTCATCCATGTTAATGTCTTTTACAATTTTTCTTCATGCAAAATAGAAACTCTAACAGAAGAGTTTTGTGGAATTAAATCCAATGCCCTTTATTTAAGATTACCTGTGACATAGCACATTCCAAGCTTGAAGCACTGAGATAATAAAGAAGAAACTAAAAATCTCAATATTCCTGCTGCTAAGAGACAACAACTGCTAATACTTGTAGTGTAATCATCCAGTTGTTACCATGTATATGTGCGTGTGTGTATATATAGTATGCTGCTGCTGCTGCTGCTGCTGCTGCTAAGTCGCTTCAGTCGTGTCCGACTCTGTGCGACCCCATAGACGGCAGCCCACCAGGCTCCCTTGTCCCTGGGATTGTCCAGGCAAGAACACTGGAGTGGGTTGCCATTTCCTTCTCTATTGCATGAAAGTGAAAAGTGAAAGTGAATATGTGCATGCATATGTGTATATATAGTAACTCTTTTCAGGTCAATTTAAATAAACTCTGTTCTAGAAATATATATGTATAATTATAATATACCAAATTTTAACCCATGTTTCTGCTTTATATCATGAACATTTTCGTTATCATCATCATTTTTACTAACTACAAAATATTCCATTATATAAAAGAACTATAATATATTTAACTAATTCACCACTAATTTAAGTTATAATCAACTTTTGGTTGTTATACATAAAAAAATGTGCCTCTCCTCTGCCAACTTTTCTCTCGCAGTGATATCAGCTTTATTAAAAAACCAAATATTTCACTTAATATCTGAGCTTCCAGTGGATGTCGAGATCCCTGGAGAATGTGATCCACCTCTTCTGCTTTAGTTGATGGGCCTACTTATTGCGTCACTGGCAGGCAATAAAATGAGGCCTGCCAGTTGCCTAGAACCACTCTTTGTTCTTGTCATTTTCCTGAGACACATGGTAAAGATTTAGCATAATCAGCATGAACTCTGACGTTCAAGGTCATTTAATTCACAATGATATTGTCAGTCCAGATACTTTTTAATACAAAAGTGTTCATAAGGAAAAATATATTATTTAGGATTCAGTTTATTAGAACAAAGAGTTTAAGGAAACGAAAACTTAGCTTTCAGGTGGGTAACAAATTAAGAAAACTTTTCTTGTTTTCAGACCTTGGTTTTTTATACGAGACTGTACTTAATTGGAAGATGATACATAAACAGGAGAACAACATATAACTGGCCCTCCTCATGAGAATAGCATATCCAATTTTGCTCTCCTCATTCTAAGGAATATTTGAGAAAGGAAATCTTAATCTAAGGGAAATTCTTCAAAGCCCTACAGGCTTTCAAAGAGGTGATTTCAAAGAGGCTTTCAAGTTGGACTTGGCATACAGTCAGTGATAGATATTTGCTGAATAGGTAATAAAAAATTAACAACCAGCCCTGTGATTTTCAAGGGGAGGGGAATCACTTAAATTACTACTTCTATTTTTTATTTCAAAGTTCACCATCTTCTCAATCTATTCATTCAAAGATAATGTAAGAAAACACTGAAAATTTTATTCTCTTTCCATGGAGAAATTACTCCTCCCCAGTTAAAAAGTCTCCAAAAGGAGCCCAAGTTTAGTTCAGGCTAAGAAAGTTACAATAATAATAATCGGATTTTTGTAACCAGCTATAGAGAGGATTTGTGGAAACTATATCTCCAAAGACTTCAGAAAATAGCATGAACAAGGACAACATAATGACCCTATAGGTATGACAGCACTACCAAAAACCAGAAGGTAGACCAGATGAACTTTTCAGGTCTTCTCCAGCTCTGGAATGAAAGTAGGTAGGGTTTGCGCTTTTATAAAATGAATGGCTTCTCTAAAATAAAGCAGATATAACTGTAGCTCAGAGCTTGCTACTCTATTCAAATGAAAGTTGCATAAGATATAAAATCAGATGACAACAATTGAGCCACATTATTGTACCTACTGTGTGACCCAAGTGGACACATTGACTTGGACACTGTCGGAGATAGAATATAATATAATGAGATAGACTATAGATATAGAATAACACAATACTTCTCTAGGTCCTATATTTTGCTTGCCCCATCTGGCAAAATTCAAGCCATTGGACCTACTGTACTGTGCTAATGCCTTCTGATAGTGATCTAGAATCTCACTGTTTCTTTGGTAGAAACACTCTTTAGTGTTTGACACAATATGGTCATTCAACCTTTAAACGTCTAGTATTTGTCAGGCACTTTACTAATCACAAGAAATGCCAAAAGCTCTTTCTCAATATGCTGCTAACTACCCTTGGGATTCTGTGAGCGAGCAGGTCTGCCCTCAATTATTCTCATACTCTCTCCTGGGAAATACCTGCAAATGTGCAAAAGCTTTGGCCACATTTCCTGTCCCATGGAAGTCTGAGCATGGCTAACTGATAAGGAGCTCTAGCTGCACTAGTGTGCGGCTCCCAGTGGCTCCCTAAAAGATGTCACACGAAGGCAAGGCCTTGCTGACATTTTCAGTGGACCCATCATGAGAATATCAACCTAACTAAATATGAGAAGTGCCACCACCATTTCAGGTGTTTAGAAAAAAGAAAATCTGTGAAACCATATCATATAGTAAGCCTCCCCTTGGGGAAAAAGATACTTACCCTCAAATACAAACCATCATTCAATAGTTACATATTTTTTAAGTACATATTTTGAAAAACACAGATGGAAATGGGGAAAGAGGTGCTTCTTTGCTGTTAGGCTGTTTTGTATTTAATTATACCAAGAGAAAAAATGTCTTTAGTAAACGTTGACATCTTTGTTGTGCTATATTCAATAATTTTAGAAGTAAGAAAAGTAGTATCTTATTTAGAAGTAAGTAGTAAATATCTTTCTAGCTTTATGAAACATAGGGATTGGAAAAAAATCTAGCACAGGACAGGGACAAATTCTAGTAACATAGAAATGCTGACATCTTGATTCTTTTAATAACCAAACTATAAGGTGGAAATCCTGAATTTAAAAAAAATCACTATCTACACCACTGATTTTTTTGCTACAAACACAACAAACCTGAACTTCTGACTTTAGAACAGTTAGTACAATTTTATTTCTTTGAAAGCCAAGTTTAAGTGAATTCCAAAAAGGTGAAACAGTGATTGTAAGCAATGTCACCTCCCAGGTGTTGAAAACAGGCCTCTTACCTTCAAAGAACTGTTGCAGGGCCTCGTTTTCGCCTACCACATCCATGGTACTTGGTCTCGGCTGTTACTTCCTCGTGGAACAACTACCAGATCTCAGGAACGAAGTGCTCTCCTCTTGGCTCGAAGCCTATGAATGCTCTTGAAAATTTTTCATTTTCTTTTTACTGGAGTGAAGCATCTCTTCAGCCATTGAACTGTGCCCAAAAAGATGGTCAGGTTTTCAAATGTGATTATATAGCCAGAAGGATATGAAAGCATGCAGAAGGAAAATTCATGAAGAGGGAAGTGGTAGCAAGTCCATCTATCTTACTATACAGAACTGCTTCTACTCTGCCTTTTGTCTTTGTTTTAAAGACCTTTGTCCTCGGTGACACATGTAATTACATAAATGGGCAATAAATACATAGTCTTATCTCCTATGTGTCCTTTTACACCAATATATTTATATCTCTGCCTCTATCAACCAGATCAATTTAGCTACAACTAAGCAAAGATACAGTTGATTTTTTCTTTTTACCTAGAAAAAGGGGACAAATCAATATAATCACTTTCATAGACATGAAGACTTGTAAAAAAGAAAAGTTAGGGTTTGTTAAATATTTCCATATCTACGCATAGTGCAAACTTAAATTCCTTAATACACACCTAGTCCATTTCCTCCAGCTTATTTCCTTAGAAAGTATAAGCCATAAAATATGAGAAGTCTCTCTAATGAGCAATAAAACTTTATTTCTGATTCTGTAACTCTTACAGCTAAGTACATGACTGACTGTTAGCTGGTTATATTCCTAAATATAAAGTTATACCCAAATAACTGTTTTGTTTTCATTGCTTAGCTATTAACTTCTCTATTATTAGATAAAAAAGAACATAGTTAGGAAATTAAACCAGGTATTTCGGCTTCTTCCTTTTTCCCTAAGTTTATTTTGAAAGTTTCTAACCTATAGAGAAACTGAAAGAGTAGTATAATGAAATACCCTATATTCTTCAGCTATATTTAGTAATTACTAATATTTTCCCTTATTGTTCACCTAAGAAAGGCCTCATAAGTGAACAATGCAAAGAAACAGAGGAAAACAATAGAATGGGAAAGACTAGAGATCGATTCAAGAAAATCAGAGATACCAAGGGAACATTTCATGCAAAGATGGGTAAAAGGACAGAGATGATATGTACCTAACAGAAGCAGAAGATATTAATAAGAACTGACAGAAATACACAGAATTACACAGAAAAAAAAGTCTTAATAACCTGGATAACCACAATGGTGTGATCACTCACCTAGAGCCAGATATCCTAGAGTGTGAAATCAAGTGGGCCTTAGGAAGCATTATTATGAACAAAGCTGGTGGAGGTGATGGAGTTCCAGCTGAGCTATTTCAAATCCTAAAAGATGATGCTGTTAAAGTGTTGTACTCAATATGCCAACAAATTTGAAAACCACACCAATGGCCACAGGACTGGAAAAGGTCCGTTTTCATTCTAATCCCAAAGAAGGGCAATGGCAAAGAACGTCCAAACTACTGCACAATTTGTACTCATTTCACATGCTAGCAAGATAATGCTCAAAATCCTTCAAGCTAACCTTCAACAGTATGTGAATAAAGAACTTCCAGATGTACAAGCTGGATTTAGAAAAGGCAGAGGAAACAGAGATCAAACAGCCAACATCTGTTGGATCATAAAAAAAAAAAAAAAATCAAGGGAATTCAGAAAACAGTTATTTCTGCTTCATTAACTGCACTAAAACATTTCACTGTGTGGATCACAACAAACTGGAAAATTCTTGAAGAGATGGGAATACCAGACCACCTTACCTGCCTCCTGAGAAATCTGTATGCAGGTCAAGAAGCAACAGTTAGAACCGGACATTGAAAAACGGACTGGTTCCAAATTGGAAAAGGAGTACCTTAAGGCTGTATATAGAAAACTAACCCATCTGATCACATGGACCACAGCCTTGTCTAACTCAATGAAACTACAAGCCACACAATGTAGGGTCACCCAAGATGAATGGGTCATGGTGGAGAGTTCTGACAATGTGGTCCACTGGAGAAGGGAAGGGCAAACCACTTCAGCATTCTTGCCTTGAGAATCCCATGAACGGTATGAAAAGGCAAAAAGATAGGACACTGAAAGATGAACTCCCCAGGTCGGCAGGTGCCCAATATGCTACTGGAGATCAGTGGAGAAATAACTCCAGAAAGAATGAAGAGACAGAGCCAAAGCAAAAACAATGCCAGTTGTAGATGTGAATGGTGATAGAAGCAAGTGCTGATGCTGTAAAGAGCAATATTGCATAGGAACCTGGAATGTCAGGTCCATGAATTGAGGCAAATTGGAAGTGGTCAAACAAGAGATGGCAAGAGTGAACATTGACATTCTAGGAATCAGCAAACTAAAATGGACTGGAACAGGTGAAGTTAACTCAGATGACCATTATATCTACTATTGTGGGCAAGAATCCCTTAGAAGAAATGGAGTAGCCATCACAGTCAACAAAAGAGTCCAAAATGCAGTACTTGGATGCAATCTCAAAAACGACAGAATGATCTCTGTTCGTTTCCAAGGCAAACCATTCAATATTATGGTAATCCAAGTCTATTCCCTGACCAGTAACACTGAAGAAGCTGAAGCTGAAGCTGCAGGTTCTGTGAAGACCTGCAAGGCCTTCTAGAACTAACACCAAAAAAGATAGGGGACTGGAACACAAAAGTAGGAAGTCAAGAAACACCTGGAGTAACAGGCAAATTTGGCCTTGGAGTACAGAATGAAGCAGGGCAAAAGCTCATAGAGTTTTGCCAAGAGAACCCACTAGTCATAGCAAACACCCTCTTCCAGCAACACAAGAGAAGACTCTACACATGGACATCACTAGATGGTAAATAGTAAAATCAGATTGATTATATTCTTTGCAGCCAATGATGGAGGAGCTCTATACAGTCAGCAAAAATAACACTGGGAGCAGACTGTGGCTCAGATCATGAACTCCTTATTGCCAAATTCAGACGTAAATTGAAGAAAGTAGGGAAAACCACTAGACTATTCAGGTATGACCTAAATCAAATCTATTACGATTATACAGTGGAAGTGAGAAATAGATTCAAGGCATTAGATCTGATAGACAGAGTGCCTGATGAACTACGGACAGAGGTTCGTGACATTGTACAGGAGACAGGGATCAAGACCATCCCCGCAAAATGCAAAAAAGCAAAATGGCTGTCTGAGGAGGCCTTACAAATAGCTGTGAAAAGAAGAGAAGTGAAAAGCAAAGGAGGAAAGGAAAGATATACCCATTTGAAAGCGGAGTTCCAAAGAATAGCAAGGAGAAATAAGAAAGCCATCCTCAGTGATCAGTGCAAAGAAATAGAGGAAAACAATAGAATGGGAAAGACTAGAGATCTCTTCAAGAAAATTAGAGATACCAAGGGAACATTTCATGCAAAGATGGGCACGATAAAGGACAGAAATAGTATTGATTTACAGAAGCAGAAGATATTAAGAAGAGGTAGGAAGAATACACAGAAGAACTATACAAAAAAGAACTTCATGACCCAGATAATCATGATGGTATGATCACTCACCTAGAGCCAGACATCCTGGAATGCAAAGTCAAGCGGGCCTTAGGAAACATCACTACAAACAAAGCTAGTGGAGGTGATGGAATTCCAATTGAACTATTTCAAATCCTGAAAGATGATGCTGTGAAAGTGTTGCACTCAATATGCCTGCAAATTTGGAAAACTCAGCAGTGGCCACAGGGCTGGAAAAGGTCAGTTTTCATTCCAATCCCAAAGAAAGGCAATGCCAAAGAATGCTCAAACTACTGCACAATGGCACTCTTCTCACACACTAGTAAAGAAATGCTCAAAATTCTCCAAGCCAGGCTTCAGCAATACATGAACCGTGAACTTCCACATGTTCAAGCTGGTTTTAGAAAAGGCAGAGGAACCAGAGATCAAATTGCCAATATCCACTGGATTATCAAAAAAGTAAGAGAGTTTCAGAAAAACATCTATTTCTGCTTTATTGACTATGCCAAAACCTCTGTCTGTGTGGATCACCACAAACTATGGAAACTTCTGAGATAGGAAAACCAGACCACTTGATCTGCCTATTGAGAAATTTATATACAGGTCAGGAAGCAACAGTTAGAACTGGACATTGGACCATAGACTGCTTCCAAATAGGGAAAGGAGTATGTCAAGGCTGTATATTGTCACCCTGCGTATTTAATTTATATGCAGAGTACATCATGCAAAATGCCAGGCTGGATGAAACACAAGCTGGAATCAAGATTACCAGGAGAAATATCAATAACCACAAATATGCAGATAACACCACACTTATGGCAGAAAGCGAAAAACTAAAGAGCCTCTTGATGAAAGTGAAAGAGGAGAGTGAAAAAGTTGGCTTAATGTTCAACATTCAAAAAACTAAGATCATAGCATCGGGTCCCATCACTTCATGGCAAATAGATCGGGAAACAGTGGAAACAGTGACAGACTGTATTTTGGGGGGCTCCAAAATCACTGCAGATGGAGACTGCAGTTATGAAGTTAAAAGACTTTTACTCTTTGGAAGAAAAGTTATGACCAACATAGCAAAATAAAAGCACAGACATTACTTTGCCAGCAAAGGTCCGTCCAGTCAAAGCTATGGTTTTTCCAGTAGTCATGTATGGATGTGAGAGTTGGACTATAAAGAAAGCTCAGTACTGAAGAATTGACACTCTTGAACTGTAGTGTTGGAGAAGACTCTTGACAGTCCCTTTGACAGCAAGGAGATCTAACCAGTCCATCTTAAAGGAAATCAATCCCGAATATTCACTGGAAGGACTGATATTGAAGGTGAAACTCCAATATTTTGGCCACCTGATGCGAAGAACTGACTCATCAAAAAGACTCTGATGTTGGGAAAGATTGAGGCGGTAGGAGAAGGAGATGCCAGAGGATGAGATGGTTGGATGGCATCACCAACTCAATGGACAGGCGTTTGAGTAAACTCCGGGAGTTGATGACGGACAGGGAGGCCTTGCATGCTGCAGTCCACAGGGTCACAGAGTCAGACATGACTAAGCGACTGAACTGAACTGAAGGCTGTGTATTGTCATCCTGGTTATTTAACTTATATGTAGGATACATCATGTGAAATACCAGGCTGGATGAAGCACAAGCTGGAATCAAGACTGCAGTGAGAAATATCAATAACCTCAGTTATACAGATGACACCTCCCTTATGGCAAAAAAGCAAAGAGGAACTAAAGAGCCTCTTGATGAAAGTGAAAGAGGAGTGTGAAAAAGCTGGCTTAAAATTGAACATTCAAAAAACGAAGATCATGGCATCCAGTCCCATCACTTCATGGCAAATAGATGGGAAAACAATGGAAACAGTGACAGACTTTATTTTCTTGGGCTCCAAAATCACTGCAGATTGTGACTGCAGCCATGAAATTAAGACATTTGCTCCTTGGAAGAAAAGCTATGACAAAGTTAGACACATATTAAAAAGTAGAGACATCACTTTGCCAACAAAGGTCCGTCTAGTCAAAGCTATGATTTTTCCAGTAGTCATGTATCAGTGTGAGAGTTGGACCATACAGAAAGCTGAGTGCCAAAGAATTGGTGCTTTTGAACTGTGGTGTTGGAGAAGACTCTTGAGAGTCTCCTTTGGACAGCATGGAGTTCAAACCAGTCAATCCAAAAGGAAATCTGTCCTGAAGACACATTGGAAAGACTGATGCTGAAGCTGAAGCTCCAATACTTCGGCCACCTGATGCAAAGAGCCAGCTCATTGGAAAAGACCATGATGCTAGGCAAAATTGAAGGCAGGAGGAGAAGGGGATGACAGAGGATGAGCTGATTGGATGGTATCACTGTTTCGATGGACATGAGTTTGAGCAAACTCAAGGAAATAGTGAAGGACAGGGAAGCTGGCGTGCTGCAGTCCATGGGGTTGCAGAGTCAGACATGACTGAGTGGCCGAACAAAAGCAACATTTTTCCCACTTTTGCTTTCTCTCTCTTGCTCTCTCTCTCTCTCTCTCTCTCTCTCTCTCTATATATATATATATATATATATATATATATATATATATATATCTTGCTACCTCTCTCTCTCTCTCTCGTATACACACACACACACACACACACACACACATATATACACACATATACTTTTTTTGGCTGAGCCATTTGAAAATAAGTTGCTGACATTGTTATTTCATTCAGAAATAACTGTATATGTCTCCTAACAAGGATATTTTCCCACATAAATCATGATATTATTACTATTATCATTGTACCCAAGAAATGTCATATTAATTTAATACTAATATTTTGTATATAATTCCCATGATTGTGCCAAAACTATCTTTTATGATTTTTTGTCTTATTGAGGATCCAAGGAAGGTTCTACATTACCTTTGGTTATGCATTTCTTAAAATATAGAACACTCTCCTTGTCATTTTTATTGGTTGGTTTTTATAAGACTGACACTTGTTTAACAATCCTGGTGTATTGTCTGATAGAATGTCCCACATTTTGAATTTGTCATATTATTTCATTTTTGTAAGAATTGGTATGGGTAAGGAGTATGATTCTTAATAAGTATTTTAAAACTTCACACATATAAACTGTTAAAACAAAAGAATTAATTTTATCCTGGAGAAAGAAAATGAGGCCTAGAATCATGTATCTTTAAGGATATCTTAAGGACATATCTTTAAGGACAAGTCATCAAGTTCTTCAAGAAATAGATTTTCTATTTGAAACAAATAGAAAACTTGTGCTAAACTCTCTGTTAGGTGCAGAAAATAAAAAGATGTGTAAATTATGGTCCCTGCCTCCCGAGGCTCAAATGCAGGGCATGAGAAAAATACAAGGAACTGTGTAATTCAAGGTAGAGTCTGATAAGAGCAGCGGAAAACATCCCAAGAGAACAGAGGCAGGACAGATTAATTTCATCTGAAGGGACTTGTAAAAGTGTCATAAAGAGCTAGAATTTGAGGAGACTTAAACAATGGATATGTCTCTAAACACTGAGCAGTGATTTGGAGGGGAGAAAGCCCATGAACTGAGACTAGAGTCACTGTGGATGCATGGTAGAGTGAGAAAAGAAGAAAAAAAAAAAGGAAAGTAGGCTGAAGAAGGGTTTGGATAGATTTTGAATGTTTGGCTAAATCTGAATTTGATTCTATGCATATTCATTCTAAGTATATCTACTGATGTTTTATATTTGGATAGTGTGTGGTACATGATATAGTTAAATCTAATTTAGAAAGAAGCTGTGTTAGAGTGTGCTGATTGGGGCAGTAACTAAACTTACAGCAGCTGAGATGCTACTGCAGAATCCAGATAGGCAGTAACAAAGCCTCAAGATGCTCGAGAACCAGGAAGAGGTGGCTGTTGATTGGATGTGGGGAGTAAGGGGAAATCAGATGTGACTTCTCAAAAGGATTTCTTTACCTTTAGGTGCAGTAAGAATTTAAATGTCTAAAATGTGTGCGTTCATGCTAAGTTGCTAATCCCATGGACTATAGCCTGCCAGGCTCCTCGGTCTGCGGAATTCTCCAGGCAAGAGCACTGGAGTGGGTTGCCATTCCCTTCTCCAGGGGATCTTCCCAACCCAGGGAACAAACCCTTGTTTCTCACGTCTCCTGCACTGGCAGGCGGGTTCTTTACCACTGTGCTGTGTGCTGTAATTAGTTCACTCAGTCGTGTCTAACTCTTTGCAACTCCATGGACTTTAACAGGCCAGGCTCCTCTGTCCATGGCGATTCTCCAGGCAAGTATACTGGAGTGGGTTGCAGGGGATCTTCCCAACCCTGGGAATGAACCCAGGTCTCCCACATTGCAGGTGGATTCTTTACTATCTCAGCCACCAGGGAACCACCTAAAACTTGTAGCCTATGGCTAAATCTAGACTCCAAAGCAAGCTCCCAGCCAAGTTTCCTGAAGGCCATTGGAAATTAAGTCAGCACAGTGCATCCTCTACCAAATGATGATTCAGGATTCTATGCAACAGTTCACCCAGAGACTTGACATAGTCAGCAGAGAGTAATGAGTGATAGGAAACAAATCAGGTTTCATTTCACAAGCTGAGAGACAAAGGTTAGACTTGGAGTCCTAAGCTCAATTATAGGACCAGGCAGATAAGTGAGTAAAATGGGTCAAAATAAGCAAAAACAACCATGCAAGCATACTGATAACCGACAACTGACCCTTAGCCGTGGTGTCCAGGAGACAATTATGGGTGGTGGGGCAGAGAGCAAACCAGAGAGGACACACCCTCAGGGTGGAGCTGCCAGCAGGTGGAGGCACTCAACCTCCTTCACGTGCTGCCTCTCAAGAATGTGCACTTAGGGTTCTTGAAACGGTCAACTTGAAAAGCGGAGCTGGTAACGCAGTTTTAAATCACATTTGTAAATGTTGCATTAGAAACAAAATAAAACAGACACTATCAAAGACAAATAACATGTGAAGGAAGGAAGTGAAGTCGCTCAGTCGAGTCCGACTCTTTGCGACCCCACGGACTGTACCAGGCTCCATCCATGAGATTTTCCAGGCAAGAGTACTGGAGTGGGTTGCCATTTCCTTCTCTAGAGGATCTCCCAACCCAGGGATCGAACCCGGGTCTCCCGCATTGCAGGCAGACGCTTTACTGTCTGAGCCACCAGAGAAGCCCCTTAATAATGCATGTGTGAAAGCACAATTCAGCCTTCAGGTGGCAACGTCTGGGTTGGAGGCTAAATCATAACCAACAGGGTTTGAGGAAAGCCTCAAAAGAATTCAGAAAAAGATTTTGGCAGGGCCAGAAAATATATCTGTATTGATGAATGAGCAGACAGCTGAGCACAATACAACTGGTAG
This sequence comes from Ovis canadensis, assembly GCF_042477335.2. Taxonomy (NCBI): domain Eukaryota; kingdom Metazoa; phylum Chordata; class Mammalia; order Artiodactyla; family Bovidae; genus Ovis; species Ovis canadensis. The sequence goes on from NC_091247.1 coordinate 155,585,488, forward strand.
CAACTGGAATTCAAGTGGAAGTTTCTCCCTCACAGTGAATAATAAATATTACCTATATTTTGCCTCAGTTCTGAGCTTTACGTCTCCAATTGCCTAAGACTTTCCAGTTCTACTAGGCATCCCATCTTGCACACATTTAATGGAGATTCATTATCTTGAGTAGCAATCTAATGTAGCTGTCCCTTGGATTTGTTTGGTATTAACATTTCCTAACACCAGTAGATAAATGATCAGAGCTGAGCTGCTGTGGTTAAATCTGGGCATGTAGTGATGGGAAACTTGTCTCTCTTAAGACTGTCCTTGGTGAGTGACCCCAGAGCCTGTTATACAGAGTGAAGTAAGTCAGAAAGAGAAAAACAAATATTGTATATTAGCCTATATATATGGAATCTAGAAAAATGGTACTGATGAACCTCTCTGCAGGGGCAGAAATAGAGACACAGACAGAGAACAGACATATGTACACAGCGGAGGTGGGACTAATTGAGAGAGAGTATTGAAATATACGCATTACCATATGTAAAATAGATAGCTGGTGGGAAGTTGCTGTGTAACGCAGGAAGCTCACCCTGGTGCTCTGTGACAACCTAGAGGGGTGAGACGGGGGGAGGTGGGAGGGAGGTCCAAGGAGGGAGCATAAGGAGGGAACCCGAAGTCCACATTCTTGAGTGGTAGCACGTGTTGTTGCGCTGTGCTCAGCTGTCTGACTCTTTGAGGCCTCATGGACTGAGGCCCATCAGGTTCCTCTGTCCACGGGATTTCCCAGGCAAGGATCTGGAATGGGTTGCCATTCCTTCTCCAGGGGATCCTCCTGACCTAGGGATCGAACCCTCGTCTCTCACATCTCCTGCATTGGCAGGTGGGTTCTTTACCACTGAGCCACCAGAGAAACCCCAAATTATTTTTTAAAAGGCTGTCCCTGAGACCCATAGCTCCAGAGTTCTTGTATTCATACCAGTCCTCCTCTTGAAGTCAGAGTGTTCGTGGGCTTGTACTTCTGGGACAGATGCCTTTGGTGTTTCTATTCTTTAACAAGCTTGCTTCTCTTCTCTATTTTTTTTTTTCATTTTAAAAAGATTCATGAATTGTTTTCAACCTGATTTTTATTGCATTTTTCTCTGTTAACAACCACCACTGTGGAAACTTGATGATTTCCTATTGAGTTTGGATTTATTTTTCTAAGAAGCTATGAAAGGACATTTTGATTTTTGTTTTTAAAATGATCATGTTGGCTGCTGTCAGGAATCATAGAGGGGCAGGAGTGGAAGCCAGGATACCAAGGAAGAAATTGCAGGAATTCAGGTGAAAGATGATGATGGCTTGGACAGAGTGTAAACAGTGAACATTGAGAGGAGTGGATGTTGCCAGGATATGTTTCTGAGACTTGATGGGACTTGCTGATGGACTGAAGTAGTGGTGACAGAAAAGGAGAAATCAAGAAGACCTAGATTGTGCTTAAGCAGCTGGGAAGTGTTCAGCCGTGTTAGATTTGAGATGCCCATTTGAAATCCAAGTGGAGTGGCTAAGTAGGCAAATGGATACAAGAGTCTGGAGCAAGGAAAGGGATAATGCCAGGGCTGGGGATGCAGTTATGAGCAATGGTTATATAAAGCTTTTAAAACCATGAGCCTAAATGAGATGATCCAAAGAACATTCAGATAAGGAGAAAGGGGCCCAGCACAAAAATCTGAGGATTCCAGTATTTAAAAGCTGAGTTGAAAAGGGGCCAGCTAGAGCCTGACCAGAGCTGTCACAGAAAACTCCCAATTTCCAACCATGACTTACTTACAAAGATCTGCATGGTCTGACTGCCCACTCCTCTTCTCTCTCACCGCTCTTCCTACCACCAACTGCACACTAGCTCTCCTTGCCGTTTTTTCATTTCTTCCTCAGGGGTTAACACCAGCTTTAAAACACTCTCCACTCAAGACTGGATCTCCTCACAGCCTCACCTAAAAATGCCAAGTCCTAAATGTGGCCTTTCCACACCACCTAATATGAAGTGGTCATCCATTCCCTCTAGCCATTATCCCATTTTAATTATAGGGGACGTGTCCAATCTTTGAACATTTGTCTTTTTGTCCATTTCTTACTACTGAAAGCTCCATGAGAACTGAGACCTTGTCTGTCTTGCTCACTGCGGTACCTGCCATACCTACAGCAGCTTCTGATACATACAAGACTCTCAGAGATGTGTGGATGAATGAATGAACCAACGTGTGGAGGAATTCTCTTTCTAGCAGTTCTACACACAATTATAGACACTACTAGGTCTTTGTCCACACAACAAAGACAAGAAAATCAGCTATTAAGGTGTATGGCATCCCATGAGGAAAATAAAAAATCATTTTCTAGCACAAATTCATACTGCTTTGGACTCTGGTTTTTAAATTAATTTTTATTGGAGTATAGTTGCTTTACAACATCATGTTAGTTTCTACTGTACAGAAAAGTGAATCAGCTCTCTGTTTTAAACGTTGTGTCATATGGGGGGAAGAATCTATGTAGGGAAAAATCCAATGAAGAAAATCTTTGAAAATAAAAGCTGAACAAAATCAGACCCATTTTAGACTCTGGGTGCATGCAACAAAAACACACAGGATTCACAAGGTGGTGGTGGTGGAAGTGGGTAAGTAGGTGGTTGCAAGTTCTTTTCAGGACGGAACAAAATCTTTATTCTTTCAATGTAGATGTTTAGTTAAAGGCTGTGGGCTGTTAGAGCTGGGAGAAAACTTGGACAACAGCCGATCCAGCTTTACAGAGGAGGCCAGAGAGGAATGGCCACCTGCCTAACTTTCCAGTTTTTGCAGACCCAAGCCTGGACCAGAATGTAGGTCTTCTGAGCAACTCCCAATCCAGAGTTCTCTTCACTGGGCTAGGCGCTCTCCCCAGCTCTGAACTTATCAAAAAAATCTTTTTTCAGAATTGGTAATCAGGGCAATTAAATTCTGGGTAGAAATACTCTCATGAACCTAGGTCACTGATCAGCACCCCAATCTTCCCTCTCCTCTGCCTTTTATTCCAATTAGCTCCTCTGTAGTCAGTCTTCTTCCAGGCTTTTCCTCTCCCTGTCATAGTAACTCAGGGCTCAGCACCATATTTCTCTGACTTCCAAGTATCCCCAAAGCTCTCATGGCTAACTACACCCAAACTTATCTCCTGATCTGACCTTACCACTGAATTTAGACTTGTATATCCAGTATAGGCTTCCCCGGTGGCTCAGTAGTAAAGAACCTGTCTGCAACACAGGAGACGTGGGTTTGATCCCTGGGTCAGAGTATCTCCTAGAGAAGGAAATGGCAACCTACTCTGGTATTCCTGCCTGGGAAATCCCATGGACAGAGGAGCTTGGCGAGCTACAGTTCATGGGGTTGCAAAGAGTCAGACGTGACTCGGCAACTAAAATAACAGCGTCCAGTACCTACTTATTTCCACTTTTAGTGTCTGTAGTGACATACACCTTTTCATTCCCATTACGGGTTATTTGGCATTTTCTTTTTTTCTTCAGGATATTGCTATAAATTTGTTTTGTTCATCTTTTCAAAGACTCAGTGGCTTAGATGATCCTCTACTGCATTCTATTTCTGCTCTTATCTCCTTCATCCTATTCTTGAATAGTTTCTTTAACAGGACACCTAGCTCATTTTTAAAATGTGGTGCTGGGAAAACTGGTCAACCACTTGTAAAAGAATGAAACTAGATCACTTTCTAACACCGCACACAAAAATAAACTCAAAATGGATTAAAGATCTAAATGTAAGACCAGAAACTATAAAACTCCTAGAGGAGAATATAGGCAAAACACTCTCAGACATAAATCACAGCAGGATCCTCTATGATCCATCTCCCAGAATTCTGGAAATAAAAGCAAAAATAAACAAATGGGATCTAATTAAAATTAAAAGCTTCTGCACAACAAAGGAAAATATAAGCAAGGTGAAGAGACAGCCTTCTGAATGGGAGAAAATAATAGCAAATGAAGCAACTGACAAACAACTAATCTCAAAAATATACAAGCAACTTATGCAGCTCAATTCCAGAAAAATAAACGACCCAATCAAAAAATGGGCCAAAGAACTAAATAGACATTTCTCCAAAGACGACATACGGATGGCTAACAAACACATGAAAAGATGCTCAACATCACTCATTATTAGAGAAATGCAAATCAAAACCACAATGAGGTACCACTTCACACCAGTCAGAATGGCTGCGATCCAAAAGTCTGCAAGCAATAAATGCTGGAGAGGGTGTGGAGAAAAGGGAACCCTCCTACACTGTTGGTGGGAATGCAAACTAGTACAGCCACTATGGAGAACAGTGTGGAGATTCCTTAAAAAATTGCAAATAGAACTACCTTATGACCCAGCAATCCCACTGCTGGGCATACACACCGAGGAAACCAGAATTGAAAGAGACACATGTACCCCAATGTTCATCACAGCACTGTTTATAATAGCCAGGACATGGAAACAACCTAGATGTCCATCAGCAGATGAATAGATAAGAAAGCTGTGGTACATATACACAATGGAGTATTACTCAGCCGTCAAAAAGAATTCATTTGAATCAGTTCTGATGAGATGGATGAAACTGGAGCCAATTATACAGAGTGAAGTAAGCCAGAAAGAAAAACACCAATACAGTATACTAACACATATATATGGGATTTAGGAAGATGGCAATGACGACCCTGTATGCAAGACAGGAAAAAAGACACAGATGTGTATAACGGACTTTTGGACTCAGAGGGAGAGGGAGAGGGTGGGATGATTTGGGAGAATGGGAATTCTAACATGTATACTATCATGTAAGAATTGAATCGCCAGTCCATGTCTGACGTAGGGTGCAGCATGCTTGGGGCTGGTGCATGGGGATGACCCAGAGAGATGTTGTGGGGAGGGAGGTGGGAGGGGGGGTCATGTTTGGGAATGCATGTAAGAATTAAAGATTTTAAAATTAAAAAAAAAAATAAAAAATAAAAAAAATAAAATGTAAGTAAAGATTTAAAGCTACAGACTTTTCCTTGAAGCCTTTCTCTGCATCCTTGTAGGTTCTGATATTATTAGTTAGCTCTTAGTATTTTTAAATTTCTATCATTTCTATTTTCTCATTAAGTCTTCTCAGTGCACTAAATTTTTAGCTTTATCTAGAACCTCTATTTATAATAATGCTTTTGTCTTAATGGCATCTGTTTTGTCTGTATAATCACACTAGCTTTCTTTTAGTATTTTCCTGATTACATTTTCCCATTCTTTTATTCTAACTTTTCCATGTCCTTATGTTTTGTTTAGTATATTTTAATCCAATTTGATTATCTTCTTACTAGTGGGTTTTTCTCATCTTACCTTTTATTTCCATATCATACTATTTGGTTCTCTACTTGGTCTTTTTTTGGCCTTTCACTTTTAACTGGTAATTCCATCTTTCATCTAACAACATGAGAACTTTAATATATTCTCATATTCTTTGGTCATCTCCCATTCTGTGTTGATACTGTGAAGAATTTCAGTTCTAAATTGTTATGAATATACTTGAAATTCAATGTTTTTCTTTACCTTTATTTTTTAATTCTTTTTAAGTTATCAATAAGCTATCACTTTTCATCTCAAATCTCAAGCATCTCCTGGATTTGTTTCTCTTTTTAGTATTTTCTTCAAAAGTGTTTTTAATTTGCATCTTTGGGTGGAAAAATCTTTTGAAGCTTCGAAAGTCTGAGAGAACGTTTATTATGTCCTCACATTAGAGTAACTATCAAGACATGAAATTCTAGTTTCAAATTTCATTTTCAATTTCATATTCTTGAGCTGGGAATAGTAATCTCCAAACACGATTAATTAAACTATGCTAACATCCTAAATCAAAACCTTACAGTGATTCAGCTTTGTAGAATATTTAAGTAAAAAAAAAAAGTCCACTTTTTGTTTCAGAAATGTATATATGTAGAAAATATCTGAAAATCTATTCTTCAAAAATATGGAGTAGCTTTCACTAGATGGAGACACTAAAGTAGTTTCTTGTTTCCTTTTGCTTTTCTGTGCTTACTATATGCAGGAAATGTAAGAGATGCATGTTTGATCCTTGGGTCAGGAACACCCCCTGGAGGAGGGCAAGGAAACTCCAGTATTCTTGCCTGGAGAACTCCATGGATAGAGGAGCCTGGTAGACAGACTATGGTCCGTGGAGTCACAAGGAGTCAGACACGACTAAAGTGACTTAGCATGCATGCATGCATCATGAAACTATTTACACTTAGTTTCTCCATACAATTTCTGTTTTATAATTTGAAATTTATAAATCAAGAAGTTCTATGATCAATCCTTTGCAGGTATCACTCTTTCAATCCACCTTCCTTACAACTCCCTGGAGGACACATCATATCAATTTATCTTTATGTCCTTTCAATGATTACAAAGTGCTCAACGAATATGAAGTATAGACACATTACATCAAGATGCCAAAGAATGCATCTCTAGGATAAAATGTGACTGTCTTCTACCTGATATATTTAAATTAATCACCACAACAATGGGATTCTTTAAATTAGAACCGAATGATTAAAACAGATAACTTTCTTTTCAGAAGTCTTTCTTTAAATAAAGTCTTTTCTTTTAATCCTAATGTATAAAACAGACAAAAATCGAGTCATGCTAGTGGGCGTAGTGGGAGGAAGGCGATCCTGTCCACTTAACCTTCTTCCTTGTCCTTCATAGGCTGCTGCACAGTTTGAAAATTACAGTTCAAATCCAACTGACCCTATGCACCATGTCAGAGCTACAAAAGAAAGCAAAAGGGCACTCAATTTAACATTTATTTATTTAGCTATTTTTTGCAACTATAAATTACAATCACTAGTACACCTGTAATTCTTTATAGTGTGTTCAACTAAAGAATAAGCAAACACAGCATAGGTCAGTTTAAAAAGAAATCACAGTACTTCTTAGTATAATCTGCAAAAGAGGGAAAAAGTCTTGGACCCGCTCCTTGGAAATAAATATCAAGTAACCGTAAAAATATTCAGCCATTTTCCAAGTCTTCAGGGAGGTTCATGGATGGTCCCAGGCAGAACATCAGAGTTCCTCTTTGAAATAGCCCAGCTTTGCCAATGACATCTCTTTTCTCAACTGCATAACTTCCCAAAACATTTGGTCAACTACACAAAGAGAAAAGAGGGACACATAAATCATAAAATATCATCTTAATTATTTTTGTTTCAATGAGAATTTAGGTAGCTGAAATGCCAACTGGACATTTCTAATGATGTACCTAATGCTTAACATCCTATCATTGTTTCACACTAACTTTTCCATGTACTTCTGAGCATCCCAGTTTTATTAATAAATACATTTACTGATTTTGCAATCACAATTTGTTAGATATTATCAACGACTACCATTTTAGTCCAAAAGAAGGTAGACATTTCAGTGTCCTGAGTAACTGGCAATGTTGCTGCCTTCTTGAGTAACTATTCTCAATGTTCAATTGTATAAGAGTTATTATCTCACTTATGGATCTTCTTGCTCTAATTTGCTATATTTTGGCCATTTTTCACTTTTCATTAAAACTAACAGAGTAAACAGGAAAAAAGGAAAACATGAGACAGTCCAGAGAACTTAATAACATTCTTTGTAACGAAAAGGAAAGATTCTGTGTATGGCTCAATTAGAAATAAAACTAAATTCAGAGGATATGCTGTAAATTTCTATTATCTCTGCTTCTGTAAGTCCCCTCTATTAAGTGGGGGAACGTTGGCTCTGTTTTAGATTATAAAAGGTCTCCCTCTGACATATGATCAGATTAGACTGATTTAGATCAGTGGTTCTTAACCAGGGAGATTCTGCCCCCCAGTGTGCATACAGTAACGTCTGTAAATGTTTTTCATTATTCGCACCTAGTGAGTAAAGCCCAGGGATGCTACTAAAACATCCTACAATGCACAGGACAGCCTCTCTCAATAAAGAATTACCTGGCTTAAAAGAGTTATAGTACCAAGGCTGAGCCACCCTGCTTTAGATTTAGCTGCCTTAAATCCTTTTCAGCACAAGGCACAGATAATAAATAGAATGTAAAATCAATAATAATTTACTACAAACCCACTCAATATAAATGTGTACTAAAGACTGTGAAATAAAGGAGTAAGAGAAGCCAGAGAAGACATCACTTTCATCACTGTCAACCCCCACCACTTATGACCCTTTCTTCCTGTTTTCATAAAGTAGAGTACTTTTCATGTGTCCCTATAAAAACTCTTTTTTAACAAGGAGAAAAAATACACTTGACAACTTGGCACAAATCATCTGTTCTTAAGCTTAAATAGTATTACCTACCAATAGATAATTTTAAAGATTTCCATTTCATTAAAGTCAGAAAAAGTCAGTTCAGTCGCTCAGTTGTGTCCAATTCTCTGCGACCCCATGGACTAGAGCATGACAGGCTTCCCTGTCCATCACCAACTCCTGGAGCTTGCTCAGACTCACATCCATCGAATCAGTGATGCTATCCAACCATCTCATCCTCTGTCACCCCCTTCTCCTCTTGCCTTCAATCTTGCCCAGAATCAGGGTCTTCTAATGAGGTAGTTCTTCACATCAGGTGGCCAAAGTATTGGAGTTTTAGCTTCAACATCAGTCCTTCCAATGAACATTCAGGACTGATTTCCTTTAGGATGGACTGGTTGGATCTCCTTGCAGTCCAAGGGACTCTCAAGAGTCTTCTCCAACACCACAGTTCAAAAGCATCAGTTCTTCAGTGCTCAGCTTTCTTTATACTCCAACACTCACATCCATACATAACTACTGGAAAAACCATAGCTTTGACTAGATGGACCTTTGTCAGTAATGTCATGTCTCTGCTTTTTAATATGCTGTCTAGGTTGGTCATAGCTTTTCTTCCAAGGAGCAAGCGCCTTTTAAATTCATGGCTGCAATCACCATCTGCAGTGATTCTGGAGCTCCCCAAAATAAAGTCTGTCACTGGTTCCACTGTTTCCCCATCTATATGCCATGAAGTGATGGGACTGCCAGGATCTTAGTTTTTTGAATGTTGAGTTTTAAGCCAAATTTTTCACTCTCCTCTTTCACCTTCAACAAGAGGCTCTTTAGTTCTTCTTCGCTTTCTGCCATAAGGGTGGTGTCATCTGCGTGTCTGAGGTTTATTGATATTTCTCCCAGCAATCTTGACTCCAGCTTGATTCCAACTGAATGCTTCATTCAGCCTGGCATTTTGCATGATGTACTCTGCATATAAGTTAAATAAGCAGGATGGACAATACACAGCCTTGATGTACCACTTTTCCAATTTGGAAGCAAGTCTGTTGTTCCATGTCCAGTTCTAACTGTTGCTTCCTGACCTGCATACAGATTTCTCAGGAGACAGGTAAGGTGCTCTGGTATTCCCACTTCATGAAGAATTTTCCACAGGTTGTGATTCACACAGTCAAAGGTTTTGACATAGTCAATAAAGCAGAAGTAGCTGTTTTTCTGGAACTCTCTTGCTTTCTCAATGATCCAGCGGATGTTCACAATTTGATCTCTGGTTCCTCTGCCTTTTCTAAATACAGCTTGACAATCTGGAAGTTCATGGTTCATGTACTGTTGAAGCCTAGCTTGGAGAATTTTGCTAGCATGTGAGGATGAGTGCAATGGTGCAGTAGTTTGAACATTCTTTGGCATTGCCTTTCTTTGGGATTGGAATGAAAACTGACCTTTTCCAGTCCTGTGGCCACTGCTGAGTTTTCCAAATTTGCTGGCATATTGAGTGCAGCACTTTAATAGCATCATTTTTAGGATTTGAAATAGCTCAACTAGAATTCCATCACTTCCACTAGCTTTGTTCGTAGTGATGCTTCCCTAAGGCCCACCTGATTTCACATTTTTATCAAAGTCATAAAAACTACTATACAGTTTAAAGACTGCTTGTATGCTCTGTAGCCTTTTTAAATTCAATATTGATTAGAGACAAGTTTCACCCCTATTATTTAGGTATTATAACCTAAGTACCAAAAAAACCCCAAAACCCCTAATTACATGTAATTATAAACAAATGACTATTTTCAATACACCAGAGTTTGAAAATGCTAAACTAAGTTTACCAACACAACTAATTGTTCGAAAGGATTAACATTCACTGGTTTACATTACTAAAACACAGTAGGCTTTTACCAGTTTTTCAGTATAAGAAAATTTTCAGGGTCTGGAAAAAGATAAACAAGATAATTCTCCACAACTTCAAATACAAAACTGATATGGACTTGTCCCTAGCTCAGTATCTGCTATTTCTATTTTAAAACAACCATATGCAAGGAGATCCAACCAGTCCATTCTAAAGGAGCTCAGTCCTGGGTGTTCTTTGGAAGGAATGATGCTAAAGCTGAAACTCCAGTACTTTGGCCACCTCATGCAAATAGTTGACTCACTGGAAAAGACTCTGATGCTGGGAGGGATTGGGGGCATGAGGAGAAGGGGACGACAGAGGATGAAATGGCTGGATGGCATCACCTACTTGATGGACATGAGTTTGAGTGGACTCCAGGAGTTGGTGATGGGCAGGGAGGCCTGGCGTGCTGCAATTCATGGGGTCACAAAGAGTCGGACACGACTGAGTGACTGAACTGAACTGATGTATTAAAAAATATATATTTTGGAGCTGTCAGGTCATGTTAGTTTCTATGGCTGGTATTTAAGACATCCGACTATAAAAACCACAACTAATCATGAAAGACTACAATTAAAAATGCTGCCACCCTGGCACTAGGTTAGCTCTCTGGATATATCATCTACACGTTTCTGTTGATGTAGAAGACAGTGATTTTTACTCCACTTGGAATTACCCTCACGACTACTTTGTTAACTCACACGTGAAAGGAGAAAATACAGAAAAAAGCTTAGTGCCTTGTGGGCTCCACTAATTAAAATAAGCCTGACCACATTTAGAGCTTGCTCAGTTTTATTTCTTAAGGAGTATGTTCAACAGGCTTTATGCTCCTCTCACATTTACCACCTGGTTTATCATATATTCCTTAGATGTTAAAACTGATCCTGCTTCAAATTCAAGAGTAAAATGTGGCAAATCTAAGGATTAAATACAATATGTTTTAAAAGATGCTTTTGTTCCCAAATTATTCACACATTTTATTACACCTATTAAAGAGATTCAAGATAAATGTACTAATAATGTTTATTTGAGCATTACTATTATGTCCTATACTTTTTACCAAACTTTTATGCAAATATTTTATAATGAATTGACACTCACCATCTTGCTGTTTCACAAGTCCCTGCTGAATGTACCGAATGTACGTGAAAAAGTTACAGACAGAAGTGATCTGGGCCAAAAAGAAAAGAATGTTAACCAGTCAAATGTTTCTTGTCAAAGAGCGCTTTATTAAAGTTAATGGTTATGTTACTTACCCTGTATCTGCAAAAAGGAGAAATATAGTAGTAGTTGCTTGAGTCCCCTAGTTTAATTCTGTGTTTACAGGACTTGCTCTGACCTGTGAGAGCACATTTTCTGTAAAATAAGGATAAATTTTAGTTTTAAAAAATTGAAAGCATTTTGCCCCTACCTTCTGAACAAGTTGCACATTTATTCAGACAACATATATTTGACAACCTACCCTGTATCAGGTACTCTGTGAAGATGAGAAAGACAAAAACCCTACCTTCTAGGGCTTACATTCTAGTAGAAGTTTACAAGCATAGCATTCAGCATGGTTCTAGAAATAAAAGCTAGATGTTTTAATATATGTCCTTGCTCAGTCACTTCAGTCGTGTCCGACTCTCTGCGACCCCATGGACCAAGGCCTGCCAGGATCCCTTGTCCAGGGGATTCTCCAGGCAAGAATTCTGGAGTGGCTTCCCATTTCCTTCTTCAGTGATAAAGTATGGAGTGAAGAAGTCGCTCAGTTGTATCCGATTCTTTGCGACCCCATGAACTGTAGCCTACCAGGCTCCTCTGTCCATGGGATTTTCCAGGCAAGAGTACTGGAGTGGGTTGCCATTTCCTTCTCCAATATATGTCCTAATCAGGAACAAAATTACAAATAAGTAATCAGCTGCAGGGCAGGCCACAGCTTTCCACTGGGACTTCAACTTCTGTCTTAGTTGAAAAAAACTTAAAAGTGACTGTTCAAGTCTCAAAACATGCTACTGATAGCCTGCAGGACAACAGTTTCCAGATGGGATACTTTTTGATGTGTTGGGTTGGTGTATATGCATTTAATGTGGCACCTAGGCCTGAGAAATACAAAGGAATAAGAAACCTTACAAACACACTGCATCTTAACAATTACAATTACACAAACAGTACATACTCCATTTAGACATACCGACCTTCCTCTTTGCATACTACAACATGCATGAGGGTTTTCAGGCTACAATAGGATGGAAGCGTCTTGAGAGCAGGGAATGTACTGTATTCATCTTGAAATGCCTGACAGTAAGTATCCGCCTGGCAGAGAGCAGACATTCAGTGGTTGCTGGTTAAGTGACAGGCCACCTGTCACTCTACTTGCTCAACAAGATCAGGTTGGACTCACAGAAGCCCAGCTGTCACCCTGCTAAATAGAAGCTTGACTAAAGACAGCTACCACTCCTTGTCAATGCAAACTTAGTGTAGCTCTAAAGTAAAATACAGTGGCCAATAGCATTTTATAGGACATTATAAGTTATAAAGAAAAATGTATTAACTAGACATTGAATTTTCAGCTATACTTACGAGAAATATGAAATGTATGTGGCTCCATATTAAGCAAACACACAACAAATGGTTACTTAAAAGAGAATAATTTTGGCCATTCAAATCACAAAAGAATTCTTACCTTTTCAAGAGATTTCACCTCACTGTTCCTTTATTAGAAAACACCTTTAATGATCTATAATAATATTTAAAAGCACTACTACTAGCTTGAGGAGGATGGACAATCAAGAAATTTAAGGCACAAGTGTTAAAAGTCCTTGGAACTATACTATTTTAAGTATAATTTACACAAGAGAAAAAAGTACCATCAAACTGATTAAAATCACCTTTACAATGCTCTTCTGGAAGCAGACATATATCTGTCTGTCTACTATTTTTCTAACTTTCAAATGACTCAGGTAAAATGGTTTTAAGTATCAACTTTTAAAATAATAAAGTGTTTAAGTTATCTCATTTCTGAAGCTAATATATTTTTATTTGAGCTAGAATTCAACGCTAAGTCTTCTGACCTCTAATTCCAATTAAAAAAAAACAAAACATACTACACTACCTCAGTATCTCAATAGCTCTAGTCCCAAGATTTCAAATCCTTGCTTGCCATTTTCACTCAAGAATGTCAGCGTGTCTAAGTCCGCATCTACCATCTTGTAAACCAGAGCCCTATTAACTTCCAAAAATTCACATCCCCCATCCAGTCACCTCTAACTTTCTTTACACATCTTTCCTCCCCATACACTCATCATCCTTTGAATGCAGTTTCCTTGTTCCCTTCTTCAGTCTTTGTTATCCAAATTCCACTCATGCTTCTAAAACCCAGATCAAACCAAAGCCCCTCCAATAATTGTTCTGATCACCACCAGTGGAGTGACTTCGCCTTCCACAAAATTCCCAGAGTACTATGTCATTCACTAGTGACTGTCTTGACAATCTCATCCACAAGAGCCTTAGCCGGGGCCATACCTCACGTTTCATTTTAGAAAAAAAAAAAAAAAAGGACACCATTTTCCTTTGGTTTTCTCCACACAATATGCACTGCAAACATCTTGGCTTCCGGCCCCATTTCCATAAGCACAATAATACCCTTAACTATGTTAATTGTTCCCTAAATAGCTCAGTTGGTAAAGAATCCACCTGCAATGCAGGAGACCCCCTTTGATTCCTGGGTTGGAAAGATCCGCTGGAGAAGGGACAGGCTACCCACTCCAGAATTCTTGGGCTTCCCTTGTGGCTCAGCTGGTAAAGAATCCACCTGCAATGCAGGAGACCTGGATTTGATCCCTGGGTTGGAAAGATCCCCTGGAGAAGGGAAAGGCTACCCACTAGACTATCCTGGCCTGGAGAATTCCATGGACTGCATAGTCCACGGGGTCACAAAGAGGTGGACATGATTGAGTGACTTTCACTTTCATTCAGTATAATTATTTTACTAAAATATTGTAAAAATCTACTGTAACTGAGATTTCATTTGATGATATTATATATTTAATATGTGGGATGGATACAATGCAACCATAAATTTAAAATCCTACAATAAAAACTGCTATTGTAAAATAAGATATAACACAGAACTTCAAGTACAAAAACTGCTATCATTAACTATCAGGATAAAAATACCCAGGAGTTTGTTGATGGGTAGAATTTAGAAATGTAAATCTCTTCCCCAAAATTCAGAGGCCACCATACTACAAGTGTGGCATGGGGAGCATAAAACAGGACACAACTCTAGGTGGACAGACTTGTGGCTCACGAACAAACACAGGACTAAAAAAATAAGTTACCCAAATACCAGCACTGACTGATCCTGCTGAGAGTGCAATGTGCATAACAGGAAACAGGAAGAACGACACAGCCCCTACATCCAGTTTTAACAGACCTAGCAGTTAATCTCTTAATGGCACTCCAGTACTCTTGCCTGGAAAATCCCATGGACGGAGGAGCCTGGTGGGCTGCAGTCCATGGGTTCGCTGAGTCAGATACGACTGAGCGACTTCACTTTCACTTTTCACTCTGATGCAATAGAGAAGGAAATGGCAACCCACTCCAGTGTTCTTGCCTGGAGAATCCCAGGGACGGGGAGCCTGGTGGGCTGCTGTCTATGGGGTCGCACAGAGTCGGACACGAGTGAAGCGACTTAGCAACAGCAGCAGCAGCAGCAGTTAATCTCAACCAGCCGCTTCTTCTTTTGCCTTCAAATAGCCTGCCTGACAGGATTCAATTGTTGCTAGCTAGGAGCTCTTTTGGGCCTCCCAGGTGATGCTAGTGGTAAAGAACCTGCCTGCCAATGCAGGAGACATAAGAGATGTGGGTTTGATCCCTGGGTGGGGAAGATCCCCTGGATGAGGTATGACAACATAGTCCAGTATGTTGTCCAGAATCGGACACAACTGAGCGACTTAGCATGCATGCACATGAGCTCTCCTAGGCTCTTCAGTCCCCTTATACTGATCTAGTTTTTAACCAACTAAGCAGCTTCCCCAAAATCTTTCAAAGTCACCTTTTAAACAGCTGTGCCAAAGGTTTTAGGTACTGCTGGTTTCAATCTTTTCCAGAACTGGTTGGAAAAAGGCTTGTTCTGCTATGAAATGTGGAGTCACCCCTGAAGGTACACAACTGTCAAATATTTCTTACACATGACGACAGAAATGTTTCTTTACCAAAGTGAAAAAGCTTTACAATGAGAGTACTGAAGGAGAGGACTAGCCAAGTCTTTTGGTGCCCTGTTTTCATGCTTGGCAAGACCTGGTCTAATTCACTGTCTTTTCAAATTATTTTTGACAGCAAACTTCAAGAAGAAATATTTTATACAAAAAGCCCAGAACATGAAAAGTGTAACAAAAAAAATCTGCTTATGACCCATAAAAGAGATTTCATAATCAGGTAATGGATTACAATATGTGGTTTACAAAAAAAAAGTTTCTGACACCTGATCTACCTGGATCCCACGTACAGGTCTGTAATTAAAGAGCTCTCCACTGACGATACATCTGAAATCCCCACACTGCCTGCGGGTTGGTCTCTGGGCTGCACAGACTCTAAACAGAAAACTGACGAGAGATTTAACCATATTTAAAACCAGAAAAAATTAAAGTAACTGCAACACATAAAATTTTTAAAACTCAGTATTCTTCCACAAGACATGATTTTGAAAACATACTTTGGTCCTCCGCATTCAACTGCAGATGCTTTCACGAATCGAACAGGTTGTAATCCCACTGGTTCAATGCTTAAAGTGTTGTTCTCCACAGCTTCCAGAACAGCTGAAGCCAACTTCACAGAACACAAAAAACATTAGATGCTGACAGGAAAATGGAAAATTCTAGTTCACAGTAAACTGATGTTTAAAAATTATTTTTCCCCAAGTTCCCCTAGATTTGCCTTAGCTAATGAAAAAGAAAGAAACCACATAAGCTTGGTTTGAATTCTTTCATAACTCCAATATTGTTATGAAAAGTGATTCAGTTATAGCTAAATAACTTTTCTCATTTTCTGGAAGGAAATTAAAGACATTAATTCCAGATCACCCCTTATCCAGAATTAACATCCACTATTACAGTCACTTCAAAATGAATATCCTAATGCTTGATTTTGCCAAATTTATGCATTATTTTTTAATACTGGTCATCATAACAGAGCAATATATATTAAGCAGAGCTATATATTTAATGATCTCGTGTTTATGTGCACAAGAGTATACAAAAGAATTAAATGAATTATCAAATATTAAATGCTCAGATGGAGACGGTAGTAACTGATAAACAATTGATGAAATGGGCAAACTACTTTATTCTGGCAAGATTACTTATACGTAGCAATCTACCTAAAATTAGGGCCAGAGGCATAATGACTAACAGCTATATATCAAAAGCATTTTAGTCTTCCTCTTAACTTCTCCTTACAAGTACTGTTGTAATTAAATTCTCTAAAGACTCTTAGGATTAACTTTCTTAAAACACTTATTGACTGGATATTTGCAGACAAACCTCCCGCATGTAAGAACAAATTAAAATTATGACCTTACATTTGCACAGCGTTTTAAGGTTTTCTGTCTACTTGAAAGTGTCAAAATGTTAGTCACACAGTCATGTCCGACTCTTTGAAGCTCCATGGACTGTAGCCCACCAGGTTCCTCTGTCCATGGAGTTCTCCAGGCAAGAATACTGGAGTGGGTAGCCTTCTCTTTTCTAAGGGTTCTTCCCAACCTAGGGATAGAACCTGGGTCTCCTATACTGCAGGCAGATGCTTTACCGTCTGAGCCACCAGGGAAGTTTTTCTATCTACTTAATTGACTTCGTTTTGTCTTAACAACCCTGAGACATGGGCAAGGAAGGCATTTTTCCCCCTGTTTCAACGATGAAGGAACTAAACAGGAGTTTTAAAATCACATACGGATAAACCGAACAAACAGCTTGAAGTATACAGAAATTCCTTTACACTGACTCTTGGACTAAAAGTTAAGAAATAAGCCCTACCCCCTTAACATATTTAATACTTCACTCCAGTGCAAAACATACTGCAGTGTGAGTGATCCTCTGCTCAAATAAGGAAGAAGGTTCAGTAAGTGAACGCCAAGAAATTATTATGACCCTAATATGGAATGGAGAAAATGGTAAAACATGACATTTTATAAATTATCTATGTAAGAGATAGTAAAATATGTAACATGTCTAAGAACAACTCTAATGCATTTCTATTAAAGTTTTTAAAAAATTACCTCACTTTTTGAGAAGGTTAAACAAGGAAAGATATCTTCCTGATAGACTTTGTCTAAGAAAGGACAGGTTCTGTCCATTGTGGGCTCATCCTTCCAAGATCGGAATTCATTATACAGGGATAAGTCAGCCTGACAAAAGAAAACATAAAATAACTTTAAAAAAAGTACAAACAGAAAATCACTTTATAAAACCAAAACCTAATTAATATATTACCAAAAAACAAATATTCTTTATTTAAAATAACAATTGAACCATTCTTGACTAGATATAATACAGGATAGCAATTTTTTAATTGAAGTATAGCTGATTTACAATATTGTTTGTTTCAGGTATATAGCAAAGTGATTCAATGAAACTTTTTTTTTTTTCAAATTCTTTCCATTATAGATTATTATAAGGTATTGAATATAGTTCCCTGTTGTTGTTTTAGCTGCTAAGTCATGTCCAACTCTTTAGTAACCCCCTGGAGGGTAGCTTGCCAGCTCCTCTGTTCACGAGATTTTCCCAGGCAAGAATACTGGAGTGGATTGCCATTTCCTTCTCCAGGGGATCTTCCCCACCCAGGGATTGAACCTGCCTCTCCTGCACTGGCAGGCAAGATCTTCCCCACTGAGCCACTAGGGAATCCCATGGTTCCCTGTACTATACAGTAAATTCTTGGCTTATTTTATATACAGTGGTGTATATCTGTTAATCTCATACTTCTAACTTATCCCTCTCTCAGCCTTTCCCCTTTGGCAACCATAAAGATCCCTTTCTATGTCTGTGAGTCTGTTTCTGTTTTGTAAATAAGTTCATTTGTACCTTTTTTAGGATTTCACATATAAGTGATCATATTTGTGTTTTTCTTTCTGACATCTTCAGAGTATGATACTCTCTAGGTCCATTTATGTTGCTACAAATGGCAATATTTCATTCTTTTTAAAAAACAATCTAAACTCCCAAATAACTAGCGGGTGCTTTTCAATGTAATCACTATGGTGTCAAAGATCACTACCATTACCTACCCACCAAAAAAAATGTAACACTAATGTTGGAGTTCTTCTTAAGACACAGGTGCACACTGTTCTGAATACAAAAGTCTTCTGAAAACAATTTGGAGCCAAGTTAATTAAAACAAGTGTTTAATAGAGGCTGACCAAACTGTGAAATCTATTTTGGGGTCAAAAGTGACACCAACTGTTCAGCTATTTAAGGCATTTCCAGAATTTTCAAAATTTTTACTCTACAAGCTGCAAAACTAAAAGCAGCACACACACACAGCCTCCTAAACTGACTATCTCAAATATGTAACACTCATTTAGACTTTTTTGCCATTTCAACATCTAGTATCTACCATCTGAATTACCTTATAATCCAGCTGGCACCGGCCTTCCTATTCACTCTTCCAGTTGTCTCTTCTCTTTCCTTCCAATTTAATAATTTTTCCCAAGTACTCTTCTCTTTGGATTCCCCCAGCCCAGCTCAATACTGCCCATCAGCATATAAAGATCCACCCAGCCCCCAGCCACCCAAACACAGAGCAGTGTCCCTCATCCACCCTCTTGTCCAGAAGCACTAGATACCCTGTAAATGAAACACTGACTGCATCTACGGCCTCCAGGACAGCTCAATCAGTTGTGCATGTAGTCTATGTGAAAGTAACGAAAGACCGGCTGTACCCCAGCTTTCCTAGAGACTTTCCTCTAAGGTGTATAATGGCAATCTCAATGTGAATTTTTTTCATCCCAATCCATAAATTCCTTGAATCAAAGCTAAAGGCAAAAGGATAAAAATATTAGCAGATAAGTAATACATTTTCAAATTAATTTTCTTTGTAAAATCTACCCTTTGATGGATATAAAACCCAAACTGGGTAAGTAGTGTTCTGAGAAAAGATTCTAGTTGAAAGGCAATAATTTAAACTACTTATTAAGAGCTGACTCTGTCAGGAACTACAGTAATAAGCACTTCACAAACATTTAATCCTCAAAGCTGGACAAGATAAATATTATAACCTCCATTTATAGATAAGAAAACTAGAGTTTAGAGAGAGAAAATAACTTGACCAAGGTTACCAAGCAAGAAACCAGTAAAAGTTCCCATTTGAGAGACTTGATCTCAGAGCCTTGCCTGACTGTGTGTGCATGCATGCACCTGTGTCCTCACTGCTTTCAGAAGAAACACTGTAAGTCATGACTGAGTGCCCCCATCACATTTTCTGCAGAAACATGGACATATCCCATTTTCTGTCCAACTGTATCTAAGATTTACACAGGTCAAATTTATGTGTTTCCTTTGTCTAATAAAACATTTTGACAAGTTTGTCACAAAATATTACAATACAAGATATAGCCAGAAAGCAGAACGTTATATGCTGCCTATATGCGTATTTTAGGGAATTTCATAAACACAAAACTTTAAAATGTTCCATGAGAAACATCCAAATTTTCTTAGTGTAAAAAACAGGGAGAAAAGGGTACATAATTACACACGCTGAGAAATCACAGCAAAAATACAAGCTGCACCAAGCAATTAAAAATGCTATCAATACTGAAAGAAATCAGAATTAAAGTTACGACTAAAAACATTTCTTAAATATTTAACAGAAACCAGTGTGAATTTTAATTTCATCACATTCAGATTTAACAAAGTATTGAACTTCTCTTTCACCAGCATCGTTCTTTCTTATGAATAACTAAACAATATACAATTCAATTAAAATGAGCAACAACCCTGGCTATTCAGTTAAATAAACTCCTGGCTTCTATGTAAAAATCTAAACAAGCACAGCTTCTTAAAGATTAATGAGAGACTTGAATTCGACAGTGTAAAATACAACTTTCAAGAAAAAAAATGGGAGAAGGCTGCTTGTTAATTAGTGATCAATCCCCTTGGACATGCTTTCTCATCACATGTAAGTAAAAACTATTTTACAATTACACAATTTTTACTCAAAACAGCTCAAACTATTAGCACATTATCTCAGCTATCCTCATAACGTACCTTATAAAATTAAAGCTTACCATCAGTTCTATTGTTGTTGCTTAATTATCTGAATTAACTCCAGGACTACCTTACTGATATAAAATTGTTTCTCCCAGAATTTAAGTAAAAACAACGCACTGTTCTTCAAGAAAATCACCTAATATTTTCATATATTTCTTATGTTCATATTTTGCTGGAGCATGCAAGCAATAAATTTTGACTAGCCAGATCATTAAAGTCACCCACTCTCCTTTATACAACACACGACAGTTTGCTCCCTAAATGAAATATCGAGATTAAGAAACTCACCAAGTTTCTAGCAGGTACTCCAAGGTCAGCCAGGAAGAGAAGGGAACTGAAGAATCCCTGAAAGCAGCCAGCTCTAGACAAAGCCTCCCCCATCTTAATACTGAATATTTTGTACTAAAAGTTTTGCTGGCAAAAATCATAACCAACAGCTCAGTGATGAGAATTACTAAGTATCAACAGAGTCAGAAGAGACAGTCCTGGACGAGTTACCTCTTTGCAGTCTTTTACAATTGGCTGTATCACACTGAGGTCCTGATGACTGCCACTCATAGCACTGCTTGTACTTTTATTTCTTGTATGCCCCTTTTTAAAATGTGCCTTTCCACCTGGCAGAGGCTCTTGTGTAGGTGACGTTGGAGAACTGGACAATACAAGTGTCTTCAATGCAGCTACTTCAGCTTGGAGTACATCAATCTTGAAAAGAAATCAACACAGTCACATGTACTGAATATGTTTTCTGACAGATGCAGCTAAATGTTAACAATTTGGTAACTTTCAGAGAAGAAACATAAGTTTAATGTGTATTTCCTGTGGAGTAATAAAAGGAAAGTAAACTAAATGGGTTTTGGGGAGGGCTTTTTATTTTTAATCAGTTTTTTGATGTTCCCATACAATCTGGATTAAGTTGCTATTCACAATGTCAGATGAAAATTTTAAAATTATCAAAATGTTTAACATTTCACTATGTGGATTTTCAGATGAGACTGGGTGCATTCAGGGTGGTATGGTTGTAGGCATCACCAACTCAATGGACATGAGTTTGAGCAAGCTCCAGGAGTTGGTGATGGACAGGGAAGCCTGGCGTGCTGCAGTCCATGGGGTCACAAAGAGTCGGACATGACTGAGCGACTGAACAGATGCAAATTTTCAGAATCTTCATATTTAAAAATAGTTTATGATTAGGCGCAGTTCGTTTCTAAAACAGTAAAATCTAGTAACAGTTCAGCGGCTTTTTTAGTGAATTAAAAAATAATTGACTTTAAAATGTAATTATATAATCCTTTTGATAATATGTGTGATTCACAAAGCTTTAAATCATTTGCTTCTAATATAAATGTACACCAAATGTTCACTATTAATTATATCTATGTAGTAGCTATTTTCTTCTTTATAGTGTCTTATAGTTTTAAAAATCTTCTAAAGTAAGCAGTACTTTTATAATCAGAACAAATCCAATAAACATCAAGGTATTTTTCAAACTGTAATTACTAGTTTCTTTATATTTTATCCTATTAAAAGCAGCAAAAACTTACTTTTCCTTGTGCTTCTTTTAGCTGTTTTTCTGCTGTTGCCTGCTTGACATTTGCTTCTCTCACCATCTTATGAGCTTCCTAAAAAAGTTAACATCTCATATTTTGGAAACAAAGTATTTATCAGTTGTTTTCAAAAATCTTTCAACAGGTGTCTATGATTGAAACAAAGATACACTAACAAAATTTTGCCTAAAATTAAGTATTCAGTGTCAACAGCTGAAGCAGCAACTATCATCAGGCAGATCAATTATTAGGAATAAAGAATAGGTACCTTCTTTTAGTATCTATTACCACAGAGGCAGGCAAGGTTAGTTTGATCATTCTAATCAATACTTGTGTAAAGACTGCAAATGCTAAAGAAGGAAAAGTCATGATCCACATGTCAAACCCAACTTCTTTGCAGTTAGGTTTTTATAATTTATATTCATATTACTATGCACAGCAAAGACATACAGGAGAAACAAGCAAAAATATTAACACATCAGTAATGCTGCAGTTTATAGGAGTAACAGCTGAGAAGCCTTAGAGCTCCCAATAAAAACTCACAAATCGATACTAAATCTTGATTTTGTGCAGAGCAATCAAAAGGTTGAGTTTATCCTTTCATAAGATCTTAATTTTTTAGTACCAAATATACGAAACTCTAGATATTTAATTCCATTTCATTCATACAACATTTATTCATCAAACACTTATTCATAACATCTCTTCCTCAGCTTGGAGAAGGCAATGGCACCCCACTCCAGTACTCTTGCCTGGAAAATCCCATGGACGGAGGAGCCTGGTAGGCTGCAGTCCATGGGGTCGCTAAGAGTCAGACACGACTGAGCGACTTCACTTTCACTTTCATGCATTGGAGAAGGAAATGACAACCCACTCCAGTGTTCTTGCCTGGAGAATCCCAGGGACGGGGGAGCCTGGTGGGCTGCCCTCTGTAGGGTCGCACGGAGTCGGACACGACTGAAGCGACTTAGCAGCAGCAGCTTCCTCAGCTACCGTTCCAGGTGCTGATAACTCTTAAGGAGCTTACACTCTGAAGACATTCTAATAATCAAATAAAATATGAGTACAAATTCTGGATTGTATTCTAAATCCATTATGAAGCCTTGTGGCCTTTTAAGAAAGAGAATGACATTCTGTTGTTTGTATTTTAAAAAGCTTACTCTGCTCTATGGAATAATCCCTATAAAATATAAGGGTGGACTGGAACAGTATACAGGGTGCTTGCAATAATCCCCCAGGATGTAAGAGCTTAGATCTTAGAACTTCAATTTACTGTTCACGAGGAAGAGAGTGATGGAAGGCAGAAGGAAGGAAATCAGCTTCAAAGATGTTTAACAATTTGACAAGCGAACCCTCACGAGGTCTGTCGGCTGTTCAGGGGAGAGTGGAAGTTCTCCACGCCACAGTTCCACGGTGGCACTCCCATTTGTTCATTTGCTCTTAAGAGTATGTAATGACATTACACCTTGTATGTGCCCTTGTATTATAATAAATTTACAGATATTGTTTTAAATAAGAAAAGCTTCACTATGAATGCTTATAATTAAATGAGATTAACTGTGAGAATATTCCATGCACCATTATGCTGGGTATCTTGTGTCAAAGCCTGTAGGAGCTATCAAATTTAATAATGAGATAAGCATTTTTCTTTTAAAAATAACAAGTATTTCAGATATGCTGAATAAGTGCTGAATTTTAACAAGTGACTGTCATTAAAATACTACTTGACAAGTAGTTCCCAAATAATAAGTATATCTAATCTGATCCTTCACAATAAGTGACATTTTAACTATGAATCCAGAAGTAATATGTGCTATGGAGAGAATATTTGTTTAATGTTTAGAATTGGATTCTGCTTTCATTAATGGCGGACCATGCAACTCAGAACAAACATCCTACAGAGAACAGTTTTTAAAAGCTGCACAAATGTTTTAAAAACGTTTTTGAAGGCATTAGAGAGCAACAAAATAGTGAAGAATCAGAGGACCAAGATCCAGAAGAAGTAAACTGAGGAAAGTGAGCTGAAACTTGGGGTGATTTGTCCCCTTAGAGATATAGGGATATACTGGAAAGGTATAAAATAAATGTAACTGGAGTCCAGAAAGGAAAGAAAAAAGAGCTAGAATGAGGCAAGAGGAGTATCTAAAATGATAATTCATAGGATTTTAAAAATTGACAAAAGACATCAAAAGACATATGAGCTTGAAAACTTTTCTATTACTGTCATTCTGAAACTGAAAAATTACTTAAGTATCATCTGCACAGGAAAGTCAGTAAACTTTCTAGAAAGGCCAGATAGTAAGTAGTTCAGGCTTCTAAGCCATATGGTCTGTTGTGTAACTACTCAGCTCTGCTGCTATAGTGTGAAGGCAGCCACAGACAATAAAACAATCAATGAATATAGCCATTCCAATAAAAATCCATGGGCACTGAAATATGAGTTTCATAGAGTTTTCATGTCACAAAATATTCCTCTTTTGATTCTTTTTCCTCCTCTTACCATTTGAAAATGTAAAAACCAACCTCAGCTCGTTAGGCTGCACAAAAGTAGATATAGGCCAGTTTTGGTCTGCAGGCTATAGTTTGCACACCTGTGATCTATACAAACATTCATGTCCATATATTTACAAACACAGAATTTTTTTCCTCTCTGGTTAGCAGTGATTCAAATTTAGTTGATCTTTTTTTTTTCTTTTTAAAAAATAATGTTTATTCACCATCTTCTGATTAGTTTTAAAAAACAATTCATTGGCATTAAAGACAAAAATTCGCTAGAGAATGTTACGGAAAAACTTTCACATAACTAGCAATGGGACTGAAAATTCATTATCATGACTTATTACAGGAAAAGATGTACTTGTTCCTTTCAGATGAGTGTACCTGTGAGTTATCAATAACATTAAATCTAAATTTTAAAAATGGAATTCAGACCATATCATCATTGGAGAAGGAAACGGCAACCCACTCCAGTACTCTTGCCTGGAAAATCCCATGGACAGAGGAGCCTGGCAGGCTATAGTCCAAAGGGTTGCAGAGAGTCGGACACGACTGAGCGACTTCACAATCACTATCATCTGGATCATAAATTTAAAACAAGGTTTCAAAAACAAGATAACATATTCAATCACAATGCTCTCATGAAATAAATATACATATATACAATGTATTTTAATGAGAATACTTCTATATTACAAAAAATTTAAGTATTTTTATTTCACTTTTTTAAAACTTTTGTGTTGTGTATGTATGTAACATTATGATGTGTGTTAGTATATGTTCATAATTTAAGTACATATGTCTAGAACAGTGACTCGTGCATAGGGAATTCTTAATATCTTCATCATGAGGGTTCACGCTCAAATTTGTCTCTGTGGCTTGAAAGAAAAGGAAGTGCCATTTATGGCTTTCACCATACTTAAAAGCAGGATCAAGGTCATGACTTTGAGTCCCAGCATTCTTCTTAACTCTACTTATGATTTTCTTCACAGACAAAATAATTTGTACTATATGTGCTTACAGCATTGTTGAGACAAACTAAGCATATCATAGACATTTACTAAAATTGGCTGAAAAAACCTTAAGACTACATATCTTTTTTTCCATGTTAAATGTAGACTACTTTGTAAAGCATTCTTTTAACCGATTTCACTTTATATTTTGCATTACCTGAAAATCCATAATACTATAAGAAAAAATATATATATACACATACATATACAACTTTATAATCTTGTATTTTTTGCTAAATACAAAAGTATAATTATATTCAAGATCATTCATCATATATAAATTCCTAATCTGAGTTTACAAGCTTACCAAAATTATATAAATTGAGTTTATTCAGAATAATCTTCAATTCTTAAAAAAAAAAACTATTTACACATATACATAAAATGTAAGCAAAAACATTTTTTCATAAAACAATGGTAAACTGAGATCATGAAGGCACAACCGAGACCACAGAAAAATTTTCTCTACTTTTTTTCTAAACTCAGTAAGCAGTTGGTTTGAATACAATTTTCTTCATTACTGAAATCATCTTTAATCAGTGTAATTTCTTTCCCAGAAAGTACACACAGTTAAGGTTATTAGTCACTGTTCAGTCAGAGATAAATTAGGGACCCCAAAATTATGCTTTTTAGATAACTTTTTCATTCATTGCACAAACTGCACTTCTGGTACTTCACATCCTGCTAGAGACAGGGAAAAGTTTCTGTTTGTTCTCCTACTTCATCTAACAAAATGACATGTACATGCAGCTGGGGGGAACTAAGTGGGGGCTAAAATTAAGGGCAGGCTGGCAGGAAACCAACATTAACATAAGCAGCATAATGTATTTGCTTTCTTATCTACTAACACTATATTGTAAAATTTTCTTCTAGCCAGACATTACTGAAAGAAATGCCTTATGTTTCTGTACACTCCTTCTACATATAAAAATGTAACATTACATAACTCCTGTTCCAGATCTTTGTATGTTAGTAGCTCAGTCACGTCCGACTGAGACCCCATGGACTATAGCCCACCAGGCTTCTCTGTCCACGGGATTTCCCAGGCAAGAATACTGGAGTGGGTTGCCATTCCCTTCTCCAGAGAATCTTTCTGACCAAGGGATCAAAGTCGGGTCTCTGGAAATGCAGGCGGATTCTTTGCGGTCTGAGTCACCAAGGAAGCCCTCCAGATCTTCAATTTCCCACTATTTCTAAGCTTAAATTTAAAGTCCTATTATCTCTGATAACTAGCTAACTGAACAAAAAAAAAGTTAGTTTTTAAACATTCATGAAAGAAAATCACCCCAAAAAAGACAGGTGAGAGAGCAAAGGGGTGTGAGCAGAGCGGGGCATGGAAAGCCCACGCTTCTGAAAATATCCTCTGCAATATTACTTACAACAATAAAAACTGTGGAATATACACTGGATAGATTATGATTTTCATTACACTGACTATATAGTAACATGAAAAGATGTTATTTAAAGTACAAAATATATGAGGATTACAACTATGGAAGCAAATATGCATATCTAAAACTAAAAAAGATTCTGCATATACAAAAATAACAAAGGTGAAGAAACTTTTCCCCTAAAATCCATTTTTACATTAAAAATTTTAAGAACAAATTTTCAGAGGAAAAAAGAAAATATGGTAGAGTGATGACGACACTAGCCACTCTAGTAACACATCAGTGTGTGTGATAAGGAACCTCTGAGGCCAAAGGTCTTATAACCTAAAGGAAATGCGCTAGGGAGTGGTTCTTAAGCTAGAAAATGATATCCTCTCCCCACCCCCCACAGGGGTACTTGAAAGTTGTCAAAATGATGAGGGAGTATTACTAGATTACTGGGAACAACGTCAAGTGTGATAGTTAATTCTGTGTGGCAACCTGACTGGGCCCCAGGTACCCAGGCATTTAAGGCAGACGTTCTGGATGTTTCTGTGAAGATGCTTCTGGATGAGCTAATATGTGAATTGGTAAAGTGAGTAAAGCAGATTGCTTTCCACAATGTGGGTGCTGCTCATCCAATCCGCTGAAGGCCTGTTAGAACAAAAAGGCTCATCCCCCAAAAGTAAAAGAGAATTCTTTCTGTTTTCAGACTCAAGTTGAAACACCAGCTCTTCCTGGGTCTCAAGCCTAACAGCCTTTGAACTATAAACTAGAACCACATGATCAGCTCTCCTGGTTCTCTGGACTGAGACTGGAACTACACCACAGTCTCTCCAGGGTCTCTAGTCTACCAACTCATCGTCCAGGTTTTGGACTTGCCAACCTCCTTACATAAGCCTCTTTCTACACGTATATAGATATATGTATGTACAGACATGCATCCTATTGGTTCTGTTTCCTGGAAAACCCTGATTAATACAGCAAGGATGCTAATGTCCTATAGTGTCAATGGCACCCCTACTGAGAAACACGGCTTGAATTGGGTAGACATTCTGATCCTGTGGCAGGCTGGACATAATGTTCCTCAAATTACCCCCTTTCAGAAAACTACCTCAAAGGTTTTCCATCTGTGTTATGGAATCATATAAAGTTACTTGAAAGCAGCCCCTAAATAGTTGGTAAAATCAAAATTAAAATTTACTTCCTCTCTTTTCATTCACATTTTTAAACCACCCGATTCTAGTAGCCCATAGTTTTTTACATCATTTTAAGTTGTAGCCTCTATATTTCTTGAATATTTTTTTAGAGGACTTACAAATATGCATGAAGCTAAGCATATCTTTTTCAAGATTCCCTCAAAAAATAATTCTATCAATATATAAAAATTAAGACGTTGCTCTTGACCAAGACATAAATAGACCAACCTCAAATAGACTAGCTGTGAGTTCCTCCAACTCCTGTCCAAGTTGATCTCGCACTTTAGAAAGCCTCTCACACTCTTCATCTTTTAACTTCAGTTCCTATGAGAAATTGATCATTTTATTTTTTTTTAATTTCCAAAGTTTGATGTTAGACTCAGAAGACTATATAATCTTTACTAATAAAATTATAAAATATTAATACTGCCCCCTCCTACAAATTTCACACTGGAAGTTTTTATTTAGCACTTGCTATGTGGAAACAACCAGGCAAATCTAAAATTACAAATAATTCCAACTCACATATTAAATTTTCATAAAATATCCAAAGATTAAGTATAATTATTCATTACCTGTGAAAATAAACAATTAAAGAACCTCATGTTTTTTCCTTAACTTTGCTCTGAACATATTTGTTTCCATCAAGCAAGGAATTTCTTCACTTAACACAGGTTCGTTTCAAGAAATGTTTAGTGAAGTTGTTTCATGTTTACCATAACAATTGTTGACCTATAGATAATTTCATGTACCATACTGCAATTAATCTAAAATGTCCATTCGGAGATTATACCCATTTAACACTGCAACCAGAGGCAAGCAATGTATATTACATTTAAAATCAAGAAGAATGTTAATGACAAAAATCCTGTATTATGCATAACTCCTCAACAGGTAATAAATAGATGCTAAAAAAGTTTCTTTATTAAGATGTCAAAATATGCAATTAAAAAAATTTTATATGTAAATTTATCTTTCAAAGTTGTGCTGTATGTAATTGTGGTGGCAGCACAGTTTTTGAATTCTCCAACAACTCCTAAAATCACTGCAGATGGTGACTGCAGTCACGAAGTTAGAAGATGATTGCTTCTTGGCATGAAAGCTATAACAAACCTACACAGTGTGTTAAAAAGCAAAGACATCACTTTGCCAACAAAGGTTCCTATAGTCAAGGCTATGGTCTTTCCAGTAGGCATGTACAGATGTGAAAGCTGGACCATAAAGAAGGCAGAGCACCAAAGAATTGATGCTTTAGAACTGTGGTACTGGAGAAGACTCTTGAAAGTCCCTTGCACAGTTAACCTTAAGGGAAAGAAACCCTGAATACTCTTTGGAAGGACTGGTGCTGAAACTGAAATTCTAATACTTTGGTCACCTGATGCGAACAGCTAACTCATTGGCAAAGACCCTGATGCTGGAAAGACTGAAACAGAAGAAGGAGGCAACAGAGGATGAGATGGTGGGATGGCATCACCGATTCAATACACATGAACTTGGGCAAACTCCAAGAGATGGTGAAGGACAGGGAAGCCTGGTGTGCTGCAGTCCATGGGGTCATGAAGAGTTAGACATGACTTGGTGACTGAACAACAACTCCTAAAAACCAAATATACCAACTGGGATATCAGAAGACCCCAATGACTACATCTTCAACAAAACTAAGTAAAAGGGAATCTCCACAAATCTTAGACCCTGAGAAAATGTGGATACAGTGCCTAGACCACAGATCAGCAGTTATGTGGAAGGGAGCACCAGAAGTGAAAGCACTTCCATTCCCACAGAGTCCCAATATCCCCCCAGCCCTCTGGTGGAGGTTTTAAGATTACAAGTGAATCTCCCTCACTTATGGTCTAGGTAATTTTCAAACTGTTGCTTTTGTGCTGGGTCTCAGGGTGAGTCTGCATGTGAGTCTTTCAGATTGGAATCTCAGTTCCCTAGAGCTTTTGGGTCTCCTGGACATAAGTCCCAATGATTTTCAAAGCCAAATGCTTTGGGGCTTATCTCTCCACTGCAGATCCCAGGGGTTGAAGTGCCTGATGTGGGGGCACAAACTCTTGGAAAATCCAATTCATTTAAACATGAAAGAGAAAAAAAAAAGATACGTGAAGTTACCATTATAAAAAAGTTAAATAGAAAGCCAAGTCAGCTACAAGGTAAAGAAAATCAGATAGGTATCAAATTTCAACAGCATTTTATGCTAACAATGGAGTCACATTTTTAAGATACTCAAGGGAAAAAAATGTGAGTTGAGAATTTTATATCCAGTCAAAGTATCCTTCAAATGTTAGACCAGAGATTAAAAGTTACAAACTTGTCACACTTTAGAAACTATATCTCCCATGAGCTTTCCAGACTAATCAAGCAGTGAATGAGTTTCATACAATCAAGCCAAAAAAAGGAGAAGCTTTAACATTAAGGACAGGGAATGAGTAACAAATGTATTTAACTGTAGAACTACAAATAAAAGATGAGGATACACAAAAATGAAAAGACAAGACACAGACTGGGAGAAAATATTTGCAGAAGACATCTGATAAAGGACTGTTAACCAAAATATACAAAGAAATCTTAAAACTCAACAGTAAGAAAACAATTTGATTAAAAAGTGTGCAAAGGATCTGAAAAGACACCTTGCCAAAGTTATAGAGATGTCAAATGAGCACATAAAAAGATGTTCCATATTATATGTCATCAGGGAAACGCCAACTACAGCAACAACATGATTCCACCATAAACTATTAGAATGACCAAAAAGCAGAACTGCAACAATATATACTGACAAGGATGGGGGACAACAGGAATTCTCATACACTGCTTGTGGGAATATAAAATGGTGCAGCCACTTTGGAAGACTTTCAGCAATTTTTTTTTTGCAAAACCAAACATATTCTTACCACATGATCCAGTAATCATACTCTTTGGTATTAGCCAGAGGAACTGAAAACATATCCACACAAAAGCCTGCACACAGATGTGTATACATTCATAACTGCCAAACTTGGAAGCAACTAAATATGCTTCAGTTAAGTGGATGAATAATTAAACTGTGGTATATCCAAACAACAAACCATTACTCAGCATTAAATGGAAATGAGCTATCAAGCCATGAAAAGATATGGAGGAAAAGAAGTGCATGACTAAATAAAAGAATCTAGTCTTAAAAGGCTGCATGCTATATGATTCCAACTATATGACATTCTGAAAAAGGGAAAACTATGGAGATGATAAAAGATCAGTGGGCTGCCAGGGACTAAGAAGTAGGGAGGGATGAATAGGTAGAACATAGAGGATTTCTGCAATGCAGGAGACCTGGGTTTGATTCCTGGGTTGGGAAGATTACCTGGAGAAGGAAATGGCAACCCACTCCAGTATTCTTGCCTGGAGAACCCCACGGACAGAATAACCTGACAGGCTACAGTCCATGGGGTTGCAAGAGTCAGGCATGACTTAATGAATACACTATCACCACAGAGGATTTTTAGGACAGTGAAACTATTCATATACTATAATGACAGATATACATCATTATATTTTAGTCAAAACCCACAGAAAGTACAACACCAAAAGTGAATCCTAATGTAAACACTAATGTAAATGGGGGGTAATCACATGTCAATTTAGGTTTACCAATTTTAATGAATGTATCATTCTGGGGCAAGATGTTCATAATGGGAGTGGCTATGCATATGTGAGGAAAGGGAACTTACGGCAGCTCTGTACGTTCCTCTCAATTCTCCTATGAACCTAAAACTGATCTTTATAAAGTCTGTTTTTTTTAAAGGGGAATAAAGTTGAGAATTTGGCTGCAGATGGTGATTGCAGCCATGAAATTAAAAGATGTTTACTCCTTAGAAGGAAAGTTATGACCAACCTAGACAGCATATTCAAAAGCAGAGACATTACTTTGCCAACAAAGGTCCATCTAGTCAAGGCTATGGTTTTTCCAGTAGTCATGTATGGATGTGAGAGTTGGACTGTGAAGAAAGCTGAGCGCCGAAGAATTGATGCTTTTGAACTTTGGTGTTGGAGAACCAGTCCATTCTAGAGGAGATCAGCCCTGGGTGTTCTTTGGAAGGACTAATGCTGAGGCTGAAACTCCAGTACTTTGGCCACCTCATGTGAAGAGTTGACTCATTGGAAAAGACCCTGATGCTGGGAGGGATTGGGGGCAGGAGGAGAAGGGGACGACAGAGGATGAGATGGTTGAATGGCATCACCAACTCGATGGACATGAGTTTGACTGAACTCTGGGAGTTGGTGATGGACAGGGAGGCCTGGCGTGCTGCGATTCATGGGGTCGCAAAGAGTCAGACACGACTGAGCGACTGAACTGAACTGCAAGTTGAGAAAAGTTACATACATATTATAAGCCTTAGAAATGTAAAAATACACACAAAAAACCCCAGCAGAATAGGAAAAAGAAATCAAATTCACTAACTTCTTAAATATTAACTGGGAATAAAGGGATACAATTTGAAGCTCATAAATCAATTAGTATAAATCTGAACATATTTAACCCCATAGAAATTAAACTAGAATTAAATGATAGAGGCAAAGCAAAGAAACAGTTACTAGAAAATTTTACAGTGCTACTTATAGTACGGAACAAAGTCAGTATCTAAAGAAAGGCTAAGAGAAATTCTTTGATTAAAGACAACAACTAGACTAGAAATCAAACCTTCCAAAATACAAAAAAGGAAAACATTAAAAAAAGGAAGAGAACCCAAAGAAAACAGTACACATAGTGAAAAGATCTATATACACACAGATTAGACATCTGAAAGCTATGTGACAGAAACAAGCCTAAATACAGCATTTTTTTTCAATAAACATATATGTGTATAACTCACTTATTAAAAGAAAATTATTTTCAGACTAGCTAAAAGAGCAAAATCCATCTCCAGTCTCTATACAAGAGATACACCTAAAATAAGTAATTCAGACAGGTTAAAAATAAAAGGCTGGTTAGAAGTGTACTAAAAAATATAAGACAAATAAAAACAAAATAGAGACCTCAATACTGATATCAGACACAGGGCAGAAGTCATTAAAGAAGATAAAAGAAACTTCATAATGCTAAAGACAACAACACAAAATGAAAACTTTAAAATACTC
This sequence comes from Ovis canadensis, assembly GCF_042477335.2. Classification (NCBI taxonomy): domain Eukaryota; kingdom Metazoa; phylum Chordata; class Mammalia; order Artiodactyla; family Bovidae; genus Ovis; species Ovis canadensis. Next base: position 155,618,621 of record NC_091247.1, read on the forward strand.
TCAAATATAAAATACAAAAGCAGATCTAAATAAATAAGAAAAAAGACATTATGTTACTGAAGAGAAAACAGGAAGTCATCCTAAAGATCCCAATTCTCCCTGAGTTTATAAATCTGTAAATGCATAAATTTAATACCAAGTCCTTCTGAACTCTAAAATTTCACAATTTTATAATTATATATGAAACTGAGTCAATCCATTCAATATTTCCTACTATATGGTAACCCTTCAGGATACCAAAACCAAGTAAGGCACTGTTCTTTGAGAAGCTTCCAATCCTTAGAGCAATACATATATCATTCACAATGGCATATTCTTGAATCGTTCCCTACCATCTACCACAGTAAACCTCACCTGATACTAAAGACCCTCTACAACATGTGCTCACTTTCCCTTCTCAGAGTTATTACACTTGATCCACACTCTAAAACTAGAGTTAAACTGTTCTGATTTGTTCCTGTTTCGTTTCCCAATTTGATCTCACCCATCTGGACTGCCATAAACGTTCGACTCTTTATGCTTCTAGATCCAACTCAAGCTACCTGTATGAACCCAAGTTTGTATTTCATGTGAATACTTTTTAAAAGGTCACTTGTACTTTTCATTATCAGTACCTTGTACTATAATACAGCTATATGAAATTAACTCCTTCAACAAACACTAATTTTGTGTTAACAATTCATCAGGTATTCATCAAGGGTCTGGAAAGATAAAAGGAAGGAGGCCTGCTACATGCTTTTCACAAAGCCATAGCCTACTAACAGTGGCAAATACCTAAACAGATTCACAAGGAAAAAGAAACAGGAAACAAATATTTAAACGGATTCACAAGGAAAAGTCCTGATAAGGACTATCATAGTGATATGCACATACTAGAAAAAGTAGGAGCTTGCCAAATGTAAAGACTGAAACAGTGTAAGCTATGGTAGCTAAAGACAGGGAAGGGTGGATGCCATACTTAGATAATGCCAGAAAATGTGGTTTATGGTGAGTCCTGAAAAACCTTGGCTAAGAAAGTAGAACTTTAAAGAAAAGAGAATATCATCTCCAGGGCGATGGAAAGTCACTGAAGGATTTTAAACATAATAGTGACAATCAGATTGCAATTCAAAAGAGTAACTTGAACAACGTGCTAGATTAAAAAAAAAATTAAGACAGGGAAAACAGTTAATTACTGCAATATTTTAGGCAACAGATAAGACACAAACTTAGAGTAGCAGTATTAGAGAAAAGAAACTTAAGAGACATTTAAAACAGAAAATCAGGACTCTAAGTATATGCTGTCAAATTTAACACTATTCTTAAGATAAAAATTTTATACATCAAGAGCAAAAAATTCTGGCAATGAAACTATCATCTGATGAGGTATTATTTTTTTCAGTTAGAATTTTCGTTTTATACTTTACAGGAAGAAGTCTTTTAAACTGATGGAGACACAAATTTTTATCATATGTCATTCTCTTTTGTACCTTTCTCTTTGTTTTGATGTCATATCATAGTGAGATCCTTTTAAGATTTTTAACCCAGTAATTCACAGTATCAAATACAGCACTAAACTCGCATAAATTCCAGATTTAATAACAACATGAACAGCTATAAGCAAGTTCATGCATAAGCAGACAATGACAATTGCCATGACTGTTGCCTAGCTGGGAGCAATCTTAAAACTCATACTGACTTCACAGATGTTAAAATGAAGGAAAACGTACAATTCAGAATCAATGAAACATTACCACATATATATATCTTTTTTCCCCAACTAGTAAACATCTTTACGAGTAAAGTCTTAATTTATTTTTCCCTCTACAGGCCCTCATAAACCTTTAAGTACACTGGTTACTCAAGAAATGTTTTTTCATTAAAGAACACAGTAAATGTTTACAAACAATCCTGGTACAGTTAGTAGGGCCATGCCAAACATGGATTTGTAGAAGTATGTGTTTCGAATGACTTTCTCTGACTGCAAGCTATAATATTCCACTGAATTTTATTTCCTAAGTCATTTTCATTTTCTTTTAAGGAAGAATAATTAAAAGTTGAAAGTAACACCTTATACCGGTAGGTCTCACACCTTAGTGAATAGAAGAATCAAAAGAATATAAGAATCAAAGAAAGAATATGTATACCAGAAACTAATAAAAACACTGTGAATCAACTATACTTCAACTGAAAAGGAAAAAAAGAAAAGAATCAACAGGATAGTTTATTGAACATGCATATCCTCCAGCCTCAATACAATAATTCTTTTTCAACAGAATCTGGGGTCGACTCAGGAATCTAAATTTTAAAAAGCATGTACTAAAACCCAACTTCTGCCTCAGGATTCCATCAAGGGCTGTTCTTCAGCAATGATCTTAGAAGCCCAGAAGAAAAGACTGGCCTACATCACAAGAAGTGAAGGACTACATCACTATCTCAAGTGCATCTCTGCGCTTGAAACTCAATCACCACACGTTTGGTCTCCCTATGTACAGTACAGGTTTGTGCTGGGAAGCTGTTGCCCCACCAATGACTACATTTCCCAGTCCATCACACATTTAAGTGTCAGCATGAAACTGGCTCACACCAAAGAAATATCAGTAAAAGTTAGGTGTATCACTTCTAAGTTCAAGTTTTTTAGAAGCAGGCGTACTTTCTCCAACTCTTCTTTACCCTTCATCTCACTGGTTAGATACAGATAATAAAACCCTAAAAGATCACAAAGATCCAAGATAGAAGAAACACAGATTCCTGAATTATTTCACAAAGAACTGCCTATGAACTATGAACATCTGCTTAAAAGTGCTAAGTGAATACAAATGAACTTCTACCATGGCAAGTCACTAAAATCTAGGGGTACCTCACAAGAAGCAGGAAGGCCTGGCGTGCTGCAATTCATGGGGTCGCAAAGAGTCAGACATGACTGAGCGACCAAACACAAGGAGCTAGCACACCGCTAACTAATATATTCTGTATGTGTCACCCCAACAAGTAATGCTGAAGAAGCTGAAGTTGAACCGTTCTATGAAGACCTACAAGACCTTTTAGAACTAACACCCACAAAAGATGTCCTTTTCATTATAGAGGACTGGAATGTAAAAGTAGGAAGTCAAGAAACACCTGGAGAACAGGCAAATTTGGCCTTGGAATACAGAATGAAGCAGGGCAAAGACTAATAGAGTTTTGCAAAAAAGAATGCACTGGTCATAGCAAACACCCTCTTCCAACAACACAAGAGAAGACTCTACACATGGACATCACCAGATGGTCAACACCAAAATCAGATTGATTATATTCTTTGCAGCCAAAGATGGAGAAGCTCTATACAGTCAGCAAAAACAAGACCTGTAGCTGACTGTGGCTCAGATCATGAACTCCTAATTACCAAATCCAGACTTAAATTGAAAAAAGTGGGGGAAACCACTAGATCATTCAGTTATGACATAAATCAAATCCCTTATGATTATACAGTGGAAGTGAGAAATAGATTTCAGGGACTAGATCTGATAGACAGAGTGCCTGATGAACTATGGACGGAGGTTTGTGACATTGTACACGAGATAGGGATCAAGACCATCCCCATGGAAAAGAAATGCAAAAAAGCAAAATGGCTGTCTGAGGAGGCCTACAAATAGCTGTGAAAAGAAGAGAAGTGAAAAGCAAAGGAGGAAAGGAAAGATATAAGCATCTGAATGCAGAGTTCCAAAGAATAGAAAGAAGAGATAACAAAGCCTTCCTCAGTGATCAATGCAAAGAAATAGAGGGAAACAACAGAATAGGAAAGACTAGAGATCTCTTCAAGAAAATTAGAGATCCCAAGGGAACATTTCATGCAAAGATGGGCTCCATAAAGGACAGAAATGGTATGCATCTAACAGAAGCAGAAGATATTAAGAAGAGGTGGCAAGAATATATGGAAGAACTGTACAAAAAAGATCTTCACGACCCAGATAATCAATCACGATGGTGTGATCACTCACCTAGAGCCAGAAATCCTGGAATGTGAAGGGAAGTGGGCCTTAGAAAGCATCACTATGAACAAAGCTAGTGGAGGTGATGGAATTCCAGTTGAGCTGTTTCAAATCCTGAAAGATGATGCTGTTAAAGTGCTGTACTAAATATCCCAGCAAATTTGGAAAACTCAGCAGTGGCCACAGGACTGGAAAAGGTCAGTTTTCATTCCAATCCCAAAGAAAGGCAATGCCAAAGAATGCTCAAACTAACACACAATTGCACTCATCTCACATGCTAGTAAAGTCATGCTCAAAATTCTCCAAGCCAGGCTTCAGCAGTACGTGAACCGTGAACTTGCAGATGTTCAAGCTGGTTTTAGAAAAGGCAGAGGAATCAGAGTTCAAATTGCAAACATCTTCTGGGTCATCAAAAAAGCAAAAGAGTTTCAGAAAAACATCTATCTCTGCTTTATTGACTATGCCAAAGCCTTTGACTGTGTGGATCACAATAAACTGTGGAAAATTCTGAGAGAGATGGGAATACCAGACCACTTGACCTGCCTCTTGAGAACTCTGTATGCAGGTGAGGAAGCAACAGTTAGAACTGGACATAGAACAACAGACTAGTTCCAAATAGGAAAAGGAGTACGTCAAGGATGTATATTGTCACCCTGCTTATTTAACTTATATGCAGAGTACATCATGAGAAATGCTGGGCTGGAAGAAGTACAAGCTGGAATTAGACGGCCAGGAGAAATACCAATAACCTCAGATATGCAGATGACACTATCCTTATGGCAGAAAGTGAAGAGGAACTAAAAAGCCTCTTGATGAAAGTGAAAGAGGAGAGTGAAAAAGTTGGCTTAAAGCTCAACATTCAGAAAACAAAGATCATGGCATCCGGTCCCATCACTTCATGGGAAATAGATGGGGAAACAGTGGAAACTGTGTCAGACTTTATTTTGGGGGGCTCCAAAATCACTGCAGATGGTGATTGCAGCCATGAAGCTAAAAGACACTTACTCCTTGGAAGAAAAGTTATGACCAACCCAGATAGCATGTTCAAAAGCAGAGACATTACTTTGTCAACAGAGGTCCGTCTAGTCAAGGCTATGGTTTTTCCAGTGGTCATGTATGGATGTGAGAGTTGGACTGTAAAGAAAGCTGAGCGCCGAAGAATTGATGCTTTTGAACTGTGGTGTTGGAGAAGACTCTTGAGAGTCCCTTGGACTGCAGGGAGATCCAACCAGTCCATTCTAAAGGAGATTAGTCCTGGGTATTCATTGGAAGGACTAATGCTGAAGCTGAAACTCCAATACTTTGGCCACCTCATGCGAAGAGCTGACTCATTGGAAAAGACTCTGATGCTGGGAGGGATTGGGGGCAGGAGGAGAAGGGGACGACAGAGGATGAGATGGCTGGATGGCATCACGGACTCGATGGATGTGAGTCTGAGTGAACTCCGGGAGATGGTGATGAACAGGGAGGCCTGGCGTGCTGCGATTCATGGGGACTCAAAGAGTCGGACAAGACTGAGCGACTGAACTGAACTGAATGTGCATGTAACCGGTGTCCCAAAGGAGAGGAGAGATAGAGGAGGTATGTAAATGCTTTGAAGAAGTAATGGCCAAATTTCCCAATTTCTATGAAAAAAACAAGCAACCTACGCACTTAAGAAGATCAACAAATTCCAAGCTCAAGAAACCTGAAGAGGACTACAACAAGGCACACCATAATCAAATCATTTGCAGCTAATGATAGAGAGAACTATCACATCACTGTACAGAGAAACAAAAGTAAGGATAACAGTTGACGTCTCATGAGAAACAGTACAAGCTAGACCAAGATGGAACAATACCTTCAAAATAATGATACTGGTAGAAAAAAATTATCAACCTGATATGCTTTAGCTGGTGAAAATACATTTCAAAAACAAAGATGAAAAAAAGATCTTTCAAGATACACAATAGCTAAAAAAAATTTATCAGCAGCATACAACAAAAAATGTTCAAAGGATGCCCTTCAAGTAGAAGGAAAATGTTATAAGATGGAAATTCTGGATCCACATAAAGGAATGAAAAGCACTATAAATGGTAACTACATGGGTAAATATAAGGATTCTGACAATTTCAACGGGCTTCCCAGGTGGCACTAGCTTGCCTGCAAATGCAGGTAGACAAAAGAGACACAGGTTCAATCCCTGAGTTGGGAAGATCCCCTGGAGGAGGGCATGGCAACCCACTCCAGTATTCTTGCCTGGAGAATCTCATGGACAGACGAGCCTGGTGGGCTACAGTCTGTAGGGTCACAGAGTCAGACACAACTAAAGTGACTTAGCATGCAAAGCATGCATATGGGTTTTTAAATCCCTTTAAAAATAACCAGTTGTTTAGCATTAAACCATGGCAGTCCCTAGCACAAATAATACCACCATTGCTATACAGTAGGTTCTCATTTGATCATTCTTTTTTTTTTTTTAAATTTTAAAATTTTTAATTCTTACATGCGTTCCCAAACATGCCATGGTTTAATGCTAATAGTTTTTAGTTCTTTTTAGTTTAGTTTAGCTAATTCTTTTTAGTTCTTATGGTTGAATGGTGTGGTGAGGTTAAGACTATTTTGCAGAAATAAAGGATTATTTTTCTTTGAAAAAAAATAAAATAAAAATAACCAATTGTTTAATGAAAAAATAAGCTAAATGTATCCTGAAATTTAAAATATATGAAGAAGTAAAATATATGGTAATCATGGCATAAAAACTGAAAGGGGGAAATAAAAGTACACTTGACCTCTGAACAACACGGGTTTGAACTGCACATGTCCATTTAAATGTGGATTATTTTTTCAATAAATACAAACTACAGTACCACACAATCCATGACTGATTGACTCCAAGGGTGTGGAACTATATATATAAAGGGCTGACTGGAAATTCATATGCAGATTTTCAACAACAGGGGTCAGTACCCCTGAATCCACATTGTCCAAGGATCAAATATATTTTTGTAAGTTCTTATATATGAAGTAGTATAATATCACTAGAAAGTAGAGACTGATTAAAGATGCATACAATAAACCCTAAAGCAATCATGAAATTAGCAAAAACATATAACTGATAAGCCAACAGAGCAAAGATGAAATCACAAAATATACAGAATTAATCCAAAAGGCATAAAAGGGAAAGGGGAGAAAGAAATACACGAGACAAACGGAAAACAAATTGGCAGATTTAAACCAAACTATATCACATTAAATGTAAATAGTCTAACATAAGCACACCAATTAAAAGGCAGAGATTATTAGAAAGGATTAAAAAAAGATCTAATGGCATGCTGCCTATAAGAAAACCCACTTCAAACAGGGAGACAAAAACAGATTAAAAGTAAAAGGATGGAAAAATGGGAACTGTTTAACCACTCTTAATCATCAAAATAAAAAGAATGACTACTGACATAATTTTGATTCACATGTTGCTATAATCCAGGAAATATTTTCATATTCAACAGTCCTTTACAAGTCTTAAGCTCTAAATATCAATACTATCTTGTATTCTTCATAACAGAATTGACCATTTGCATGTATTCACACATCATATCATTTCAATCATGTCAACAGTACTTCTAAATACAACAAACTAACAAATTTTCAATCTGAGCTAACAAATTAGCAATATATCCTGATGAATAAGTAACCACAATGTATTCTCAAACATGGATATATATGTCCAATAGTTCACTTCTATATAAATTGTGACTTCACTTAATATTCTGTGCTAAGACAAAAGAGTCTGAGCCAGATGACATAGGCCAAATATAACTACGTCTCACCACACCCCCTACCTTTAGGGAAAAGTTTAAAATCATATTGATTTTTCTTTCTGATATATTCAACCAAAATGTTTTAATGTCTCTTTATGGCTGTTTAACCATCAGCCATCCATTGAAGCATTTATAGAGACATATACACACCAGGCATTGTACCTTATGCTAGGCACCAGGGATACCAAAATCAGTGTTATACTCCTGAGAAACAAGTCTGTTGGGGGAGAAAATGGGAATATATATTTGTAAAATGTCATAATATGTGGAAATTATGTTATAGAATGATTTCCCTATCTTCTCAACTTTCTAAATGTGAATTGGTCCATTTCACCTTAGTGTGAAATCTATATACATAGAGCTGCTTGTATTATTTCTTTACTACTTTTAACATCTGCAGGGTCTGTAGTGATATCCCCTATTTCATTCTTGCTATTGTGTCTTCTATTCTTGTTTTTTTTTTTTGGTCTTGTTAGAGGCTTGTCAATTTTATTGATCTTTTTAAAGAAGCAGCCTTTGTTTTGTTCATTTTCTCTACTTTTTATGTTACCAATTTCATTGTTTCTGCTTTTTATTATTTTCTTCCTTCTGCTTGCTTCTGGTTTTATTTTGCTCATCTTTTTCTAGTTTCTTAAAGTGGGAGACTAGATTGTTGATTTGAAACTTTTCCTTTTCTCTAATGTATAAATACTTAGCGCTACAAATGTCCCTTTAAAGTTTAATTACAGACAGAAAAAGAATGAAATTTAGTCACAAATTTGGGAATATCAGAAATGTAAAAGATGAGCAAGTGAGAAATAGAACAAATTATGAAAAAAGACAAATCTCCAAGTTAAGATACAGAAAACATTCAAATTTAGCTGAATAGCACAGTATTATTACTAAAACTATTCCTCAAAATATAATGACTTGGATCTAATGGCTTCAAGTAAATAATCACAAAATCAACCACGTGTAGAGAGGAAAAAAATCCACACACAGAATGTAGCTCCCCAAATCTGCACTACAGAAAATGCAAGAGAAGGAAAGGGGGGAAAAAGAATTAGAGTCTCTTTTCTTCCGTTCGTATTCTTGGATGAGCTTCTTTACTATTGAGACCAATTCCCAGATTCCTAAATGCTGCCCAACAGCAACTGAGACTGCGCATATGCAAAGGAAAAGTGTAGAACTATAATTTCACTTGAGTTGCCCCCATGGACAAATATTCATTTTCAATGTAACATATAGAAGAATAAAATATATTTTTGCTTACCCTCTGAGCTTTTGCAAGTTCTTCTTTTAATCTTTCATAGCCCTTTTCTCTAACTTCCAAAACAGATGGGCTTCGTAAGCGGGACAGACTATCAGTACTCAACCCAAAAATATCATCACTGCCATCACAAGCTTCTGTTATAGTAGCACCCTGTAAAAACTCCCTCTCTGCACTACAGTTGTCCTTTCTTGTAGTTAGTTTAAGTAACCCAGCTGTGACTCCAGAGGTAGAACAAGGTGCTGGATCTGTACCATGGACGCTGTAAAGGAGAGTTCAAACAAACATCAGCAAGTGCTCAAGTATTAACTGGCATAAACACACATGCCTATAACTGCATTATCCAATTTGTTCACCACCAGAACTATTAATTAATAGTATGTCCAGAGCCAAAGCAACAACATTTCAAGTCCTTCATAGCCATCATAGCCATCATAGCCACAGAGAATATTTTCATCATGCCAGAAAGTTCTATTCGATAGTGAAACTCTAGAACAGGGGTCTGCAAACTAAATGCAGAATCAATCCAGCCTGCCACCTGTTCCCTGAAGGCCCACAAGCCAAAACTGATTTTTACATTTTCAAATGCTTGAAAATAATCAAAATAGTAATATTTTGTGGCTCAAGAAAATTATATAAAATCCAAAATTCAAGGTTCACATACAAAGTTTTACTGGCGCTTATCCATTTACATACTGCCTATGACTACTTTTGGAGAAGGAAATGGCAACCCACTCCAGTATTCTTGCCTGGAAAATCCCATGGATGGAGGAGCCTGGCAGGCTACAGTCCACAAGGTTTCAAAGAGTTGGACACGACTGAGCGACTTCATTTTTATGACTACTTTTACACCTTAGTAGTCATGTCCAGCAGTCAAAACAGAGACTGTGTAGCCCACAAAGCCTAAAATATTTGCTATTTGGCCCTTTACATAAAAAGTCTGTGACCCCTGCTCTTAATCATTAACATGTATTACTCTTCATAAACAACCTTATATTATTCAAATTTTCTAAAATAATAAAACTTAAAATAAGTTAACCAAGCAAAATTCATTTGTTTAATACAATGCTCTAAAACAAGCATCTTGATTCTCTCCTACCTGCCACTGGATATTTCCGCACAATTTAAACGTCTTGGGGAGGAATACACAGGTTGTGTAGGAAGGTCAGAAACATCTAAGGCATTAGCCTGGATAGGGGTGGAGCACAAAGCTGAAGGATGTGGCCGGTAGATGACGCTAGGTGAGGTAGTCTGCTCTTGAGTTCCTGGTTCATACACAGCAAGGAGGTCTGGAGAAGTAGGTGAAGCAAGGTTCACTTCATGGAAGCCTTCCAAGGGGTCATTAGCCATAGCAAAAGCCTCATCATAGAACAACCTACATTAAAAAGCAGAAAAATATTTTGAGATACTGACATTTAAAATTAAAGTAAGATGTATATTTATAGAATGTGTTTAACAATCCATTATAAAATATAAAATTAAACAGGAAAAAAACTATAGTCATTTAAAATTTAATAAGTGACCTCAGAGTATAAATACTATAAAAGGAAAATGATCTGATTCAAAATAAACTTGAAAGTGATGGATAACACTGTTACAGTAAGTAATTTAATAAGTAACAATGAGGAATGAATAAAAATTTGCTTGATATTAACTTTGCTATCATATGTGTCTTTGGTTAGAAAAAGAAGCAGCAGTAAAGACAGACAGATACACACACTCGGTAAGAGAGACGAGGTTCAATGAACTATTCTGTTCCGCTTCAAAGAAAGCCACACGTGACTGGATGACTCAGTGTTTTCTCTTCTTTTATTTTGAAATAATTTCAGATTTACAAAAAGTTGCAGATATATATATATATATATATATATTTCACCCACATTATGAAACTGTTAACATTTTAGAACCATTTGAGAATAGATTTTACACATGATAAGCATTACCTCTTAACATCTCAGTGTCTATATCCTACGTAACACATCACCAAAATCAAGATGTCATTAACACTAATCACTATTACCATCTAAACAACAGGCCCCAATCAAAGTTCACTGATTATCCTAATAATGTTCCCAATAGGCCCAGGATAACGCATTACATTTCTCTAAGCCTTAAATCTCAGGGCCGAGAGGAGATACTCCATGTTCAAGGTCAGGAGGGGCGGCGGTGAGGAGATACCCCTCATCCAAGATAAGAGAAACCCAAGTAAGACGGTAGGTGTTGCAAGAGGGCATCAGAGGGCAGACACACTGAAACCACACTCACAGAAAACTAGTTAATCTAATCACACCAGGACCACAGCCTTGTCAAAATCAATGAAACTAAGCCATGCCCTGTGGGGCCACCCAACGGGCAGGTCATGGTGCAGAAGTCTGAGAAAGGGAATGGCAAACCACTTCAGTATTCTTGCCTTGAGAACTCCATGAACAGTATTAAAAGGCAAAATGATACAATACTGAAAGAGGAACTCCCCAGGTCAGCAGGTCCCCAATATGCTGCTGGAGACAAATGGAGAAATAACTCCAGAAAGAATGAAGGGATGGAGCCAAAGAAAAAACAATACCCAGCTGTGGATGTAACTGGTGATAGAAGCAAGGTCTGATGCTGTAAAGAGCAACAATACCCAGCTGTGGATGTGACTGGTGATAGAAGCAAGGTCTGATGCTGTAAAGAGCAATACTGCATAGGAACCTGGAATGTTAGGTCCATGAATCAAGGCAAATTGGAAGTGGTCAAACAGGAGATGGCAAGAGTGAATATCAACATTCTAGGAATCAGCGAACTAAAATGGACTGGACTGGGTGAATTTAACTCAGATGACCATTATATCTACTACTGTGGCCAGGAATCCCTTAGAAGAAATGGAGTAGCCATCATGGTCAACAAAAGAGTCTGAAATGCAGTACTTGGATACAATCTCAAAAACGAATGATCTCTGTTCATTTCCAAGGCAAACCATTCAATATCACAGGAATCCAAGTCTATGCCCCAACCAGTAACATTGAAGAAGCTGAAGTTGAACCGTTCTATGAAGACCTACAAGACCTTTTAGAACTAACACCCACAAAAGATGTCCTTTTCATTGTAAGGGAGTAGAATGCAAAAGTAGGAAGTCAAGAAACACCTGGAGTAACAGGCAAATTTGGCCTTGGAATATAGAATGAAGCAGGGCAAAGGCTAATAGAATTTTGCCAAGAGAATGCACTGGTCATAGCAAACACCCTCTTCCAACAACACAAGAGAAGATTCTACATGTGGACATCACCAGACGGTCAACAGCGAAATCAGACTGATTATATTCTTTGCAGCCAAAGATGGAGAAGCTCTATATAGTCAGCAAAAACAAGACAAGGGGCTGACTGTGGCTCAGAACATGAACTCCTTATGGACAAATTCAGACTTAAATTGACGAAAGTAGGGAAAACCACTAAACCATTCAGGTATGACCTAAATCAAATCCCTTATGACTATACAGCGGAAGTGAGAAATAGATTTCAGGGACGAGATCTGATAGACAGAGCGCCTGATGAACTATGGACTGAGGTTCGTGACATTGTACAGGAGAGAGGGATCAAGACCTTCTCCAAGAAAAAGAAATGCAAAAAAGCAAAATGGCTCTCTGAGGAGGCCTTACAAATAGCTGTGAAAAGAAGAGAAGTGAAAAGCAAAGGAGAAAAGGAAAGACATAAGCATCTGAATGCAGAGTTCCAAAGAATAGCAAGAAACGATAAGAAAGCCTTCATCAGCAATCAATGCAAAGAAATAGAGGAAAACAACAGAATGGGAAACACTAGCGATCTCTTCAAAAAAATCAGACATACCAAGGGAATATTTCATGCAAAGATGGGCTCGACAAAGGACAGAAATGGTAAAGACTGAACAGAAGCAGAAGATATTAAGAAGAGATGGCAAGAATACACAGAAGAACTGTACAAAAAAGATCTTCATGACCAAGATAATCACGACGGTGTGATCACTCGCCTACAGCCAGACATCCTGGCATGTGAAGTCAAGTGGGCCTTAGAAAGCATCACTACGAACAAAGCTAGTGGAGGTGATGGAATTCCAGTTGAGCTATTTCAAAGCCTCAAAGATGATGCTGTGAAAGTGCTGCACTAAATATCCCAGCAAATTTGGAAAACTCAGCAGTGGCAGCAGGACCCGAAAAGGTCAGTTTTCATTCCAATCCCAAAGAAAGGCAATGCCAAAGAATGCTCAAACTACCGCACAATTGCACTCATTTCACATGCTAGTAAAGTAATGCTTAAAGTTCTCCAAGCCAGGCTTCAGCAATACGTGAACCGTGAACTTCCTGATGTTCAAGCTGGTTTTAAAAAGACAGAGGAACCAGAGATCAAATTGCCAACATCTGATGGATCATGGAAAAAGGAAGAGAGTTCCAGAAAAACATCTATCTCTGCTTTATTGACTATGCCAAAACCTTTGACTGTGTGGATCGCAATAAACTGTGGAAAATTCTGAAAGAGATGAGAATACCAGACCGTCTGACCTGCCTCTTGAGAATCCTGTATGCAGGTCAAGAAGCAACAGTCAGAACTGGACATGGAAGAACAGACTGGTTCCAAATAGGAAAAGGAGTATGTCAAGGCTGAATATTGTCATCCTGCTTATTTAACTTATATGCAGAGTACATCATGAGAAACGCTGGGCTGGAAGAAGAATAAGCTGGAATCAAGACTGCTGGGAGAAATATCAATAACCTCAGATACGCAGATGACACCACCCTTATGGCAGAAAGTGAAGAGGAACTAAAGAGCCTCTTGATGAAAGTGAAAGAGGAGAGATAAAAGTTGGCTTAAAGCTCAACATTCAAAAAATGAAGATCATGGCACCTGGTCCCATCACTTCATGGGAAATCGATGGGGAAACAGTGGAAGCAGTGTCAGACTTTTATCTTTTTGGGCTTCAAAATCACTGCAGATGGTGACTGCAGCCATGAAATTAAAAGCTTACTCCTTGGAAGAAAAGTTATGACCAACCTAGACAGCATATTGAGAAGCAGAGACATTACTCTGCCAACTAAGGTCCGTCTAGTCAGAGCTATGGTTTTTCCAGTAGTCATGTATGGATGTGAGAGTTGGACTGTGAAGAAAGCTGAGTGCCAAAGAATTGATGCTTTTGAACTGTGGTGTTGGAGAAGACTCTTGGGAGGCCCTTGGACTGCAGGGAGATCCAACCAGTCCATTCTAAAGGAGATCAGCTCTGGGATTTCTTTGGAAGGAATGATGCTAAAGCTGAAACTCCAGTACTTTGGCTACCTCATGCGAAGAGTTGACTCATTGGAAAAGACTCTGATGCTGGGAGGGATTGGGGGCAGGAGGAGAAGGGGATGACAGAGGATGAAATGCCTGCATGGCATCACTGACTCGATGGACATGAGTTTGAGTGAACTCCGGGAGATGGTGATGGACAGGGAGGCCTGGCGTGTTGTGATTCATGGGGTTGCAAAGAGTCGGAGTGACACAACTGAGTGACTGAACTGAATTGAAGCCTTAAATATCCCTCTAATGGGATGAGAATAAGGATAATAATACTCCCTTCATTAGGCTGCAGTGAGAATTGAGGAAGAAAACCCACATAAAGTATTTAGTAATGTACTATGCATCTGGCACAGAGTACAACTCAATAAATATGTTATCAGTCAGCCATTAACAGTAATATGCATGCTTCAGTTTCTCCATAAGTAAAAAATATTTCATAAATACACAACTATATAACAAAACTTACATGAAAACGAAAAAGTGTACCACTCAAGTTTTTCACTTGAAAAATATAAAGAAATCTTATAAAATTTTATTGATTTCCCACTGTCTAAAGAACAAATTCTGAACTTGTTATTCTGAAAATCAAGGTCTTCTACGTCACCTCAATCTCTCTTCTCAATTGTTTCTTTATTACAACAGTACTTTGATAATCATGACTAACACCTTCCCCAAACTCGAAAAAATCCCAAACACAAGCACTACTACAGCACATAATTTCATAATAAAATACAAAAAAAAAATTATTAAACTGAAAAATTTTACTCTCTCATATTCTTAATAAAAAAGTGTTAAAAAAAAATAAGACAAGTAGGGAACAACAAGGCCACAGTAAAGCTGGGAAGGAAGGGAACTGACAAAATATTTCAGTCAGTTCAGTTCAGAAGCTCAGTCGTGCCCAACTCTTTGTGACCCCATCAACTGTAGCACGCCAGGCCTCCCTGTCCATCACCATCTCCCGGAGTTTACCTAAACTCATGTCCATTGAGTCGGTGATGCCATCCAACCATCTCATCCTCTGTCATCCCCTTCTCCTCCTGCCTTCTATCTTACCCAACTTCAGGATCCTTTCAAATGAGTCAGCTCTCCACATCAGGTGGCCAAAATATTGGAGTTTCAGCTTCAACAACAGTCCTTCCAATGAACACCCAGAACTGATCTCCTTTAGGATGGACTGGTTCGATCTCCTTGCAGTCCAAGAGACTTTCAAGAGTCTTCTCCAACACCACAGTTCAAAAGCATCAATTCTTCAGCACTCAGCTTTCTTCACAGTCCAACTCTCACATCCATACATGACCACAGGAAAAACCATAACCTTGACTAAACGGACCTTTGTTGGCAAAGTAATGTCTCTGCTTTTCAATATGTTATCTAGGTTGGTCATAAGTTTTCTTCCAAGGAGTAAGCGTCTTTTAATTTCATGGCTGCAGTCACCACCTACAGTGATTTTGGAGCCCAAAAAGATAAAGTCTGACACTGTTTCCACTGCTTCCCCATCTATTTCCCATGAAGTGATGGGACCAGATGCCATGATCTTCGTTTTCTGAATGTTGAACTTTAAGCCAACTTTTTCACAAAATATTTATACACTCTCAAAATTACATGTAATCTGTAATCAGGCCTTCAAAGATATACAGTCAGCTCTCCATATCCAGGGATTCCACATCCTCAGGTAGAAAAAATTCAGAATAAAGATTCCAGAAAGTTCCAAAAAATAAACTTGAATTTGCCACACACTGGCAACTATTTACACAGAATTTATACTGTATTAGTTATTATAGGATTATAAACAATGATTTTAAGTATATGGGAGGATGTGCATAGGATACATGTTGATATCGTGTTATTTTATATAAGGGACTTGAGCACCCGGGAATTCTGATATGCGGTGGGAGTGAGTCTTTAAACCAACGCCCTGTGGGTGGTATTCAGGGACAACTGTATATGGACAATCAAAACTCTCACTATTAAATCTGCAAATACCAAATTTCAAATCCAATGAATGTTTTCTTTATTGTAGTAAACAGTAATTTCAGTCCTTAAAATGAAACTAAACTTTGCTCATTTACCCAAAATATTCACTATGCCAAAAGGAAGATCACATCAACAAGGCCTTTAAAGTATTTAACATTCAATTTTAATTTATTACCTTTCCCTAAAATAGTATTTTTCATTCTTTGTTCATAATACACACACATACAGCAAAGCAAACATCTAAACCTGAATATTTCTTTTTCAAGTGAATATAGTTTATCAGTCAATTCACTCGACACGAGAAATGAGGTTTTCATTAAACACTGACATTTTATCAGGAACCATGATACTTTTCTTTGATCTCATGTACTCCTAATTCACCTCTGTATACATGAGAGGTTCACTGAATCATTGTGGGAATGCATTTGCATTTCTGGAAATGTAAAATGGCACAAACACTATGGAGGAAAATTTGACAATGTCCACAAAATGACACAGTCACTGAATCTATGACTCAGCATGCCCACTTGACAGGGCTTTATCCCAATATAAATGGGCAAAATAAAAAAGAAGATACATTCATAAGGCCAATGGCACTAGCAGAAGACTGACTAAATGAACCAACACAGGTACATCCTCATCATGAAGCACTATATAGCTACAAAAATAAATGCGTGATACCTACATACTGCTGTGAAGGAAACCTGAGAATACACTGACATTAAAAAACAAGCAGTATATAATAAGCTACCTTTTATATAAGAAAGGAAATGTACAAATTTATATGTATATAATTATATATATTTCTATGTACTTATATTTTAGAAATAGAAGGATATTCCAAAAATTAATTTTTAAAAAAGTTATCTTTAGGAAAAGGGCAAGAACAGGAAGAGGAGACAGGCATAAAACCTAGACTTTTCCAAATGTACCCTACTTTGTAGATATCAATTTGAACTTGAACCATGTACATAAGGCAAAATTAGATTTTTTTTTTAATCTTTAAGAATAGAAGATGAATCTAGCTCCCTTTGGTACTTTATAACATTGAGAAGAACTATTTCAAATGACTTTAAAACACAGTAATAAAACTGTATATCCCAGTGGCATATATTCTAAGAACAAAAGGAAATTTTAAAAAATAATACACTATTCTCTGTAATCGTATTAGTAATGTTGATACTGCTATTCTGAAACTATTGTATAAGATTAAACTATCATTCAGAACTAAAATTTTCAGCATATGAGAAAAGAAACACAAATACAAAATCAAAGAATTTAAAACTCTGAAGTCCTAAATTTGAATGAGAAATACCAGGAACATCTCTTCTATGTATAAAAATGCCTACCTTTATCCACTGAAAAGGTATAAGAGCAGTAACCAAGTCAGGAGCAATGTGTACCTCTTATGCCCAAAGCAGTATCATATCCTACCAAAAAAAGAACAATGGCAACTCTGAGGACTTCCCTGGTGGCTCAGAGGTTAAAGCGTCTGCCTGGAATGCAGGAGACCAGGGTTCGATCCCTGGGTCGGGAATATCCCCTGGAGAAGGAAATGGCAACCCACTCCAGTACTCTTGCCTGGAGAATCCCATGGAGGGAGGAGCCTGGTAGGCTACAGTCCATGGGGTTGCAAAGAGTCGGACATGACTGAGTGACTTCACTCACTCACTCAGGCCTGGGGCAGTATATACAAAAGGATCTTGGAACATGTTGTTTTACCAAGAAGCAAGAAAGCTATCAAAGACTACTGGAGAGGTATCAAAAGGACTCCGACTAACCAAAGATGGGACAACCTGAACATCAAAAAGGACAATCTCTGTTAAGAACAAACAAACAAAGGGGAGAGAAGACAAGATGTTGGAGGAATAGGACGGGGGGACCACTTCCTCCCCCACAAATGCATCAAAAGAACATTTAAACGCTGAGTAAATTCCACAAAACAACTTCTGAACGCCGGCAGAGGACATCAGCCACCCAGAAAAGCGTGCATTGTCTTCGAAAGGAGGTAGGAAAAAATATAAAAGACAAAAGAGGTAGGGACAGAGCTCCGACCCGGGAAGGGAGTCTTAAAAACAGCTAATTTTTCAAACACCAGGAAACACTCTCACTGCCGAGTCTGTGGCGAGCCTTGGAAGCACAGAAGGCAACATAACAGGGAGGAAAAATAAATAAGTAATTAAAACCCACAGATCACGAGCCCAACGGTAACTCCCCCAGCAGAGAAGCAGCGCAGATGCCTGCACCTGCCACTAGCAAGCGGGGGCTGGGCAGGGAGGCGTGGGCTGCATTGCTTAGAGTAAGGATCTGGCCTGAATGTCCAGAGGGCAATCTGAGCAAACTAACTTGGGCTAGCAAACCAGACTGTGGGACAGCTACCATGCGAAAAGCCCAAAGACACCGCCAGGCCCGGAGCATAGAACAAAGGACTGAACAGAACTAGCCGGCTGCAGACCATCCCCCTCCAGTGACAGGCAGCCAGAGCTGGAAGGGGGCAAACACAGCCCCAGAGAGACATTATCTACCAACCTGCAAACAGGCTTCTTTGCTAACTAAGACTTTTTGGGGTTCTGGACAGTCAACATCTGCCTGAGAAGGTGCACCAGTTGTACACCCAGAAAACCAAGCGGCAGGGATGGGGGAGGCGGTAAGTTGCAGCGACCGCACTCACCAAACACCCCATCACCTGAGCTGCTCAGACCTGGGAAGGGCACAAAACGCAGACCCAACCGAGTCTGCGCCTCTGAGGACTATGCGAGCGCCTAAACCTGAGCGGCTTAGACCTGGGAGATGTATGCAGCCCAGGGCCGGCCTTGGACGGTTTCCGGCAGAGCAACCTAGAGCCTGAGCAGTGTGGGCAGGGAGGGTACACGCACCGTGAGCGGGGGCAGGCCCAGTGTGGCTGAGGCACTGCGAGCACATGCCAGTGTTATTTGTTAGCAGCGTCCCTCCCTCCCCACAGCGC
This sequence comes from Ovis canadensis, assembly GCF_042477335.2. Classification (NCBI taxonomy): domain Eukaryota; kingdom Metazoa; phylum Chordata; class Mammalia; order Artiodactyla; family Bovidae; genus Ovis; species Ovis canadensis. The sequence continues at coordinate 155,637,841 of NC_091247.1, forward strand.
AACTGAACAAGTGAACCTAAAAAAGGGGTCCACCACCGCCCCCTTTGTGTCAGGGCGGAAATCAGACACTGAAGAGATCAGCAAACAGAAGATGCTAAAACAGAGGGACCCGCCTTGGAAGTCACAGGTGCAATAGATTAAACCCCTGTCATTAGTACCGAATACATAGGAAGGGGCCTATAGATCTTGAGAAATATAAGCCAGACCAAGGAACTATCCAAAAATGAACTGACCCCACAATACCAACAACAACACCAGAGAAAGTCTTAGATATATTTTTACTATTTTTATGATCATTCTTTTTTTAAAATTTTAAGTCCTCTATTACTCCTTCAATTTTAACTTTTATAACCTACTATTAACTTTGCAAAAAAAAAAGACCCTATTTTTTAAAAGCAAACTTCATATGTATATATTTTATAATTTTCGTGACTGTTTTTTTTTCTTTTCTCCTTTTTTCTTCTTTTCTTTAATATTGTATTTTTGAAATTCCAAACTTTGGAAGGAATGATGCTAAAGCTGAAGCTCCAGTACTTTGGCCACCTCATGCAAAGAGCTGACTCACTGGAAAAGACTCTGATGCTGGGAGGGATTGGGGGCAGGAGGAGAAGGGGACAACAGAGGATGAGATGGCCGGATGGCATCACAGACTCGATGGACGTGAGTCTGAGTGAACTCCGGGAGTTGGTGATGGACAGGGAGGCCTGGCGTGCTGTGACTCATGGGGTCGCAGAGTCAGACACGACTGAGCAACTGAACTGAACTCTAGATTTTTAATCTTTGCTTTTTGGTATTTGTTATCAATTTTGTACCTTTAAGAACCCAATCTTCAGTACCCATTTTTACTTGGGAGCGAGATTACTGGCTTGACTGCTCTCTCCCTCTTTTTGGACTCTCCTTTTTCTCCACCAGGTCACCTGCGTCTCCTCCCTACCCTCTCTCTTCTCTACCCAACTCTGTGAATCTCTGTGTGTTCCAGACAGTGGAGAACACTTAGGGAACTGATTACTGGCTGGATCTGTCTCTCTCCTTTTGATTCCTCCCTTTTATCCCCCTAGCCACCTCTGTCTCCTTCCTCCCTCTTCTCTTCTCTGTATAACTCCATGAACATCTCTGAGAGGTCCAGTTGTGGAGTGTACATAAGGAAGTGATTACTGGCTAGCATGCTCTCTCCTCTATTGATTCCACTGCATCTCATTCGGGTCACCTCTAACTCCCTCCTCCCTCTTCTCCTCTCCATGTAACTCTGTGAACCTCTCTAGTGTCCCTCACTGTGGAGAAACTTTTCATCTTTAACCTAGATGTTTTATCATCAGTGCTGTATAGAAGAAGTCTTGAGACTACTGTAAAAATAAGACTGAAAACCAGAAGCAGGAGGCTTAAGTCCAAACCCTGAGAACACCAGAGAACTCCTGACTCCAGGGAACATTAATTGACAGGAGCTCATCAAACGCCTCCATACCTACACTGAAACCAAGGGCCAACAAGTTCCAGAAGAAGACATACCACGCAAATTCTCCAGGAACACAGGAACACAGCCCTGAGCTTCAATATACAGGCTGCCCAAAGTTACTCCAAAACGACTGACATCTCATAACTCATTACGGGACCCTTCATTGCACTCCAGAGAGGAGAAATCCAGCTGCACCCACCAGAACACTGACACAAGCTTCTCTAACCAGGAAACCTTGACAAGCCACTGATACAACCGCACCCACAGTGAGGAATCTCCACAACAAAGAGAATGCCACAAACAGCCAGAATACAAAAAGGACACCCCAAACGCAGCAATATAAACAAGATGAAGAGACAGAGGAATACCCAGCAGGTAAAGGAACAGGATAAATGCCCGCCAAACCAAAGAGGAAGGAATAGGGAACCTACCTGATAAAGAATTCCAAATAATGATAGTGCAAATGATCCAAAATCTTGTAATCAAAATGGAATGATAGATAAATAGCCTGGATTCAAGGACTGAGAAGATGCAAGAAAGGTTTAACAAGGACCTAGAAAAAATAAAAAAGAGTCAATATATAATTAATAATGCAATAAATGAGATACAAAAACATTCTGGAGGCAACAAATAGTAGAATAACAGAAGCAGAAGATAGGAATAGTGAATTAGAAGATAGAATGGTAGAAATACATGAATCAGAGAGGAAAAAAGAAAAACAAATTGAAAGAAATGAGGACAATCTCAGAGACCAATGTTAAAGGCCCCAACATTCGAATCATAGGAGTCCCAGAAGAAGAAGACAAAAAGAAAGACCATGAGAAAATACTTGAGGATATAACAGTGGAAAACTTCCCTAAAATGGGGAAGGAAATAATCACCCAAGTCCAAGAAACCCAGAGAGTCCCAAATAGGATAAACCCAAGGCAAAACACTCCAAGACACATATTAATCAAATTAACAAAGATCAAACATAAAGAACAAATATTAAAAGCAGCAAGGGGAAAACAACAAATAATACACAAGGGGATTCCCATAAGGATAACTGCAGATCTTTCAATAGAAACTCTTCAGGCCAGGAGGGAATGGCAGGACATACTTAAAGAGATGAAAGAGAATAAGCTACAGCTCAGATTACTGTATCCAGCAAGGATCTCATTCAAATATGAAGGAGAAATCAAAAGCTTTATGGACAAGCAAAAGCTGACAGAATTCAGCACCACCAAACCAGCTCTCCAACAAATGTTAAAGGATATTCTCTAGACAGGAAACACAAAAAGGGGGTATAAATCCGAACCCAAAACAATAAAGTAAATGGCAACGGGATCATACTTATCAATAATTACCTTAAATGTAAATGGGTTGAATGCCCCAATCAAAAGACAAAGACTGGCTGAATGGATACAAAAACAAGACCCCTACATATGCTGTCTACAAGAGATCCACCTCAAAATAGGGGACACATACAGACTGAAAGCAAAGCGCTGGAACAAGATATTCCATGCAAATAGAGACCAAAAGAAAGCAGGAATAGAAATATCAGATAAAATAGACTTTAAAACAAAGGCTGTGAAAAGAGACAAAGAAGGTCACTACATAATGATCAAAGGATCAATCCAAGAAGAAGATATAACAATTCTAAATATATATGCACCCAACATAGGAGCACCACAATATGTAAGACAAATGCTAACAAGTATGAAAGGGGAAATTAACAATAACACAATAATAGTGGGAGACTTTAATACCCCACTCACACCTATGGATAGATCAACTAAACAGAAAATTAACAAGGAAACACAAACTTTAAATGATGCCATAGACCAGTTAGACCTAACTGATATCTATACGACATTTCACCCCAAAACAATGAATTTCACCTTTTTCTCAAGTTCTCACGGAGCCTTCTCCAGGATAGATCACATCCTGGACCATAAATCTAGCCTTGGTAAATTCAAAAAAACTGAAGTCATTCCAAGCATCTTTTCTGACCATAACGCATTAAGATTAGCTCTCAATTACAGGAGAAAAACTATTAAAAATTCCACCATATGGAGGCTGAACAACATGCTGCTGAATAATCAACAAAGCACAGAAGAAATCAAAAGAGAAATCAAAATATGCATAGAAATGAATGAAAATGAAAACACAACCACCCAAAACCTGTGGGACACTATAAAAGCAGTGCTAAGAGGAAAGTTCACAGCAATACAGGCATACCTCAAGAAATAAGGAAAAAGTCAAATAAATAACCTAATTCTACACCTAAAGCAACTAGAAAAGGAAGAAATGGAGAACCCCAGGGTTAGTAGGATGAAAGAAATCTTAAAAATTAGGGCAGAAATAAATGTAAAAGAAACAAAAGAGACCATAGCAAAAATCAACAAAGCCAAAAGCTGGTTCTTTGAAAGGATAAATAAAATTGACAAACCATTAGCCAGACTCATCAAGAACAAAGGGAGAAAAATCAAATCAATAAAATTAGAAATGAAAATGGAGAGATCACAACAGACAACACAGAAATACAAAGGATCATAAAAGACTACTATCAGCAATTATATGCCAATAAAATGGACAACATGGAAGAAATGGACAAATTCTTAGAAAAGTTCAACTACCCAAAACTGAACTAGGAAGAAATATAAAATCTTAACAGATCCATCACAAGCACAGAAATTGAAACTGTAATCAGAAATCTTCCAGCAAACAAATGCCCAGGTCCAGATGGCTTGCCAGCTGAATTCTACCAAAAATTTAGAGAAGAGCTAACACCTATCCTACTCAAACTCTTCCAGAAAATTGCAGAGGAAGGCAAACTTCCAAACTAATTCTATGAGGCCACCATCACCCTAATACCAAAACCTGACAAAGATGCCACAAAAAAAAAAGAAAACTACAGGCCAGTATCACTCATGAACATAGATGCAAATATCCTTAACAAAATTCTAGCAATCAGAATCCAACAACACATTAAAAAGACCATACACCATGACCAAGTGGGCTTTATCCCAGGGATGCAAGGATTTTTTTAATATCTGCAAATCAATCAATGTAATACACCACAAAACAAATTGAAAAATAAAAGCCATATGATTATTTCAATAGATGCAGAGAATGATAAGAACTCTCCAGAAAGCAGGAATAGAAGGAACATACCTCAACATAATAAAAGCTATATATGACAAACCCACAGCAAACATTATCCTCAATGGTGAAAAATTGAAAGCATTTCCCCTAAAGTCAGGAACAAGACAAGGGTGCCCACTTTCACCCTTTCAACTACTATTCAACATAGTTTTGGAAGTTTTGGCCACAGCAATCAGAGCAGAAAAAGAAATAAAAGGAATCCAAATTGGAAAAGAAGAAGTAAAACTCTGTTTGCAGATGACATGATCCTCTACATAGAAAACCCTAAAGATGCCACCAGAAAATTGCTAGAGCTAATCAATGAATATAGCAAAGTTGCAGGATATAAAGTCAACACACAGAAATCCCTTGCATTCCTATACACTAATAATGAGAAAATAAAAAGAGAAATTAAGGAAACAATTCCATTCACCATTGCCATGAAAAGAATAAAATACTTAGGAAAATATCTACCTAAAGAAACTAAAGACCTATATATAGAAAACTATAAAACACTGGTGAAAGAAATCAAAGAGGACACTAATAGATGGAGAAATATACCATGTTCATGGATCGGAAGAATCAATATAGTGAAAATGAGTATACTATCCAAAGCAATCTACAGATTCAATGCAATCCCTATCAAGCTACCAATGGTATTTTTCACAGAGCTAGAACAAATAATTTCCCAGAGATAAATCCACACACCTATGGACACCTTATCTTTGACAAAGGAGGCAAGAATATACAATGAAGAAAAGACAATCTCTTTAACAAGTGGTGCTGGGAAAACTGGTCAACCACTTGTAAAAGAATGAAACTAGACCACTTTCTAACACCATATACAAAAATAAACTCAAAATGGATTAAAGATCTAAACATAAGACACCAGAAACTATAAAACTTCTAGGGGAGAACATAGGCAAAACACTCTCCAACATACATCACAGCAGGATCCTCTATGACCCACCTCTCAGAATATTGGAAATAAAAGCAAAAATAAACAAATGGGACCTAATTAAACTTAAAAGCTTCTGCACAACAAAGGAAACTATAAGCAAGGTGAAAAGACAGGCTTCGGAATGGGAGAAAATAATAGCAAATGAAACAACTGACAAACAACTAATCTCAAAAATATACAAGCCAGAAAAATAAACCCAATCAAAAAATGGGCCAGAGAACTAAATAGACATTTCTCCAAAGAAGACATACAGATGGCTAACAAACACATGAAAAGATGCTCAACATCATTCATTATCAGAGAAACGCAAATCAAAACCACAATGAGGTACCATTTCACGCCAGTCAGAATGGCTGCGATCCAAAAGTCTACAAGCAATAAATGCTGGAGAGGGTGTGGAGAAGAGGGAACTCTTTTACACTGTTGGTGGGAATGCAAACTAGTATAGCCACTGTGGAGAACAGTGTGGAGATTCCTTAAAAAACTGCAAATAGAGCTGCCTTATGACCCAGCAATCCCACTGCTGGGCATACACACCGAGGAAACCAGAATTGAAAGAGACACATGTACCCCAATGTTCATCGCAGCACTGTTTATAATAGCCAGGACATGGAAGCAACCTAGATGTCCATCAGCAGATGAATGGATAAGAAAGCTGTGGTACATCTACACAATGGAGTTTTACTCAGCCATTAAAAAGAATACATTTGAATCGGTTCTAATGAGGTGGATGAAACTGGAGCCTATTATATAGAGTGAAGTAAGCCAGAAAGAAAAACACCAATACAGTATACTAATGCATATATATGGAATTTAGAAAGATGGTAAGGATAACCCTGTATGCGAGACAGCAAAAGAGACACAGATGTATAGAACAGTCTTAAGGACTCTGTGGGAGAGGGAGAGGGTGGGATAATTTGGGAGAGTGGCATTGGAACATGTATAATATCATATAAGAAACGAATCACCAGTCCAGGTTTGATGCATGATACTGGATGCTTGGGGCTGGTGCACTGAGACGACCCAGAGGGATGGTACAGGGAGTGGGGGGGGTTCAGGATGGGGAACACGTGTATACCTGTGGCAGATTCATGTTGATGTATGACAAAACCAACACAATAATGTCAAGTAATTAACCTCCAATTAAAATAAATAAATTTATATTAAAAAAAGAACCAAAAAACCCAGTTTTAGGCTCAAGGTTTCATGATTATACTAAAAATAAACAAAAATAAATCTCACTGACTCCTTTTGATCAGTGCCATGTAACTAAAACACTATTTTGAAAACTAGTAAAATAAAGAATCCAGTATTTATCCTGACTTTCCAATATATCAGAGAACTAAGCGTTTATGAGGAAAAGTCCTTATTTTCAAAGAGTCCCACTTAATAACTTTGCAATCTTAATGAAACAATGAGTCTAGGCAACAATTATTAATAACTATTAAAACCCTTTGGTAAAATCTGGGAGACTTTATAATTAATGGATCAAAATGACAGTACTTGAACTCACTGATGACTTAATATCACGAAAAGGAAGAAAATCATAAATTATGAGAATTATGTGGTAAAACAGGGAAGAAACACTACCACCATTCATGAAGTATTCTTGACCCTCTCCCCTAATAAAAATAAAATGACCTCAATTCAATTAACCCTCTAGGTGATTATCAGTTTGTAGGAAATATAGAGCACAGTGTATGTGGGCTCAGTCATGTCCGACTCTCTGCAATGCCAGGAACTGCAGTCCACCAGGCTCCTCTGTCCATGGAATTTTCCAGACAAGAATACTGGAGTGGGCTGCCATTTCCTATGCCAAGGATCTTCCCAAGCTAGGGATCAAACCTGAGTCTCCTGTGTATCCTGCATTGGCAAACCTTTACCACTGCGCCACCTGGGAAGCCCAATAGAGGGTAAAAGAACATATTAAAAATAGCACCATACAGACAAAAACAGCAAAACCCAGACTTTGGAAACTCTACTGGATAAATCACCTGGTTTTTTCAATAAATAAAAATGGGGGGGCGGGGAAGGAATTTATAAAGAGACTCGAGACATAAAGAAATATAATGTGGGGGCCTTGCTTGAATTATCTGAATTAACCAACTATAAAAACATTATGAAAAAGTCAATGGAACCTGAACACTGGATATTACTGATATTACTATGAATTACTGTCAGTTTTTAGAGATAATAATGGTATGATGGTTATGTGAAAAAAAAAAAAGTATCCTTTAGGGATATCACAGAAATATAGAAGAAGTAAAATTCCTTGGATTTGCTTCAAAATAATCCAGGGGAGAAGGACGGTCTGGGGAGCTAAGTCATCCAACTACCCGTACCAATCTCACTGGATTACAGAGCTGTTTCTCCCTTCAGTTCAGTTCAGTCACTCAGTCATGTCCGACTTTTTGCGACCCCATGGGCTGCAGCACCCCAGGCTTCCCTGTCCATCACCAACTCCCAGAGGGTGCTCAAACTCATGTTCATCAAGTCGGTGATGCCATCTATTTACTGCTGCTGCTGCTGCTAAGTCGTTGAGCACTTACTAAATAGCAGGTATAGTTGCCAGTACATGTATAGCTGAGGAAGCTGCAGTTTAAGGCAACCAGGATTAAAATCTCTGGCTGCTGGGACTTCAGAGTCCTAGCTCTTAACCACACCACACTATCACCACTAGAACTGCTTTGCCTTTCCACTGTTAGATGGTTCATGTAAAAATGTTTCTCCTTAAACTGAATTAAAATCCATTAGGTGGCTCAGACGGTAACGTGTCTGCCTGCAATGCGCGAGACCCGGGTTCAATCCCTGGGATGGGACGATCCCCTGGAGAAGGAAATGGCAACCCACTCCAGTATTCTTGCCTGGAAAATTCCATGGACAGAGGAGCCTGGTAGGCTACAGTAAATGGGGTCGCAGGGAGTCATACACAACCGAGTCAGTTCACTTCACATCCCTGCAACACCCACTCTATTTTTCCTATAAACATTCAACTGTTCTTTCAATGAGTTTTCACGGACAGTCTACTATGTGCCAGGCTCTGGGGAAAGAAGATGGTAAATCATCTCTGCTCCCAAACAGTATCAATACAGCAGGAGACAATGACAATTAGAGGCAATGAACAGTGTGATAAACACCACAGAATAAGCAAAGGCTACTAAGAGACCACACAAGAAGGCCAAATAAATCAGAAGGAAAAGACTCCCAGGAAAAGTAAAGCCAAAGAGAAGACCCAAAGAAATAGGAAATAATGAGGAAGATAAAGCCCTTGGCAGGACTTTTCAGGCATGTCTAAGGTGTAAAAGTAAAGCATTTGTGGAAAATGTTCAATAAACTGGAGCACAGACTAGGAACATAGGATCCAAACCTCAAGGAGAGGCAGGTCTGAACCCTGGTAGTTCAGTCAGTAAAGAACCTGTCTGCTGTGCAGGAAACCCAGGTCCAATCCCTGGATCAGGAAGATCCCCTGGAGAAAGAAATGCCAAACCACTCCAGTATCCTTGCCTATAATATCCCATAGACAGAGGAGCCTGGTGGGCTACAGTTCATGGGCTCCCAAACAGTCGGGCACGACTGAGCGACTAACACTTTCACTTTTCTATCAAATTACTGGGCCAATGTGTGCCTAGCTTCTCTTATCTGGAAATCTAGCTTGGTTTGCTTCCTCACAGGTTGTGAATTAGAAGAGAAATTCAAGTATCATTCAGTAGAGTACCTCAGAGCACTGCCTTTATGTACCATGTTTTCATTCTGGGGGATACATTAAAACACTGTTTAAATTCCAGTCACTCCTGAAAAGGAGATTATTTGAAGATTAAATGTAGTCCCTTTTCCAAGCATGCGAAATTTCCATAAAATGTGTAACTTATCTGGTAATGACCTGCCAATCACAATGATCTAAAAATCTTTTGCTCTTTCAAATGGAAGCATTAAGACTTGTTTTGCATTCAAAGTTCTTATACGAATAAAATAAACTGCTATTTTTAAGCAGCAGTACTCTCTGTATTGTGTGTATGTGTTCAGTTGCTCAGTCGAGTCTGACTCTGCAACCCCAAGTGATGGCAGCCCACCAGGCTCCATTTCTTTCTCCAGGGGATCTTCTCAACCCAGGGATCAAACC